>NC_064273.1:2400000-3013272 GCF_003254725.2 Canis lupus dingo
GGTGGCTCAGTAGGCTAAGTGTCTGACTCTTGATTTCTTCTCAGATCATGATCTCAGGGTTGAGATCAGGTTCTGAGCTCAGCAGGGAGTCTGCCTGAGATTCTCTTTCTCCCTCTGCCCCTCCCCCCTAAAATCAAAACAAAACAAAACTCAATGAAAACAAGACTATAAGTACATTTGAAGAAATAGGGTAAGTGGTCATATCAAAGCTTAAAATTCATGATACACATTTGCCACAGAACGGAAGGTGGATCCCAAGCACTGAATATTCTTAAAGTACTATACCTTCTCTATATACTTTGTGAAAGGAGCAGGCAATAACAATATGTAATATTTGGAAAAATTCTAAATTTTTGAGATTTTAAATATATTTTAAAAAATCATCCTCCCAGATACTCAAATAACACTCACCTTCCTGATTGTTAGTCCCTCTGTTTCCATTCTTTATTAATTCTAATTCTACAAGGAGACATACACTTACAAATATTTTTGGGACTAATTTTATTAAATATAAAATGTAAGGTAAATTTGATTATGATTGCATTTGTTAATCCATTAAAATACAGTAGACAATTTTTTCAGATGTTTATTTCATACAATTTCTCCTGCATGCACTAATATATATACGCCTTATTCAGTTGCTAGAGGAAAACAGTGGGACACAGATTCCTTTTTTCCCCAATAGGACTTCAGGCTATATCAACCACTTTCAAAGCTGTGATTTATTTAAGAAAAACATTTATCATGTATTTCTTGTTTCCTTAAAAGAGAGGTCGCCAAAAGGGAACACCCAAGGTTTCTGCCATGATACTATATGTATAAAGCTTGTTACTTCCCCCCGGGTTCAATTTCATTTCTTCTAAAACAGTTCCCACTGACAGAGAGACAGAGCTTACAATTTTCAGTGAATCTTAGCAAAAGAAATTTAACTCTCTTTTGGTCATACTACATTGTGGAAACTGTATAACTTAACTAAAAATCACCTGAATCTCTCAATATATACAAAACTTTCTTATTTAAACCATTTGCATGGAGTAAAGCTAAAATCAATAACATAGGAGTTAAAAAACTTTAGGCACTGGTATAAAGTCATATTTTCTGTGGATAATAATTCCTGATTTGTTTTCATCTTCCAATTATAATGAGAACTAAATGATTTCATGTAGTATGTAAAGTCCCTTTATTTTTATTTTTTGTATTTTTTTTTGTAAAGTCCCTTAAAATAAATCTACAATGATATGTTAAAATATTTTGTGTTTGGAATCCTGATGAGAACCTAAATATTTTAGTGTCTGAAAAGTCTCAATTAATTTAACTTACCAAATCGTATAGCATCTTGAGTTATATGATTACTACCAACCTGACTAAAAATTGGTCTCTGAAAAGCAGAACACCTATATTTTTTTGAAGACTCATTTATTTATTTGAGAGAGAGAAGAAAGAGAGAGTATGAAGGGGTGGAACAGAGGGAGAGGGAGAGAGAATTTCACTTCCCACTGAGTGTCCAGCCCAGTGGCAGGGCTTGATATCACTGCCCTGAGATCATGACTTGAGCCAAAAACCAGAGTTGGAGGTTTAACCAACTGAGCCACCCAGGCACCCCCAGAGTATCTGCATTTTAATGTAATGTCTGTTATTGATAAACCATATGAACCTAAGCAAGTCACTTAAATGTGTGCCTTGATCTGCTGAATGTCACATGGAGATAATAATTAAGTGAAAGTATAAAGAATATGGTTTAGAGAATTGAAATATATGAATACATATTCAAAGCCTGAAAACAATTCCGAAAACGAGGAAATGGACACAATTAGTAAAAGGACTATTTATTGTGTGAATTCCCTTGTTAATTTATTTGCTAAAGCAAATAAATAAAAAGCTACCTAAAGATATTCTCATTGGACTGAATATTTTAAACTAATCATACATTTCTAACATTCATCTTTTTAAGTTTGTAAATACTTATGTCATCTTCAGTTCACTTTGTAACATTTCCAGTATGAAGGAATAAAGGCAAACCTTTACAAGTCCAAAGAAGGAAATACTATAACTCAGTGGGTTCACTGAGCAGGATCCTTGTCTTCCTCATCTCTGCTCCTTGCACCATCACTATCTGCATGGGAAGTATCAGTGAATGACTATTGAAATGAAACTGAGAGCCAAACTCTGTGGGTATATGATAAGAGCAAAGTGAAAAAGAACTGAACTAGGAAGTCCTCTTGAATATATCTCCACAGGCTCCCCCAAGGGAGAGAAGCCAAAAAAAGAAGAAAGAAAGTGTCCTGTTAAGACACTGTTGAGCATAAAAGAGCTAGAAACATCATGCTAAGAAAATTTTTAAAAAGTGATGGTTCATTGGAAAATGATTTGAAATACTGAATGAGTGATCTCTGAGCTATTGTCACATTACCTTATGGTTTTCAGTGAACACAAAAAGCAGTAGCTAATTAGAGAAAATCTGTATTATTTAACTTTTCCACATAGCAAGTCCCAAACATATAGTGAACCTAAGAATTGTGATATTGTTAGTTGAAGTGAATTCAATCTTTAAGGGGAAAGGAAAAAAAGAAAAAAAAAAAAAAGACTTTCCTTTGTGAACACAGGATGTCCATGCTATCTAAGTAACTTAAAAAAAAAAAACCCTCAAACATCTCATAAAAAGGGATTTTAAACATTACTCTAGGAATAACTGAACAGAAGAAATGAGTATGTGTAATAAAAGAATGAAAAGTAATTGCTCACACATCTCAGAGATTAAAAATGAGCTAATGGGAAAGGAAGCTACTCTGAGGTCACATCTCATCAGCTATTAGGTGCCTGCCACCCACTAGTGAGGTGATTTAATCCCTCAAAACTGAGTTCTGGAGGATTTAACCTTAGCTGCAAATAAGCAATGACCAAAAAAAGCAATGACCAATGAGTAAGAATCTATAAGATATTACTTAATGCTGGATAAAACTTATTTTCCCAATATATCATTTCTAAATGATACATCAATCATACAAATGATTATCTGGGATCCATGTTGGGTAAAATAAAAATTTCCAAGGCAATCACCTGGAGGATTTTAGTCAGATTTTATACTGATTTCTAATAAGAGTTATGGGCATAGTTAATAAGTTGTGTATTAATTAGTTTTAAACCAAATTAACTTAATAACATTATTATTTGATATCTGACATCATTCATTTAAGAATATGATAACAATTTGTACATATTTGCATTAATAGTTTTTCTTCTTTAAGTGTTATCTATCTATGGAGATGATCACAAACTTCTGGCCAGAAATATTTTCAGTATCTTTAAGTTGGTTTTCAGTAAGTAATAATTCATATCACACTTTATAGTGCTTAAATAGTGATAAAAAACATTTTGTTATATAACCACGTTTAAGAGTCTATTAAAACACAGCAAAAAACAATCTCACTATTTTTGCATTTTCCCTAGTTCTACTTTTACTTAAAACTTCCTCAAATAAAGATTATATCTCTATATTTCCCATGAGGCTTTACACATATCAGGGTACATATAGGCATCCACTAATAATTTGTTGCATTAAATTTAATATGTGGACCATCAACCTTTTTCACATAAATATTCTATAATTGTATATATTAACATCTTTTCAGAAAATTTTTTATATTTAAAGGATATTATATCCTGATTCATTTTATAATTATAATAGACTAGAAAAGTAAACATTTCAAATATTTAGGGACTTATGTTACATGATGAGCAGTTTAAATGTTATGTTATAGAAGAGGTAATAGGGAAGGGTTATAGGCATATTATATAAGTGATTATATTCAGGGCGTTAGGAATTTAATAGAATGGAGGAATGGAGTTTCCGTCAGGAAAGATCACAAGGACACTCAAAGGAAGAGGGGCAAGCATAGCAAAGACAAGATTGGAAAGTAGAAATATCATGGAATTATATTTATTCCTCAAACATATTAATAAATTTTCCATAAACAAGTTTATTGTTTACTAGTATGTTTTAGGTGTCATAACATTTTGCTTTTTTTGGTTTCTGTATAATAGACCACAAATATAGGAATGAAAGTAGTGAGTTTTTGTTTTTATACATTTGAAATAAGAAAATCTGGGGTTTAAAAATTGAAATTCTACCACTGGAAAAGCTTCCTTCAAATAGTGTCACAGTTTCCAGATTTATTGCTTGGGTTCTGTTTACATTTTCTATTCTAAAATTCCATTTACTATGGTTTCAGTAAAAATTCAGTCCAAGCTGAAACTTGGTATACCAAATATCAGCTCTGGAGCAATGGTTGTTTTTACCAATTTTCCAGAAGATTGATTTAGATTGTTTTGTATTGTATGACTGTAAAGAACAAAACATAAAAGGATTCACTAGCTTGATATTTTATTCTGTCTGTGTTAACTCTTTTATTTCAATCCATAGTACAATTACAAATAACACAAGCTAATTATAAACAGTATTTGATTATACTATTAACAAATAAAATATTGGGGATATTAATAAAAAACACTCATAAAAAGAATGAGTGGCTAGATTTCCTTTTTTACCTCTTTTACAATATCTAAAGGCATATTTTGGCATCATACATGTCAACATACCAATCATAAGGTCTGACAATGGTTTAGCTTTGGATCTGTGGCCTATTTGAAGAGCTTATTTGACTTATTTTTCCTTTCTGATTCCCTACTGCAGGATTATTTGTACCGCTGTATCTATGTGCACTGATGCTTCTGTGTAAAAAATTAATGTGGATATCCAGGAATGTTGATAAAAAGTAGATCATGTGCTTTCTCTAAAATGGTCATGACTTTGGTGTATTTCAATACAAAAATTCTATGAAAGCACTAAATTGCAAAAAAAAAAATCACTTTGAATCTGTTCTTTATGAATATGTTCTCCTCAACACTGCTTTCTTTAGGTTTTAGAAAAGAAGAAATATCTATGGAAGTAATACTGTAGTTAAATTTCTATTGACCATGCCATCCTCTAAGCTATTAGCATGACTCTAGTTTTAGAAAATAGGAGGTGAATTATTGTTAATTCTCTACTAAAGTAAATTTTTAGAATAAAAGATATTCAGGATGATTTATATTAATTATAAATTTGTATTAGTTACACATATATATGTGTATGAATTTGCCAAATATGCAGTATTCATTTCTTTTTAATTCTGATACCAATTTGAATTAATTGAAATAAATAATTGAAATAAATAATAAATAATTTGAAATAAAATTCTATATGTCTTCTTAAACTAATATAACTCTAATTCAATTACAAAACAATTCTACATTTACTTTAGACAAATCCTCTACAATATCAATTCTCATTGAGAATTCCAAATAAATTTTAACTAAGATAACTGAGAAGGAAATAAGGAAAACTCTGCTACCAAACACACATACACACACACACCCTCACCCATATATTATCAGTATATGCTACTTTCATCTCTCTGAAAATCCGTGTAATATGTTGAGAAAGAATAAAAGTAGTTCCAACTCTGTAAATATATATTCACACTCTGTATGTGTCAATGTGTGTGTGTGTGTGTGTGTGTGTGTGTGTGTGTGTGTGTGTGTATTTAAATCTGGGATGTTTTCACTGGAAAAAAGAACATACAGGGTAGAAGAAGAGATTGCTGTCATGTAAATGGGGGATCGTATTAAACACATTGAATGTTAGAAGCTAGTGAGAGGTAGATTTGGGTTTAACATAGAGACTGTTATTTTATTTTATTTTTCATCCATTGATAAATAGATAAATATCACTGTATTCAGCAGGCTCATGAGATTTTCAGCTCTGTCAAAGAGTTGTTCAAGTAATGGCTACCTCGTCTTTTGTCAGGAATGTTTAAATGTTTTATCCACATTGCAGGAGAATATGTCCAAGTGAATTTTGAAAATTTATTAGGAGTAACCCTTACCACTTTTAATCACAATTCAATTCCTAAATGTGTTCAATCATAATTAATTCCTGATTTCAGTTATCTCCTGATAAACTGAATCACTAACTCAATGGTATAATACACCCATGTGTGCTTTTATATATTAAAACATTTCCACAGATTTTTAAGGCGTTTTCAAATGAGTTACACTCTAATTTTATTAATGGTATTATTCATCCCCATATTTTAAATATGATATTAATTACACTTTGTGTTCAAAATGTAGCTCAAATCTGACTGAATTTTATGCTGAAAATAATGTCATTTATAAGTTAACAATTCAACAAGAACTACTCAGATAATCAAGTGTGTTTAAAAATTTCATCTTTAGAAAATTAGTATGTATACATTCAAAACTGTTTCCCTTTCTCCTACACTTCAGTATTCTCATCAAATGAATGAGAATGTAAAAGGGAGTATTTAGGGAGAGCAGCACAATGTAATGAAGAAGCACACATGCATGTCTAGTTCATAAAAGATGAAACCCTGAAGGACAAAATCCATTTTGGACAAATTGGAAAAATAGCGGTGCATTACTGTGTGTGTGTGTGTGTGTGTGTGTGTGTGTTTATGTGTGTGCATAAAACTGCAACATATAAAATATTCTTAGATCAGATGATTTTTTTCTCTCCAATACCCTCTTGCCTACATACAAAGTAGGGGCATTTCATTCTTATTAATGGTGTATTTCTTTCTTCCAAAAAAATGGGTTAAGGATTACAAAATATACCATTTGTCAGAGGACATAAGAACATAACAGAAACTTAGTGTATGGAATTTAGATCAAAACGCCAAAAGATTCAACTGTCTGCACACTTGGTGTAGTCTGCATTTTGATGGGACAGAAGGCTAGCTGAGGACAAAGCACAAGTTCACACCCTGCAAAACCGCCCGCGCCCCACACCCCTGGGTGGGATACGTGGGACATTCCTCAGGCACTCGTGGCTGCCCTAAGGGTAAGGGAAAGGAAAAACAAATAGTTAATTTACAGAGATTATAGTCCTATAGGCAAGAGTCTCTCTCAGTTTACAAAATGTCTTAGTGATTACAAGAAAAAAGCATTCTTGTTGGGACGCCTGGTGGCTCAGCAGTTGAGCATCTGCCTTTGGCTCAGGTTGTGATCCCAGGGTCCCAGATGGAGCCCCACATCCTCCTCCCCATAGGGAGCCTACTTCTCCCTCTGCCTCTCATGAATAAATAAAATCTTTTTTAAAAAGAGCATTCTTATCAATAATCTAACCTCCATAAGGAAACCCCCAACTATCCTACTGTTAATGCCTTATTAGAGTGAAAAACATTTCACTTGACAATGGCAAGGCCTCCAGTAACTTGTATGTCCTCTTTACCATTCAAAAAAGTTCTTTTGAAACCTGCCCAACTCCCAGGTACATAAGCAGCCTCCTCTCACAGGCCGGGGACAGCTGCTCTTCCTGCCCACGGGTCCTGTCCGCGGGGTTTAATAAAACCACCATTTGCACCAAAGACGTCTCAAAATTCTCTCTTGGTCATTGGCTCTGGACCTCACCCCACCAAACCTCACCTATATTCCAAAACTACATCAATTTGTAAATAAATAAATAAATAAACCATTACATATGATTGCTGCATATGTAGCAACATATCAATTAAACATGTCCCGCAAGTAAAGTAAGAACATCCAATTTCAGCAACTTCGGTCTTCAGAATATTTTATACCTCAAAGTTTATATAATTTATAAATTTTATTAATTAGTGCTTAATTAAATGTAATTAATATTAATTACATTTAGAATTATAATTTATACAAGTTAATTCTGACTGATTACATATAGAAAATACTCAAATACTGCTAACTATGGGACTATATTCTCCCTGTTCAGCAAATAAAGACTATGTTTATTAGAAGCCTCAAACTTTTTTTTATATTTTATTTATTTATTCATGAGAGACACAGAGAGAGAGGCAGAGACACAGGCTGGAGGAGAAGCAGGCTCCCTGCGGGGTGCCCCATGCGGGATGTGGGACTCCACCCTGCGACCCTGGGATCACGCCCTGAGCCCAGAGGTGATGCTTAACCATGGAGCCACCGCAGCATCCCAGAAGCTTCATCCTAACATGAAGGCCACACAGCAGTATCTAATACACTATACTGTGCAATGTCTAATATGGGTAGTCATATAAGGAAAATTTGTCAGGAGATAACAAAAACTTAGTAATTATGAAATTCTCATCCACATTTTTTAAGATCTTACAAACAAAACAAAACAAAACTTTTCCTCCCCATTGTGTGAACCAGACTAAGGTCATTTTGGACAAATCCACTATGATGCCTGCCCTCCCCTCCACCTGAAATGTTAAGCACACACCTGTCACACATGCCTTGTTTCCCTTTTTTTAACCACATCTTTATGTATACCCTGGGGCATAACATCCTCAGTCTACCCTGGAGAACACTTGTTGGGAAACATTTCCCTCTGGGGTGTGCCCCAGGTTGTACACTCAGCCTCTAGGGCTATAAAAGCAAGTCTTCTGGAAGGTGGGATTGTGGTCATCTACTCATCTTGTCCAAGACGTGTTCTGTTGGTAAGTTCCTTTCATATGCCAATTCTTGTCAAGCTGAATTTGTTGGTTTTTTTTTTTTTTTTTTTTTTTTTTTTTTTTTTTTTTGTCTTTTTCTTAGGTCTTGCGGCTCCTTTGGCCTTTGGAAGTTGTTCTGTATACATCTCCCTTTCACAAAACACCCTTTTCTTCAGCACAAATAAAAGTTGATGGTTATTTTGTTTGCTCTTCACAACTAGGTGTTTGTCACATTATTTCTTATTTTCCTTGAGAAAATATCTTTCAGTATTTGATACAGTTCACAATTTGATACAGTTCACTATTTGCCTGGACTCACAGAACAAAAAAAATGATGCGGTATTTGAACTGAACAATTTCTGCAAGCTCTCATTCTTTCCAACAACCTACAATATATTGGTCTTCTCATAGACATATGAAATGCATTTTTTCCATCCCACCATAAAACCACCATATGCAGCCATGTGGTATAACTCTGATTGATCATTTATATCAAAGAGACAAGAAGCTTATGTGTCATCCTATTATGGAAATGCATATACAAAGGTACATTGGGAATGAAAAACATCTGCCTTCATTAGACAGAGAAACCAGCCTTTGGTGTTCATGATCTTGTGACTTTATAGGGCCCCGTGCCTTGTGAAAGCCTTGAGTTAGTATTGTTAACAAAATGACTCAGTACTATGTTGTGCTCGTTTCTCGTGTTATCAGTCTCATCTCCAAAAGCCTGAAATTTGGATTAAATATTCACAGCTTTGCCTTCATTTCGAGGATATGATTATTAGGTCAAATAAATTCTACATTACACAAAGTTTGAAAATCTAGCAATCTGTTAACACATTTTAAGAAAATCACTTCTATGTTTTTGAAATTCAGGCATAATCATAAAAGACATCAATATGATACAGATTTCATTAAAATAGTTCAGAGATTTCTGTGAATCGTATTTACGTTTTTCCTACCTAAAACATTTTTTGACTAAAAGTTTACTACATTACTCTTGATTTTGCCTCCTTCCTCAATTTCTCCATACCTTACTATTTTTCCCTTCTTTGGAGAAGAGGTGTGAGTGTGAGTTTTCCAGAATATAAGTACCATCTCTGAAAAATATTGATCATGAATATTATTTCTAAAATATCTCTTTGCATAAAACGAGCATTCAATGGAATGTCATGAATCTCAGAGCAATAAAAATAAGTCACAACTTACCATGTAGAATTTAAAGGATTTGAAGAATGGCATGCCTCTTTCTCAATTTAAATTAAAGCAATTACTATACTATTTGAATGTTTTTTCTTTACATTACCTAATTTGATTTTCCTTTACCTTAGTTGTCTAAACTGTTTTTTTAAAAAGTGCTAATTCTTATTAAATTACATGCCAACTTTTAGAAACCCATCGATGTGTAAAAATGTAGGGCACTCAAATTTTGTTTCTAACAAATTTTAGCAAAAGGCAGATAAATTCAGTGATCATAAAAAAGAAGCAATATATTTTAATATGTCACTACAACAAAAACGTAAAATTAGTGAAATTTTTCACTTGTTTATAACATATTATATATGCAGTATTATATATAATACAGATAAAATTGTATATAGAAGTTCATATAATTTATACAAGTACAGAGACTTCTGTGTATGTTTGTGGCATAAATAATTGTATAAATAAATACATGAGAGGGGTAATTTGAAATAAAGTAGGGCAAAAATCCAATGTATACAACTAAAATCACTGAGATTGAGAAGCCAAGGACACAGGAGGACTGACTGATAAAAGCTAATTTTATACAAGGCTTTTAGAAGTGAGTAGAGAAAAGGACTCTTTTTCAGTAATCCATACAAGTAACATACTAAAACCTACTGATAAGATGAGAAAAATATATACATCAAATTAGACACATCATGTGAAATATACACTAAAAGAATGCATTGCGTTTGATTGCATTAAATATAATAGTTCAGTAGTGACCTTGAATTCATACTTTGTAGCTGGGTTTGTTTATTTGTTTGTTTATTTATTTATGATTTTATTTATTTATTCATGAGATCCATACAGAGAGAGAGAGGCAGAGACACAGACAGGGGGAGAAGCAGGCTCCATGCAGGGAGCCTGATGCGGGACTCGATTCCGGATCCCAGGACCACGCCCTGAGCCGAAAGCAGACACTTGACCGCTGAGCCACCCAGGCATCCCTGTAGCTGGATTCAAATGAGATCGACTGTGGAGGTGCCTTCTGAAACCCTGAGAGAAAGCCATAAACACACACTACTCTTGCTAATTCTCAGGAGGGAAGCCCATAGCCACAGCTTCAATGGTTCCTGTACCTGCTGACCTCTCAGCTTTTATACGAAGTTCTGAGATGTAGACTTTTGAGCTTTGAGCTTGCCTTGGCGTTGGAGACTGAGGCTGTCTAACAACGGCTCTACACTGTGAAAAAGATCCTGGCTCTCTCTTAGGGTGCTTTCACTAAGGTAATGAAGAAAATATGAACGGGAAGAGCATATACAATATTCTTCCAAATGCAGGAGAGAATAAGAAAATTACATGTTTTAGAAGCAATCTTCTATAAAACTGTATTTTCTTTGTATATTTCTCAAGACACTTAGAACAACCTTACTATGCAAATACTTTCTGGGATTTCTCCATTGGACAAAAAATATAGTAATAATAAGTAAAGCCTTTAAACACCAAGTAACTTCTGCCTTTTGAAGCAAACAATCCTTTTCCCATTGAGCTCCAGATATGTTGGGTTATAACAACCCACTAGGCAAAATAAAAGCAATATTTTGTCATCCAAATTGGATCTAGAACTGGCAGTGACACATTGTATCTGAGGGGCTCGGGATGCCTGGGTAAAATGTAAGCAGAAGATGGGAGAAACAGGGGGAGCTTTGTAGCAACACACCATGAAGACTATAGTGGTATGGAACCCGGATTTGTTAGGAATATCTGAGATCCCAGAAAAAATGAGGACAGCTGAGATCCCATCTGAGACCTACGGGGCTATTTGTGACTATACAAGCTAGAAACGGGGCATTGTGCTAGGAGCTAGCATATTTATCTACCATCTGGCTGTAGGATAAGAAGTCAGGTGATAGTAACAGTCACATATTAAAAGCTGTCATACATTAGAGCTGGTAATCTTTCCATTGTAAAGGATGAATGAGACCAGGATGACTAGTTTTCTACCAAAAAAACCCCAAAACAAAACAAGTCGTCTCCTTTCTGTATTAAATTCAGAACGTAGCTGTCCAATGAAGGACTATAGTTCTCAGCATCCCCTAACTTTAGTGTAAAGCCATTGATGAGACTTAGTCAATGGAATGTGAGTAGTAGTAACATACTTTGCTTCATTGCTAAGGCTTTCAAGAAGTGGCTGAGCCTCTCCATCCTTTCTTCTCCCTTCTATTTTGAAGACGAGGAGGACACCACAGCTCCAGGTCATGACATGCCATGAAATTGCAGAACCTGGGGTTCCTGAATCCTCGCAGAGTGAAAGATTGTAAGACAGTAAAGCTTCTGTATTGAATATGATGTCAGAGAAATTAAAATCCTATTACTTTTAACTCCTGGAAATTTTTAGTTTGTTGATGAAGCTAGTATTGTCATAACTAACAAAAATGAGTTAAATAAAAAAATAATACAGGTCCTTGGAAAAATATCATTGATTAAAAGAAAGGGACATAAGCCCAAAGAAATGTTATAGGATTTATTATAGGAACCAGAAAAATTATTAGCAAGTGTTTAGAACCCTCAGTATGCTACAATAAGATACAAACTCTCCCTGCATGGGGCCTGCTTTTCCCTCTGCCTGTGTCTGCCTCTCTCTCTCTCTCTGTGTGTGTGTGTGTCTCTCATGAAAATAGATAAAATCTTTAAAAAAATTGGCTTCTTCCACTAAAAAAAATGTATAAGTAACTTAATATCTAATATTAGGAAACAAACAAAAAATATTAGGAAACAAACATTTTGGTAGACTATTAAGAAGCCTTCATATTTTAAGCACTTAGATGAACTTTAATATTGAGGAATTATAATCCTGACTTAAAACAAAAGGATGCAAAATTAAGTGTTCAGATTGGTATCAGTTTTATAAAGGAATAGAAAGGTACTTACTGGACTGTTGGAATTTCAGGTGATTTTATTTCCTGCTTTTCTGTATTTCTCTGAATTCTCACATTTCCAGAAACTAACTTTCAATATATACTTAAAACATTAAAACTTAGAACATATAAAATAGCAAGTTAGGTTTTTAGTAATTATATGTTTATTGAAATTGGTTATTAACTAGTTATAGAGTCACTTCATTTACTTAGACTGTTTTTTGGCAATAAATATGCTATAAAAATCTTAAAATGTGGAAATAAGACAATGTGGAAGTAGATGAAGCTCCAAAAAATAGAAAGAGAGAAAAAATGAGTTGGGATTATCATATTAATCATTTTAAAGCTTTTCCATTTCACTATCGTTTATCACTATTTCAGCTCATATATCAATTTTCTGAACAAATACATTGTTTAAAGAAATACCATATCCCTTGTGAAATAAGCATAATTTAAAAATTTTTTTAAAATATTTCTTATTATAGTACTAAATACTTCATGAGGCTGTGTTTAAAATATTAAAATTCACTGTTTGATTTACATGTTATACAAATGTAAAAATTTATTATGATTTCTTTATAATATAAAGAGGATTTTGAAGAAGAAAACAACATATATTGTCATATTTAATCTTTCATTTAAGAAATATTTCTTTAAAACAAAACATCTCTATATTCTGAAAGCAATAGCATAAATGTTCTCATCTACAGTAAAAGACATTGTATATTATGGGAAAATATTTCCATAATAAAATAATATGTAATCAATAGGTGATTTGTGTATTTACTCATGAGGATTGTAAGGGAAACAGCCTTTAAGACAAGTAGAAAAGTATACTAAATGTGACAATCTTGAATGATGACATAATATCTTCTTGTCTGTGATGGTGACACAAAATGGCAAAGGACACAAAACTGTCACTCTTGTGTTTATCTTCTATCTGAGAGTAATAAAAGAGGGAAGGTGATTGATGGCACATAGACATAAACACTGTGTTTGACATATGTTGTTACCTTTTATACATAAATAAAAGTACTGTATTGATGGTTTTAAGGACACCTCACTTTTCTAGCTTCCTAAGATGCTGTCTTTACCTAAACAAAAAATAAAGGGATTTACAGTTTGATTATATGAAAGGTTATACATTACCTCTCTTAGAAAGCATTGCTTCTAGATGTATTATATATATATATATATATATATGTGTGTGTATATATATATATATGCATGGATGTGTGTACACATATATGTATACACACATGTCTATACTTATATATTCAGGCAGAGAGAGGTAGGAGAGTCACAGTGAAAGAAGGCACAGAGAAATAGAGACAAATTGAGAAAAACAACAACAACCAAAAAGGAGACACCTAGAATGCAGATTCTTTTTTCTAATATAGGTTTCTTTCAAATTCATAAATTATTTTTTTTATAAATTATTAATTTAAAAAATTTTTCACAACACTGAATATGTATAGAGGAAATTCCAAAGAAGTAGTAAGTACCTATACTGATTTTGGAGAGCTTGCAGTTTATTTGGAGAAGATTAAACATACAGATATAAAATACATATGTGATCATTGCAAAGCAACATGAAAACAAGTGAATAATAATGCAACATAAAATTCTTAAATCAGAGCTGTGGATAGAAAGTAATTAACTAAGAATCTAATGAATCTAGAAAACCATTTTGGAAATTTAAATTTGAAGTTCAGCCATAGACTGGTGGCTAGGGTAGGAGGATACCAAAGGTCAGAGAATTAGCTCTAGCAAAAGGAAGGATGGTCTTGAAAAGGGTGGATAGGCCCAGAAAAAGTGTCAGTTTATGTCCACTTTTCAATTTGACCTAAGGAAGCACTACTAGGTTTTGAGTGTGCCTAAGTGTTTGAGAAGCCTAAATTCATTAAGATAAAACCTAACATCAAAAAATCGGAAGCCAAGTAACTTGTGCAGAAGGAATACACAGAAAACTTGGGGTGGTTTGGTTAGAGTATAATTAGGGGAGGGTGTGCATAAGGTAGATTTTTCTGGTTTTCAGAAATTGTAATTTTTTTGATGTGCTATTTCAATTTTTAGTAGCAAATGTGTATGTAGAGGATCTTATTAAAATTGAGACTTATTTGAATTCAATTTGAATTGAATTTGAAGGAAAAAACACATACATAAATATATTCTAGTTTCTGCCCATCCACACTTATTTTGCCTTTCTCAGGTAAAGGTAAATTGGGGCGCCTGAGTGGCACAGTCACTTAGGCATGGGACTCTTGGTTTCAACTGAAGTCATGATCTCAGGATCCTGAGGTGAAGTCCCACATCAGGCTCCACACCAAGTGCAGAGTCTGCTTGAGAGTCTCCATTCCTTGCCCTCCACTCTTCTTCCCCCACTTTCTCACACTCTCTTTCTCAAATAAATAAATAAATAAATAAATAAATAAATAAATAAATATTTAAGAAAATAAAAATAAAGGTTAATAGCTACCAGTAATAAGCCTGCAAACCATTTCTGGTTCTTTGTTCTCATGGATCCCTCAGTTTGGGGTGCCCCCCTACCAACCTCCCAGTTTCAAATCCTACTTAATTTGAAAGGCTATTACTATGACAGTCCTTTGCATGGAAATTATGCCTCCCATCCTCATTAAGATGCCCTATTTCTCTGAATTCTTTAAATATAGTTCACTTTGAGGATTTATCAGTCCCTATCATAGATTTTAGTTATCTATGTTAATATTATCTTTATTGCACATTACATTTCTTAAGAGCAATATCGTGTGTGCCTGAGTCATCTGTGTCCACTTCACAGCTTAACTAATAATCATGAAAAAAACAGACATAGCTATAACAATTAGATGTTATAGTCCTATTATCATTTGACAGAAATAAAATTTCCTTTCAACATCCAACTGAAAAATAAAAAAAAAAGTTTTTTTTTCTGCAAATGCCCATAGAATTCATTAAGAATGTATTTATTTATATCAGATTTTATATTTTACCAACAAATATGCATCCCATCAGGAAAAACTAATTCAAATCAACCAGGATTTCCAGGTAGGATGGTGCAGGAGGAATTCATGTTTTGACTCAACACATTTATCACAAACACATAATAATAATATACTAGAAAAACACCAACACACATGTACATTGGCCCTCCAAATAAAATAAGCAGTAAAGAACCATATGACAGTAGAGAATGACAGCAAAACTGCAGGCCTGTTTAACTCTAGGTCTAAGGTTTGCTCCCATGGAGTTAAAAGGCTTAAGGG
Source organism: Canis lupus dingo (assembly GCF_003254725.2). Taxonomy (NCBI): domain Eukaryota; kingdom Metazoa; phylum Chordata; class Mammalia; order Carnivora; family Canidae; genus Canis; species Canis lupus. The sequence continues at coordinate 2,415,871 of NC_064273.1, forward strand.
CTCTCAGACAAATAGAACCAGGAATAGAAAGTTCTTAAAGCCAGGGCGGGGAGTGAAGCACCCCAACTCTGAAGGAAGCTAAAAATAAAACTCACCACCATCTGGGCTGTGGTTTCAAACAACCTGCAGGTCTCAGGCAGTGAGCACATAGACAAAGCTTTTTAATCAAGAACTGAGCAAGCTGCCTCTCTAACTAAATCACCACATCCAGATATGCCTTAACTTAAAAAAAAAAAAAAAAAAAAAGTAGTAGTTCTGGGTTGTGGGATTAAGAAGGTAAGTGATAAGGGATAATATACAACCTCAAGATAGGAAACTGTGAGCCCAAGGTGGGAAAATAAGAGGGAGAAGGGAAAAAGAGAGAAGCAGGAAAAAAAAAATTTATCCCATTTCCAGAGGGTATTCAAATCAAAATTGCTAAGTACTACATCTCAGTTGGACAAAAGATGTAAAATGAGTATGTTTAAAATGTTTCCATTAATAAATGAAAGAGTAATTTCCATTAAAATAAAGTGCAAAATTGCAAAACAAAAACAGGCAGAAATGAAAAAAAATCATAGGTCAACATGAAAAGAAGTAATTTTATACTGTTAGAAACTACAGTTACTTAAATTAAAAATGGAATTATCAAATTTGTAGCTGCTTTTGGGGAGTTCAGTAGTAAATGGCTCAGAAAGTCAAAAATATACATCAATTATGTTATATAAATATAAATGACAGCAACTGAACAATCAGAAGCTACCTTGAGAGCCCATAAAATATATCTACTAGCATATCCAGAAAAGGTAACTGGTGTAGTATTGTTTTAATTGATAATTTTTGAAACTTTACCAAAACTGAAGAAATACTTAAAAAAGAAAGTTGCAGGGCAATCTCATATGAGAAAGAATACTAAACAAAATATTTACCAAATAGAATCTACTGGAATACAGTAAATCCACCCTTCACAATTCAGGTTTATTTCAATCATACAAGGTATTTCTAATTATAGAAAAATCAAACAATGTACTTGACCATACCAATAAATACAGGAGGAAAATCCAATAATGATCTCAAAAGATACATAAAAGTATTTTATGAAACTAATATCATTTATGATAAAACTTACAAATCTTGGGATAGAAGGGAACTGATGATTTAATTTCCATATAAATGATCATTCCAATCATATTCATTGCTCCTTGACTTCCTCCCATCAGAAGAGCTCATTCTCCAACCCCCCTCAGCCACTATTGGTGGATGCACTCCTCACTTTATTATAATGAATATGTGCAGCACTTCCACATTTTGTCCACATTCTACTTTCTGACCACCAACTCTCATCTATCTAGTACCTTCCTCTGAGAATCCTTTAATCCAACCAGAACCTTAAATTCTTTGATTCTACCACACTTTCACTGTCACCCATTCTCTTTGTGTCCCTGTCTTTCTACCTTATACAGTTTGGATTTCATGGTCAGTTTTTAATTTTATTCACTTAGCAAATACTGTATTTGTATATGTACTACTTACACAAAGTATTATTAAGTGCTGTTTGGGGTCACTGGGGCACACTTGCAACCAAGATCACTCCTTTGGTCACCTCCTCATCTCTTGTCTACTTCAGTATCTTCACTTGGGAAGACTACATTTGAGTTAACTAGAATTCAGTCTACTTGCCTATTCATGTTTGTAATCTGTATATAAAGTGATTTGTATATAAGGTCTCTCATGGCTTCAATGCCATCAATGTGTTGACAACACCCATATTTATATTTCAAGCTGGACTTGTCTCCTGAATCTAAGACATATATGTATTCAACTAGTTTGACACCTCTACTGGATGCCTAAAAAGCTTCTCTGGATTAATATGTCCAAAGCATAGTGTTTGATAGCATCTCCTCCCCAAACCAGCTCCTTTAATCTTCCACAATTCTGTTAACAATTCTAGACATCTGGCTGCTTTGGAAAAATAAACTTTTGGGTTGCTCTTTTGCCTCTATATTTTTTTTTTTTTTTTTTTTACCTACCAGGCATCAATCTAACAGCAAATGCTGAAAGCTTTATAGTCAAAAGGTGTCCATACTTTACCACTTCTCATCCCCTCTTCTGTTTTCACCATCGATCAATCCATCCTGACATCTTATCTGGATTACTAAATATTTCTCTATGATTCTACCTTTCTGTCTTCAGTCTATTTTTAACATAGCATCCTGAGTGATTCTATTAAAATGTAAGTCAGAGTAGGTTACCCCTTTGTCCAAAACCCTTTGGTAGTTCCCATTTTACTTAGAGTAAAATTAGAAGTCCTTCTTCTGATCTTCAAAGCCCTCATGGATTTGGTCTACTGCTCATTCTTTTGCTATTTTAGCTTGTTCATTCAGCAGCCACTATGCTTTCCCATATTCAAATGCTCTTTACTCAAATGGTTATAACTCTTTTCATTCCCTCCAGGTCTCTACTCAAATCTCACCTCTTTAATAAGGCCCTCTCTTGCCACCATTACCAAAGTTTCACTCCCTTACTCACCATTTCACACTCTTTTTCCCTCCCTACCTCTTTTTTCTTTAGCATTATTATTGGACAATTCCTTATCTTTTTAATTTTCTGTTTCTATCCAATAGAATTCAAGCTCTAAAAGGGCAGAATCCTTACTTATTATGTTCACAAAGGTATCCTAAGTACATAGGGCAGCATCTAATCCAGCAGAGGTACCTGTAAATAATTTATATATGGAAATATTAATAAAATTCCTACAGGTAGATAGTCTTTCTAGAAGAAAATGTAAAGACTATCTTTGTAACTTCAAAACAGAGATGGCTTTTTTTCATCAAAACACAAATGCACAAATCATAAAGGTCATTGTTAAATTTGACTACATTAAAATGTACAACCACATTCAACTGAAGGCATTAACAATGATAAATGACAGCTACATGTCGATTATAAGCTCAATAAAACAAAAAGAAAACAAAATGGTAAAAGTCAGGTGACCAATTGGATAAGATATTATCAAAATACATAATAAAAATTTAGTGTCCAGGACACATAAAAACAAATGCATCAGAAAAAGAATCTTAAAAAAAGTATAGACAAAGGATATGAGCAGACATGAACAAAAAATAGAACAACCAAGATTTGTAGAAAAACACTAGTGAAATCACTTGTAGTCATAAAAATGTAAATTAACTATTTGACACTTTTGGGATTGGTAACAATTTAAATGCTTAACATTTCAAGCAAGCAATGGCAAAGGTATGGAATCATGGGATTCTTCTACTTTGCTAGTAGAAATATAAATCAGCAAAAATACTTTAGAGAACAATTGATGAATATCTAGGGAAGTTTAAAGTCATTCTTACTTTTAAACTCAGCCATTCTAAAATACAAGTAGGTGTGCTACAGAAATTCATCCCACAGTACAAGAACACTTCTTATAATACTGTTTATTAATGTAAAAATTTTACAGACAAATAATTGGTGCATATTCACAGTATTTTTCTATAAAGGAATAGTATATAGCAGTGAAAATAACCATTAAATTAATGAAGATAAGTCTCAAAATGCCAATAATTGACAAAGAAGAGTTTCATACAACACAATTATGTTTGAAAAAATGCCAAAATAATATATAGTAATATTCAAATATTATAAATATTATGCATGTATCAAAAATATAAAAAACACAAGGAAATGATGAGCACCAGATTAAGGGCCTTGATTATTTCTGACATGATTAGGGATGAGAAGAAAGAAGATTTTTCTTTCTTTTTTTTTCTTTTTTTTGACATTTTCTTTTCTCTCTTTTTAATTTTTATTTAAATTCAAGAGATTTTATTTTCTAGTGTTTTATTTTCTTATATAAAATCTGAAACAAATGTTGCAAAACGATGTCATTTTTATGATGCTGAATAAAAACAGCATTATGGTGTTTGTTATATAATTCACTATACTTTTTGTATTTTTAAGTTTTCACAATAAAATAAAAAAACATTTATTGATATTCATCATCAAAAATGATTTATTCTTGATTTTTGACTCCTCTGAAGTGCATTTCTTTGTTCAGCAAACATGGAATGCATTCTTTCAATAAACTAAAACAAGTTTTCCACAGAAAATAATTAAAACTTTCATCTCAGTTAAAATATACAAGAAAAGAAGGAAAAGAGGAGAAAACTGTTTCTCATTGATTGAAAAATCAAATCAAGGTCAAATATGTTAATAATAAATTTTGCATTTCATTTTATACTTAAAATCATCTGTAAAGAGTAGTTTGATATTCAGTGACCTCTATCTACTTTCTAGAAAGGTAAAATTTAATAACACTGTGATGTGACAACACATTAACTGAAAATAATTATTATATAATGCAAAAAAACAACCAATATGAGTTACTATGATTATTCTAAATGAAATAAAAATTGGGGTAAATTTATATTATCTTAATTTTGGAAACTAATATTGTCACCACTGTCCATGATGTAGACTTTGTTGACATAAGTTTGGAAATAATCTAGAAATATACTTAAATTAATTGTGACTTAAAAATTGTTCTTTAAATTTCAACTTCAGTGTTCTATGGAAAGTGTACAATGTATAGGATGCCAACTGCTTGTTTAGAATTATCTAGTTAGATATTGTCTAGTGCTTTTATTACATACTTGTAATATTGTATTTCCTTGATAAGCACTCAGAAATAAATAGCAGTGAAGTAATTACAAGGCAAAGAAGATGTATCCTTATTGTGAGGAGCACAATGGTTAGTTGCTTACTGCTAAATAGAATAGCAAAAGTAAAATTATTGAAATAACATGAGTCATCATTAACTAAAGAAAGTTTTTGAATGAAATATACAGGATCATGATCAGAGTTGTTCTCTGACTAAAGTGAAAATAGCTGTGACAAGCAATGAATAATTTGTATAATTAATTTCTTGCTCATGCTATTTATTAATGAAAATTATTGCTCTTGTGAAGCATGAAATAGATTGAGTAGACAGATGGAAGAAGTGTCAAAGTGGGGAAAAGGATGAAGTTTGAATGCATATGTTTTTAATAATATACTAGGACATATATTAAACTTTCAGGTTATACTTGACTTATTTATGATCTTATCAGCTTTGAGTTATTCTCACTTATTAAAAGAAATATAAATTATAACAAATTGTAAATTGTCTATCCATCCCAATATATTTTAGGATGGATAAAGCCATGTTTCTTATTCATCATTATTTTTTAGCACCTGACAAATAATATTTGTTAAGTTGAATTACTCACCATTAAGTTGAATTAACACCATTGAAAAATATCCTAAGAGTAAAATCTAGGCTAACATGTCTAAGAATATGTAACCAATTCTTCAAGAAATTATACCTGCAGTCTATACATATTCCCAGAACTCCAGAGGATGTATACAAATGTCCATTCCACATTTCCACTTGAAGGTACCTCCAACTGACACGTTCAAAACAAAATTCCTGATCTTCCTCCCCAAACTTCCTCTCGAAAGACTGCCCCACTCCATTTTATATCAAATCCATTCTTGCTGAAGCCATGACACATAAAATCATCCTTACCTCCTCTCTTTTCCTCACAACCTTCATCCAACCATAACAAATGCTTTTCGTTCTATTTCCAATTATGTATCAGGAAATTGATCACTTCCCACCACCTCTACTGTTAGCACCCTAGCTCAAGCCATAACATCTCTTATTTGAATTATTGAGACTCCTATCTTTGAGGTTACCCTTTTTGATGGTTAGTTTTATGTGTCAACTTGACTAGGCCGCAGGATGTACAGATACCTGGTTAAACATTTTTGGGTGTGATTGTGTGGATGTTTCCAGAGGAGATTAGCATTTGAACTGGACTGGTGGAAAGCGCCTCAACTATTTCAGCTGAATATCGATCTTTTCCTACTTTCAATGCTCCTGGTTTTCAGCAGACTGTATGTAACTGGAATTTATACCAGTGCTGTTCTGGGTCTCAGGCCTTTGAACTCTACCACCAGCCCTCCTGGTCTCTAGTTTGCAGACAGCAGCTCACAGGACTTCTCAGTCTGCATAACTGCATAAGCTAATTTGTTGTAATAAATCTCATTTTACATATGTATCTCTGTGTGTATCTATCTATCCATCCTTCTATCCATCTATTCATCCATCTATTATCTTATTTTGGTTCTATTTCTCTGGAGAACCCTTGACTAATACAACATTCATAGTCTATTCTCAACACAGCAGCCAGAGTGATCCTGCCAAAATCAGTTCATGGCATTCTTGTCTTTTTTAATTTTTAAGATTTTATTTATTTATTCATGAGAGACACACAGAGAGGCAGAGACATAGGCAGAGGGAGAAGCAGGCTCCCTGCGAGGATCCTGTTGTGGGACTCAATCCCAGGACCCCAAGGATCACGACCTGAGCCAACGGCCGATGCCCAACCTCTGAGGTACCCAGGTGCCACCAGTTCATGTCATTCTTATGCTCAGACCCCTCCAGTGGCCTCCTATCTTACTCAAAGTAAAACCCAATATGTTTACGTTGTCCAACAGGCCCTACACAATCTGTTTTCCCCAACCATTACTTCTGTGATCTTCTATCACACTATTCTCCCTCTCCCCTTGCTCACTCTATCCCAGCCACACTGGCCTTGCTGCTATTCCTAGAACACAGCAGATGTGTTCCCTGTTTAGGGCTCTACACTCACTGTTTCTTCTATTCTGTGATGATTTCCTTCCTGATATCCTCAAAAAAGTCCCCTTCTTTCTTTGAGGACATTCCTGACCATCTTACTATCCCAAAAATATCTATCCTTTGTTCCTGTTTTATTTTTCTCTAAGATTTTTGTTGTTTTGGTTCCCTTCTGTACTTCCTGCACCCACATGTTACACAGTAAGTAATCAAGAAATATTTTTGAACAAATTAATGATTTCACTAAGTATGAAAATAATATCCAAGAAAACACATTGAAACTCTTAAAACTATAGAGTTCAATCAAGTTTTTACACTTTATAATAAATATGCAGATGTCAATAGATTCACAATGTAATAATTCAAACCAGCTCAAGATATGATAGATAAAAGATTTGCTCAAATATTAACACACATTTTCAAAGAAGATATACAGATGGCCAACAGACACATGGAAAGATGTTCAACATCACTGATCAACAGAGAAATGAGCTATTACATTACACCTGTCAGAATGGCTAGACTCAAAGGACAAGAAATAACAAGTGTTGGCAAGCATGTGGAGAAAAAGGAGCCTTCATGAACTGTTGGTGGGAAGGTAAATTGGTGTGGCCACTATGGAAAAATAGTATAGAAGTTCCTCAAAAAATTAAAAACAGAAATACCATGTGATCCAGCAATTCCACTACTGGGTATTTACCCAGAGAAAATAAAAATATTATTTTTAAAATATATATGCACCCCTATGCTTATTACAGCATTATTTACAATAGCGAAGATATGGAAGCAGCCCACTGTCCATGAATTAGATGAGCGGTAAAAAAGATGTGAGATATATATATATTACTCAGCCATATAAAAGAATAAGATCTTGCCATTTGCAACAACATGGTTGGACCCAGAGAGTATTATGCTAAGTGAAATAAGTCAGACAAGATAAAGACAAATACTATATGAATTTACTTATATGTGGGTTCAGAAAAACAAAATAAATGAACAAAGAAAAAAAGAAAGAGACAAGTAAACTCTTAAACACAGAGAACAAACTGCTAGTTGCCAGAAGGAGGTGGGAGAAGGGATTGGTGAAATAGATAAAAGGGATTAAAAGACACAAACTTCAGTTATAAAATAAATAATAATCAATCAGTCATGGAAATAAATAGCGCTGTATAGGGAATAGAGTCAATACTATTATAATAACATTATTTGTTGACAGATGGTGACTACACTTATCATGATGAGCACCGAGTAATACATAGAATTGTTGAATCATTATGTTGTACACCTAAATTAACATAGCACTGTGTGTTAATTATACTTCAATAAAAATATAACACTTAGGAATAGCATATGCTTTCAAAATTTAATACATGAGAAGATTAAATGGAAATGGAAAAATAATTGAGTGGAAAATTCATTCATGGAATGGAAAGAATGGGTAACATAGATTTGACAATACTGGGGCACCTGGGTGGCTCAACAGTTGAGTGTCTGCCTTTGGTTCAAGTCTTGATCCCGAGGTCTGGGATCAAGTCCCACAACAGGCTCCCTGCAGGGAACCTGCTTCTCCCTCTGCCTGTGTCTCTGCTTCTCTGTGTGTCTCTCATGAATAAATAAATAAAATCTTTAAAAAATAAACTAAATAAATATGACATACTTTCCTAATTTATAAAGTTAACACAATTTCAGCCAAAATTTCACTGATTAAAAAAAAACTTACATAGGTAATAATATTATGAAAACTGAGAAACACCACAAAGAAAATATTTGAGGTGTTGTGAGGGCATTTAATATAGGGAACTGCTCCAGAAAATGATGTCAGGAAAAAACAGTCCTGAGAAAGTGAAGATAAAACTTAGATCAGGAGAAAGATCAAGAATCAGCAAGGTGAAAGTGTTTGTGGGTGGAAGATGATTCCGAGTGAGAGGAATTTGCAAAAACATTTGACATCGGAAAACGTTACTTAGTAAAGCACAATGTAATCTGTATAAATTTCCAGTGATGTTTACAGGTAAAAAGAAAAACACTAAAATGTCAACAAAGGTCGTATTGAAGTGATGGGATCGGGTGTAACTTATTCCTTTCTCATTATTCTATATATCTCAAATATAATGCAATGAGCATGTCCCATTTTTACATTAAAATATTACAAAGTGGAAAGTTTGGGGCCAAGTCCTTTAAATACATTCTTCTTGGTCATAAGTATTAGTTAAAAACTATCACTAACACTGAGTTAAGCTCATCCTTTTGATGTATCATGAGCATCCATGTTTATTAACCAATCAAATTGCCCATTTAGTTGTTCCCTTTTTCTACATGTTAGAGGAGTAATAATCTACCCACGTCAGGCTGCAGCACATGATTAATGTGTCAGCATAAAGGTGCTTTACTAGCCTTTGGCATTCTGTTGCTAAAGGTGAACTCAGCAAAATCCAGCAAGACACATTTTCCAATCCTATAAAAATACCATATAAACTGTTGACTCGCCAGTTGCATATAGCAGCAAATAAAGCGTAACTGTATTCAATACACGTACTCCAGGTAATAACAGAGTAGTTTATTATCATTGCAGGTGCAGAAACCTGCCAACATTTCAGCCATCTGGGCTTCCTCAGGGCAGCATACAAGTAAAATATGTGAATGAAATATGTGAGTTGAATACAGTTTCATTATTATTTTTTTTTCTTATGGGCTTTCACAAAACTGCTTTATATATTTTGGGAAAGCAATTCTGTAATATTAGTTTACTTTAGAAAGTCATCAACTTTTACTAATTCAAGCCCATTAGCATTCTCACTAAATTGCTTATGTCTGAATGATAATGGATCCTCAGATGACATTTTATGACAAAAAAAATGGTGGTAAATGAAATGTAATTGAATATGCAAAAGTTATAATTCTTCTGTGGATAATGAATAATCTATCTTTTAATATATCTCACCGATTGTAATTTCATGACATCGAGGTTCTATTCATTAGTAAACGTATACTATCAAAACTTATCAGAAGGTTTCACTTTTAGAAAAACACACTAAGACTTCTTATAGTAAGTCAGAAATACTGTGAGGCTTAGCACTAAGATGATAATTTTTCAACTGAAATATGTTTATCTTCCATCAATAGGTTGCCAGATTTTTCTCCATTGCTAACACAAACTCAGCGAAATTATTAGAGCCAGAAGTTGATGGTAGATCATAAAGAAGCTTACTATTCGTTTTACTTCATAACTTACTACCCTCAGTACCTCCTGCCTCCAGAAGAGAAGGAGGCACACAATAAGTAATCAAGGAATATTTTTGGATGAATGAATTTCCTACTAAGTATGGAAATAGTGTTCAAGAGTATATGTTGAAACTCTTAAAATCATAGAGTTCAACAGTTTTTATACTTTATAATTAAATATACAGGTGTCAACAGATTAACAATATAGCAATCCAAATTAGCTCAAGATATAGTAGATGAAAGATTCACTCAAATATTAATAAAGTAACACTTAGGAGAAGGATGTTTTCAAAGTTTAATATGTGGGTGGATTAAAATGAAATGCAAAGAGAAATACTTGGAAAATCCATTTATGGAGTGAAAATAATGAATATTATAAATATGACAATACTTTCCTAATTTATCTATAAGTTTAATACAATCCTTAAACTAAAGAAACTTAAATTAGATTTTGTTTTGTTTTGGCTGACAGTGCATCAGTAAACAAAGGTATTTGTTTTCCTTTAATCTGCATCTCTGATGATGGTAAAAATTAAATGTAATTAATTAAAAAATATTTTGCTAGTAAAGAAAATAATGCCAGAGGCTTCTCCTAAAAATAATGTCAAACTCTCTTATGCTCTAAGGTTTTGGGAATTTCGTTATTAAAACAGATTGTATTTTCTCAGCACCCTTTTGTTCTTTTTGTCCCTTTAGATTAACCAGGCACACCTACACAATTGAGCCTAGGATTTCTAAAAGAAAAATAACAACACAAGAGTTTATAGTTGGCTCTGAGCACTCTGCTGCAAGTGTGCTCCAGAACTTCCTTGCTTAACCCCAGATTCCTTGGGGTTTTTTACCATACTTTAGCTAGGATCAAGCTTCTTGGCTTGTTTTATTTTATTCTATCTCCTACCTCAACATCCTTCAGAAAGTATTATGCATAGTCTATCCTGGGGCGATGCCTTGCCAATCCGATCCCAACACAAAAAGGGGGAAAGAGCTTTGCTTCACTTCCCACGCACTGACTCTTCACTGCTCTGAAGTGCAATTTATAGACAAGCTATTATTTATTACTCTATTAATGAAGACTAGCAAAATGAGATAGTTCTTCATTTTGTATTGCAGAGCTCCAAGAGTTAATTGATGAAATAGAGCTGTTTTCAATTATTCCATATTAAAGCTTAAATCAACTTCTCACATGTGATTTGATTATGATTAAGCATAGTCTGTCAATGTCTATAATCTCTATGTCTCTGATAATAATTTAATAATATAAACTACAGAAGAAAATAAAAAAATTAAACATTCTATGATGTTCCTGAAGAAACAATGAGTAACATATTGTTTGAGGTCATCTATTACTGTGGGGGTAGTGTTACATCATCTCAGGTTAAATAAGTCACATTTACGGTATGTTTAAAAAACTGCCCAAAAGCTGACAAAAGCTTTATGAAAGACTACAGAGTACCTAACTAAATGTGTGCTGTTTCTCTTTATAATAGTTACAGACTATGTGGTTCATCATCAATTTTTTTGGGAAATAAAATGCATTAACATAGATTTCCAATGGGAATAAACCTAAAATATCCATACAGTTGTAAGCTAAAAAGCTACATTGAAAAAGATACTGTTCTAAAAAAAAAATAAAAATAAATAAATAAATAAATAAAAGAAAAAGATACTGTTCTATAATGTCCACCTAAGGGGAACTACACAGCTTTATATTTTCTCACTACCAATGACCACTAGTTTATAGCCAAAATAAATAATTTTCATTACTTTAAGTGAAATGTTTCAATTCCAAGAATTATAAGAGAGGAGTAGGAAATTAAAGGATAAGTATAAATTAATGTAATGTGTTGCATCGATCTCTCTCTTAATCAGTCTGTAAGTGTGTATGATTGCTCAAGATTAAAATGCTTCTTAAGTGGGGGGGAAGGGAAATTAAAAAAAATTCTTGAAGTCTTTACTGAAAGAAAAAAAAAGACAGATTTTGCCAAATCCTTCCCTCCTGTCAAAAGGGGTGAACCAGGATGCTCTAGAATTCAACATGAAATTGTCAATGAACAAGGGCAGAGCAGCACAGTCAGCATATAATGGCATGTACACAGTTTGTGTGTCAGGCTCCCCTGAAGGGCAGTGCAAGTGTCTCTAAGACGTAGTTTAGGGAGCAGCTTGGGCTTTCCTCAGCCCAAAGGCAAGCTTGAGACTCCATAGTGGTGACTTCTCTGTGTTTGAGGGGTTCCCTACACACTGCAACCCTTTTATTTCTGCAGGTGGGAAAGTAATTAATGGACAGAAGCGTATAGCTCTGCCTAGAGGAAGAAAAGATATTGTAGAAGGAAGGTAGAGTAGACGACATCAGGAGAAAATCCCTAGTGGTAGCATGAATGGTAAGGGATTTTGATGGAATCTGTTAAAAAGTTCCCCATGGGGGTGTAAGATGTAAGTTTTTCCCTCTTACTACAAAATCTGTGCTAAGTTCTATATAGTGTAGTCATAAAATAGAGTACTCTGGGCCAATGGGGGAAGTCACTAAGATGTATCCATATTGTTAAGGGGCCAAAAACCAAGGGCTATAGGTGGATATTGGAGTTAAAGACATGATATATAAATATATTATTTTATAAGAGTGATTGTAGAATATGGAAATTTCTGGAAGGAAATTCCAAGTATTTACTTATAGAATAACTAGGGTAAATAAATAGGTGAAGATTTTTCGGCAGAGCTCTTTTTAAAAAATCTATCTGTAATATAACATCATGCCCTACAAGATGCTAGACACTAGGTAGTTCTGCAGTCAGCTGGCCACACAGCATCTGTGTCCTTTACAAGCCTGTGAGGTCTTTAACTGTTACTGGCTCATTAAAGCACCACCACAGAGCTTAGGATGGTATCTTTCACATTAGTGCATTTAAATGTTTGATATTATAAAGAAGGCTGTTGGATCATGGAAAAGTTAGTCCTTGAGCAATGACCCAGAAAAAATGTATTCTGTTGTTTTAACTAGAATTTCGAGTATTATATTATTTGGATTACCAATTGCATTTACCTATTATTTTACTGTTTTGTTTTTAAATTTTTTTCTATTAAAAAGATCTAAATATTAGACTACCATATATTTTTTCATGCTTTCTCTTGAATAATTGTATAAAAATGATTTTTTTTTCAATCTCACTGCATAGTTTCTAATTTCTGTTGCAATAAAGAGTTATTTCAGATTTCTCTAAGTAACTCGCTCTTTTTTTTCTTTCTTTCTCTTTGGGTGTATTACATATTTACAAGAGGGATAAAAGGAAAGTAACCATGCATGTCAAGGCCATTTTAATCAAGTAAATTCTAGCAATTTCATAAACCACAAGGGTAAGAGAATTACCTAGCTTATGTTTCATAATTTAATAATATTAAGACTTAGATGTATTTTTGCTTAATTGTCTGTAATTTTGGATTTTCTATTAAAATAAAAAAATGGAAACTAGGAAGTATCCAATTCATTACTATTGTTTCTTATTTTTTCTGTCTTTCTCCATTCTTTGTTTGTTTTTGCTCCCCTCAGCCTCCAATGCTTCTTTTAATAACTATACAATTGATTGTGTGGAAAATGTAAATTCCTTCCTGCCTATGATGCTTAATTGCTCTTTTTTTTAGCTGCCCAGTCATCTAGAACTTCCACTTATGGTTTTAATTACTGCTAATGTTCTAATGACAGCACTGGCAGAGAAAGAACATATTCTTAGAAATATTGTTTAAAATTAAAATCAAGAGCCCAGCTAGGATTTTAAGAGTTCTTACCTCTCTCCAGGAATTTTGCTAAATTTTTAGGTTTAAAAGAAATAGTTACTAGCAGTGGGCATCATTAATTCATTCAAAAAAAAAGTATTCTTTTAAGATTTTGTTTATTTATTCATAAAAGAGAGAGAGAGAGAGGCAGAGACATAGGCAGAGGGAGAAGCCAGCTCCTCACAGGGAGCCTGATGTAGGACTCGATCTCAGGACTCTGGGATCACACCCTGAACCCAAGGCAGACTACCAAAAGAGAGCTTTTCCTGGGGTTAATCTGTAAACAAATAAGTATAATATTAAGAGTTTAGTTCTATCTAAATCATGTGCAAAGTATAATGGTAATTAGATTATTTCAGCTGAAATAAAATGTAACAAGGTATCATTTTAGACATAAAAGTTATGGCAAGCTCCTTCTCTTTGTCTTGATGCCTTAACAGTGCTAGTTTCTAGATTTGTATTATCTTCACTTTTCTGTGTCTTTGTCCCACTCCGGTATATCCATACATTTTTTTATCTCATATTTCCTATAAAATGTGAAAAAAAGTTAAAATGAGATGACTTTTCTTGCAGACAAATTCTGGAATTGTTCAACTGAACCAATACATCTCACTTGAATGTCCATGGATCAATTAGTATTTATGTAATGTCTATTAGTGTTGTACACATGGTAATGGATCTAAAAGAAGATCAAGACAAGATATTTGTCTGCAATTAGCTATCAGTCTTTGGAGAGAAAAAAGACAAGCATGTATCACTGAGATCTTTAATCCACTTATCCATTTATTCATGCATGCAACATTATTGAGTGTCTATTACATACTTGGAGCCATTATAGGCACATTTTTTTATTTCCAAGAAAACCGGGGCCAACCAACGTATAGATGGTCTACCTAAGAAGCAAAAAAATGCACACTCGATAGAGGAAATGGAAATCTAACTCATAATAGGAGATCAGAAAAATTATACTAGGAGGAAATGTCAGTTATTTTTTTAAAGGTTTTATTTATTTATTCATGGGAGACACAGAGAGAAGCAGGGACACAGGCAGAGGGAGAAGCAGGCTTCGTGCAGGTAGCTCGATGAGGGACTCAATCCCAGAACCCCAGGGTCACACCCTGAGCCAAAGGCGGGTGCTTAACTGCTGAGCCACCCAGGTGTCCCTCATGGTCAGTTATTTTGAAGGCTATTACAGTAATGCAGTTAAACTTCCGATCCCTAGACCTGTGTGTCTATATGATACTTTCATATAGATAAATTACAAGAATCTCAAACTCAGGAAAAAACTAAAATAAACCACTTACTTGGAACTTCTCCATCTGCCCTGACACACATCTGTTCTTCATTATCTTACTAACTAGCACTTTATCCACCTAAGGTGCTCAATGTAGAAATCCTTGATTTCTCTTTTTTTTTATCTCTTATATTCATCAAATTTAATAGATTTTTATAAATTCTATTTCCAAATTCTTTTATTGTCTTTAGTTTTCTTTAACCCCTCTTTTACCCTTCAGCTCTCTTTAGCTAATTTATCTTTCTGGTCTCACTTAAGTGTAAATTCTTATTTTTTTTTTAATGTAAATTCTTGAAAGAGCTTTGTCCTTCCCAAATTCTTCCTAACTTTAAATTAGGTTGCCTGTTATTCTTCATTGTACCCAGTCCTTTCTTTAAGATAACACTTCTTACAATTTATAACTATATTTTATCTGGGAGAGTTTCTGGTGAGCATTTATTGTTTGGTCTCCAATCAATGAAAGGATGGGAGACTACTATTTTGTCCATAAAAATGTGTAATTGGACCCCAAGATGTGACATGGTACATAAAAGCACTCAACAAATATATTTTTTCAATGAACAAATGGCCATCAGTGTTTAAAATTAGGCATTAGAGAAAAAAAAAAAAAAAAAGCAAATGATTACTTCCCATAGCAACTCAGAGAAGGCATGCCAATGTTTTTCACAGTAGTCATGACTCTGAGAAGAGAGCCAGGTCCTGGGCATAAAAAAAGGAATGAATGAACTTTGAGAGATGAATTGGAGGAGAGATGTTCAAATAGTAGGCAGCAAAAAGAACTAAATGCAGCTAAAGCATGTATATGCTATTAAAGCCTAGTAGAGCTAAGGAGATTATTTGAGTAATGGTGGGAAACAGACCATGAATGATTCAAAAAAAGAATCTCGAAGAGTAGAATGAAGCGTTTACCATAGGCAATAAGGAGACTGTAGAGATTTTAAAGAAAGTTGAAATAATCTGAAAAAATGCTTTAGGAAGATTAACCTAATCCTGATAAAGAAATAAATAAAAGAATATACCCAGAAGCACTTAGACCAGCTTTGAAGTGACAGTAGAAATAATCTGCAGTAATAAGATGACATAGGAAATGAGCAAATACTTTAGGTATAGGAAATAATATACTTTACCAGGAGCAACTGAATAACATAAAGACTCTCAGAATCATTTACTTTTTACTTTTTTAAACTGGCTATGCACCTTACACTTGAAATAGTTCATATTAATTGTAATATCATTGTAAGTAAACATGGATTTATACAAATCAGGTGATTGGTTTTGGGGTTCCATAGTCAGTGGGGCATCCAGATGGTTTTTAATATTATTTTTATCAAATCTGAGTCTCTTGTATATATTATTGATATATATCTAGTTTTTGATCTAACTTAAAATTTTCATTTTTCTATGTGTCAAAAGCTTTGATAGCAGAATGCTGATTTCAGGAAATTTATAATGAGCTATGATTACAGAGAGAATGAAATTTATGAAAAATAATAAAATAAGTAGGATAATAGAAATTGGAGTATTTTTGTTTTCTTGGTTTTACAAAGTGATACAAAATTTGGTCCTGAAAACTATTCTGATTCTTAAGAGGAGTTATGAGTTATTTTACAACCTGTGGACATGGTAAGTGACTGAACTTCCACTCTTGTTTGTAAAATGATTTTACATGAAAAGACAAATAGTAGAACAACTGTGAGCAATTTAAGAAAGATCATACCAACAGAGAAGTCACAGCTGGAAAGAATCTTCACCTTCCTATGCTTATTTCAATTAACTATGAGAAACAATTGCAAAATGTCACAACTGTCCTCCGACTCTAAGTTTAAACATGAAATAGCTCACTCAATTATAAACGTTCTTGCACAAAATGATCCAAACCACAATTTTATTTTAAAAAGACACAATCAAAATGTTTTAGTATATTCTGTAAAATTTTGGGCATAAAATAATTAAAAAGTTTACGGGGAAGGAGAAATTTTGAGGGTTACACTGGAAGTGCCTTTATATCCAAATTTTTTGTGCAAGCAAGAACTACATTCAACTGGATCAAATAAGAAGTAAGGCCCCCAATTTTTCCCTTTGCTTCAGTATGCTAAAGGTTTTGGCATCCAGTGAAGATCACCATGGCTCAGATTACCAAAACTGTAACATACCCCTTCCCCAGTGTTAAGCAGCCAGCAACCCTGTGCCAAAACTTTGCAAAATGTAATGGAATGAATCTTTGTTTTCATGGTTTTCTCAAAACCCTTAAATCTCAAAATGCTGAGAGAAAACTTGTATTTAAAATGAACCTTCAGTATTTGAAGATGCAATAAGAACTTTATGCAAATCGAAATAATTCAGAGATACAATAGAAACATCTTGCGATTGATATACTATGGGACTGGAAAGTAGCATGCAAATAGACCAGAGCAAAGAGCAGTCTTATACGTAGCACAGTGTTCAAGAGTTGCTCTTGGTTTCTTTACAAACTACCACTTATTCTACTATAACGGACCAGTACAGTGATTAGAATCCCCCTCAACCTTCCAGAGGTTGAGCCTCCGGACCCATAGCTCCCAGCCACAAGCAGCCTTGTCTATTTACCTCAGTTTGCCATATAAATATTGTCATTTTCTATCTGTGCCAAGACATGAAAACATTTGGAAAGAACTGAGTTAATGAACAGTAAAATATACAAAGTTTTCATTCCTTATTACAGAGTCAGTCATCCTTAACATTCTTGATGGTGTCCTGAATTTAAAACACCTTCAATTATGTTTGTGTGGATTATTGTGTCTCAAGCTAAACCCTCATCCTGTTAAATCCTCCTCTCGGTAATACTTCCTGTGTAAGAGCATCCAAGAGACAAGTCTCTGAGAAGTGTTGTACCTAGGAATTCACGGTGCTCTCTTGAGTCTGGTATGTACCAAATCTGGACACATCTTATCTCAGGACATGTCTGTAAAAACCAAGCCCGAGAAACGTTCTACAAAAACAAAACAAAACACGCACACCAACAAATCATTTTCCGAATTTGGAAATCCCAGTGCTAAAGAAATACCTGAACTGGAGTGGATTGTATTGGCTGATATTCAAAACATGGTGCTCCTGGTGAGCTAACCAGACAAGTACAGAAGGCTGTTTTAGCAAGGTTTCTTCCTGAGTGTGCTATATATTCCATCCAGGCTATTGAACAAGGTATGACAGCTGCCAAATTCTGAAGCCAAAAGTACATTTTGGGAAAAGGTCATTTTAAAATTCGAGATATGTTTTATGAGGCAAGAATGTTGATTTAATTGAAAGGAATTCATTTGGGATTAAAATTAATCAGAAAATGAATTGAAAACAAATTCACTAATCAGCGGTAGACCTATACTTTCGAAGTTAACAGTCGTTCAAATGGAGAGCAACATACAACCATTGTTATTAAAAAATACATTAACAGAAAAGTTCACGATCTTACTGACGTTTCATAATACGACTGAGACTGACTGTAATCAATGAAATGTCTAATAGCATTTCCCTGGGCCTAAGTGAGCAATGGTTCATTTTTAGGTGATATCACTGTGTCACAGATGCCTGGGTGGCCTGTGGAAGTACAGGTTCCTTCTACCATTCTGTAGAATTATCTCTTGGAGGTAGAAACTTGCACTACTGAGTCGTCTTTCATTTCTCTGGGCCATGTGAATAATTTTCACCAAATGTAATATGACAGAATTAAACTGCTTGGATTCATATTTTGACTCTGCCAATTATCAACTGTAAATTTGGTAAAGTTACTTAAATTCTCTGAGGTTCAGTTACTTCATTTGTAATATGTGCTAATAAGGACCCCACTTGTAGGTTGGTCCTCAGGATTAAATGAAGTAGACCATGCCTGGCATATGGTAAGTGAATAAAGTTTTTCATTAAATAAAATTCAAAAAATATTTATAGTGTATTCTAGTTTTTCTGTTATGTGAATTTCCTAAATTCAGTTTCAACCTAGGGGAAAATTACTTAACATTATTTAGAAATCATAGTGAAATAAGAGTTACTATATTTTTCATTAATTTCATCAAAGCTAAGAACTCAAAGCAAGGCCAACATCTACTAATAAAGAGGTCGGTAATGTAATGATCGCTAGCAGATATATTACTGTTACAAATATGTTTTATTCTATTAATACATTCATCTTAAATTGTATTAGACAATTCAAAGAAACTCACGGAGAAGTCAAATGTGGGTTTTTAATTTTCATTTTTAATGTATTATTTTCTTCTAAAATATATGCTGAAAATTAAAATATAAAACTAAGAAAAACATCTACCCAAAGATGTGTTTCTTGACTATGGTAATAGAATTAGCAAAATCTTTGCAAATATTTTATAAAGTCATTCTCTATCTTTCTGACCAATAAGACTGAGGGGAGTTAATGTATCAAATACTGAGATAAACATTATTGATAATTCAGTTGATGTCTGTAATGAAAATCCATTTTTTTATTTGCTTTTGTTATCGTTTGTTTTTTATAGTGGAAGAATGATCTGAGATAAATTGTTTTTCTACTTGATCTACTCTATTTTTATTAACTACTGAAGCTAGTCTAGTTACTACTTTGGGATAAGGACTAGTTAGTATGTGATGAGAAAAATTTTTCATAGTAGAAACACAGCCACCATTTAAAATAAATCCTATCATGTTTAAGTTAGCATGCCAAAGTGGAAGTTACGAGCAAGCTGGCATACTGTTAGTATCAACATCATTACCCTTTTTTCCCTTGAAGACCATGGTGCTGGTATGGAGTAAACTATGACTTACAAACAATATTCTGATTCATAGGAACTCTGGCAACAAAACTGAATAATTATACTAATCAAGAAGATGTCATCCTAACCTAAACTCCTCCTGATCGGGCTCTATATTTGTTTTCATATCCACTTAATGTGATAATGGTCAAAAAGAAAAGTAGGCACATAGTCCTAAGCTTGTATTTTCATTTTTGCTTAATTGCCAATACTCACATACCCTTAAAGTGCAGTCATTTGGCAAAGTATTTCCTTTTAAATTTTTTTAAAAAAGATTTTATTTATTTAATCATGAGAGACACATAGAGAGAGGCAGAGACACGGGCAGAGGGAGAAGCAGGCTCCATGCAGGGAACCCGATTCAGGCCTCAATCCCCAGACTCCAGGATCACATCTGCCAAAGGCAGACGCTCAACAGCTGAGCCACCCATGAGTCCCTTGGCAAAGTATTTCCTGAACTCCCTGTCTCTTAAACTTCCAACTCATGTTTTGCAGACATCTTCAACTTGGCCCTTACCAAATAGAAATTTCAGATATTGAAACAACCTACTTGTTCCCAATTGATACTCTAGGGGTCTATTCAGTTATTCTGGAGTATACTGGGTGCTTCTTATATGTTGGTTGGATGATTAAGTAAATGAATGAATGTTGACTTTTCTAAATTAAGCATATAGAAATAGAAATTGAAATGCAAGACTAAAAAGATTGCAAACTCACACTTTTTCACTAAAAATATAGTAATATCGCTGTTAGTAAAAACTCTATTCTTACGACCCTTTGTGTTCAAAGTTTGACACCTAATATACATTAAAATAGGAGTAATTATAAAATTTCAGAATCCAAATGCCTTTGTTGGCCTCCTCTAATCATCTCCTACAGAAAGGAAGGCCTGTGATTTCCTTCTTTGAATCTTCCCCTTTCCCAGGGCCAGAGGCAGGACTTGGTATTACCCAGGCAGCACCAGCCAAACTGCTCTTCTATGACCTTGGCTCTAATAGTCCTAAGAGTTCACTTTGAGGTTGGGGCCTCTAATAAAGCTTGATTCCAAGACAGAGCCAAGTCTCAGAGCCACTACCACCAAAGCATTCCGAAGAGATGTGTGTCTATGCTATCTGGATACTAATGTCAGGAACGATTAAGAGATTGGTCCCTCCACTATGGTTATTTTACATATAACAGTAAATGGAAAACAAATGCTCATTTTAATCATTAATGAACTGAACACTGACTTCAGAAAGTCTTTCACTTATATTGGTCCAAGTATGATTGAACAGAAGATCTAATTCATTTTGAACATAGGCCTTTCATTTTCTTTTTTGTTTCTCTTCATTTTAGGAGATTTAGTTGTGACTATATCAATCCTGTTAAAGCTAGAGCAACAAACAGGCTTCTTATATTTTTGATGGCTTTCATTCTATTTGTAAAAATTTGTTTTTTTTTTTTTTTTTTTTTTTATTCGATAAGACCTAAAAAAGGGAAATAGAAGTAACTATTCAAAGGACACCAAATCACGGGTAGAGAACTCTAAACTTACCCCATAAAGCCACAACCTACTCTTCAGGACAACAAATTCAATGATCTTTTGTAATTGGCTATTATTATGTGATATGGAGAAACATTTCTTTGAGGCTCAGAAATCCCTGATACCCAGATTATCTGATATATTCCTCTCAAGAATTCTATAAGAGAGATATTAATGTTATGACCCACTCAGAGGGACGAGAAAATTTAAGCTTAGAGAGCTTCATTCTCTATAAAGGTCATGTAGCTATGAAGAGGTGGTGCTGGGGCTAGACCCCGAGGGTCTGGCTGCAGAACTGAGCCCTCAAATACCCTGTCCTTCCTCAGTGGGGAGGGGAGGGGAGGAGAGGGGAGGGGAGGGGAGGGGAGGGGGGATGTACTTTTAATACCTAAACTACACACACACACACACACACACACTCACACCTGAACCATTTTCTGAAAAGATTTATAGCAGAAACTTTTGCTCAAGCTTAATTTTTGGAAAGTTATAAAATGCATTTGCACTTAGAGATGCTCCTGGAGTTTTAGCTTCTGTTGTTTACCAGGAGCATTAAGGTGATCTTCAAACTGCTGGGCTTGGGAGAAACGCCAGCTGAAATGTCTATTCATGATCATTCTGCATATAGTCAATTAACACATTTTTTCCAAAATACTCTATGAGAATATTTTCCTCATATTTATTAAACTGATGAGAGAAAATCAAACTAGATATTTGTTACCTTTGAATACCAAGATAATGAAATGTTTAGAAAACCTCAAATAAATATTTGTTATTAAAATTGTGTCTTATTTTACATAATTAAAAGATGCTGGTTTAATTTTCAAAGATAATTAACCATTTGCTTCCTAATAAGAATTTTAAGGGATGCGTGATCCCGGGGTCCTGGGATCGAGTCTCACATTGGGCTCTCCGTGGGGAGCCTGAATCTCCCTCTGCCTGTGTCTCTGCCTCTCTCTTTCTCTGTGTCTCTCATGAATAAATAAATAAAATCTAAAAAAAATGAAAAATTACCATATAATCTATTATAAATTTTTACTAAGGAACAAAAGGAGAGAGACAGAGACAGAGACCATATCCTAAGCAATAAAGATAACTCTATACTTAGAGGCAATGGTTCTATTAGTTTGATTCCATGTATTTAATGTGAGCTAAAAACAAATTATCTAAGGAAGATATAATATTTTTTAGTTTTATAATTGTGATATAAATATAATCTAATAACATATTTTGGTATATTCCATTTTTTTCCAAAATTTTTTTTTCTATTTGAGAGAGAGAGAGCAAGCCAGGTGTGGGGTAGAGGGAGAGGAAGGGAGAGAATCTCAAGCAGGCATGCCCAGTGCAGAGCCCCATCCTGGGCCCCATCCCATGACCCTGAGATCAAGACCTGAGCTGAAATCAAGAGTTGACCACTTAACCTATAAAACCCCAGCTGCACCCCAAAATGCATTTTTAAGAGATTTTCTGATACATCTAAAGGCCCTGGTAGTTTCTAAAACAATAATAATTCTAAATATTTCTTCATAGTTTTTGGTTTCCTGTTCTTATTTCTTCTGCAAATGTATGTTGTACTACTATAATTACAATTATCCACTTATGTTTTGTTTTCACAGAGAATACCTGCAACTGTTTGCTATATGAAAGCATGGTCATAATTAAGTATTTTTAATATATTTAATCTACTATTTAAGGTATAAGGATTAATGCTAAATAATTTTTGTTTACAGTATCTATTCTAATAATTTATGAATCTTATATCTAAGGAATTAATCTACAATCATTTGTGAGTCATAATCCTGCCTCCCACAAGAAGTTAACACTAAGGGCAAAAACATAACAACTGAAAAAGAGACATAAGGATGAGTTCAATAAACAGAAGAGAGGTTGAATTAAAACATATGTGAACTCCTCTCTTAATCCTCAGTTCCTCAGTAGAGTCTGCAGAGAAGGCAGGGTGAAGAAATGTGGCTTTCCTGATGCCTAATCTTACCAAGAAGACATGTAATGGTGTCTAGAGGAGAGTTTTGTGAAAGAAATTTTGATTTGAGATGATGAATTTAAGTGATCATAAACAGGGAATTATTTGACCCAAGAAGACAGATCTCATTGATTCATCTAGTTTTTGCCACAAAGCTTTGACCAAAAAATACAGGAGGTGTCCTGGTCTGAAAGGGCAGCATTTCCTGAAAGAGGGTTGGGGAAAGCAGGCAAATATAGCTTGCATTCAAGCAGAACATTTTATTTTCTCTATCACTTCAGCTGTTGTTCCTCATCTCCAGAGGCTACCAGCCATGATCATTTGAGAAGTCACAATGGATCTATTCTATTCAATCCTCTTGTGGGGATAGGTCATTACACCAGTAGTGTGAGACTTCCCAGAATAGATTTTCCTTCTAGTGCTAATTTGTTTTTCTCTGGAGCAATACGCAGAGGCCGTAATCATGATAGTTCATCATGAGTGTTTTCTTGGTAGACTTTTTTTAACCTCTGCAGCAGCTGCAGGAGTGGAAAATATATGCACTAAAGCGATTAAATGAAAAAAAAAAAAAAACATGTAAAAGGCATAACATACCAGTAATGTGTGTATGATAGAAGGGTTTATTATAGAAAATAAACATACATTATAATTAGCTACAAGACAGAAACTGTGATTTTACAAACCACATGCCTTGAAAATTTTCCAACACCATCATAAGGGATTCTTAATAAAGGAATATCAATGAATTAGAGAGACTAGAGTTATTTTAAGGTCCATCAAAAGAAGAAGTGACAGATTCTATGATTCTCTGCCTAAATATAAAACAAGGAAAAATGTCTATGTATCTATTTCTATTGCTATATAGTATCCTTATTGCTATAGAGTTGTTAATAAAGTCTACTAATCTAAAAATGTATCATGTTATTCTGAACCTTAACTATGTAATGTGTGCTAGAGACATCAGATGTACCTCCCTCCCCCCAACCACTACCACCCATATCGATTGATTGAGTGGAATGAGCATCCAAGGTGAAAGCAACAGCCTTGTAGATTTTAGCTTAAAACCAATATTTCAGGATACCTAAAGATAGTCTGGACTGCCTTTGAAGATAGGAAGTTTTCTCTAACAGAAACAAAGTTTGAATGAACATTTGGAAGAATGATATGGAAATGAAGGAAACATTGGAAAGAATAGCAAGTCTAGATAAACTTTAAGCTCCTTCAAATGCCAGGGTCCATATTTTCTATGAAGGTCCTAAATTCATATGTACTAGACTTGTAGCCTCTTCTCTTTAATCCTTTTTTGTTACACTACTACCTCCCACATCCCATATATAACTCTAGCCTAGCACTGGAAAGTGAATTCATAAACCTGCCAAATGGATACCATTACTTGTAATACTCAATTTTTAGTTTTGCAACTGCTGATTTTCTCTTTGAAGAGTTTCATGTTATCAAGTGAGTATAACATAGTATTCAATTAATTAATTCTATAAGTGGGTATTTTCTCTTCTTTCATTGAACCCTATTAATTATGTAATTTTGATTATTATATTATTACAATTATTATATTTATTGTAATATAGAATATTACATACCATTTTAGAATGACTGATATTTGAATGGTTGTCACTCAATAATAATATGCATGGTAAGCACAGCTGCTTTGCTCTTATGTATTAATGGAAATATTTTATGGGAAATAATCAGCTTTCAACCCCCACAGATAACCCAGTTCAAGTCATGAGAAAAATATATATATATATTTTGCTATATCTTATATATATTATATATATTTGCTATATATTATATATTTAATATATATTATATATTTGTTATATATTACATATAATATATAATCATAATATAATGTGATTATATTATAATTATGTATTATATATAATTATATACTTATATATTGCTGATATATTATCTCCTATAAATATATAATGCATTATTATAATTTTATATGCACCATTTAAAAATAACCAGTAAATATGTGCAGTGTGTTAAAATTACAACTAATTTTTATATTCACAAAAAGTAGTCTGGGTGCCATTTTGTCCTAAGGGATATTGTAAGTAACAGTCTGGTTCACTAATACAGAATGCACAATAAGTTTCTGAAAAGAGTGATAGAGTAGGCATTCAGTTAGACCTGAGCTAGTAACAAGTGCTTTAGTACAGAGGAAAGGGTAGAAACCAAATTCCTAATGGCAGGAGAGACCTCAGGGGATATATGTGCATTCTCCCCTATGACCACCATCCTACAATAAGCTGTAACTTCATTAGAATGTATTTACATTATGGCTTTAACCGATACCCCACCACCACCACCACCACCACTAGAACTGTTGCCATAGCAGTTTATAGCTCTTTATAGTTTCAGATGAGCCCCCAAAACTCCCCCTCCTGACCGGTAGGAGGAGGAGGACCTTAGACGATGGGCTATGACCTTGCCACCACCCCACCTGTGGCCTACTACACATCTGATCTTGCCACCACCCTACCTGTGGCGTACTACACATCTGGCCAGCAGAAAAAAAGACAACCCTGACTCCTGGTGAAACTGCCCTGCCAGCTCTGGGCCTCTCAGCTCACCCATCTCCAGAGTGCACTTTTGCTGAAATTGCTATTAACGGTTGCTTAAGAGTTTGGCTCTGAGTTCTTTCTTGGCCAAACTTAAGAACTGAGGCCTGCGAGGGGACTCACTGTTGACAAGAGAATCCAGATATTTTGTGCCATATAATTGCACACGTGAAGTTCTAATCAGCTTCTTTCAAACAAAACGTAGTGGTCAATGAGAATCCTAGTTATTTAACATAAATTAGCTCTTTTAAAACTTGAAAATCAAGTCATACTATATTTTTAAGTAATCAGATCAACTACAAATATGTGAGTCCATGGAATATTCCTGATGCAAATGGAGAGGCTTCAAGTTGCCCTGGGTTTTGTATTGGTAAGTCTCAGGTGAGGACTTCTGGCAAACATCAACTTGTTAGTCATGGATAGCCTCATAGAAACAAAGAAAGTGGGTGTCATTTTTTTTTCCTAAAAATGGAAGGAAAAAAAGAAACAAAGCTCAAAAACTAATTAAACTTGCTGCAACAGAAATGAAACCATTTTGATGCAACTTATTAAAGGGAAAATGCTGTGAAATTAACAGTAATCAAAACCTAATTAAGGTTGATGCAATAGAAGCAGTAAAAGAATGCCTGATAACATTTATTGAACTAAAGAAACATGACTGTCTAAAGAAGGACACATGTAGAATAAAATTCATGTAATTATAGAAAAAGACTACAACATAGAAAGCACAGGTGTATTATAAACAAATGAAGAGAAATTTGAAACACACAATTCCTAGTAGAATCTTCTTTTTTATCTTGATTTTAGTTAATGAACATGTCTCCATGAGTAATAAAAGACAGCAAGAAATGATGGTATCTTTTAGTTTCCCCTTTTTATTACTCATAATTACTTGAAACTCTCCAACGGCAATGACAAAATGGTTCTTTTTTACCGGATGAACTATTTCATAAAATCTGTGAAGAGTACATAGCCATTTACTTAATGTAAGAGATAGTGACTAAATTCAGTGTTTTTCCTGAATGAGTAATGTAAGAAAATAAGATTTTGATGTTTTTCTCTCATTGTGTAATGAGCGACCTTGACTTCCACATTTGCTATTCTGAGATATGATCATCTTTACTCTTTCAAGCTGACTTCCCTTCATCTTGGTTAATGTCAATTAGATAGAAAGCTGAATTTTGTACATGCAGTAAGTATGTCAATCACAAAGTGCATTCTCTGAATTATTTAACATAGGCTGCAGAATAGCTAATGTAAAGAAATAGTCCTAAGGCTAAAACAGAAAGAGAGCAAAGAACAATTTCATTTGTTATTGTTTATTATTAGCCTTTTTAAAAATAAGACCTGAGTGCAAAGGAGAAAAATATAGATCCATTACAATAATTATTGTGAATATTACAAAACTGATAAGAGTATACAAACATAGCAATTTCAATATGATCCATAATAGTCATCTTTAACTGAATAGGGAGGAAATAGTACTATTTCAATAACTAAAAAGAAGGTTGATGCAGCTAGTCAGACAAAAAAAAAAAAAAAAAGGTCAAAGAAACAAAAACAAATCAAAGCTGATTTTTTATTCCTCCCAGGCACTATGCTACACAATGAGTTATCTCTGCCAGATGAGCCGCAATGCTAATTAGGGTACCTCAACCTTGGCTGCTAGGTTTGCTTCTAGAAATAATAGCTCTGAAGAGTAGCCATGTGACACTAGACCATGGCTCTTAAACTTTCACGCACATATATTTAAAAGATGAGTTTGGTAAAATGCATGTTCTGGGTCCTATCTCCACAGATTCTGATTCAGTAGGTCAGGATAAGTCCAAGACATCTGAAATTTTAGAAGCACCCCCAAGTGGATTTGCTGGAAGGGCTTTTCAATTCCATTTCAAGCTGTAGGTTTTTATGTCCCTTAAAGACAATCACTGTATATTTACCTTTCTACCAGTCAAGTCACTTTAGTCACCTTCAGGACCCCTTCCTCATTCTATTACTGTAACTGGGAAAAATTATATATATTTTTTAAATCTGTGAGTAGTGTTTTATATATTGTACAAATATAAAAACATTGTGCAGAGCCAATAGGAAGTAACTTAGTTAAATGCCTGGTGATTTTCAATCTTGGCTGCACATCAAACTCACCAGGGGCATCTTTAAAATACTACTGCAGAAGCCAGGATCCAAATCAATTGAATCAGACTCTCAGGGAGTAATCCTTGTACCTCTGTATGTTTTAAATCTCCCCAGGTGAAACTGAGGTGCAGCAGAGATTGAGAGTCACTGACAGTAGGATAGAGTAATTTATCAACAATAATAAGTTCCTAATAAGAAATTTAGAAATTTCTGATAAACTTTGCTGCTATAGTCTTAGTTTCCCTAGTACTTTGCCCTCTTCTATGCTGCTATGATGGCAAAACTCTGACTTATATTTTTTTCCTGATTTTTACTCAACTGCTATTTTAAATCTTTGCATGAACTTCTCTCTTCTTCAGAGAAGACTTAGTTTCTCTTTCAAGCTTAATTAGTATGTCTGCCTTGACAATGTTGCCCTATTTTGGAATCAGGTACCTTATCCATTAGGCTCTGTGGGATTGCCCTATTTTGGACACAGGTTCAGCTCTCAGTGACCGTGTCTGTATTTTGTGAGCACTCATCCCCAACCCCACCATAATTTAGCAGTGTGGGATGCAGTGTTCATAGACTGAATACAGTAGATCTACCTCTTCCTTTGAACCTTTTCACAAAGCAAAAATAGTAAATAAAAGCTCCTCTATGTTCTTGGAAGCTGAATGATGTTAACATCACAGGTTGTTGGAAGTCATTTTCCCCCCATTTTCAATGAGCCAGTCACTATTTGGAGAACAATGAAGCCAATAAGCAGAAAAACAAACAAACAAACAAATAAACAATGATATAAGAAAGAGAAACTAAATGGCATTCGAGATCAAGATTGTAATGGACTCTAAGACTTAATTTTGTTCCAATCCTTTTCACAGTTGAATTAGCAATATATCCCTGTTTGGTGAACCTGTATCAACTGGAGTTTCCATCATCTACCCAAAACAGTTCTTTCCCTATAATCCAGCCTCCCATGATTATAGGTCCTCCAAAGAAAATCATACACCGTAAGTGAGTTCTGCTGTTTCACCACCCCCTATTTTGTACCTCTTCTTGGGATGAATGACACCTTCATTTGACCACCTAACTTTTCAGAGGCAACATTCTGTTATTACTTGTAATAGCTTTAAGATTTCAAAACAAAAACAAAATATAGATTATTAAGTTAAAGTTCCTTTTTTCAGAAAAACATAATAGGCACCTCGAAGAGAAATTTTGTAGAAAATAATTCTTAATATTATTTTTGAGCGTTCAACATGTGCTAGGAAGTAGTCTATATCCTTCCCACTACAAACTCATTATGACAATTTCAGACTGGGTTTCTTAGGGCACTGTCCTAAGGGCTCCATGCCTGGCTTGATGCTCTGCTGTGATCATTGGGTTTAATGCTCTGCTATTGCCAACTTGAAATTGGTCGTGAATTTTGAAGAAGCGGCCATACATTTTATTTTCCACTGAAAGCTACAGATTAAGCATCTGGTCTTAATCCATGAGATACATTTGATTTTTGTCTCCATTTAAAAATAGATAAACTTCAAGTCCTTTGTTCAAATTCATAAAGCTATTAGGTGGTACAATGAAATTCTCACACTGACCATGTAGCTCCATTGACCACTTCCTCAGCCATCATTAATGAGATAGCCACTTGAAGTTCAAATTGAGCATGTGAATCAGTGATTACAAAATATAGTTGTCAAAAAATACTTAAAGTTTATCTAAATGACCAAACATTCCACCTGATTTATGTGTGTCAAAAACAATGTACCAGTGAAATGGTGTTCACGTACCTATGCCAATAAAACCCACAACTATATTATAAGGGCTATTGAGGAAAGAATACTGTTAATAATTAACTATCATAAAGATGACTTACTTCACTCCTCTTTTATCATAGCATCTCAGTTAAATAATTTCCTAACATAACTTAAGACAAGGTGCCTAGATATTTTCATTAAAAATATTACTGTTCTAGGTAAAGTCTAACTTCAGAAGTTATATGTCATGGTAAAAATATATTCTGAGGTAATGTACCTGCAGAAGAGCAACAGAGCAGAACACTTTTTAAACAGTGTATTGTTTGTCAGAGTTCACTTAGATATTTTTAAGGAATGCTTCTTCTAGTCCAAGATTCTCATGTGTATGGAACCTCAAAAATGATTGCTGAAGCACATCAGTCAGTTCCAGAGAATGACGATAAGACATAACTAACACACACTTGGCAAAACAAAAACAAAAAGTGAGTGCAAAAAAGTGTTTTTCCTTCCCATACTCCCTTCACCCCACCTCAATTCTGACACTTTATACCCCGTGATGAATTATTCTTCCTTGAGGTTGTGGAATTTCTCTGTATCTGAGTTTCTTTCCCTAACGGAATTTCAGGCAAAAGGAGAAAGACTATTATAAGTGCTTAGATGGGTTTCTATTTCAGAAGCAGAAAAATATTACATAAGTCAGCTAAACAGCATGCTACTTTTCCTTTATTTTCATGGCACTGGTCACTCCACCGAATGAAACAGAAATCCCCAAATTTACCTCTATCAGTGTAAAATTCTATAATATGCTTGACTTTGTTCATTTCAATTTATGTTGTTTGGAGCATGAGAAATATTCTAAAGTAAGTATGATTTGAACATATCTCTTACCATATCTCAGACCATAAAACATTCCTTATTAAACCCAGGGAATAGTAGATTGTTGGTTGACTTATTTTTTTTTTAAGTGTATGGAACTTTCCCATATAGAAACTGAGACCTACATTTTTAGAGTTGAGGAAGATCACAGTCTCTGATGACAACCATGATCCATAAGTTCAGTTTCTTCCATAAAAGGTTAATTAGAAGTCACCTGAAATCATTTTGCCTATTAACTGAACTGTATTTTAACTGGCCAGACACTAACATGGCTCTATCAATGCCACTTTGCTTATATCAAAATCTTTAGAGATATAAACTCCGGAGTCAATAGATTGATATTTGGTTTCAGGTAAAAGGAATATAGCTTTGAAATGTCTTTTCAATTTTAGTCATGCAGGAGGGATTGTCTTTGAGTTCCCCTGGCCGTCTTCTTCGGTCCACAACATAAATTACTCCAATTCGGTTTCTATTACCCTCTATTCAAAGCCCATTAAATATTTCCAAATAGATATTCTTTATGTCACACACATACAGTGAAATCCAAGGCCTTTTTTATCATATAGTTAAGGGATGCCACACACTGCTCTCAAACACGGAGAGTAATTTCCTCATTTTAAAGCAACAAATTAATTCTGACCTCCACTATTGACTCCTGAAGAAGGAGCCTGATCTTCCAGGCCTTGATCAGTTTGCCTCTAAAAATTTCTAATTATTGTTAGCAGTCGGCAGAAGGTAGAAAGAATCAGAACCTGAAGCCATATGTGACCACAATATCTTCTCTGCTTTCACTGGAATAAATTATCATCTAGACCAGTAGCAAATGGTCATTTTTACAATCATGCCTTCTAGGCTTTTTCCTTTGACTATTTTCAGCTCACTACACTAAGAGAAAATGCACTTCTCTAGAAAGTCACTATACTCTTTAAAGGGAGTTTTCTCTTTTTCCCCTGAAAGCTCTTTAAATAAGTGATGGCAAAAGGTCAGATGCTATCAGGGTGCTTTAATCCCTTCATTACAAGTCAATAACATCATTTGTATTCCATGTGGTGTCTCAAAACTAAAACTCATTTAGTTTTCCAAACTGACAGTTTTCCAAACTGACAATTTGTGGGCAATTATGACATTTAAAACATCAGCCTGTATGAGAGTGGAAGAGAAATATTTTCTTCATTGAGGGTTTTAAAACACATACAGCTCTTTAGAGCCAAACTGAACTAGAAATATGATGACTTCCAGTAGAAATAAAGGGAATACCATGAAAAGACTCAATTAAAGGGAAAATTTACCAGCAAGGGAATTTGATACCAGAGAAAATATGATATAGTAGTAGACTTGGTCTATACTGAGTCTGTTTTTTTGTAAGCAAGGACAGATGGATAGATTAGATAGATAGATAGATAGATAGATAGATAGATAGATAGATCTATATTCCACACTTGTAGGCACAAACAAGATCTGTAAAATTCCCTTTGGGGATTAAATTGCAACTTCTTTGACTAAGGAAAGTAAAAAAAAGACAAAGTACATAAGGTTCCTTAGGAAAAATACCAACAATCAAAATAAACAACAACAAAAACATTTCAAGTCTCTAAAATACATGATTCACAGGGGAATTCAGAATTCAAAGTAAGAATTTCTATGGCTCTGCCTTGCCTCCAGGTTCACAATCCCTAACAAAGCTTCTTGAAGTTTCCAAAATGAGAAATGCCCCTATAAGCTTGACTTCTGGGCAATCTTTGATTATTTCCCTACAGCTCAAGGTAAACAATGATTAACAGGATAAGGCCAACAAGTCAGAAGAAAAAAAAAAGCAGAAGCAGAAGTTGTTCTCATAGTAGCTACATCTCACACGTTTCAAATTTAAAAGTGTAACTTTTTATAAGCTATCAAACTATGTCTATCAAAGCATTAATCACAAGTATATGAAGAAAACAAGGCAACACTAACAAAACTACTAGGGCTATCAGTAGAGTAAAGCGTTTCTTTCCTTTTTTTTTTTTTTTTTTTAATTTGTTTATTTTTTGGTCCACTACAGTTTTAATGTCCTTCAAGAAGTTAAACATGTTAATTTTCATTTTTATCAACTGGTGGGATCAAGAGGCCATCACACCCATAATTTCAACATTCACACACAAGCATTCATGTGTGCATGCACACCCACACACCCACACTGTAGGAGTATCCAATTAGCTCCTTTTAATTCTTTGTTTAGAATTTGAACATGCATGACCCTTGAACATTGTAGCTTTTAGGGGCACTGATCCCCATATAGGTGAAAATCCACATATAATTTTGTGTCCCCCAAAATTTTACTAGTAGCCTGCTGTTGACTAGAAGCCTTACCAATAACATATATTTTGTATATGTATTATATACTGTATTCTTGCAATAAATTAAGCCAGAGAAAAGAAGATGTTGAAATTGTAAGGAAGACAAATATACATTTACAGAACTGTACTGTTTTGTTTTTTGTTTTTTTTTTAAAAAAACATATATATGTAGACCCACAGTTCAATCCCATGTAGTTTAAGCGTCAATGGTGGTTATATTTCAGCTGTGTCCATTAGGAGTTCTGTAACTCTTAACAACTTAGTTAACTACTCTGGGATTCTGTATCCTCAAGTTAAGGAGATTAAATAAGATGTTGCCCATGAAAAGTAAACCCTGTGTGTGACATACCAAAAAAAAAAAAAAAATCCCTGAGGAAAATGTTAATTTCCTTACTATATACCCATGGCCAACCTTCTTTTCCCTAAGAGGAATGGGGAGAACTGAGAAGTTCTTAACCCCTGCAAATGAGACCACTATTGGAAGCATTCTGCTCCCTAGTAGATTCTGGGCAGTAGATTCATCACATTCTATTGTCTTGGGAGATCTAACTACAAGCCAGACTCAGAACATGCATCATATGACTGAATTAGTACTGAGAAGTAAAGGAAGTACTAATGAGTAAAATATATATCATTATTCCTAGAAAAAATAGTTGCCTAACCAGAATGGGTTAGAAAGACCTTAATATATGACAATAACACAAATCAACTATATCAAATGTGATGAAGAAGTAGAAAGTAGATTTTTTGTTTATGGCCCCAAGCCTTTCTTATTGGTTGGTGACTTTTAATTTGTATATTTTTTGGCTTTGCTATAGCCAGTTTTCTTAAGGCCATGTAATTAAAAACTCTAAGCAATTAAAAGCCCCTTGGCAATCTTTGATTTGCATATAGGGTAATGTTTAGTTTGCTTTGCCTAGATTTATGACTTTGAAGGACAGATACTACAACATTTATGAACATTAAAAGAATTGTGAGTATAAAATAAAACTTTATTTCATTTTAAACAAAATCAGATGGAAAAATGTAAGTACTAAATGTGTGATTTTTCTTTTTGCTTTGCTTTAAGAAATCTTTGACAATCATAGCAATTCTATTTTTGGACCTTCGTTTTGGATTTAATAAAGTAGAAATCTTATAGATGGGTGGTGCTCAAGTAGCATAAAATTCCCCAGTAGAAATGCATAGAGATTTCTTTACATGGTAAAACGTATTTGGGGAAAGTACAGCACAGAACCATTTACTATTCTTAATGAACAGTTCTGTTAAAATAAGCCTTAGGAAGACTTTCCTTGTGAAACTATCTCAAATGAATCTCTGATCAATTGTCCCTTTTGTTGCCTCTGGTCTAGTCTACTACTTTACACAATAAAACAAGTTGTATTTCTAAAGTGATAAAACAGGTTGAAAACAATTAAGCTTTCTATACATATAATAACCTCCTTATTGCCCTAATTTACTGAGAATCACTTGATTTTCTAAAGTCAGACTTTTTGATCTAGAGAAAATACAGTATTTTTATGAATCTACACAGACCACTACACAATAAAGTATATATACACTACTGCATGCACCTGAAAAGTAATAAAAATGCATGTTTTATGAAACGTCTTAGAAATGAAATGTACTAGAAGTTAGACAGCCATTATAATTTTCTACTGAGTTACCACCCACTATAACATTTGTAAGAGATTGCAATTTCCACAAGCACTGCTGGAGGGCTATCAAGATTTTATGGTCATATATTTTCATATTATGTTGTCTACAAATGATTATTCATTTACTCAAATGTTCAATTTTATTCAATAAAAGAATGATTTCAATGAAACCTACTGTGATTTCCTTAATACTCTCACTGTAAGGTCATTGAAAGAGGCAGTATTAATGGTGCTTTTCAGTATCCTTGATGCAATTTCTAGCCTGCTTATGTGACCTTCCATTTGGGGGTCAACTTGGGTAACTTAGTAAAATTAGAATTTTCTGCATAATCTCTGGACCACAAAGAATCCAATAGCTCCTGACTACACTTACCTTGCAATCAGAATTTAACAATGCTATCTCAATTCTCATTTCTATCTGATTTGTAATTGCAGTGATACTTCTTCAAAAATGGTTGCTAATTTTCAAGTAGAGACTTATTCTTCAAATGGGTTAAAAAGCTCTGCATTTAACAAAAATAAAACTTTTAATAGACATTTTAAGGTGGGTTAATAGCCTTTTTTATTAGGATAAAAGAACACACACTGAGAATATCTTTCTGCCATATGAGTAATCAATGAGCCAATATGGTTGTAAATCTTCCAGAAATTCCCCACGGTTTAATTTTTTTTTAAAGTGTTTATTCATTTCTGCCCCCTATCCTTCATTTCCTCATTATCGTTTGGTAACTGTAGGGGGAATCT
This sequence comes from Canis lupus dingo, assembly GCF_003254725.2. Lineage (NCBI taxonomy): Eukaryota > Metazoa > Chordata > Mammalia > Carnivora > Canidae > Canis > Canis lupus. Next base: position 2,451,165 of record NC_064273.1, read on the forward strand.
TTTAATTTTGCAGTAAGAGAAAAAAAGTACTTCACACTTTTCCTTAACAATTTCTGCATATTAAAACAATCCCTATTATATGTATATATGCTAATCATGAAGGAATAAGTGATACAAATATTATTTGTAAAAAATTAAAACCTACAATCAGGAAAACCATTAGTTTCATTATTGTTCTTTAATTATTGAAATATGAACATGAAATTTGTCATGTTAATAGAAACATAGTCAAAGTAATGACTAAATCTAAATGCATTTGTTCATTAAATAATACAGTGGGTAGCGTTATACAAAAAGTAGAGTCCAGCTTTTCAATAATTACACATATGCCATGATTAATTTATTGGTACTATAATTTTCCAAGTAAAGCGATTGATAATGTACTTAGAAAATTCACAATAAATGAGCCATGTCAGAATGACAAGGTTTTTTAAAAATTACATTAAACTCCTATAAAAGTATGCAATAAGACAAAAGGTCAGTACTTACACTGTCTTAATATAGTTATAAAATTAATCTCTTAACTATATTATTTTACTTGCAAAGATATATTACTGGGATTGTGAGACATAGCAATTATTAATTAAAATAGTTGATAATCTAGATTATTTTGAATAAAATCCATATTGATCATCAATAAACATCTAACAAGCATTTATAGCATTGAGAATAAGCCTCAGTTCCTGACCTAGTATTCAAAGCATCTGCACACAGTTAGTCTAAAAAGATTGTTTAGAGAATGTTCATTTAGAAAACCTTTGTTTCCAGCACTGTCTTTTTTTATATAATAAATTTATTTTTTATTGGTGTTCAATTGACCAACATACAGAATAACACCCAGTGCTCATCCCGTCAAGTGCCCTCCTCAGTGCCAAAAAATGGCCATATTTTTAAGTTCACATAGTGTTTTATTTATCTCCACCTGCATCTATAGGTTTGCTTAAAATAGAGTATAATTGTATAATGCCCTTTACTAGTTCCTTTAACTCAAATGCCTACTATTTGATAGGCACTTTTCCAGGATTGTTGGTAATCTTAACCACACCTCTGCAAAGCAGGTATTATCTCCGCTTCATCCACAACAGTGCTTCTCAAAAGTGCCAGTCACAAACTGTTTATTACTTACCTGCAAAGAGATAACTTAGAGAAGTCCAGAATAAATGCTTAGAAACTTTTATAGCAATTTGACATTGCCATGACTTCCAAGTGTGTGATCTGTCTCAACAAATCTGGCTTGTAGTTTAAGTTTTTTGTAGAAGTAGCTGGGGAAGCTATAATGTCAGGGAAACATATTAGAGTAATCTAATTAAGGAGCTAATGCAGACCATAAACCAATGTACTGCTCTCTTTATCAAGAAAATCTTGCTATACAATAAAAAATATCAGCGGAATATCAGGGTTCTTGACAGTGTAGTAAAATTTGTGAATTATGTTAAAGCTAATATATTAAAGTGAGATTATTTTCTTCTGACACATAAAGATCGATTATAAACAATTCTATTGCATACTGAAGCACAAAGGTTATAGATGTTAAAACTTCTGTTGAGAATGTCTGACGATAAAAAACCAGCCCATTCTCAAATTTTGAATATAGCCAGTCTTCCTTATTTGTCTGATATGATCAGACAAATGATCTTCAATGATCTTAATCTTTCAATGATATTAATACAGTAAAATATGTGATCATTTTGACATTTGCAAGAAGTTATCAGAGACCATTTTACAATACTAATAGGACATTTTGAACTGTACATTCCATCAAAAAGCCCCATCAGAAATTTATGGATCTTGAAGTCAATATTTATCATCAAAATATATTTAACTAAAACTTCACAAGATAAATACTATAACCAGATACTAATGAAGAATTGAAGATGAATTTTGAAAATGCAGCAAAACTTGGCTCATTTGGATAAAGTTTAAAATGAATATCTTAAGATTGCTGAAATTGCTTCAAAATCTCTTTCCATCCTGTTAACATACTTGTCTGAGATTCACTTCTCCACTATGACTGCTATTAATATAAGATGGAAATAGTTTAGATTATACATCATTCCCTGAAAGAAATGCTAGTCAGTCCAAAGAGATTAGATAAATTAAGCAGGAAGCAAGCTCATGTCACATTAAAATTTAAACAATTGATATATTGATATATATATATATATGTAATGTTCATTCAAAATGTTCATGTAGGTTTCTAATATGAAAAGTTGCTATTTATTTCATAACTTTTTTCAAGTTTTTATTGATTTATTCATGAGAGACAGAGAGAGAGAGAGAGGCAGAGACACAGGCAGAGGGAGAAGCAGGCTCCACGCAGGGAGCCTAATGTGGGACTCAATTCCGGGACCCTGGGATCACATCCTGAGCCAAAGGCAGACACTCAATGGCTGAGCCACTTAGGCGTCCCTATTTCATAACTTTTTGTGTAGTTCTGAATATAGAATAACAAAAAATTACAATTAGTAATTCTCTGTATTATTCCTAATACACCATACTCAATGAGTGCATACAATTTTTTAATTATTTTCTTTTGAAAATAATAATAATAAAAAGTTGGAGTTTGCATTTTGTATTTTTTCACTTTTATTGTTTCATTTTTTAAATCATCTTTTGTACTTTACAAAGATTTCACTTATGCTTGATTTAGGAAAAAAACAAATGTCTCTCACCATAGATGATTTGACAAGTACTGACTGGGTTCCATGAATAAGGTTAATCTGTTTGTTGTGGTCGCTATTGCAGCTCCACTCCTAGAACCTTGGACTGAAAGTTGCAGAAAAGACATTTCTACTTCCTGTGCATGCATCAGCAGCAACAAAAACCAGCTCCCCTCTTTTCTACTACCTGTAGTAGTTTGGTACATGTACCTTCAACCTGTAAAATTAGAGTAAATGGAACATCTACTAATTATTTTGAATCTATAATCTTAGACTCCCCTTAGAAACAGAATTATTATTAATTTCTTTTGTCATGCCTTCTTTGACATAAATAGGTGGTAGTAGATTAATAGTATAGTCAATTGTACGGCTACTCATAATCGGATTACTTTGCTCCTGATTTGAAAACTAGAAATTGATTTTTGGTTGCATGACTATGTCACTAAACTCAGTCAATCAATTCCTTGCTTAAATACCTTTCAAATATATTCTTCCTATTTTCTTAGCTCTATTTTTTGTTTAGGTCAGGTAACTCTCCAAATACTGAATTTTTAAAAAAATTCTATTAAAAAAAAGCTATAGCTCATGTACTAAGGCAGGAAATTAAAGTAGAGCTATGGCTATTTAAAAATAGAATCACAATTATTTGTAGACAATTCAGGGTAGTATAATGAGAAACCCAAAAGAAATTCAAAACACTATCAGAACTGGTAAGAGAGTATTTAGTGAAGAGGTAATAAAAAAATAGAAATGTACATTTTGACTTACTAGATATTGAATCAATATATAGAAGGGGACAAAAAATTGGTTAAAGTGGCTGCCAGTGTTGGGGTACCAGGCCTGGTTTCCATTCTCACTGTGTGCCACTCTTTTGTCATGTAATCTCAGTGACGGTTCTACAAATGATTGAGCTTTAACTTCTCTTTATGAAAATCTTGTACTATAGAGAACCTAAAAGTTCTCTCTCCCTAAGATAGGTCACTTTTACTAAAGCCTTTAGAGTCACAGCTCAGCTTCCATAGTAAAAACCCTCATTGCATTTCACCTTCAACATAGTTATAGCACCCAGGGAATAGTGAGGGTGGATATCATCTCTTAAATATATTTTTGCTTATGAAAAGGCTTTTTAAAGGTATATATCCATTCACAGCCACTTTCAGTTTAAAGAGAATATTTATGATCTCAAATTCCTATTAGACTGAAATTGCTTAAGAGTTTTTTTTTTTGATGTTGCATCATTTGATTTTTCAACATGTCAAAAATCTCAAAAAAAAAAAAAACAAAAAAACAAACAAACAAACAAAAAAACAACCCACAAACCTCTAAGAAGGACAGCCCGGATAGCTCAGCAGTTTGGCGCTGCCTTCAGACCAGGGCCTGATACTGGAAACCCGGGATTGAGTCCCACGTGGGGCTTCCTGCATGGAGCCTGCTTCTCCCTCTGTCTCTCTCTGCCTCTGTGTGTGTGTGTGTGTGTGTGTGTGTGTGTGTGTGTGTGTCTCATGAATAAATAAATAAAATTTAAAAAAACAAAAAACAAAAAACAAAACAAAACCTCTAAGAAGAGTTACCGCCTAAAAAAAAAAAAAAAAGAGTTACCACCTGCAAACCTGCACATAGAAGCCCATCGTCCTTCACCACACACTGGCCTCAAGAGGCATATAGGTTGGAACTGAAATTGCTTCGTGTAATTGGTCAAGGTTGATTCAGGAACCCACGCAAATCCATGATCCAACTGAGATTTGAACTCAGCTGCCCTGATTAACAACCCTATAAACTTCAACCAATTCTTCCATAATATTTGCAAAGGTTCATGAGATAGGATTTTAAGGTACTCCCCCAAAAATAAGTCAACAATAAACAATTATCATTTTCATATGAAAGTATAGTTACTGGTCCCGAGAAGATGTTTTAATCACAATTCATCATTAGGAAATAGGCCATTTGGTCTTGTGGCATGCAATTTCCAGCATCAAAAGAAAGGTAGGCTATATGTATCTGAAGGGGCTTTGAAAGTAAATCTATTTCTAGATTCGTACTACTATCATTCTCTCTAAAAAGTAAACGTGAATATACAGAGCATATAGACCAACCATTCAGCATTTCCCCTTCCCATTTCCCATTTGTACTTCAGTCCAGTCATTAATCTCAATATAGATAAGCATAAAACCTGGAGATTTAATTCTTACAAACATCCACACTTTGGCACTAAAATAATACTGCCTCCTACACTTAATAGTGCCGCAAAATACTCGTTTACTGCTATTTCCAAGGATTGCTACAAGGGCCTGGTGGGACTGAAGAAATAATAAACTAAGGAAAATGGAGTGCTTAAACTAATTTATAACTCTTCATGCTCACACAGCACAAAACAATACATTAAAAATATTTATTCAGGAAAAGCTGTTTCTAAATTGTATGATTCTTTTTGATTGTAGAGAAATGTTACTTGAAGAGGGGTGGAGGAGGAAAAATACTCAGTTTTTATAAATAAAGGAAATATACAAAATTAATTTAAAAATACTAAGTGAATAAAAATAAATAAATACATAAATAAATAAATAAATAAATAAAAATACTAAGTGAATAAATTAAAAAGTAGATCATATTCATTAACTACAATAAATTGGACAACTTAGAAGAAATGGATAAATTCCTAGAAACATATAACCATCCAAAATTGAATCAGGAAGAAATAGAAAATTTGAAGAGACCAAATACTAGCAATGAAGTTGAATCCATAATCACGGAACTCCCAGTAAACTAAAGTCCAAGACCAGATGGCTTCACAGGTGAATTCCACCAAACATTTAAGAAAGAGTTAATGCCTAATCTCCTCAAACTCTTCCAAAAAACTTTTTAAAAAGGAAAGAAAGCTGCCAAATTTATTTTATGAGGCCAGAGCTACTCTGATACAAAAACCAGACAAAGATACAACAATAAAGAGAACTGCAGACCAATACTTCTGGTGAACATAGATACAAAAATCTTCAGCAAAATATTAGCAAGCCAAATCCAACAGTACATTAAAAAATCATTCACCAACATCAAATTTCAGGGATGCAAGTGTTATTTCATATTCACAAATCAATGTGATCCATATACATTAATAAGAAAAAAGATAAAATCCATATGATCATTTCAGTAGATGTGAAAAAAAAAAAAACCCTCACTTGACAAAGTACAATACTTTTTCATTATAAAACCCCTCAACAAAGTAGGCTTAAAGGGATCATATCTCAATGTAAGTAAAGGCCTTATATGAAAAACCAGCAACTGACATCACACCCAATGGTAAAAAACTGACAGCTTTTCCTCTAAGATCAGGAACAAGACAAGGATATCCACTCTTACTACTGTTTTTTCAACATAGTGTTGAATGTTCTAACAGCAGCAATCAGATAAGAAAAAGAAATTTAAAAAAACACATAATTATTGGTAAGGAAGAAGTAAAATTTTCACTATTTGCAGATGGCATGCTAGTATATACAGAAAATCCTAAAGCCTCCACCAAAAAATGAATCATCATTTTAAAATTAGTATCACCATTAATGAATGACTGTGTATGTTCTTATTGCTACTTTTTGCAACTTATACCAATACTTCCTAGTTTACTTATAAAAAAGCTCATCAGGATTGAAAAAGGGCAATACTAATTAGGGGTACCCAAGTTGTAATATTTGAAATAGAGTTTTCTTATTCATTTTGTATGTCATATTGAAGTTATTTTCATAAAAAAATTATCCTTTCAAGAGAAAAGAATATTCCACATAGATTCTACACACAGCCTATTGAATGTGAGCTTTGCTGAAGGTAGAAGGTGTAAATTATAGTGATTGCCTGGCTAAGTGGCCACACCCCTAGTCATATTGCAAAGCACAGTAGAGGCCCTTAGTTAAGCTGAACCAATCCATTTCTGTCTACTGAAATTTTGAAAGTAGGTGAGAGAAATGCAATTAACTAAGTTTTGTGTGGAATAATCTTTATGTTAGTCTTACAGGCCTAAGTTTTCATCAGTCTCAAATTCAAAAAATTAGCACTATTTTTACAATGTAGATTCACCACAGATGGGGATATTACTGTCTCAAAGTCTGTTATACATTATTAAGAAAAACACAGAATGGGTAAAAACACTAAAAATTAAATGGTAAAACTTTAAATGCTATGTTGTATCTAAATAGAATTATATTGGTATAAACCAAATTATTACAAATAGAATTAAATTTATACATTATGGACAGTATAATTTGATGCTGTTATGATTTTCTTATGCTTACTAAGAACTATAATGGCAATGTTATTTTTTAATATTTTATTTATTTATTCACGAGAGACACAGAGAGAGAAATAGAGGCAGAGACACAGGCAGAGGGAGAAGCAGGCTCCATGCAGGGAGCCCGACGTGGGACTCGATTCCGGGTCTTCAGGATCAAGCCCTGGGCTGAAGGAGGCGCTAAACCGCTGAGCCACCAGGGCTGCCCAGCAATGTTATTTTGAAACTTACTTAAAAAAATTTTTAGGATATCTTACATTCTCCATGGTCTCTGTTCGGATCCTGATTAAAAGGCCATTCAACATAGACACCATATCAGTATGTCACCAGGAAACCAGGTCCCTGCGTAGTACACTGTTACTTCATTTATTTGATAAATAATACATCATACTTTATTTGTGTTTCTTTTCTTTCTTTCCTTTTTTCTTTTCTTTCCTTTTCTTTCTTTTCTTTTCTTTTCTTTCTTTTCTTTTCTTTTCTTTCTTTTCTTTCTTTCTTTCTTTTCTTTTCTTTTCTTTTCTTTTCTTTTCTTTCTTTTCTTTTTCTTTTTTTTTAAGATTTTATTTATTTATTCCTGACAGACACAGAGACAGAGGCAGAGACACAGGTAGAGAGAGAAGCAGGCTCCCTGCAGGGAGTTCAATGCGGGACTCAATCCCAGAACTCCAGGATCACTCCCTGACCCAAAGGCAGACACTCAACCGCTGAGCCACCCAGGAGTTCCAATTTGTAACTCTTTCTTTAAATAAATTAATTTAATCCAAAAAAGGTGTATTTTCAGTCATATGTACTTCAAGTGAAATTATTTTTTTCCTAGAATCATGGAAAACATATTTACCAATTTTTTGAGCATTTCACAACCTCTATGATGAGGCTTCTTATGAACTAAGTAGAATTACATTAACCTATCTGTATAATACTTCACCCAATATGTTCCCCCTACATCATCCACCATTCCTATACGTGGATGATATATAATAACCTGCTACTTGATGACAGTAGTCATGTTGTATTTATTTTCGTAGTTCCAATGCGAGGATAATTCCTGGGACATTGAAGTATTTCACAGAATGGAACTGAAATGATGACTTGGAAATCATTTAAATATTATGATTTAAAATTAAATATCATTTAAATATTATGATTTAAATATTAAATCTGCTTGGCCATTTGTAGATAAACATTTAGTTCGTGAACACTGCTTTCTTAAATAACTATTAATTTCCCAAATTGAATATCTTTAATATCACAAAAGATAGTTCCCCCAAACCTGGTAGGTCATTGCTTGCATTTTTAAAGCTGTTTGGGAGATGGAAAGAGACGACACAATGGTGCTGACACTCCACCCACCCTGACTCTAGCCATGATCCACTTCTACTGCCATGATCATAAATATTGCTGATTATGTCAGTTGACCTCTGTTTCCTCCCATCTTTTAACAATTGCTGACTATGTACTGACCCTGTATATGTTACCAACATACTAATATACTTATAAAATATGTGCCCAGAAACATATATAATTAGAAGATAAAGGGGATCTTATTTTAACTAGGACAGGCTTTCTTTCAAGCAGCTCTGTTAAACCTGGAAAGGACTACTCAAAAATTAATGAGCCATAATAACTGGAAACAAACTAGCATAGCACCCATCACACTTTAGATAGTTAGCAAGTATCTATTCAATGAATGATGGTATAAACACAAAGGTTAATCATCAGAAGGTAGAATAAAATATTTCAGGTATTTTTTTCTCTTTGTAGGATTTTGCTTAAAAAAAAAAAACTGTTAGTGAACAGCACCATGAAATAAATAAAAGCACTTAATCCAGGAACTTGCTCAATTTCAGAGACCTACAATTACTTCATTTATTTGTACTACATTTCCCTTCTATTTATAAACAAAAACCTTGTTAAAAGCATCAAAAAAGTAGTAATCTTAATGAAACTTAATTTCTCTAAAATATATTGTCAAGTATGGAAATTATGCTGAATTTCAAAATAGTCAAAAATTAACATTTGCTCAAAACACGTAAGCATACATATGTAATTTTGAATGTCCAAGTTCCAAATCTTGATGCTGTTATAGCTTAACATGCAACCAATAAAATCATATAACCAATAAAATTTATAGTGTATGTGGTTATTTATGTTTTTCTTGAAATTGCTGGACTTAAACAACACGCATAAATAGATTTAGAAAGCCTATTATGTATAACTAAAGATTTTGCTTATATTTAGTGAATATTTCCAATAACAGCTTTAACATTAAAAGATTAAGTGAAAAGAAATTATTTCTTTACAAAATCTGTTAGCACACAGTTTAACATATATTTTGAATTTGAGGAATACAACATTGAAAAAAATTAATATGTTTTAGGAAGTGTTGTGACTTCTTTCTACCCCAAAGAAACAATTCTAATGAGGGTAGTTGTGAGCACAGAGTGATGCAAGGTTTTCCATAGAAATTATCTTCACTAAAAAAATAATAATAATAATAATAATCTTCACTGAAAATTGGATAGGGAGAAATTTCTGTATATGTATATGCATGTATATACAGCAATAACCAGTAAAAGCTGTGCTGGTTACTTTCTGCTTATCCTTCTAGGTCTCCGCCCTACCCTCACACCTCCCGACCCCTGTTCTTTGCCCTGGGATGGTAAACTACCCAGAATTCTTTGACCTACACATAAAATGGGTTGCCTACTGTACAAGGTTGCTGTGAATACAATGACAAAATATAAGCATGAAAGTTATTGAAAAATTGTGTAATTTTAAGCTGTCATCATTAATTCCATGTCTTTGTTATAACTTATACATAATATTTTTTTAAAAATTAAGGAAGAAAGGGTAAGAAAAAAGAAGGATAATAGTGACTACTTTAATACCTGCCTTACTGAGTTAATTTTTAATATTTTTTTTTTTTTTTTTTTAAATCTTTTTTTTTTTTTTAATTTTTATTTATTTATGATAGTCACAGAGAGAGAGAGAGGCAGAGACATAGGCAGAGGGAGAAGCAGGCTCCATGCACCGGGAGCCCGACGTGGGATTCGATCCCGGGTCTCCAGGATCGCGCCCTGGGCCAAAGGCAGGCGCCAAACCGCTGCGCCACCCAGGGATCCCAATTTTTAATATTTTAAAGTCTGTCACATTTATTGAAACCAGTCATGGGTAAGGATACTGTCAGGTGGCATTGGTTGGCATGGAGCCAGGAACTTGTACCTTCATTTCGGGTTCATGCCATTTTTCTTCTCTTTATCACTCCTTGTTCTAGGACACCTTATTCATGTTCTTTCTCTCCCACTGTCCCCACTATCAATGTAAAATTATCTACAGAATAATTAGATAACGCCAGTGATTTTTGGTTATGCCCTTAATAACATTTTATTTTCATTCCTTCAGTAATGAAATTTCCTTTAGGAAATATTTGAGAATCATTCAAACATAATTCAAAAAAAGCAGAACTCCTGTGAAGAGAAACGTCATAAAAAGGTATGTATTTTCCATTTTTATATAAAAACAAATACAAGCACATAGAGATATGTCTGTTAAATGCATACGCTGTGCACCTTTGGAGATGTTTGTCCAAAGCATTTTTTGTCAATAATAGGAAGGAATTGAAGTGTTTTTTTCCTGAGCATTAAGTGATCAGACTGACTGTACTACTTCAATTGTTTTTTCCCCCACACCTGCAGAGAAACAGACGCAATGATCTAACTGATTTTTTTATTTCTATTGCCAAATGCCACACAGCATTCCTGTGGTGCTTCAATGAACTCTACTCCCTCTTCTCGCTGTCACCCTATACCCACTCTATTGCAAATGCTTACTTACTACTATTTATAACAGATGCGATAAGAATTGTGTAAAAAGAAAGAGAAGAGGAGCACAAGTGAATGAGCTACTTATGTCTATTCTAGGTCCCTGTGACCCAAAAGAACCTGTAATGTCATCGTCTTAATTTTTATTTTCTATTTAGATTTGCAGGTTTTTAAGTGTTATAGAAAAAGGCTTCATACAGCAACTATGCAGAAATGAAATAGAATTGTAATTGAATAGTTACTACGTAGGTTAATGATTTTTGGTTTTCAGGTGCACAGAAAAGTAGATAGGGAAATTGTTAAAAATGCAATTGTGATCCAACCACTGGAACATCTGGTTTGGTCAGGTGTCAATGAGCCCCTTTTTTATTCTGCTAGCTGGTGTCAGAAGCAGGATTAGAAGTCAAATCGACTCCTGTCTCTGATGCTACAAATATCCCCATGAAAAAGCTATGCAACTGAAACAGCAAAATGTCATTTACTTAATACTCAACATATATTTATAACGACCTAGGGTTTTCTCAGTTGGAAAAATACCTGTTGTACTCATCAAGGCTGGAATTGGACAAGGTCTGTTGCGGCATGTAAGCCATGAATCCACATCTACAACTGTGATTTTCAAAAGCACACTAGCTACACATGCCTATTGAGAACTTGAAACATGGCCAGTGTGACTGAGTAACTAACTTTTGATTTTATTTAATTTTTATTTAACTTAAATTTAAATATTCACATGTGGCTGCTGGCCACAGAGTTTTGTTCAGCACAGATATAGAACACTGCTAGTGTCATGGAAAATTATCTTGGGCAGTGCTGACTATGATGCATCCCTCTGTCTTACTCTATGTACGTCTTCAACATTTTGAAAGGATCTGCCGCTCCTTACCTAAAAAAAAAAATAAAAAATAAAAGTAGCAGCCACCTGTAGAAGCAGGTGCAATCAGCCATATGGACAATCACTTGTGTTCTCTCTCATTCTCCGGAGCAGTCGTCACTTGCACAGTGTGTGTGCTACTCTAGTCACACTAACCCATGCCTCGCTTCTGCACTTGGTCTCTGCACATGCCTCGCTTGCTGCACAATGTAGCATGTTTGTTTGCTCAAGATAAGCCTTAGGACTGAGGCAAGCCAGATAAATAGGCAGATAGAAAGCTGATATGGGGGGAAAGTGTGGTATGGAGTCTTCAAAAATGCTTCATTTTCAAACTCTTAAATTTGATGGATATCAAATTTGATCCTTGATCCTGTCAAGGATCCTTTCTACTAAGACATCCTGCAGGAACCAAACCAATGACTTCTGAGGGAATAGACATGTTAGACTGCCATTCATGGAAGAGTCTTTTTTTTTTATTCCAAACTTTCTGTTCTCTGTTGCAACAGACTATTTTTTAAAGATTTTTAAAATGTATTTGGGGGGGAGGGGCAGAGGGAGACAGAGAATCTTAAGCAGGCTCCCCACTGGAGCCTGACTGGGGAGCATGGCGCCTGACTGGGGACTAGATCCCACAACCCTGAGATTATGACCAGAGCAGAAACCAAGAGCCCAGGGCTTAACCCACTACACCACTCAGGTGCCCCTGTTGCAACAAACTATTAAAACCAGAATACAGGGACGCCTAGGTGGCTCAGCAGTTAAGTGTCTGCCTTTGGCCCAGGGTGTGATCCTGGGGTCTGGGATTGAGTCCCATATAAGGCTCCCTGCATGGAGCCTGCTTCACCCTCTGCCTATGTCTCTGCCATTCTCTCTCTCTGTGTCTCTCATGAATAAATAAATAAAATCTTTAAAAAAATAAATGAAACCATAACAGAGTTAAAGTTAGAAGCAGTCTTATATAAAAAAGTAAGAACTGGCTATACTTACATACACACACACACAGGCTTTTTTCAACATAACCCTAAGTTATAACAATTGGTAAAGAAAAAATAAAGCAAGTGTATACTACAGCAATTCATATGATCAGATATTGCTATTTTATAGCAGTAAGATGAGGGAATATGTTACTAACTATCCCAACTATGACATGATGGATTTTTCTCACTATAATTATCTCTCAGAAAAGAGGGGCTGCCTTATTTCCAAGTCTTGTAAATCTTGTATTACAAGTTTTTTTTTCAACAGTATCCTAAGATACATTAGCTTGAAATACCCTGAATCAATTCTGCTTTTAGATGTTCTATAAAGGGTAACTTATGGAATCACTGAAAAAGAAGGCAAAGACATTTCATATAGATTTTGTTTTTGTGCCTGAGGATTTGACCTCACAATTGTAGATGTCACTGTAAACATAATTCTCAAAGCTCGCTCTGCTTAAAAAGCATTACCATAAGTCGTTGCATAGTGGAAATTATTATTATACTCCTGCAGGAGTATAATGAATGAACAACAAAAAAAATGTTCTGCTGTCATAAAAATTCATAGTTGTTGCTTGGGACAAATTCCTCATTGATAATATCCTACACTTTGAAAAAGTGCTGCTAAGCAAGATTATTTCATTAAATGCCAGGATGGAAAACCAATTATCTCTAAGTGAATATATGTTTTTATATTGGTTTAAATATGCGCATATAACTCAAATCAATAAATTAAATATATAACTATATATTTAATTGTCCTATGAATATCTCTAAATGACAGTGTCCCCCAAAACATTTTCTCTTGCTTTACATCATTGGGAAAGTGAGAGTTTTCCATAAAATTGATGTCACCTTATGTTTGGGCATGTATATTTAAATATATATTTACAAACACTTGTAATCAATTAATACTAAAAGCAAAAAGAGGTTGTGAAATCTCTATGTGTGACTCTTATGTATATTTTTTTAACTAATGTGACTTCATTCTTTTTTCTTAAAAATAGATTAATTTATTTTAGAGATACAGCAAGAGTTCAACGGAGCAGACAGAGGAAGAGGGAGAGAGAGAACCTCAAGCAGACTCCCGCTGAGCTTGGATCCAGGCAGGGCTCCATCAGAGGACCTTGTGGTCATGACTGGAGTCAAAATCAAGAGTAGGAAGCACTAAGCACTAAGCACAAGGACTAAGTCACTCAGGCGCCCCAGTGTGACTTCATTCTTTAGAAAGTAACAGAGATCACTTTATCAAAGGTAGTCTTTAAGCTTCATTTTTAGTTCTATAACTTTCACTCCTATTGCATATACCTGAAATACAAGCTAGTTTATGTGAGTTATATTTATAAAATTTTAAGTAATTCATAAAATCAAATTTTTATTCTTGAATAATGTCCTTTCCTTTCAAAAAGTCTTAAAATATCACATTAGATATTTCTTATATTTTTCAAATGCAAAGAGATATTTTATAGTCTCACAAAATATGTTTAAAAGAGTCCTTAATAGAAACATTAAATACTTAATATTAATAGGGATTAAAATTGCAGTAATACTGCCATAGTGAGTATTTAGCAGATGAACATTTCAAAATTCATTTTCAGACTCTTTAAAATATTCTTAAAGTGGGTCGCCTCCGTGGCTCAGTGGTTGAGCGTCTGCCTTCCGCTCAGGACATGATCCTGGGGTCCCAGGATCAAATCCCACATCGGGCTCCCCTCATGGAGCCTCCTTCTCCCTCTACCTGTGTCTCTGCCTCTCTGTGTGTCTCTCATGAATAAATAAATAAAACCTTAAAAATATATATTCTTAAAGTACCAATAAAAAAGATCTCTAGGACTAGAAGTCCATGTTAAACACAAATGATTACACATCAAACTCTAATCAAAACATAAATATGGAGTCACCATATTGGCTTTAAGTCTGGCCCATATTTGAGTCACAATGTTTAAATCACAATATTAACTTTAAATCTCACCTAACTGTGGGACCTTTAATCCCATCCTCCCATATGCTTCTATGAATATGTGGCCATTAGTGAAACCTGTTGCATTTGTCTTTCCAATGGCAGAATAAAACAATAAATAAAAGCTCTTTCTAAGTAATAAAATTCTACAGAAATGCTAGCCTGACCCTCTGTAGTACTTAACTTTATATATTAACTAATTAATTAGGCCAGTACCTCAATATTCACTCAAATGCTAGTCTGTATGTTGCTGTGAAGTATATTTAGATGATATTAATTTAAGTCAGTACACTTCGAGAAAAGCTGATTACTCTGATGTGGCTTTGTTGAATCAGTTAAAGCATTGAGAGAAAATATTTGTGATTCCTGGAAGAAAGGATTTTGTCTCAGACTGCCTTCAGACTTGAGGGGCATTATTGACTTTTCCCCAGGTTTCCAGTCTGCTGGCCTGTCCTGCATATTTCATTCATTTCATTCATTTCAGACCTGCTAGCCTCCTCCATCATCTGAGCCAGTTTCTTTCTTTTTCTTTTTTAAAAAGATTTTATTTATTTATTCACGAGAGACACAGAGAGAGGCAGAGACATAGGCAGAGGGAGAAGCAGGCTCCATGCAGAAGCCCGATGTGGGACTTGATCCCCGAACTCCAGGATCACACCCTGAGCCAAAGGCAGATGCTCAACCACTGAGCCACCCAGGTGTCCCTTAAGCCAGTTTCTTAAAATCTCTCTTTCCTTCCTTCCTTTTCTCTTTCTTTCTCTCCCTCTTTCTCTCTGGAGATATTTATCAACTATACATCTGTTTATCTACTAAGATAGAGAACACTTGTCCCCTACCAATGTACTCTAAAATATATTTTGTTCATGTGTTCATTGTCTGTCCTCTACTAAACTATATGTCCTATGAGAGCAGGGATTTTATGTTTGTTCTCCAACTCTACCACCTTTTCTGAAGGAAACCTCAAAAATTATTTGCTGAATTAATACATTAGATCTTTCATTATATATTAAAGTTTAAAATCAATTTAAAAATTTCATTTTAAATCTAGAGTACAACAAAGGGAAAACTTCAGCAAGGTAAAAAATATAGTGAATTCCTATTTTTAGGGCAAATGGACACATTTATTGGACTAATTAATTTAGCTACATTTTAATCATTAAAATGGAACTAATTTCAAATTATCTTACTGTTATCCACACAGATTCATAAGAAATCCAGATATTAAGACCACATTGAATATCTAATATATAAATAGCTATTTATATTCTATATAATTTAAATTTATCTAAAGCAACAGCTCCATATTTTTATTATAGTTCATGAACTCATTTTCCTCCCAATGCTTATAATAATACGTGAAGGCTTGGAAATTCAGTGTATGCTTTTAGTTGTTTGCTTGAATTATGTATCATGAATTTCATTACTCTCTAAATTTTCTAAAGAAAATTTTAATCAAAATCTATCATTCAATAGGGACCCCAGTTAATTAAGGAAGTCTAACTCACCTTGAAGTAAACACACCTTTTTCTTTTCTTTTTTTAATTTTATTTTTCTTTTTAAACACACCTTTTTAAATCTAGTTATTTACTTCCAAACATGGAGCTATTTAAACTTACTATGGGAATAATTTCTACAGTTCTTACCTTCAAGCACAATCATAAGAATAAAATCACAAAACTTTATAAAATCATATAGCATCTTCTAAATATTATTAAGCTAAGGTTAATAAAAAGATCATATCACCTGGAGTGAGGAAAAAATAGTTAACCTATACACAAGGCAATTACAAGAATGAAGGAATACAATATCTAGAGAAGCAATAATGGTTAAGAGAAGGCATAAAATGATTTTTGAAACAGAATTGAAACTGTTTATTTTATTAAAAAGTTGACATAGGTTATCTTTAGTGTTTATGACTTGCAAACTAAAGTATTTAATATTTAACATGTTTAAATACAAGCAGCAGCAGTTTGGTAATCAAAACGAATAATTTGAATCATCTCAGAAAAATAAATTCATTATAATTAGGATATTTCTGAATATGATTAAAACATTTAAAAGAAAATGTATTCACCTTTCTTGTCATCAAAGTACAGAGTCTGTTGAGCTGGATTTGACCACTGGAGGGAGGTGTTATCATTTTGATCAACCCTGCAGGTCAAAATTGCAGTTCCACCTTCAACAACCGTTACATTCTGTGTTAGTGGAAATTGCCCTTGGCTGCCTAAAAGGGGATTAAAGAAAATGTTGATTAAATGAAAGTTATAAAATGATTAACTTCCCAAGAGCTACATCGGACTGAACTTCTCACTCAAAAAAAGAAAAAAAGTAAACCAACCATACAACAACTAAACTATATATCACAAAAAGACAGAAAAAATAATTGAAAATCCTTAATCAGGGGACAACAGTTTTGCATACCATTAAGACTCCTTCATACTCCCTTATGTGTTCTAGAAAACCTTCTTTGTCTCCTAGCCACACACGAAGATTTATATTCAAATAGTAACATGATTATCATTAATTTCCTTTGGCCTTGCATTAATTATATAGGGGATCTAGACATCTTTGAAAATGAGGCACTGGAATAATTTTGGCTGAACTGAACTCACTAAAGCAACAGAGGAAACCACATGGAATAGTTCTCTGGTAGCTGATATAATCCTGAATAAAGTCTATGAAATATGGATACTAGAACTTTAGATTCAATTTCTGATAAAATAAATAAAAAAATAATCCTATTATACCAGAGCTTCTTGTAGATGTAGCTGTTTTTTGGAACACGAAATATGTTGGAGGAAACAATGTAAGTATTTTTCAAAAAGTGTCCGTCTTGTAAAATATCTATCAAAACCTTAAGGCGATTAACCTAGGAGATAGAGACAATATTCTCCTTTGTTCCTTTCTCTAGTTTCTTGATTTTCCCCAATGAACATATATTTCTTTTGTAATGAAGAAAAAACATATTTAAATGACCCTTGTCAAATTGGATATCATTAGAATATAATCAAGTATTCTATCTTCCTAAGGATCATAGTAATTTATTAAAACGATTCATATAATAATGTTACTTAATATGAACTCTTCTAATAGTTAAAACAAAATTCATGCACATGGAAACATAATACCTAAGTTTCACTTCAGCGAGATGAACTTTGCCAAGTCTGGTAACAATCATCAACATGGGTAAAAAATGACTTTCCAGAGCCAGGTTAAAACACTATTATGTGAGCAAGGTAGTTCATTAAGTCAAGGATAATTTACACATGCAAGAACATTACAATGACTTAATCGCACCCGTGAAATATATTTCCCTTTTCTTCTTTAGTTTTGTAATGATTCTATCATTACTACAAGCACCACTTGAGGTTATGCTGGAGCTATTGGCATAAAGGATCTTATTACCAAGAAGCCTGTTGATTGGCACCATAAGAGACAGAAGAGCCTGAAGGGGAAAATATCTTTCCAGACCTAACTGACACAAGCACAGAAGTTCATGACCATGTTATATAATTAAGCCTATCAAGTATAAAATCTGATATCAGTAACTTTGTCTTCTCAATGCCAACCTCTTAGAGTCACTATGGCAACTCCCCAGGATAT
This sequence comes from Canis lupus dingo, assembly GCF_003254725.2. Taxonomy (NCBI): domain Eukaryota; kingdom Metazoa; phylum Chordata; class Mammalia; order Carnivora; family Canidae; genus Canis; species Canis lupus. The sequence goes on from NC_064273.1 coordinate 2,469,333, forward strand.
CTCCCTGTAATCTTTAGGGTGGAGTTTTTAAATTGAGGTTAGGAGATGTCTGGAATAAATTCTTTGATAGTTGACTTAAAAGTCAACAGGAGCCAGAGTGAGATGTGTTTTGCCTTCAGCTCAGAGGTGACCTCTAGCAGGGAAACGTGGAGAACTATCAATCTTGTGAAATGAGGTGAGGCGAAAAACCACATAAGGAAAACATGAGCTAAAACGGAAGGAAGGAATAATTACCAGAGATACCAAATTAGCAGTTCATAAATATGAAGCTCAGAATGATTTTAAGATATTTTGCTAAGATTCTCAAGTATTAATGTAGCACATAAACTCAACAATCTGAGGGAGGAGGGATTCTTTAAGTAATAAAAAGCACGCAGCTGCTAATAAGAATATACAGTTCCTCTCAGGTGACAATTTGACTATCAACTGGTACATAAATAATATTGTCTGCTTCTTTAAAGATGTGGAAAAAGAGCAGTGATGCTTGCAACAATTTCATCCACTACATTTGCAAAATAATTTTCAAAACATCCCCATAAGAAAATATTATCCTTCTCATTTCACAGATGGGTAAACTGACACTGGGAGGTTAAGTGATTTTCCATGGTGAAACAAAGTCAATGAACCATTTGGAATTTGTTCTGAAAGTTTAGTATTTTACTCTTATTCTCCCACAAAGGCTGCTGGGTCATGGTAACTTGATCACTATTGGCTTACGTGTGAATTAGACAATAAAAAATAAATAAGTAAACATTTTAACAATGGAGTTTTCAACTGCATACCTAGCTGAACTATGTCCTCATAAATTTTGTTATAACATTAAAATCGAGTAAGAGAGGATGCCAATATTAACTGCTCTGAAATATCCTATCTTATTCAGAGCTTACTTCTGACACTTATTTTAATCTTTCCTTACTCGCTTATAGGGTCTGCTAGGGTCTTCTACATGCCCAGTACTTTCTATACTCTTGCACATCTATGCCTTCTCCTTTCAGGTAGGAGATTAGGACAACTTCCCTCCATCTTCTCCCCACATGGATTCTGACTTTAAAGTATTATGACTTCAGTTCCCCGCAGTCAAATAATTTAGTTTTTCCCAATAGAGAGCAAACTCACGTGGAGAATCTCCTAATCTTAAATACCCTTAGGATAGGTAGTTTCCAAAATCAATTCAAAAGCCAGTTTTGTAAATAGTCAAACTTCTTCTCAAGGTTTAAATTGCCTTTTACTTCTGCTTATAACCTGGAGAGAGCATCAGGGTAATTGCCACTTTTGTCTTTTAACTCTTTGTGGCTCAAGGTTCTCATTTAATTCAATTTCAGAGAGTCTTTCCAAAGAAGTTACTACTTTTCCCAATTAAGGATTGGGAATTAAACATCCTGAATTAAACAGTTAAGCATCCCAAATTAAGGGTTCATTTTCAAGGCATTCATCAAAGAAATATTCCTACTACATGCTTTGCCTTGGATAAATCAACATCTTAAAGATGCATTGAGGAAGAGAAATTTTGCCAAGGAGACTGCAGAGTTCAGAAACTCTGCGAAAGGGTGTGAGGCAGAGAAGAAGGCAGTCTAGGTGTGGTATATAACTCTTTCTTTGTTTCCCACATCTATAAGGATTTCTGAAATGCATTGGTCCTAGCATTTGAGGCTTTACTTTAAAATGTTCCTTACTCTGGCTAAGCTCAGCACCCTCCTAGATTTCAAAGGAGTTACTCTTATCAAACAAGTTTCTGATCAAATTGAAAGGAAACAAAACTTCCAGTTTGGAGTCGTAAAGCTGGCTATTTTTCCAGGCAGCCTGTGTCCTTCGTTTTCCTCCTTCCCTCCTTGTGTTATCTTCTCTTTTATTATTTGCAAAGATACCAGTCTTCTTGAGTTGCTTCTAATCTAATTAAAGGGCAAGTGATGAGATCATCTTACTTATCTTTGAGTCAGCTACACTGTTTAACATTCTGTATTGTGAGTTGGAGTTTCCAGTGGGGGCTCATTGTCCAAAATGGAAGCATCTTCCTTAGAGCAGTGGCTGGCATTGTAGGGGAACTTGTGACAGTAGAATGACCAGAGTAACTCAAGTCTTCTGCATTTGTTCAGGGTCAAAAGAGAGGGGCAGAAGGAGGGACTAATTCCTTGCCAAGAAAAAAATATGGAAAATGTAAATCATAAAATCCTTATTAGTATATCGTCTTAAGACATTTTTTTTAAGTTCTAGTTGAAAATCATGAGGAGTATACATAGGATACAACAGATGTAATGTAGAACAGACACATCTAATACCATTGTCAGCCCCCGAAATGGGGCATAAAAAGACAGACTGTGCCAAATTTATGCTCTAGAAGGAGAAAAACATAAAAGATAGTGCCCTTCCTGGGTACCTCATATTACGAGATACTAACATATCTCATCTTCCACAATCACTAGGCCAACGGAAAATATGTGACAAATACAGCTAAACTAATCTGAGCATTCATAATATTCAAGGCACTATTCTAAGAGCATTTCTTGTTTTTCAGTGATTTACTTTTCATGCCAACCTTGTCATCATCTCTACCTTGAAGATGAGGGAACTGATGCAAAGAGAGTTTAAATAATTTGCTCCCAGTCCCACAGCTAGAAAGTGCCACACCAGGTTCTGAACTCTCATATTCTGTGTCCTGACCTCACATGCTTAACCAAAAAACTGCATGGAAAAGAAAGTGAACTTAATTCTGGCTGAGTGACGGTTATGAAATAAGCATAGAGTCTGGAGTCAAACATTTCAAAGATGCATTTAAACCTTTAATATCTATTTTTAATAAGTGAAGGAACACTTGAAATTCCTGCAAAAGCTGTGATGTGCTAACTGGCCCCTACCAGCTCATGAGAGTCAACTGAATGGAACTCTCCTCACTTCACACTCAACAAAATTCCCTGCTAGATTGAAAGAGACCACAGTTGAATCTTTTCACAATGGAGCTTGACAAACAGTTCAAGCCAGTGTTTTGTTCTCACAGAGGCAGTTGTTAAACATATGTATAGCACATCACTGGAAAAGCCACCTCTGATGCCTCTTCGGCTGTTACATGCATATTTAGCCTAAGTAAAGTTTTTGTTTTTTTTTTTTTTTTTCTGAAAACTAATGAACTCTTGCCTATGCAATATAGTTCTGTTTCTGAAGTTTTTTTTTTTTACTTCATATTTTGAGCCTCCTCAGTTTCTTTCTTCTTTTTCTTCAAATCGTTTTCCAAGAGAAAATGATTTTCCCTCCTGCTCACCATTCTTCCAATGATCTCTCTCTCTCTCTCTTTTTTTTTTTTTACCTACTCTGTTGAACTGATAGTTTTATTAGGCTGCCAGGTTTATTTCTAACTAGCATCAGGGATTGAAAACCATTTATGTGCGTTTCGGTAGTTATAAGGAAACAATTTGCTAATTCATTGCTCTGAAAGACACTTTAGTGAAGAGCAATTATTCTGCAATAGTCTGCAAAGATGGCTTTCCTGTCCCTGTCTTTAAAGAGCAGACAGAGAAGCTGCCATTATTCCTTCAATGTTTCTATTTCTACATACTTCAGGAAAAATGGTACAAACCTTATCTGGATCAGGAAATTCCAAATTCAAAATCAAGTGAACAGAGTCTTGACTCCTGCTGACCTGTCAGTTGGGATCTGCTCTTGCTTCACACACTTCAAGCGCACTTTCACTGGCTACCAAGAGCCCAGCACACTGCCCCTCGGTACCTAAAGAAGCAATTCAAAGCTCATGGCCACCTCGACCTCGCTGACAGGCTGTGATGCGCCACTACCGTAGAGAAACAAGCCAAGCAGCAGAGAGATCTTTGAAGACAGCGGTATCATTGAAAGCGAGCAGACAGGCAAAAACACATATCTGAATGCTGATCCCAAAACATGGCTCTGTTTCCCAAAACGGCATCATTAAAGCCTTACTATCTCCTGAGTGGGTGATGAGGGAAGGCAATGGTTCCTCCATCTCTCTTCCTGCACTAAAGCTGAGATGTGGCCCACAACAGTGGATCAGCGCACACTGTGCATGAGTGCTCATGGACTAAGGGCAGTGATCCCTGGAGATAGATCTAGACAGACAGGCCGAGGTTGAGTCTTTGCACATCTGGGAGAGAGGGAGTTACAGTCAGTGGTTTTTCAGGATAAATGATCAACTTTTGTGGGACATTGAACACAACCCAGAGCCCTCATTATTTTTTCCCCTGAAAATGAGTACCCCCCCTTTTTTGGAGTACAACTTTCTCAAAGGAAGAACTGGATTTAACAACAGTGAAGGGGAAAATAATATTTTCATTTGTTTTATCTTGTTTAGATGTGAAGAGAATTGAAAAATAATATTTTCATTTGTTTTATCTTGTTTAAATGTGAAGAGTATTTTACAATTTTTCAGTAAAAAAAAAGCATAAACTTCTCATGAGATAAGCAGTGCTATATCTTTTGATTCTTCCTGTGGGAATAAATTCATACTTAGCAAAAACTGTCAACTAAGTCTGCAAAATTATTTAATTCAACAGGGTTATTGGCATCTGAATCAAATGGTATACATAATGCTTTGGTTTGTTTTGAAATATTTTTGTGCCCTGGCAAGAATCCCCATATCAAATGCAAAATACTGGTCTCATTAAGGTTCTGATATTTTAGTTATGAAAAGCACAGGTGCCAAATGGATCAGTATTGTTAAAGGTTCTAAAATATAGGAAATGACGGAAATAGGCAATTCATTTCTAAATGAAATACAAAAGTAGCTTACTATTCTTTAGATCTTCCCCTCAACTCTTCTCAGCTTTGTGTTTCTCGTCTTCTACCCTCCCTCTCACTTGTTCCATCAACAGGTTTGGGATTTATACAAAGAATCTGAATCTTAGAAAGTTCAAGATCATTCTTGTTGGTTAGAGTCTAAAAATATATCTAAATGCACACACAGCATGCTATTACTTCCACTAAATTACCGAAGGCATTCTAAACAAATAACCTTCTAATGCGAAAGTTGTGGCTCAGTAGTTGTGTGTACTGAAACACATACTGCATACTAAAGCCTATTGGATTATTCAAAAAGCACAAATTCTATTAATGCAAGCTTAAAATTCTCAAGAGAAGTGCAATAAATGCTCTATCATGTGAGAAAGGAAATTGGAGGAAAAATTAAGCCTGATAACTAAGTGGAAATGTTTCCACTTTTGGAATATCCCTCTGTTCTTTCAAATATTTAGAGTTCTCTAGTAATTTTGCTGTGATTTCATTCTAGCTTTTAGGTTTGTCTGAAAAACTTTAAGTACTCCATTTTCCTAGGCTACCACACATAATTTATTTTTCTTTGACTCTATCTTTTCAGGATTCAGCTTGTCTTATAGAGTATAACACCTGGGATCCACCTTCTGTGCTACCCCTCTGCCCAGCCACTATGGAGCATGGCCATCAGTCTGGTGCTGCTTGCCAGTTTCCATAGAGACAGGAAGCACTTTGGAGAGCCATGTTCCATTGCAACTGCCAGACCAAGGCAGGGAAGAAATAAAGCTGGCGGGCAGTGGGTCTTGCAAGGCCAGGAAGGTTGGAAGGGCTTTCTCCTCCTGATATCAGGGCATAGCAGTGCCAAATTGGCAGCTTCAGCAGTTACAATCCCATAGACCAGATCCTGGTGTTCACTAAGGCCATTGTGAGCGACCCATTCTGCTCCCAACTCCGGGAGCAGAATCTCTGTGTATTCAAAGGTTGGCCCAGGGCCTTTGTTGGCTTCTGATCCATGACAAAAGGCTCTTTCAGATTTACAGTGGCTCCCACAGCTCCTGACCCAAGATTCTCCTGTAGAAATTTCACCTCTCTTTCCCTTCTCCAGAATGTGATAATGGGTTTTCCTGGACATTCATATCAGACCAGGAAACCAATGGGATTACCACTGGGTTGTACCCAACTAACCTACAGAGTGACTGTGAGAAGGCGACCCACTTAACTATGTAACATTGTATCAAAACTAGTTACCATTTGCTACATCTATGATTGGATTTATAATTAGAATTAATTCTTGATTATCAGGATCAGAGCTGGCCCTAAAGAAATTTGTAATGTACGTGAAATATAGCATCAGTGCCTTCCCATATATTTCAAAAATGTTTTTGTATGATTGTATACCTCAGGTTTCTGTACTATAAATATTCCCAGCAGTTTTTCTTTCTACCTAAAGTAGATTTCTTTAATTTCACCATTAACTTTATATTACTCAACCATATCACAAAATTTTTATTTTCCTTAATTTGTAAAATTCTAAATTTCAGAGAATTATTTATAAAATCCTAGGAAATGTGGTTTTATGCTGGCTTTATAGTCTTGCTTAGTGCTTGTATTGCCTCAGTATGTTTTAAAACATTATCTGAGGGAGGGAGGGGAAAACGGTGCAAGAGTAGGGTCCCTAAGTCCCGTGTCCCCACCAAATTACCTAGATAACCTTTAAATCATCCTGAAAATCTAGGAATTCGGCCTGAGATTTAAAGAGAGACCAGCTGGAATGCTACAGTGAGAAGAGTTCGCGCTTCTACCAAGGTAGGAAGACGGGGGAAAAGAAATAAAGACACAAAAGGCCTCCAAGGGGGAGGGGCCCGCGAGGAGCCGGGCTGAGGCCGGGGCGAGTGTCCCCAGGACAGGAGAGCCCCGTCCCGGAGGAGCAGGAGCTGCACCGACCTTCCCGGGGGAAAGGGGCTCGCGGGGAGGTGGAGCAGGACCCAGGAGGGCGGGGATGCCCTCGGGTTCCCGGGGACACTAACAGACACCTGCGCCCCGGGAGAGTGCGCCGAGCTCCCTAAGGGCTGCAGCGCGCACGGGGGACCCGGAGCAGCTCGGGGGGCTCGGGGGCGGCTCCGCGGAGGGGGCTGCGGGGCGGGAGCAGCTCGGGGGGCTCGGGGGCGGCTCCGCGGAGGGGGCTGCGGGGCGGGAGCAGCTCGGGGGGCTCGGGGGCGGCTCCGCGGAGGGGGCTGCGGGGCGGGAGCAGCTCGGGGGGCTCGGGGGCGGCTCCGCGGAGGGGGCTGCAAGGCTGGAGCACGAATCCACCAGCGCAGGCCTCGGAGCACAGGGCGCCGGGACACAGCCCAGGATCCGGCCTCCCCCGGGACAGGCAGAGGCCGGGAGGGCCCAGGACAGCGAGGACGCTCCTGCCCCGAGCTGAGCAGATCAGCGGCCCCGCCCGGAGCCTCCAGGCCCTGCAGACGGAGAGCTGAGGAGCTACTTCGGGGGCTGACTCCAGGGCTGCAGAGCTGGCCCCGCCACTGCGGTTGTTCCTTCTGGGGCCTCACGGGGTGAACAACCCCCACTGAGCCCTGCACCAGGCAGGGGCAGAGCAGCTCCCCCAAGTGCTCACACCTGAGAATCAGCACAGCAGGCCCCTCCCCCAGAACACCAGCTAGACGGACAAGTTCCAGGGGAAGTCAAGGGACTTAAAGTACACAGAATCAGAGGATACTTCCCCGTGTTTTTTTTTTTTTTTTTTCTTTTTGATTTCTGTTTGCTTCCCCCACCCTTTTTTTCCCTTTCTTTCTCCTTTTTTTCTTCCTTTTTTCTTTTTCTCTTTTCTTTCCTTCTTCCTCTCCTCTCTTTTTCTCCTTTTCCCAATACAACTTTGTTTTTGGCCACTCTGCACTGAGCAAAATGACTAGAAGGAAAACCTCACCTCAAAAGAAAGAATCAGAAACAGTCCCCTCTTCACAGAGTTACAAAATCTGGATTACAATTCCATGTCAGAAAGCCAATTCAGAAGCACAATTATAAAGCTACTGGTGGCTCTAGAAAAAAGCATAAAGGACTCAAGAGACTTCATGACTGCAGAATTTAGATCCAATCAGGCAGAAATTAAAAATCAATTGAATGAGATGCAATCCAAACTAGAAGTCCTAATGACGAGGGTTAACGAGGTGGAAGAACGAGTGAGTGACATAGAAGACAAGTTGATGGCAAAGAGGGAAACTGAGGAAAAAAGGAACAAACAATTAAAAGACCATGAGGATAGATTAGGGGAAATAAACGACAGCCTGAGGAAGAAAAGCCTACGTTTAATTGGGGTTCCCAAGGGCGCCGAAAGAGACAGAGGGCCAGAATATGTATTTGAACAAATCATAGCTGAAAACTTTCCTAATCTGGGAAGGGAAACAGGCATTCAGATCCAGGAAATAGAGATATTCCCCCCCTAAAATCAATAAAAACCGTTCAACACCTCGACATTTAATACTTAAGCTTGCAAATTGCAAAGATAAAGAGAAGATCCTTAAAGCAGCAAGAGACAAGAAATCCCTGACTTTTATGGAGAGGAGTATTAGGGTGACAGCAGACCTCTCCACAGAGACCTGGCAGGCCAGAAAGGGCAGGCAGGATATATTCAGGGTCCTAAATGAGAAGAACATGCAACCAAGAATACTTTATCCCGCAAGGCTCTCATTCAAAATGGAAGGAGAGATAAAGAGCTTCCAAGATAGGCAGGAACGGAAAGAATATGTGACCTCCAAACCAGCTCTGCAAGAAATTTTAAGGGGGACTCTTAAAATTCCCCTTTAAGAAGAAGTTCAGTGGAACAATCCACAAAAACAAGGACTGAATACATATCATGATGACACTAAACTCATACCTTTCAATAGTAACTCTGAACGTGAACAGGCTTAATGACCTCATCAAAAGGCGCAGGGTTTCAGACTGGATAAAAAGGCAGGACTCATCTATTTGCTGTCTACAAGAGACCCATTTTAGACAGGAGAACACCTACAGCCTGAAAATAAAAGGTTGGAGAACTATTTACCATTCAAATGGTCTCAAAAGAAAGCAGGGGTAGCCATCCTCATATCAGATAAACTAAAATTTACCCCGAAGACTGTAGTGAGAGATGAAGAGGGACACTATATCATACTTAAAGGATCTATCCAACAAGAGGACTTAACAATCCTCAATATATATGCCCCCAATGTGGGAGCTGCCAAATATTTAAATCAATTAATAACCAAAGTGAAGAAATACTTAGATAATAATACACTTATACTTGGTGACGTCAATCTAGCTCTTTCTATACTCGATAGGTCTTCTAAGCACAACATCTCCAAAGAAACGAGAGCTTTAAATGACACACTGGACCAGATGGATTTCACAGATAATTACAGAACTTTACATCCAAACTCAACTGAATATACATTCTTCTCAAGTGCACATGGAACTTTCTCCAGAATAGACCACATACTGGGTCACAAATCGGGTCTGAACCAATACCAAAAGATTGGGATCCTCCTCTGCATATTCTCAGACCATAATGCCTTGAAATTAGAACTAAATCACAACAAGAAGTTTGGAAGGACCTCAAACACGTGGAGGTTAAGGACCATCCTGCTAAAAGATGAAAAGGTCAACGAGGAAATTAAAGAAGAATTAAAAAGATTCATGGAAACTAATGAGAATGAAGATACAACCGTTCAAAATCTTTGGGACGCAGCAAAAGCAGTCTTAAGGGGGAAATACATCGCAATACAAGCATCCATCCAAAAACGGGAAAGAACTCAAATACAAAAGCTAACCTTACACATAAAGGAGCTAGAGAAAAAACAGAAGATAGATTATACACCAAGCAGAAGAAGAGAGTTAATAAAGATTCAAGCAGAACTCAACGAAATCGAGACCGGAAGAACTGTGGAAAAGATCAACAAAACCAGGAGTTGGTTCTTTGAAAGAATTAGTAAGATAGATAAACCATTAGCCAGCCTTATTAAAAAGAAGAGAGAGAAGACTGAAATTAATAAAATCATGAATGAGAAAGGAGAGATCACTACCAACACCAAGGAAATACAAACGATTTTAAAAACATATTATGAACAGCTATACGCCTATAAATTAGGCAATCTAGAAGAAATGGACGCATTCCTGGAAAGCCACAAACTACCAAAACTGGAACAGGAAGAAATAGAAAACCTGAACAGGCCAATAACCAGGGAGGAAATTGAAGCAGTCATCAAAAACCTCCCAAGACATAAGAGTCCAGGGCCAGATGGCTTCCCAGGGGAATTCTATCAAATGTTTAAAGAAGAAACCATACCTATTCTACTAAAACTGTTTGGAAAGATAGAAAGAGATGGAGTACTTCCAAATTTGTTCTATGAGGCCTGCATCACCTTAATTCCAAAACCAGACAAAGACCCCACCAAAAAGGAGAATTACAGAACAATTGCCCTGATGAACATGGATGCAAAAATTCTCAACAAGATACTAGCCAATAGGATCCAACAACACATTAAGAAAATTGTTCACCACGACCAAGTAGGATTTATCCCCCGGGACACAAGGCTGGTTCAACACCCGTGAAACAATCAATGTGATTCATCATATCAGCAAGAGAAAAACCAAGAACCATATGATCCTCTCATTAGATGCAGAGAAAGCATTTGGCAAAATACAGCATCCATTCCTGATCCAAACTCTTCAGAGCCTAGGGATAGAGGGAACATTCCTCACCATCTTAAAAGCCATCTACGAAAAGCCCACAGCAAGTATTCTCAATGGGGAAGCACTGGGAGCCTTTCCCCTAAGATCAGGAACATGACAGGGATGTCCACTCTTACCACTGCTATTCAACATAGTACTGGAAGTCCTAGCCTCAGAAATCAGACAACAAAAAGACATTAAAGTCATTCAAATTGGCAAAGAAGAAGTCAAACTCTCTGTCTTGGCAGATGACATCATACTCTACATAGAAAACCCAAAAGTCTCCACCCCAAGATTGCTAGAACTCATACAGCAATTTGGCTGCGTGGCAGGATACAAAATCAATGCCCAGAAGTCAGTGGCATTTCTATACACTAACAATGAGACTGAAGCAAGAGAAATTAAGGAGTCAATCCCATTTACAATTGCACCCAAAAGCATAAGATACCTAGGAATAAACCTAACCAAAGAGGTAAAGGATCTATACCCTAAAAACTATAGAACACTTCTGAAATAAATTGAGGAAGACAGAAAGAGATGGAAAAATATTCCATGCTCATGGATCGGTAGAATTCATATTGTGAAAATGTCAATGTTACCCAGGGCAATTTACACGTTTAATGCAATCCCTATCAAAATACCATGGACTTTCTTCAGAGAGTTAGAACAAATTATTTTAAGCTTTGTGTGGAATCAGAAAAGACCCCGAATAGCCAGGGGAATTTTAAAAAAGAAAACCATAGCTGGGGGCACCACAATGCCAGATTTCAGGTTGTTCTACAAAGCTGTGGTCATCAAGACAGTGTGGTACTGGCACAAAAACAGACACATAGATCAATGGAACAGAATAGAGAACCCAGAAGTGGATCCTCAACTTTATGGTGAACTAATATTCGACAAAGGAGGAAAGACTATCCACTGGAAGAAAGACAGTCTCTTCAATAAATGGTGCTGGGAAAATTGGACATCCACATGCAGAAGAATGAAACTAGACCACTCTCTTTCACCATACACAAAAATAAACTGAAAATGGATGAAAGATCTAAATGTGAGACAAGATTCCATCAAAATCCTAGAGGAGAACACAGGCAACACCCTTTTTGAACTCGGCCACAGTAACTTCTTGCAAGATACATCCACGAAGGCAAAAGAAACAAAAGCAAAAATGAACTATTGGGACTTCATCAAGATAAGAAGCTTTTGCACAGCAAAGGATACAGTCAACAAAACTCAAAGACAACCTACAGAATGGGAGAAGATATTTGCAAATGACGTATCAGATAAAGGGCTAGTTTCCAAGATCTATAAAGAACTTATTAAACTCAACACCAAGAAACAAACAATCCAATCATGAAATGGGCAAAAGACATGAACAGAAATCTCACAGAGGAAGACATAGACATGGCCAACATGCATATGAGAAAATGCTCTGCATCACTTGCCATCAGGGAAATATAAATCAAAACCACAATGAGATACCACCTCACACCAGTGAGAATGGGGAACATTAACAAGGCAGGAAACCACAAATGTTGGAGAGGATGCAGAGAAAAGGGAACCCTCCTGTACTGTTGGTGGGAATGTGAACTGGTGCAGCCACTGTGGAAAACTGTGTGGAGGTTCCTCAAAGAGTTAAAAATAAACCTGCCCTACGACCCAGCAATTGCACTGTTGGGGATTTACCCCAAAGATACAGATGCAATGAAATGTCGGGACTCCTGCACCCCGATGTTTCTAGCAGCAATGTCCACAATCGCCAAACTGTGGAAGGAGCCTCGGTGTCCATCGAAAGATGAATGGATAAAGAAGATGTGGTTTATGTATACAATGGAATATTCCTCAGCCATTAGAAACGACAAATACCCACCATTTGCTTCAACGTGGATGGAACTGGAGGGTATTATGCTGAGTGAAGGAAGTCAATCGGAGAAGGACAAACATTGTATGTTCTCATTCATTTGGGGAATATAGATAACAGTGAAAGGGAATATAGGGGAGGGGAGAAGAAATGTGTGGGAAATATCAGAAAGGGAGACAGAACATAAAGACTCCTAACTCTGGGAAACGAACTAGGGGTGGTGGAAGGGGAGGAGGGTGCGGGGTGGGGATGAATGGGTGGTGGGCCCTGAGGGGGGCACTTGACGGGATGAGCACTGGGTGTTATTCTGTATGTTGGCAAGTTGAACTCCAATAAAAAATAAATTTATTATTAAAAAAAATAAAAAAAATAAAACATTATCTGATTTTTAAAAGAACGCTGAATATTTTAAAAACATATATTTGTGTGACATCAGTTGTTTTCATTCTTTGCTTATGCCTATTATTCTGTGAAAATGCATAATAAACAAAATGTATTAAAATATCATGGATTCAGACTAAATATAAATATATTTAACTCTGCAGCTGAAATAGATTTTGAAATAAAAATATTAGAATATATTTAATTTCATTAATTTATCTATATTCATTTTATTCTCTAAAAAGTTTAGAGTCTTCTCAAGAATTCAAACAATATTGAATGAGTGTCTAATTTTTTTTTGAGTGTCTAATTTTTTAAGAAAAAAATGAACTTGATTAATTATTCACATTACTCATAAAGGTGTTTTTCTTCCTTTCACATAGATCTTTAAGTATTGTGATGTAGAAAAATAAAAAGCAAAGGAAATTATTTTAAAATGAAAAAGGAAACTATGTCTTACAAAGCATTCTAAAAGAATAAGAGAATTTTAAAATTATTTTTATAACCAGAAAAGGTAACATGTAATTATCATGTGTGTATAAATTCATTTTATCTTTCTAGAATAGCGCCTTCAGGGTGAATGAGCAAGACCTAAAGAGAACTGACTAGCTTTACTTGCTAACTGATGAACATTTGAGAGGCAGCCTTCCAGAGAAAAGAAATTTATGACCACAATCACAGTCTGGTTCACAGTGAAGCTCAATCACGTAACTAAATTCTAAATTGAGATGTCAACCTGGAGGAAATATTCTGGAAAGGAACACACAGATGGTAGGACTCTTCTGAAGACAGGGTGAGGAATATAGTGCTAAATGTACAATAATCAATCTTCTGGAAGTAAAAAAAAAAATGCACTGAATGGTACATAACTTTTAAATTTGAATTTCCTGGGAAAACTTCAACCTGAGTCTAAAAAGGGGGAAAAGTGCTCACTTCAGCAGCACATATACTAAAATTGGAGTGATACAGAGATTAGCATGGCCCCTGCACAAGTATAACACATAACAAGGAGGAAAATGATCCCTATATTTTTCATGTTACCCGGTAGGTCTTAGAATGTCCATATATTTAAAGGAAACAACAAAATTGAATTATAATACACTTTAGAATATTTAGTAACCCAAGGAAATTTAAAATTCCTAATAACATTTTTAGGAACAAATTAAATGGAAAGAATTCAAGAAAATAAAGCAAGCATTATTAATTCCCTACTTCAAATATACAATTGCTTAAAAATTACAAAAGGCAGCTAGTAAAATAAGGTTAACATAGTAAGGAAAGCTATAAATTTAGAAGACATTAGGACTTCAATCTGGTTTTTATGCTGATATTCCCTGATTCCAAATGAAAAAATATATATATATATACCAAGTCAAATTAATTATTGCCTAATATATTGTTGCAAGTTAGTGACTTGACTTAGTTGTAGGAGATATATTTTGATAACATCTTTCTTTTGGATTGTGCCACATATTTGCATACTCAGCAAGCATAAAATTATTTGTCTACTAGCCAAGTTGCCTATACATTAATATTCTTTTCATATTTTATTCTCTGCAGAAAATTTAAATAATTGCATTGGAACACCAAGTAGAGATGTTCATGTAAAAAAGCAACAGCTGTCTACTTGAATTATAACTCCTTGAATTAAGAGATGTAATAAGAAATTTTGAGATGGCATAGATACAAAGTACATCTAAGAAAAAATACAGTATCAAACATATCATCCAATAATGTGCAATCAGTTTATATTAGGCATAGGAACTATACACATCAGTGTAGACAATGTTAGGGCTCTCTGAAACCTATCTTCACACCTATAGTGAATTCTGACTATAAAATATACTTCATGACATTAATTTATTCAACAAGTACATTCTTTGTACCTAAAATGTGCTTCAAATGGTAGGTGCTAGAGACACAACTGTGAACAGCTAGAAATGATGTAACGTTTTATCTTTAGAGTTTACCGCCTAAAGATAAGCAGCAAAACAAGAAAACACATTTTTGCACAGGAAAGGCCTGGCCTAGAAGGTGGTGAAATTTCTGCTAAAACCTAAATGAGGATAGAGACCCAGCCATTTAAAAATTGCCAAGGACACTTATGTGGGAGAGCGGTAGTCAGTGTTGGAGAAAATAAGTTAGCCGTTATCAACTCTTCCTAAGCAAGAGGCAGGAAAGAGGTTGACTATTCAAAGAACTGAAAACAAAACAAAAACCACTGGGTCTAATGCATGAAAAGCAACAGACTAATGGTCCAATACAGGGTAAAAAGAACATGAAGGCCAAATCATGCAGTGCTTTTCCTGTCTTCATCAGGAGCTTGAATTTATTCTAACATGCAATGTCAAGCCATTGAAGGAAGTGACTCAGTGTTTTTTCTGGTAATCATTATTTCTGAATCAAGGATTTGTAATCTTAGAAATGAATTGTGGTAAAAATAGTGTTTATAATCAAGAACTTTATTGAGAAAATATTTTAAAAATTCATTAAATCATGGGATAATCTGTAAAGGTAACTAATCTTGGTATTTTTTAACTTTCCACAGTGAATAGTCTAGTAAATGGAGACCCATCTTTCACTTGAGCTTGTACTAAAACATTGTTATCCATAGTTCCATATCCCCCCAACTCTTTGAGAGACAATTTATTCCTTACTTCCACTCCGAAATGCCATTGCTTTGGGAAGTGCCTTGTTATTAATAACGGAGAATTTCTGTTTTATTGCTTGTTTTAAAAGCTACAGTAGTATCTGGGAGAAAAGAAAGTATTGCTGGTAAGCTATCTATGGATGTAGACATTATTTTTAAAACAGTGTTCTTTTTTGAAGAGATATTTCCCTGAATGGATAACAACACCATGCTTTCAAATAAATAATGAGTTCTCAAAGGACTGTAAAGTGAAGTAATAAAATATTTGAATTTATCTCCTGCATGAGTATATTTTATAAAGTTGATAAAATAATTCTTCCCTTTGATTAATATAACAGAAATGAGTGTTTTCTGTTCTAATAACAGAATTTTTATGCCCAAGGAAACTATTAGCATAGTGAACCTGAGACAGGTAGAAAATTCTTGATAGCAGAGGCAGAAACATATTACTTTTCATTCTCTAACAGGCATATGTTATTGCTTTGGACTTAGTGGGCATATATTTTTGAACACATGAACCTGTGTTCAAAATGATACCCCCCGAATTATGTAAGTGTTGATCAATATGTGGTAACATATAAATCAACTTGGAACACTCCCTGAGGAGCAAGCTCCCTTTTGAAAAAAAAAAAAAATGTAATAACACAGTGGTTAATAGGATGTGTTTTCCACTGTTTGATCATTTCTGAATGCACAAAGATTTCATTAATGTTGATTTCACCCATCTTGTCCATGTTTACATCCTTTGATGTTCAAGTCCTTTGTAGTGCCACATTAGATCTAGGGGAACATTGCCCTATGAGAGCAAGTGGAAACTGCTGTGGGAAAATATGAAAATGAAACTTGATACTTTGTACAGATATGTACAGATAAGTAAGCTCAAAGAATTATACTTCTGATGAGGCAGAAAAAGAATTAATATCACTTTCTCATATCCCTTCTTGGGGTTAGTACATTTTAAATCTGTTAATAGAAAATTATAATGAATTGGAATATTTCAAATGGAAATTATTAAAATTAAACTTCAATAAAATAAATCATGATGGAATTTAAAATATTTCAACTGATTACTTAAATTTTAAGAATGCATGTTCTGGAGAGATGGTTGCAAACTGATAACTGGAAAGAAATTATTGATAGCAAAACCAGTGATCTCTTCACTACAATATTAGAAAGAAACAGTTAAGAGCTGGTTCTTGGTCTTTCCTTTAGTTTCAGGAAATCCTAAAAAGTTGACTCTTGATCGAATCATCTTTGCTTATTCAAGGAGTTCATAGGTGTATACTGGATCCAAAATAAATGAGAACTGGGGAGTAGGCTGTGTATTAGACTGAGCACCTACATTTCATTGTTGGGAATATTTGTTGAATAATAAATTAGGATTGATTAAATGACATTGTACCAGAGAATGGGAACTGTCTTTCACAAGATATAATCTTGTGAAAGCTGCACACCTCCAAAGGCGTCAAAACTGTATAGACTCCAAGGGTGTCTGAGTGGCTCGGTTAGTTAAGTGTCTGCCTTCTGCTTGGGTCATGATCCCAGGTCCCTGGGATCGAGCCCCGCATAGAGCCCTGAACTGGGTTCCCTGCTCAGCAGGTAGCCTGCTTCTCACTCTCCCTTTGCAGCTCCCCCTCCTCATGCTCTCTACCTCTCAGTAAATAAAATCTTAAAGCAAAACAAACAAACAAAAAAACCTGAATAGACTCCAGAGCTGAAGGCTTCTCTGAGGTGTGGTACCTAAATCAACTCCGTCTTATTTTGTATAAGGAGTAACTGTGCACATTCAGAGACATTTCAGGGAGTCACAAAGCCTCTGCTAATTCTCAATATCCTTGTTGTATCACTTGTCTTGTGAACCTTTAGGTACATTTAATGTTGGATAAAGCCTGTTGTGTCTCATGGATATTATTATATACATGAAACCAAGAATTGTACTGCTGCTCTAGGAAGGTGGGCACTGCAACCATAATATCAGAGTAACAAAAAATATCATTTGTTCATATAGTCTTTCAGCTGAGATAATGCTCGTCCAGTAAGTATAGTCACATTATTTATGCTCAAAACTGTTTCTATTTATTCTGTTTTCTTTCCAGATCAGATTGAAACTAGACTGCCATATTTCATGAATTCTACACATAATTTGTGCAAAAACTGATTTTCATTTCAAATTTCTAGTCTTATGTGCTTTGACAGATCTGAAACCAAAGATGTATGCTATGCTAGATAGATACAGATAGATAAATATATGTATTTTTCTCTAGATATAATATATAAATAAAATATATATTATGTGATGTATATTATTAGTAACAGGTGATATATCTCATAGCTTACATTTAAATATCCATTGGATGCTGTGTTTTGCAAAAATTTTAATAAATCCTTGGAAGGTACAGATTTTTCAAATTTAAGCCACTGATTAGGATAAGCCACAAACTCAGAGAGCTATTGTAAAAACAAAACAAGACAAAACAAAACAAAAATTGCAAGTGTTTGGGGTATTGGCAGCAACATGGCAATAAGTATACACTTCTGACAACTATTTTTGAAATAGCAAATGTGTGTGTGTTAAAAAAACAATAATCATGTTTAATAATAATTCATTAAATTCACGTTGGAGATTATAATCCCAAATCTCCCTATTCAAATAATTGATCAGCTAATCTTAAAGGTACCTACAAAGATGACTATGAAAAAAATGTACATGATTTTTTGACAAAATTTTCTCACCAAGAACAATAATCAGCTCTTCACATTTAAGGGTCAAATTTCTGTAAGCGAAGTTCTAAATGCATGGAATCCACCATTACTCAAAATTTTCTAATGAATGATAAAATTCGATAAAAGCTGCTGTTTGTTACAATTTGAATTTCATTAGTACTAAACTCATATTTATAATGCCATGATAGTTACTTTGAAAATATATAATGCTTATTTAATGAGGGAATTTTGACATGTAATGTGCTTCCTTATTTTTTTTTTTTATTAAGCTTGTGTAGCCCCAGGGCACAGGAAATATCGACTCATATGGCAGGGTTGATAAGCATCAATTCTCCCTGCTGACTTGGACCAGCATGCTGCTCATGAATCCAGCAGATGTTTCTACTATCTGGGCCAATGGAAACCTTATGGACCTTTTTTCCTTCATCTACTCCCAGGAGCAAATGTTAACACAGCAGATATTTGGATGCATGCCAAGTAGAAAGCAGAAGTGTTGGTGAGAAAATAGGGTACACTCTTATCCATAAATAGTGGTCATCATTGGTTTGAATTGAGTATTAAGCCATTTTTAATGGCTTATTTTTGTGCATTTGCTACTTCATTTAACCAAATCCCTGTAAACACTATTGTTTATAACATAACAGTACTTATCCAAATACATAGAGCTAATCCTTGAATATGTTAACTGTTTTAAGATATAAACCAGAAAAAAAGAATCTTAATATAAAAAGTAGAACAGTTGTTTATTTCTAATAATATTTTTCTTATATAAATGGGAAAACTACCTAATTGTCAACTTTCAGATTACTAAACTTAATTTACGTTTTGTCGATGTCATGTTAAAAAGTAATAATAGTGGGCTCAGTTTTGATAAAAATGTCCCAGAAAAAATAATTATTTAAATGATTAATCTCAGCACACTTTATTGCAGATCATTCTTATTTAGTTGAATTTTAAATGTATACTCTCAAGAATGCAATCTGGTTAAATTCGCGGAGCTCTCCTTTACCTGTCCATCCCTCTGACCATCCTCACTCACACTGACCCAGTGAAGGGTCTATCAGTTTTGTAAGATTTAGATTTTTATCACTTATATTCAAATTCTATATTTTAGAATTCTCTCTCACCTCTATATAAGTCTTCTTCTCTAACCAACACATTAATTTAAAGGTAAAGTTGTTGAGGTGGCATATGTTTCTTAGACACCAAAACTATGTATTTCCCCCACTTATTATAGTGTAACTGGATATATTTCCTGCTGACACAGGGGTAAAAAAGTTAGGAAAAAATTTTGAATAGAGAAAGAATTTACTACTTGTTAATTTTCACTTATTCTAACATTGTTTATTGAACACCTACATTAAATGCAAATGAAAAGAAATAAAGTGGATAAGCATACTACATACTATAATACTTAATGGGAGTTGTTTCAATAAGGTCAACATTGACAATGTCCTATGATATACTCAATGTACTCACAAAGCTATGTTGAATGGCTGCTTGACAGAAGACTTGTTTTCATTTGTTTCCATGATTACTTTAGAAAGGGCATGTCTCTCTGAGTGAAATAGCATAATGTAATTAGCTAAGAAATATTGGCAATATTTTCAAATGCTTCCTGTGCATAGCACTTATGATAGGTGTAATAAAAAAACACACTCATATAACTATTCAATGCCAAACATTTAATAGTTTCCACCTTATACTCTGATTGTCAGAAACTAAATTTTAAATTCCTTGCAAGATTTTGTGAGTGTTACTTAGCTTTGTAAATGAGAATGGAGATTCTGGTCCAGAAATCTGGTAAACAGGGCCACAAGACAGAGGCACTATAGAGATTTAATCGCCTATAAAAGTATTCTTAGCAAGCTGTACAAACAATGTTTGGTTCAATGAGGAATCAAGATGATGGAGATTTTACATCTTAGCGAAACAACCACAGACACAATTCCTTGTTTTTATAATGAAAAAGGCCTCAACAAATAGATGATCTTTTCATTTTCTATAATATTTTTGAGAAAGAGACTTCAGAAACCTTGCAGAAAGTTCAGGATTCATGAAATAACATATAAAAGAATCTACAGTAGGCTCATACCTGCATCATCCAAGACAATCGAATTATTGTTTGTTATGAAAGAGATAATGGAATATAGTACCTAAAGGTGGAGAGAGGCATGTAAATCCATATGCCAAAATGAACAATCGTTCTACTTCTAGCTATTGCCTTCATGATTCTAGCATATATCAGGTAATCAAAAATATATATTGTTTATAAAATATTCAATTATTTCAGTACTAAAATAACTTGAGTTTTAAAAATAACAGCAAGAATTAAAGACCAATTGATGAAAGACAGAATGGAAAGAAGACAGTTAAAGAGTGACTTTTGTTTACAGGTATATGATAGGATAGATGGTGGTGTCACTAATCAAGATCTAGGCACAAAAGGAAAAGCGGTATATTTGTTTTTTTTTTTTTTTTTTCATTTTAGCAAACCACTCCAAAACAATGTCATACATCAACTACTATTTTTGTAGTACACTGTTATGTGAAGTGAAAATTTTTACTGGACTTTACTGGGCAGTTCTTATCATCTTGGCTGTGTTCCCTAATACATCTATGGTCAATTACCAGTCATCTGCTTTTGGGGGCTTTGCTTCTGGGGATAGGCTGGCTGTCATCTGGGATGACAGGTGGTGACTGGGCTTAATATCATGGCTTCTGGCTCCCAAGAGTACAGCCCAAAGAACAAGAATTTTCCAAGTCTCTTCTTGTTTCAAGTTTATTATTGTCCCATTGGCCAAAACTAGTCACAGAGTCAAGCCCAGAGTCAATGCAGAAAGAGACTACCCAAGTGAACTGATATAATGTAGTGTGAGCAAAATAGCAGCTATTCGATGAAGAGACTAAAGTAGTTGATTATTGAGGGTGGTATATTTAAAGGCAGGGAAAATAATTAAGAATGAAAGATTTCCGTACTTCCAACTTCAAACTTAAAACCAAGTTTATAAAAGATCAGAGTCATGTCCATGGGGAGTGACCACCAACATGCCTTAGTAGCTTTGCCATGAAAAGGTTAATTGAAAACAAGTGAAAGGAGAAAACAGAATGCAATGTTTTAGAAAATGAATAAGAGATGATCAAATAAAGATATTAAGTATAATGAAGACTTTTGAAGAAACTTGACAATTAAATTGAACAAAAGAAGAGATTGATCAGAGAATACAGAATTTGAGGGAAATTTTGTTGTTTAGTTGTTTACTTCTATATACAACTTAGCAGCAACTACGCTCTACAATCTTCATTCTGACATAGAGGAATTCTACCTGTTCTAAAGGAAAATTATTTTATAAATGTTTGCTTTGATCCACCAGGCAGATTGAGAAGAATAAGAATAACCAGTACCAGTATTTTCCCACTTGAGGAAAGGCATCTCAAATCAGGGGCCTACTTTTATTTTATTTTATTTTATTTTATTTTTTTATGATAGTCACACACACACACAGAGAGAGAGAGAGAGAGAGAGGCAAAGACACAGGCAGAGGGAGAAGCAGGCTCCATGCACCGGGAGCCCGACGTGGGATTCGATCCCAGGTCTCCAGGATCGCGCCCTAGGCCAAAGGCAGGCGCTAAACCACTGCACCACCCAGGGATCCCAGGGGCCTACTTTTAGATCAGTAATATTGATAGGTGTTGGTCAGTACAGTCTTTTTTGAATAAATGTGTTGTCCATACTCTCTCTTTTTTTTTCTCCTAATGGCAACATTAACAAAACTCATTTAAGTTTTGTTATTTTTTTAGACAAAAATATATTATACAACTAAATAAGAGTATATCTGACCTCACACTGCAGACTTTTTGCAAATAATCTTGATCTTTATTTTGAAAATATTATTCATTTTCAAATGCTGTGGAAGCCCAAGAAATACTTCTTTATTTCTTCATGGTACATTGATAAAAATGCTACTAGCCCACTAGATATTTCTTATCTCTTACATCTTCAGCAGTACAACCATTGTTAACCAACCTGTTGTACTATATTCTTCTTCTATACCTAAAATAAATAAGGAAATCTAACAGAAAACATAAGAAAATAAATGAGGTTCTCATTGAGTAATAATCCTCACAAATGTACATCTGTCCAATTTTCTTTACACACATGGTAAGAACACTCTATCTACAGATGTATAATATAGAGAATAATAAAAAGAGAATATATAGAGAATAATAAAAAGATGCCCAGGTTGAACAAGGAAGAATTTAGGCATGGCATGATTGTTTCTGAGAGTGGATTTACAAATATGAAGTCATGTAAAAATAAATGTTATGTTTAAAAGGAAACATTGAAAAAATATCACGTTATACAAAAGAATGCACATTCTCCTTTGACAAAAAATACGACCTATACAGACCCGAGGTCGTGAAATACCTAGAATCCCCTTAAGGATTCTCATAATCTTATAAGTGGACAATGGCTTAGAGCAAAATTCCATCTTAGATTTAAGAGTGATTAAATCTAATCAAGTAATAAGTCCTCTTGTGCTGAAGGAAAAAGCATGACTATCATGTGCATTTGGCAAGAGGGATTTATTTGTGTATTATGCAATGCAAATAAAGTGTATGAAGTGTGTCCTTAGAATGGCATGCAAAGGTTTCTGCTCAGATGGGGAGAGATAGTTAAATGGACAAGTAAAAGTGAAGCAAAGCAACTTTAGAAGAAAGGGAACCTGAGGCCTAGTGAGTAGAGTGACAAGTCTGAAAATCAATAGGAGGTGGGTGGTGTCATATATATAAAAACATATGAGTTATAGTCATAATAAAATATTTTTATTTAGAACTGTGTATGGATACACACTGATGCTGAAATATTTCTTTGAGCAAGAAGTAGAAATGACACCCTTTCTAAATAATGCTTTTCACTAAGTGCATTTTTAACCACAAAATAATAAAAGCAAATTAGCAATTCTATTTTCATCTCCCCCCCAAAACATTTTCAAAAAAGTTTTTCTCTGGCTATAGAGTTATGCTAGCCAAATTAGATCCCTCCAAATGGATATCCTAGATCATTTCTTCTTGCCTTCATATAGAAGTCAATAAGGATTTTCGTACTGTTCCCTGACTTCATCCCTTGAAGATGATATAATCCATATCTATATTAAAATGAGATGGGATGTAATATTAGTGAGTTCATCCACTTTGATTTTAAAGTTTGCTTCCTGGGATCCCTGGGTGGCACAGCGGTTTGGCGCCTGCCTTTGGCCCAGGGCGCGATCCTGGAGACCCGGGATCGAATCCCATGTCGGGCTCCCGGTGCATGGAGCCTGCTTCTCCCTCTGCCTGTGTCTCTGCCTCTCTCTCTCTCTCTCTCTCTCTCTCTCTCTGTGACTATCATAAATAAATAAAAATTAAAAAAATAAATAAATAAAGTTTGCTTCCTGAAGATTGTTCATCATTTCTGTGTGGTTCAGACTAGCTTCTCTTGCAGCTTTAAATTGGGACACTTGAAAAAGTATTCTATAAATTGGTTTGGCTGTAAATTTGCCAATTTAGGATAAGATTCTTACTGAACACTAATTTTATACATTTGTATTGAATGATGTAAATTGTGAGAAAACTTCTTATAAAATGAAATTTTAAATCAGGAATATTGGAATAGAAGGGTAAGACAGTAAAAAGAATAGCAGAGGTGAGAGGCAAAGAAGCAATCATGAAAACATGAGTTTAAAATATAGCAAATAAGCTCCATGCAACTAGATACATTAGAATGTCATGAGAAGAATGTCATAAGGAATTTATTTATGAAAATGATAATGCTGAAATACAAAATGAGAAATTTGCATAAGTAGATGAAAGTTAGCAGATGAAATATATGCATATTTATGTATACTTTGGAAATATAATAAGCAATGAATTTGAGATGGTTTAAAAGGAAACATGAATAAATAATGTATAACCTGATTTATACTAGAGAAACAAATAGACAGGAATGAATTAAATTGTGATTCAAAGACCATATCAAATCAAGTCATATTATTTATCAGAACTTTCAGGCATACAAAAGATAAAACCCGGTTTTCAATACTTAGCATATAACAAAAGTTATATGGGACTCATATTTCTCTTCCAACATGGGAATCTTCAAGAAAATAGATACAATCAACACAATTGGGAAGTAAAAACAATTATAATTGGGCATTTATTTATGTCAGATATTAGAAATAAAATTTTTTCTTAAAAATGCTTTCCCCCCCAAAAAATGCTTTACCACTTATGCTGAAATATTACATTCCTCTGATGCACAAAAATATAGTCCCCTCTAAGTAAAGGGCAGAAATAATTTCAAGATGTATATTATTGTCGCCAACAACATAAATAACATTAAGTTATAAGTTTTAAAGTATATAGCTAGGGAATAGCAAGATGGGAATTTCAAATTAGATCTCATATTAAATAATTTTCTATTCAACTATCCATCCAAAACCAATTTATTCAGTGTCCACTGTGTGCCAAACATTACGATATGCATGGGATTGTAAAATTATATCAAAAAAGAAGATGATTTGAGTTCAGCAATGTACATGAATTTGAGATATTCAAGTAGAGGTATTTAATAAAATAATATTCTCTCTCTTTCATATTCTTCTTAAGATGAATGCCCTTATTTTCAAATCTTAAACTACCAGGTCTCTTTTATCATAAACAAGTTACAGATGCGTTTTTCTGTTGATAATTTATTTTTTCTCCAAACAGAAACACTATAGTAAACCTAGAATGAATGATGCTTTCCTATTTTATATTTGTTATTAATTTTAGTTAATTAAATAAAAACTTATCAATTAAAACTTTCCTGGAATAGCAGTAATAAAGATAAAATTATTTTTAAAGGTAAAATTATGATTTTACTATGAAAATTGCTTATATATTTTCATTACATACAAAAAACCTAATTCATAGATTGTTTTAAATTGCTGAAATTAGGGATCCCTGGGTGGCGCAGCGGTTTGGTGCCTGCCTTTGGCCCAGGGCGCGATCCTGGAGACCCGGGATCGAATCCCACATCGGGCTTCCAGTGATGGAGCCTGCTTCTCCCTCTGCCTATGTCTCTGCCTCTCTCTCTCTGTGACTATCATAAATAAATAAAAATTTAAAAAAAATTGCTGAAATTAATATAATATAATATAATATAATATAATATAATATAATATAATATGGCTTGTATATTGATATGTGCATTAAAGTAATTTTCTAGACCAGTGAATTCATGTTAGAAATGGTTGCCTGTACTAAAATTACAATTCTTTTTTTTTGCTCTAAAAATCCTTTAATAAAAACCTTCTACTTTTTAAATTACCAAATTATTTTAAAGGTAATTTAGTACCTAATAACATGTAGGCATGAATGAATTTATTTCAATAGCAACTGTGTGTTGGAGCATGGTTTTCTCATAAATGAGAACATAATTCGTTTTGCATGTCAGTAAGTTTATTGTATCAGATTGTATGTAACTTAAAAAATGGAAGATCAACCTCTAGTAATCTTGTAATACACAAATTCACCTAGTGTAGCATCAAATCTATTTTATAGAGTATATTTGAAGGAATTAAAAATATCAAAGAGCTGAAGAACAGGAGTCTGCATAGATAAAAAACCCGATTTAAACTGAATGGGAATGATGATCTTAATAAGGCATTCTGAATGGATTGTATATTTCAGGCTTATATAGCTACAGCATAGTCATCACAACGTGTTAAATGCTATGTAAATATCTTGAACTCTGTATGTAAGACCTGAGCCAGGTACCAGTGTATTATTAATTCCTGCATTAACAGAACCAGTATCAGTAGTAATGCCATTGTGCTATTATAGAGCAAAGAGTTTTTAAAGTAGGATAATTTGAATTGTTTTGCAGAAATAGGAATGCTCTCCTTTTTAAGATTTGAAATAATTGGGGGCACCTGGGTGGCTCAGTGCTTAAGCAACTACCTTTGGCTCTGGTTATGGTCCCAGGGTCCTGGGATCGAGTCCCACATCAGGCTTTTTAAAAATGAAAACTTTACAATATCGTTTTATTAAAATGCATCTTTGTTAATGCTGTTTTGCATATGGTGACTGTACTACCATACACAAATGTTTCATTAAATCTTCCTCCTTAAACTGCTGAAAATAATTGCTTTCTTTTATTAATTGCTTCTTTCGCATGACAAGAAATTCCACCACAAATAATGCCATATAAAATGTATTTAAGTTATTCACATTAAATTTAAAACATCCATATGCATTTGAAGTCAAATGAATATTTCCCTTGTCCATCTAAACTAAGAGGTTATGCATTTGTTGATAGACAATGTCTATCATGTCTGATCTTAGACACTTGGTAATTTTCAGCTGGAGCTAAAATTCGTATTCTTTGGAGAAAGTAAAAGGTTGTTCCTGAGAAAATAATGGTATGAGGTTGAAAAATGCAGGCAAAGAATACAATGAAAGTGCAAAAGCTATGCACCAACGGTAATCAAAGACAAGTCCTCAAATATAACTTTTGAAGCTAGAAGTACATGCCTCAAAAATGAATTTCACATTTTTTCTCACTAGGAATAACATCTTCTCTTAAAAAGGAAATATCTCATCTATTGAAGTTAATAATTTAATTATTACTTATATGAAATTTTGCCATTTCATCAACCTGTAGTCTTTTTCATCCATTAAATGCACATTTATACATATTACTTTAATACTTACCATAAAAATGCATCGGTCTTACTACTAGGTATCAGGAATGATCAATATTGAAATGGACTCTGACTTTCATGAAACTTTAAGTACAGAAAAATCAAGGACATTAAACTAGCAAGGAGAAATCTCCAGTCTTTCTCTGAATGCTATTGTAGGTGATTGATCAGATCTCAGATAAAAATGCACCAGAAAGACACCTGGATGGCTCAGCAGTTGAGCTGAGGTCAGGGTCAGGGTGTGATCCTGGAGACCCAGTATCAAGTTCCACATCAGGATCCCTGCATGGAGCCTGCTTCTCCCTCTGCCTCTGTCTCTGACTCTCTCTCTGTGTCTCAGGCAAATAAATAAATAAATAAATAAATAAATAAATAAATAAATAAATAAATAAATAAAATCTTTTTAAAAATGCTTCTGAATACATTACCGTTTTGTTTTGTTTTGTTTTAAAGATTTATTTTGGTGAATTGCTAAACACCAAAGACTGTATCAGCAGTGGTGAGGGACAACCCAAAATCTGGCCTCTAGATAAGACCGAAAAAGACGTAAAATACATCTGGATGCTTCTTGATCCTCAATAGCATTTTGTATTTTGTGGTCTGCATAAATATCTCTCCCACTAAACTGACTTCTTAGTTAATCCCTGGCATCCAGTA
Organism: Canis lupus dingo; assembly: GCF_003254725.2. Lineage (NCBI taxonomy): Eukaryota > Metazoa > Chordata > Mammalia > Carnivora > Canidae > Canis > Canis lupus. Next base: position 2,496,763 of record NC_064273.1, read on the forward strand.
TCCTGCATGCTAAAAAAGGGATGGTGGTGGTTAATATTGCCTAATGATAACTAATTATTAACTGGTAGTTTATAATTCTGTAGTGAACTATATGTTTGTTATTACTCACTGCACCAACAGAAGTAAAATTAAGTCAGAAATACAGAAATGTATTTTGTATCTGACAATCAGTCTCTATCTTCACTCAAGGTTTTTATTGAAGAACTTAGGTATTCCACAAATTATGCTTAGATAAACATATACACATAGGAGTCTAAGACATACTTTGCACATACATGCATTTAAATATAGATTTGAGTAAGGTGAAGGCAAATTTCAATATTAAAATGCAACAACTTTGAAGCTAAAAACACTGAAAAGAGCTTAATGGTAAAAAAATCAGTTAACACTATGAAAGTTCTCTTTTTTCATACAAATGCATGTAAGTGTCTTGTCTTGCACAGTTTTAAAACGGGTCTAACTTGTTTTATGTTTTATAAATTCTTTGGTTACGAACGATCCTGCTAACCTCATCTTTGTTCTCTCCCCATGATATTTTCATTTGCCTCCAAAAGTGTCAGAGGTGCACAGATTCTTTTATCCATACATTTTACACACACACTAAAAAAAAGGGGGGGGGGCAATACAATACTATACCAACTTGTAAAGGTTCAGTGCATTTACTACTCCTTTTGCTGAAAAACTTCACCTTTCTTGATTTATGACATTCTAGTTCAACTTGGAAAAAATGAAGCCAGTTCTTTCTGATCATTGACAAAACACTCTTAGGAAAGATCAAAATCTCTTCTTCAGCTCATTATATATCAGCTACCTAGACCGATGGAACATGAAGAAAGACAGATATTGCATTTTGGAAAAAGATGCTTTTTAGAAATAATTCTATCAGCAGCACATCATAAATTTCTAGCCTGTTCTCCATTTCTTTTTGAATATTTACCTACAAAGCCCTTTTTGAATTCCTTTTTCATTCTCACCTAGATCTCTTCCTCATTTTTCCTAAATATGTTCCTCACATAGATCCATGATGTTTCAAAGTATAAACTCAGAAACTGAGGCCAGATTTAAATTATTCAGGACAGTATGAATAATATCAGGCAAGTATACACTTTACAAATAACTGATGGGACTTATTAAGGAGGGTAGATTTCCCATTATCCAGACGATGCAAAAATACTGAATTCCAGAATATTCCTTGAGAATCTTTTCAGTTCCTTCACACTTAAGGTAGTAAATACATATTCTGTTAATACATCCATAGGAGCATTCATTTTTATTCTGCCTCTCTGAAGAGAGATATTGATTGATTCGTGGATTGACCAATGAGTTTAAGAAGTTCAGGAAGTGCTGTTATTCTAACATGATAATTACTTAACGTTATTGAATCAATGAACTGTACCCTACACTTCACTGAACAAAATGCTTATGGTCTAATTTAGATTGATAAAGTGCTCACTTCCAGGGCTCGCACACCTCTTCTAGAATTATTGTTTTCCAATTCATAAAAATAAGAGGGTTATCTTATTCCATATGAAAAAGGGGTTAGAGAGCCATAGAGGAACACATAATAAATGGCATCAATCATGGGACACACGATGAGTGACATTTATCTCAGACCATGAAGTCTAAGCACTCCATCATCTCATTGCTAAAAACAAAAGTTAAAAACATTGTATGTCTGCCCTTGCTGTGAGGCAAGTTATCCAAGTGTGTGGGAAAATATAACTGGAAGTAGAGGAAGGGAGAACCGTTTGCTGGACTTGAATGAGGGCATCAACAAGAAGGAAATGACCACATTTAGTGGAAAGTGAAGAATTAGAAGGGATACTCCAGATACCACAGTTCAGTGTCTTTATGTTTCCCATTATCTGTCATCCCCTTGCCACTTTTTATCTGGATAGGACATCTGCATATTTCTAGAATGACAATCTGTTTTCATATTTCATCCTACTGCCATATAAAATAATGGTATTTGGACGCGTTGCTAGCGGTGCTTCATTTTTAGTGGTTTGTACAAGTGTGAAGATATTTAAAATTTTAGCATCCTTCCCAAATAAGCACATAGCATTGGGTTTTCTCCTGGAAGTGACATTAAAGGTTGTGCAGTTTTACTTTGTCATGTTCCAAATGAGAACATCGAGGACTCTAGAGGTGAACTAATTGCCACAATGGCACAGTTTGTTACTGGTAGAGTTGGCCGAGAAACCAAATTTCCTGCTTCCCAGTCCAGTACCCTGTTTCTACAATATCTCATTGAATGAGGCTGCAGAATAGCTGTTTTTTTTTTATAAACTGCTTATAAATTTGCAATGAGCAAGTACTTTTCATTTGAACTCATATTTTTAATTGAGCTATCAATATTTTATGTTCTAGCAGCAAAATACCAAAGTTATTTTTTTCTTCTTTTTCATTGAATTTGGAGCATTGCAATGTACATGTCACAAAATACTGCATTTTTTACTTACAGAAGACAGACAAAATAAAGTGCCACTATTTATTCAAATGCAATAAAGTGGTAGCTCTTATTAATATGTGAAATACGGGGGAGGAGGGGAAGAAGGCGGAAGAGTAGGGTCCCCAAGTCACCTGTCCCCACCAAATTACCTAGAAAACCTTCAAATTATCCTGAAAATCTACGAATTCAGCCTGAGAATTAAAGAGACCAGCTGGAATGCTGCAGTGAGAAGAGTTCGCGCTTCCATCAAGGTAGGAAGACGGGGAAAAAGAAATAAAGACGCAAAAGGCCTCCAAGGGGGAGGGGCCCGCGAGGAGCCGGGCTGAGGCCGGGGCGAGTGTCCCCAGGACAGGAGAGCCCCGTCCCGGAGGAGCAGGAGCTGCACCGACCTTCCCGGGGGAAAGGGGCTCGCGGGGAGGTGGAGCAGGACCCGGGAGGGCGGGGATGCCCTCGGGCTCCGGGGACACTAACAGACACCTGCGCCCCGGGAGAGTGCGCCGAGCTCCCTAAGGGCTGCAGCGCGCACGGGGGACCCGGAGCAGCTCGGGGGGCTCGGGGGCGGCTCCGCCGAGGGGGCTGCGGGGGGGGAGCAGCTCCGGGGGCTCGGGGGCGGCTCCGCGGAGGGGGCTGCGGGGCGGGAGCAGCTCGAGGGGCTCGGGGCGGCTCCGCGGAGGGGGCTGCGGGGGGGGAGCAGCTCCGGGGGCTCGGGGTCGGCTCCGCGGAGGGGGCTGCGGGGCGGGAGCAGCTCGGGGGGCTCGGGGGCGGCTCCGCGGAGGGGGCTGCGGGGCGGGAGCAGCTCGAGGGGCTCGGGGGCGGCTCCGCGGAGGGGGCTGCGGGGCGGGAGCAGCTCGGGGGGCTCGGGGGCGGCTCCGCGGGGGGCGCTGCGGGGCGGGGGCAGCTAGGGGGGCTCGGGGGCGGCTCCGCGGAGGAGGCTGCGGCCCGGGAGTGCGAATCCACCAGCGCAGGCCCCGGAGCACAGGGCGCCGGGACACAGCCCAGGATCCGGCCTCCCCCGGGACAGGCAGAGGCCGGGAGGGCCCAGGACAGCGAGGACGCTCCTGCCCCAGCTGAGCAGATCAGCGGCCCCGCCCGGAGCCTCCAGGCCCTGCAGACGGAGAGCTGAGGAGCTACTGCGGGGGCTGACTCCAGGGCTGCAGAGCTGGCCCCGCCACTGCGGTTGTTCCTCCTGGGGCCTCACGGGGTGAACAACCCCACTGAGCCCTGCACCAGGCAGGGGCAGAGCAGCTCCCCCAAGTGCTCACACCTGAGAATCAGCACAGCAGGCCCCTCCCCCAGAAGACCAGCTAGACGGACAAGTTCCAGGGGAAGTCAAGGGACTTAAAGTACACAGAATCAGAGGATACTTCCCCGTGTTTTTTGTTTGTTTCTTTTTTGTGTGTGTGTGTGTGTGTTTTGTTTTTTTTTTTTTTTTGCTTTTTGATTTGTTTGCTTCCCCCACCCTTTTTTCCTTTATTTTTCTTTCTCTTTTTCTTCTCTTTTTTTCTTTTATTCTTCCTTTTTTCTTTTTTCTTTTTCTCTTTTCTTACCTTCTTTCTCTCCTCTCTTTCTCTCCTTTTCCCAATACAATTTGTTTTTGGCCACTCTGCACTGAGCAAAATGACTAGAAGGAAAACCTCACCTCAAAAGAAAGAATCAGAAACAGTCCTCTCTCCCACAGACTTACAAAATCTGGATTACAATTCAATGTCAGAAAGCCAATTCAGAAGCACTATTATACAGCTACTGGTGGCTCTAGAAAAAAGCATAAAGGACTCAAGAGACTTCATGACTGCAGAATTTAGATCCAATCAGGCAGAAATTAAAAATCAACTGAATGAGATGCAATCCAAACTAGAAGTCCTAATGACGAGGGTTAACGAGGTGGAAGAACGAGTGAGTGATGTAGAAGACAAATTGATGGCAAAGAGGGAAACTGAGGAAAAAAGAGACAAACAGTTAAAAGAACATGAAGATAGATTAAGGGAAATAAACGACGGCCTGGGGAAGAAAAACCTACGGTTAATTGGGGTTCCCAAGGGCGCTGAGACAGAGGGCCAGAATATGTATTTGAACAAATCATAGCTGAAAACTTTCCTAATCTGGAAAGGGAAACAGGCATTCAGAATCAGGAAATAGATACCCCCCTAAAATCAATAAAAACCGTTCAACACCTCCACATTTAATACTTAAGCTTGCAAATTGCAAAGATAAAGAGAAGATCCTTAAAGCAGCAAGAGACAAGAAATCCCTGACTTTTATGGGGAGGACTATTAGGGTAACATCAGACCTCTCCACAGAGACCTGGCAGGCCAGAAAGGGCTGGCAGGATATACTCAGGGTCCTAAATGAGAAGAACATGCCACCAAGAATACTTTATCCAGCAAGGCTCTCATTCAGAATGGAAGGAGAGATAAAGAGCTTCCAAGACAGGCAGGAACTGAAAGAATATGTGACCTCCAAACCAGCTCTGCAAGAAATTTTAAGGGGGACTCTGAAAATTCCCCTTTAAGAAGAAGTCCAGTGGAACAATCCACAAAAACAAGGACTGAATAAATATCATGATGACACTAAACTCATATCTCTCAAAGTAACTCTGAACGTGAATGGACTTAATGACCTCATCAAAAGGCGCAGGGTTTCAGACTGGATAAAAAGCAGGACCCATCTATTTGCTGTCTACAAGAGACTCATTTTAGACAAAAGGACACCTACAGCCTGAAAATAAAAGGTTGGAGAACCATATACCATTCAAATGGTCCTCAAAAGAAAGCAGGGGTAACCATCCTCATATCAGATAAACTACAATTTACTCCGAAGACTGTAGTGAGAGATGAAGAGGGACACTATATCATACTTAAAGGATCTATCCAACAAGAGGACTTAACAACCCAGAATATATATGTCCCGAATGTGGGAGCTGCCAAATATATCAATCAATTAATAACCAAAGTGAAGAAATACTTAGATAATAATACACTTATACTTGGTGACTTCAATCTAGCTCTTTCTACCCTCAATAGGTCTTCTAAGCACAACATCTCCAAAGAAAGGAGAGCTTTAAATGATACACTGGACCAGATGGATTTCACAGAAATCTACAGAACTTTACATCCAAACTCAACTGAATACACATTCTTCTCAAGTGCACATGGAACTTTCTCCAGAATAGACCACATACTGGGTCACAAATCGGGTCTGAACCGATACCAAAAGATTGGGATCGTCCCCTGCATATTCTCAGACCATAATGCCTTGAAATTAGAACTAAATCACAACAAGAAGTTTGGAAGGACCTCAAACACGTGGAGGTTAAGGACCATCCTGCTAAAAGATGAAAGGGTCAACCAGGAAATTAAGGAAGAATTAAAAAGATTCATGGAAACTAATGAGAATGAAGATACAACCGTTCAAAATCTTTGGGATGCAGCAAAAGCAGTCCTGAGGGGGAAATACATCGCAATACAAGCATCCATTCAAAAACGGGAAAGAACTCAAATACAAAAGCTAACCTTACACATAAAGGAGCTAGAGAAAAAAACAGCAAATAGATCCTACACCCAGCAGAAGAAGAGAGTTAATAAAGATTCGAGCAGAACTCAACGAAATCGAGACCAGAAGAACTGTGGAACAGATCAACAAAACCAGGAGTTGGTTCTTTGAAAGAATTAATAAGATAGATAAACCATTAGCCAGCCTTATTAAAAAGAAGAGAGAAAAGACTCAAGATAATAAAATCATGAATGAGAAAGGAGAGATCACTACCAACACCAAGGAAATACAAACGATTTTAAAAACATATTATGAACAGCTATACGCCAATAAATTAGGCAATCTAGAAGAAATGGACGCATTCCTGGAAAGCCACAAACTACCCAAACTGGAACAGGAAGAAATAGAAAACCTGAACAGGCCAATAACCAGGGAGGAAATTGAAGCAGTCATCAAAAACCTCCCAAGACACAAGAGTCCAGGGCCAGATGGCTTTCCTGGGGAATTCTATCAAACGTTTAAAGAAGAAACCATACCTATTCTACTAACACTGTTCGGAAAGATAGAAAGAGATGGAGTACTTCCAAACTCGTTCTATGAGGCCAGCATCACCTTAATTCCAAAACCAGACAAAGACCCCACCAAAAAGGAGAATTACAGACCAATATCCCTGATGAACATGGATGCAAAAATTCTCAACAAGATACTAGCCAATCGGATCCAACAGTACATTAAGAAAATTATTCACCATGACCAAGTAGGATTTATGAGATCCCACCTCACACCAGTGAGAATGGGGCAAATTAACAAGGCAGGAAACCACAAATGTTGGAGAGGATGTGGAGAAAGTGGAACCCTCTTACACTGTTGGTGGGAATGTGAACTGGTGCAGCCACTCTGGAAAACTGTGTGGAGGTTCCTCAAAGAGTTAAAAATAGAGCTGCCCGGGATCCCTGGGTGGCGCAGTGGTTTGGCGCCTGCCTTTGGTCCAGGGCGTGATTCTGGAGACCCGGGATCGAGTCCCACGTTGGGCTCCCGGTGCATGGAGCCTGCTTCTCCCTCTGCCTGTGTCTCTGCCTCTCTCTCTCTCTGTGTGACTATCATAAATAAATGAAAGTTTAAAAAAAAAAAATAGGCCTGCCCTACGACCCAGCAATTGCACTGCTGGGGATTTACCCTAAAGATTCAGATGCAATGAAACCCTGGGACACCTGCACCCCGATGTTTCTAGCAGCAATCTCTACAATAGCCACACTGTGGAAGGAGCCTCAGTGTCCATCAAAAGATGAGTGGATAAAGAAGATGTGGTCTTCTTTAATATTAAGTCTTCTATGTGATATACAATGGAATATTACTCAGCCATTAGAAAAGACAAATACCCACCATTTGCTTCAACGTGGATGGAACTGGAGGGTATTATGCTGAGTGAAATAAGTCAATTGGAGAAGGACAAACATTATATATTCTCATTCATTTGGGGAATATAAAAAATAGTGAAAGGGAATAAAGTGGAACAGAGAAAAAAAATTTTTTATTATAAAAAAATATGTGAAATACCAAATTAGTATATAAAATACATAGAAGAACAAACTAAGCATGGAAGGCACAGCATTTCTCTAATGAAGTATTTTCATGTAACTTTTTTTTTTCATGTAACTTTTATATAGGATAATTAATTGTATGACAGGATAACCTGAACAAGAAAAATTTACATGTGTACATATATAGAGAAATGGGAAGATTACACATATATTTGAATATATATATATATATATATTTGAGCTCATACTTTTAATTAAGCTATTGATATTTTATATTCTAGCAACAAATACCAAGCAAAATTCTTACATTTTTTCCTCTTTTCACTTTTTTCTCTTTTCTTCTCACTGAAGTCTGAATTACATAAATATAAATAAATATAATAAATAAAATATATTTATGAATATATTTTATATATAAAATATATATAATATTAATTATATATAATATTTATATATTTAATATATATAAATAAAATATATTTATGAATATATTTTATGTATAAATATATATTTTATTTTAATTATATATACATACTTCTCTCCCTCTCTTCCCTTCTCTCTCTCTATATATAAATATATATGCAACAAAAGATATGCATATCAATAAGAAGGAAATCACCGCATTTTTGGAAAATGAAGACCTAGAGTTAGACGGGATACTCCAGATCCTCCAGTTCAGTGTCTGTCTGTGTATATATATATATATATACAGATATACATATATGTGGACATTAGAAATAATTAGAAATAATTAAAAATAATTAGAAATAATTTCCAATCTAGGAGTTAAATTTTAATTTAATAGTATTTTATACTATGCATATTACATTTTTTTAATTTTTATTTTTTATTTTTTTTAATTTTTTTTTATTTATGATAGTCACACAGAGAGAGAGAGAGGCAGAGACACAGGCAGAGGGAGAAGCAGGCTCCATGCACCGGGAGCCCGACGTGGGATTCAATCCGGGGTCTCCAGGATCGCGCCCTGGGCCAAAGGCAGGCAATAAACCGCTGCGCCACCCAGGGATCCCGCATATTACATTTTAATAATGATTGCTATTGTGCATGTTTATGAACTTAGCGGACAAGTTTTGCTACATACTGGTTGCTCCTAGTTGGGAAAAAAAAAAAGAAAAGAACGCAAGCTACAAATACAACTATTCTCTCATGACCCTGTATGAAACGAGGTAATGTAGTATACTGGTAAGGTACTTAAAAAACTCTCATCCTATATTCCACTTCTCAATAATGATGTTTTAATGGTTTAAATGACATATTGAAGGGATTTATTTACCTCAGTGGTAATGTATATTTTAAATAATTACCCACATTACCTGAAAACCACTTGTTAATGAGCTAGCTTGGCAGAGGATTAAACATGAGATTTAGTTGATAAATTATCATAGAAGCTATAATAAAGAAGAACTGAAAACAAGAAGATACATGATCGTCTGGGCAGTAATAAATTATAATAGAAGCAACAAGATCAACAAATGCAAAAATTTACTTCTTGTGTTACATAAAATGATGATAAGAACCAGATATGAAAGACTTGATAATATACATTAGTTTAGTATGCTAAAAATATAATCTGTTTGATCACTTGGCAAACAGCATAGATATTCTATCAACATTCCAAATGCTTTATTTTTGGTGAAATTTCTGGAGGCAATAGGGATGAAGAGAGAAAGATGTATGCGAGCATCTTCCTCCAACCTGTTTCAAAATTCAGCCAGAGGCTTTTGTGCATGTGAAATTCTGATAAATTTAAACTTTCTGCAATACTACATGCAGTTTTTGGGGACATGGAAGTGCTACAATGTCATGGTTGGTGGTGATACCAGTCTCCTGGGTGGAACTGACAACTACTGCACAGAAGAGGAGACATCAGGTGATATAATAAGAGATCTCAATAGTCCAGAGAGCCTAGAAATTTAGAGTCAAAACTTCATGGATTAAATTTACACTATCATGGCTAGCCTGAAACTATATTTCTTCTTATCAATAAAAATAAGCAGAGCTGCATATAGTATAAACTAAGCATATTAATTGGAGCTAGATGATGAACATGAAGACATGATTTGACATTTTGAAAGCTCTTTTGGTTTAGGAGACTTGATCTTTTCACTAAATACCTTCAAAGCAGCCATCCAGGTTACTTGTACGTTGGGAGCAGTGCCCCATTGACTAATGTTCAATATTAACAGTCAGCCATTAAGGAGTTAAGGATATACCTAGGCAAATCACATAATATATTTAAATCACTAGATTAAGTTTTAAGATGGTCACTAACAGAACTAAATATGATAATTAGAAATTTTTCAATTTATGGTACATACTTTGTCACTAGCAGTAAAACATTTGACACTTGCTCATTGCATAAAGTGTTAAATATATATCAAGCAAGTTAAAACACGATACACTAATAGATATGCAATATAAATATTAAATCCATCTGTTGTTCCACACTCTGTAGGATTTGCTAATCTATGCAAAGATAATGGAAAAATTGAACACATATTTATCAAATGGAATACCTAAAGAAGGAATGTGGAGATTTTAACACAGGTTAAAGGACACATGTTACCAGATTGAATGAGATAGAAAGTCATATGAAATTTTACCAACACATCCCAACTTACTTCTCCCAGTATTCAACAAAGTAATTACAGAGATACACACATACACAAAGAAAATTCATGACAAACTGGACAATTAGACTCATCAATATGCCCCAAGCATTTCAGGAAAATATATATAAACTTGTAGTTTATAAACTTGTAGGCCTAGAGAACTGAACTGAGATGATTAATTGTTGCTTTCTTCACCTATGCAGTTACCAGAGCAAAATCCCAAAATGACAGAACTGAAACTTCTGCAAGAATCTGTTCTTTCATCCAAAACTGAAAAGTTTGTGGCAGTCCAAAAACTTAGTGCCCATTCTTCTACTACATTGATGGCTTCCATTTCAAAAAGTAAAACACTAACAAAACTCCAGTGACCTTATTTTTGGGTTACTACTTCATCTTCCATATCCATCTGAACACTCTAGATAGAATTTGGGTGATCATACTTCCCAATTGCTTGGGATAATCCTAGTACAGACTGGTACCCTGGCATGACACTCAGGTTTTCCTTTTTTGGGCAACAACTTGTACATTTTGCATAACAACAACATATATGCTCTATATATTATACAGCTGGTTATGATGGGGAATTGACATTTGCTTGCAGATTCAGGAAAGAAATGCCAACATTTTTTTTTAAAGATTTTATTTATTTATTCATGATAGTCATAGAGAGAGAGAGGGGCAGAGACACAGGAGGAGGGAGAAGCAGGCTCCATGCAGGGAGCCTGACGCAGGACTCGATCCCAGGACTCCAGGATCACGCCCTGGGCCAAAGGCAGGCGCCAAACGACTGAGCCACCCAGGGATCCCCAGAAATGCCAACATTTTAAAGTAAATTTGATACAATTAATTCAGGAATTGCCCATGTGATTATTTAGTATTATCGTTGTTATGTGCTTCCCTTATTCAAAATAGCAGGTCAAAAAGTGATAAGAACTGAAGAAAATTACCTCTAAACTTAATAGGTCTAGAGTTTACATGCTGAATAGAAACCATGAGTTTGTTCAGAAACTATGAATATCTTTTTTGCTCTTGTTTAAGTATAAGGAGTATTCGTCCAATATTTATGCTGAAAGAAAATGGAATCAAAAGCAATCTGAGTACTCGGTGGGAAGCACAAATATTGGATAAAATTTTCTCATTTATCGATGAGTGAACAAAACAAAAACATAGGTGGAGCATTGCCATGCATAGCAATTCTTCTTATAGATATACATTCTTAGTAATATACTCAATCAGACTGAAGGAAGTCAGCCTCAGTGAGACAGGAGACGTATGATCAGTGGAAAGAATAGGATAATATGAAAAATCAAAAATACACAATGAAAGGCAAATGTATAAAATAAAGAAATGCAAGATACAGGAAAGAAATTTTAAAAAGCAAATGAAGAACTAAAATCTGACTTGGAGGTAATCAAGAGTATCTTGATACTGAAAGCAAAATAAAGAAATTAGAGGAAAGCGCCAACGATGTAGAGATAATATGACAACTGAATTAAAACTGTGGGGGCGTGAGCCTGGATGCTTCAGTCAGTTAAGCATCTGCCTTCAGATCAGGTCATGATCTCAGGGTCCTGGGATTGAGCCCCGGATGGGCCTCAAGGGAGCCTGCCTCTCCCTCTGCCTCTGCAGCAATCCCTGATTATGCTCTCCTGGACTCTCTCTGTCAAATAGATAAAATATTTTATAAATAAATAAATAAATAAATAAATAAATAAATAAATAAATAAATAAATAAAACAATGGGGGAGATAAGATGTTAGATCTGGCGGATAGAGGTTGGGGTTCAACCTTAAGAACATTTGAAGGAGAATTAAGCATAATTGGGGCTGTGATGATTAAAAATAAATCTTAACATAAGATATGTTTAGTACATGAAGATTGAATGTCCTTACCACCTCACAAACAACATTAATGAACTCTCAATTAGGCAGATGCTAAAAAACATTTAATATTTCAACAATATATTTTAAAATCCTAGCAGCATCTAAGTAGGTAACTCAAAAAATAGGAGGCTTATGACTTATTTTCAGTAGTAATTGCCAGAGGACAGCAGAATAATAGCTATAAGTCAGAGAAGATGTTTTATATCCACTAAAGTTGTTCCTATGTGAAAGCTTAGAGAACTTATTATTTCCTACATGCTGGGATATATAGCAAGCAATGAAGAAGGGAAATATGTTAATACTTTAAAGTTGAAGTATCTGTTATTAAAAAAAAAAAAAAAAACCTACATTCTCTGTCATTCTTACCAAAGCCCACCTCCCTAACATTATTAGAAAAACAGAGCTAAAAACAGCCACCACAACAGCAACCCCACACACAATAGATTGAATCAGAAGGTTGGGTTTGGAGATCCTTTATGAACAGGACCATCTTCAGTAAATCACTTAACTTTCTCTGACCTTGGTTTATCCATTTATAAATAGAATAATTATAATACCTGCTTCACAGCTTTGTTGTGAGCATAAAAGGAGATGATTAGTATGAAGGTGATCTTATAACACTTTTGTTATACAAATGTAAGAAGTTATTATTAATCATTTAGGGGCTTGCAAATTATTTAAGAACAGCAGTCATTTTCACATTTCTTTCTGGAAATGACCCTACTCTTGGTGCATTAATACTTCTCTCAATGAATAAAGAATTTGGAGCTGAATAAGCATGTCACATAGGAAAACATTCCTTGTTAAGTCTTTCAAATGCTAATTTTAGGTTTGGTTTTATAACAACAAATACTTCATGGTACTAAAGACTTGACTTTGAACATGAAGTGTCTGTCACAATCTATGTACATAAAATTATTTTCTGGGGGTCCTACTTAGCTCCAAACTAGCTCCTTCCCAAACTCTATCCATTTGCTCCTTAAGCAAAGCATACCATCGATAATGTTTTCCTATATATAAATTTAAGCTTCCTATCTCTCAATGACTCCCTCTATCATTAATAATCAGCAATTCTTTTTAAACGCATTATCTGAATTTTTTGTCACATTACTTATTTCAGCTTTAATTGTATTTTGGAATGGAGTGGAGGACTCTATGGTGTATCTCTATGATTTTTTGGCTTTCTTCTGAAAAAAATGCTGCTCACAAAGAATTTTTAGCATATGGAAAATGCATATAGTATAGTATTTAGCAAAATAAGAGGTTTAGGTTTACTGGTATAGGTAGACAGGGCTGAATATTTTTAACAAAATACTGAAAGAAGGAAAGAACCATGTGAATATGGTAAAGAACGTGATATGAATATGGTTAAGAATATGATAAAGAACGTCTGAGACTTCATCAAAGAAAAAGGGAGGCCACGTAGGATGACTATAAAGAGGGATGTGGTAAGATTGCCAGGAAATCCCAGAGGAAAAGGATAGCCGTGCAAACAGAGAAAGCAAATGTAAAGCTCTTTGATGAAAAGCTTCAGGATGGAAGTTGCTATTCTCTAGCCTGATGTCTAGATTATGAAGCTATAGGAAGAAAGAAATCAGAACAAAGTCACAGTCAAAGCAATGGGAGGAAAGGATCATTTTGGCAGCTGCAGATTGGCCATTGATTTCAGGAGGGTCGTGTTTAAAGTGGGCAGACAGAAGAAGAGTTGTGCTGTGGTCAAAATGAGAGATGGCCATATCACTGACCTACTTAAATTGCTGTAAGAAATGTTCTTAAGAAAGCACAGTTGACTCACTCACTCAGTATAAATTGGCAAGATGGCAATAAATCATGTGCTTCTACAGGAGAGCCACTGGAAAGGAGATTAATATAAAGCTACCTTGTGTAAGTGAAGATGACATTTCCAAACAATTTTATTTGTGTGAATATATCAGTAAATAGATACAGGAAGTTAAATGAAATGACTCAGGGCAAGTCTCACGTAAATAAAGAATGCAACACAACCCTAGTTGATAGAACCTATATTATGAGTAGTTAGTATATGATATCAGATAAGCACAGTTGGGATTGCCACCTGCCTGCTAGTCTCTTTTTCCATATAAGACAGAATCTCCTGTTTATGGATTCAAATCTCCTGTTTATGGATTCAGATCTCCTGTTTATGATTGGCTCTGCAACCAATCTGCCAGCAGGAAGAAAGGAAACACGCTCACATGATTACCAGTAGGCAGTCAGCTCTGTGCTAGCATCAGAGGGAATTAATGAAAAAATTAGAAACAACCCAAAGAATTATCATTATACATATTAGCAAATCAAAGCTAGCTTTTTCATATAATAAAGTGCTAATCTCCAGTTAAAATGACTAAATGAATGTGTTTATACCAATAAATCTCGTAAGATGCCATAAGTGGGAGAGAAGCAAATACCAAAGTATAAGAATATATAGTGTATATATAATATATACCCTGTATAATTACTATCAACATTTATATTTTTTCGTCGTTTGCATATGTTTGTATATATGGTGCACCGACATGTATACTTACGATTTTATCGTGGAAGTAAAAAGAACAAAAACATGAATGAGAAAGTTCAAACCAAGAGAAGAGAAGATGAGGAAAAGAAGGGAGGGGAGAGGAGAAAAGAGGAACGTGAAATGAATTACCAGGTAAATGTGAGAAAGAGTTTCTGAAGAGAGGGACCTGGGGGAGGCTGAGGAGGAAATGAGGGGGCAGGACTGTCAGGATGGGAGGATTTGCAAAGGAGAAGAGGAGCATGAGGAACATCTCAAATATGTGGAATTAGGAGCTGCACCAAAAGAAGTAACACTGGAGAAGGCAGGTTGGAGGAAATGGTGAGAGGAGTCGAGGGGAATGGTGACATCACCATCAACAGCTTTCCTTAGTTCCTTTGTCACACACCTTGCTGTTTTCTTTAACATGTGCGTGTTTCCTGTTGCAGTAGAACTTCTCCCCTTCCACCATCTGTTCCTTGTTCCCGGGTTCACTTACTTGTATAATGGACTTCCAGTGTTATTTAAATTACACCCTACCTAGCTGTTTGAGCGATCTTTCCAAACCATATCAAAACGTCTTCCTCCTTTTCATTTAGTAATTCTTCAGAAGCCAGGTGATTCACTCATAACTCGCTACGTGAAAGTATATCAGGGAGAGCATTCCCGAAGGCCACCTCCCAGATGCCGCTTCAGGCCTGAGGCTTTCACTCTTCAGCAGTTCGGTGACTCAGCAGAGCCATCATCCTGGAATTATCTTCAGTCAAGGAAAGCTAACTCACTAATGTCACACACTTGCACTGCAAGGATGTGGTACCTCAGGAGGGACAACTTGTAAAAGAAGGAATTCTAGCTTCAAACTCCTGGAGGGGCCAGAGGAAGCTTTGCTCTGACTGCATGGCAGCTTTGACTTCTGACCTGTCCCCCTGTGGCATGTCCTGATGAGAGACTAAAGGATGACCCAGAGTCCAGATCTTGGAACAAAGAGAGGCAGGAAGGGCTACACTGCCAGGCCCACCAGGGCTGTAGGCGCCCAGGTAGAGCCCCTAGTCCAGGTTGGTTTGCAGCTTTCTTATCTTAGAATGAAAACTAGGTGAAAGCAAGGAAGGAAAAACAACTCAAGAAGAAGCCAGTCGTGTGAGGCGTGGCAGGGAACTGTGTCCCTGACTCCCTGAGTGGGTCTGGAGGAGCATTTACCAGCCTGCTGCGGGCTGGGAGGACTGAGCTCCGCAGGCCTGGCCACCTGTCACCATCATTGCTGTTTTCAGAATGGACCAATGGCAGAAAGAATGGCTTTGCCAGCCCATAAAGCTGTGGCCATTTATGCATGTCCCTGTTCTTATTATTTCTCTGGGCTGCTCTCTAATGCAGACCAATCCCGTTTCCTTTGAGTTTAAATCTCCGTCTCAGTGTTTTCCTGGGAAACCTCACCTAAGACAATGGGCAGATTGTCTTGATTCTTTCTGTCTGCATACCTAAACTCTATTTGTATTGTTTGTATTGCATTGTTTGTATCTAATATTTATGTAATGAATAATCATTCCCAGATTCTTCTCTGGTCAAATAAAATAGGTCACTGGGCATGTTCACCATGTGACTGATATTTAGGTGTCCATCACAAAGCCATTAAATAGCGTAAGCTCCTTGAGGGCAGAATTCATAAATAATATAAACCTGATCTGTACAGAGGACAGCATAACGATGCTAGCAAACAGACAAAAATGAGACAATTTTTTTTGATATTTGAACTCATTATACTGTTAACTAATAGAATATCCTTCTACAAGTTTTTATTTTATAAGATTAACAATTTTTATTTATGGGATTAATTGTGTTTACTTACGTTGTTTCCCTATCAAAGCATGGAGTATAATTATAAATTTTTTTCTTTTGAAGGAACTGTAATTATTTTTTAAAATGGAAAATGTTAATGTGTATTAAAGTTTCTAGAAATAAAGGTTTCCTGCCGCCATTTATGTTGCAGCAAAAGAACACAAAAAGTCCCACCAATGGTAATAACTTGTGATTTAAAAAAATTTTTTTTAAAATAATAACTTGTGATTTAGGCACAGGTTGGGGAGGTGGGTGCAAGGTCTGTCTTGCAAACATTTCTGCAGATGATCCTGATATGTACTTCTTCTCTTCGCTTGTAGAGTATCAAGCTAAAGGAAATGGCCAAAGGCATTACTTTTGATAATATAAAATACTGCTATCAGGACTTGTGCATGATATAAATCAATTTTCTATTTCTTATGAAGAAGCAAGTCTGTGAGGTATAATAAGAGGTGATAAGATGAAAATCATGTTAACAATTTTTAAAGGGTATATACCCTTTTACAACTTTATTTTTTTAATCATCTGCATATATTACCTATTAAAAAACTTTTAGAAATCTGGATTCAGTCACTAATAATTATCTTTCAAGGAAATGTATACAAAATAGAAAATAATAAAAAATGCTGAGAAAATAGATTTTAATATAATTCCTCCTAATGTATTGCTTTTAAGAAATTTCCAAACTTTCTAAAGGGATCAAAATAAATCTATTATGAATCATAAAACTTATCAGCTGCTTCATGTAAATTATGTGTAGAAAAGGCAGATTTCCTTGTGCTGCTAATACTGCAGTGCATACCAGAATGAACACCACTTCTGAATGCTTCATGTTCTTTTATGATGAATTATGCAGAAGTTCCACACCAGAACTGTGCTCAGGTGCTAAAGTTCATGTCAATGAGTTGTTCGTGACTCATACAGATGTAGTGGACAAATACCTTATTTTCTCCTTACGTAGAAGTCCAACACTTTGTGTAGAGTAAATGGCATCAGCACACAAACAGATAAATTGAAAAGCGACTGCTCTGATAAAATTATTTTCTTACAAAATAATTTTTAAAAAAGTAAGTATCCATCTTTCAAGGACACATCTGGGAAAAATTTCAGAGTAACTTGGTGTGCAAGTTATGCCTGCAAATCTCATTAACAGTAATGGAATTTTGAATGTAACAACTAGCACATTGATTTTAACATTTTCCCAACATGTACGTTTTATTTTTAGAAAAGCATTTCTTCCAGAGCAGTGAGAGTTCAGAAAACTTTGTATTTCTGCCAAGTCTGACATTATATATGGATGTTTCTTTCATTAAAATGAAATTATTAAAACACTCAAACGGAGACCACAAAAGGTCTTTCTAATATTTCATGGAACAGTAAAACATTAAAAAAATGTACTGTGATCTCTTTCTCATAAACTTATGTATTATTTTTTAAGTCTTGCATTTGCCAGGTGCATTTATTTATCAAAATAAATCTTTCATTCTCAGAAAATATTTTAAATAGAATTCGGAGAAAGTTCATGGGGAAAAAAAAGTTTGGAATTCTGCTGCTTAAAAACTACCACACATTAAGTAGAGAGAGGACACAACTTAAATTCCCAATGTACTGAGCCTAGGACAGATAGTTAATTATCTCCCAATATCTGTTCTCCCTTCCTCAACTGTATCCTGGACTTCCAGGCTGCAAACTGTATTTACGGGGAGGTGGAACCACTAACTAAATCATGGCCAAAGAAAAAGAAGCTCAAGAGTGATGTGGCAATTTAGGAATAAACAGTGTAAACCTTTCCCGCTTCTCCCTCCCAACAGGCTACTCTTAAAAGAAAAGATGTTGCCCTCTATAATGATGGTATGGGGACTAGAGGGATTTTAGAGAACACTATTTTTAAAGGCTTGAATGGAGGTGATTGTTACTTCTTATACAGCAGCATAAGAAATTGTGTTGTGTGGTATTGTGTTACAGTGCATGTCATCCTAACTAAAAGTATTTTAATTTTGTGTTGCATTTCTTTCCCTGCTTGAAGTTGAAATGTTTTAGATGAACATGTTTCAGGAAAGTTGGGACAACACAGGAAAGAATTAGGCAGAAATGAACAACTCTAGCAGAGGAATTCAGATAGTGCTTTTTATTTTCAGGGAAAATTTTTTCTAACAGTAACAAAAGGAAATAAACATCAGAGCATTTATAGTATGTTGATGTAATTATTTTTAAAACTTGAAAAAATGAAATCCGCTTCTGTTTGAATTTCAACTCAAAGTCTGAAGAGTAAAGGCGAATTTCTCCTAAATTATAGCCTGAATGACATATGCAGTGGTGTTTTTTATTTCCTAGCATCAAAGTAACATTATTAGGCTTGAGTATACAATATGTGGATAAATTAATTTAGGTTTCATTCTACCTTCACTTCACCTCTTCTCAGGCAAAGGACCATGCTTAAATAAAACTAATATGTAGAATTTTTTTCTTTTTGACAAAATAAACACGTAGGCATGCTTTTCAATAGTCTAGCAATAACACTGAGACTTTTGTGCACAAAAAAAAATGACAAATTAATGTGAGATTGGCAAATTCAAGTGAAATTAGCAATAGACTAGTCAAGGAGATTAATCCTGGGAGAGATTACTGCTACATTGAAAACCTCAGTCATATTTAATAATATTTGCCTTTAAATTTAATGGATTACATATTTAAACCTGTGTTTCCAATAAAACCAAATTAAATATTGAATCATCAGAAACATGCACAGATGAGCTATTCTACTGGAAAGAGAATACAGTGTGTAAATAAATTACCTCTGTTTTAGAAAGATAAACATAATATTTAAAATTATCTTAAAAGTCTGGATAATGGTCGAAATATTTTTCCACAGGCATCTTTTACTAATCGTGATGAACATCTAAATGTTTTCTGGACAAAGATGGCCTAAATGGGGGGACAAATGCTAGTCATGTTTCTTTTTGAGTTTGTAATTACCATCAACAAATATTTTTGAGTCTCCTCTGTGCATGGCAGTATGGTTATAATGATCAGCTCACTGACCGCCATCTAGATGTCCAATGCTAAATTAAGTTTCTCTGATTTATGTTCATTAAATTATTTGTGCCCTGGCTCATCTGTTCTTACAAGCTGCTCTTGTGGTGCACCCACCAGCAAATTATGTGACAGTACCAACCTGGTGCTAATTTACGGAACTCTGTGCTACCAACAAAACACTTCTCAGTTTATATATATATATCTTCCCATTATTGTTTCTCTACCTCCGTCTCTAAGTGAGCACTGCCACGCCAATAATATACCCGGAGTAATTAAAAAAACAAATAAAGCAGCTCAACTTTATAATTTTCCATCTGTTGGTCTGTAGTACTTTACATCTTTTCCACACCCTGCTGAAATCTATAAAACTTTCACTTAGTTACTAAATTCAGTTGGCTTAGGATAAAGCAATCCACTCTACTATTGCCTAGAAAATCTTCTCAAACATAAATTTGTAGAGATCACTTACTAATTAAACATTCTTTAACGGATCATAAAGATGAAATTCAAAATCCTTCTTTGGTATCCAAATACTCTCTTAGCCTCCAGGCTCATTTCCTGTCACTCCACTCCCTGGACCATGCACTTCTGTCATAGTAGCTCAAGGCCCCTGAACCTGCCACACTATGTCCCTTCCCAATGCATTTTGTGTGCATGAGCCCTTCCCTTCAACATCTGGCTCAACTTCTTTTCAAAACTTAGCCTTTGTCACTCCTCCTATTCAAGTCCTTGCTCCAGTTAATGAAAAAATGTTCTACTTATTTTCCTATAACCTGGTGACTATACAACAAATGTATCACACTTTCGTTGACTTATCCATTTACATATCTATCTCCCTGACCAGACTGTAGGCTTCATGAGGCCAGGAACAGGTCTCTCTGCCTTTTCAGCTATGAGCTCCTGTAATCTATGAACTATGTTTCTCTGCTTTTATTAACCCAAGAACTTAACACAATTAGTCTTTCATGCAGTTAGTGCTCAATAAAAATATTTGAATGTATGAATAAATAGAAGGATGAGCAAAAGTGCATCTCTAAGCCCAACTCTTAACTTTAGTTCTTTTCTTATAATCTTTTAAACACACTACAAATGTTAATTTCTTCCCCTAATTGTTTTTGTGGATTTAAGTCCAAGTACATGACAAATTTTATTAGTGGAGACTTTCCTTTACTTAATATTAATATTTTATGAGGCCATAAACCGCTAATATTCACTAATTTCTACTGAAGATAATCTTCTTCTCCTGAGCTCAGACAACCCAAATGGAGATCAATGAATTATCTGAAATACCCATATCACTGTGCCAAATTTCAAATGATATCTTTATTAAAACCATGCTGTTCTACTGTGCAGGAAAGTAAATTACATAAAATTTTTCTGCATCTTAAATTTCCAACTTTTCTGAATGATTCTATCAAGAGTTCTCAAAACCATGAGTTAAAGAAATTGAAAATAGGGGCTCCTGAGAGCCTTAGTTGGTTAAGCCTCTGCTTTGGGCTCAGGTTATATCTCAGAGTCTGAGGCATTGAGCCTGCATTGGGTTCCCTACTGGGCAAGTAGCCTGTTTCTCCCTCTTTGCCCTTCACCAGACTCTGCTCCCCTCCTTGCTCTCTCTCTCTGTCTCTTTCTCTCTCTCTCCCTCAGATAAATAAATAAAATCTTTTAAAATTTTTTTTTAAATAAAAAGAGTTGAAAATAAAACAGCCATCCATTTTTCATTACAGAAAACTATTCATTATTGTTCATTTGGCTCAAAATAAGAGAAGACCAAAAAATGAGTAATATAATCCTAATATCTTTGCTGAGATAATCTAAAAGAATACTGTTTGTCATCAGCTTGAGAAGCACTTTTCATATTTAATATGCTGCCTTTAAATAGTTCAAGGAAGGGGCTAGCCAAATGCTTAGAGAATTGGAGAGGGGAGCATGACAGGAGATCAATCACATGGCTATGATCTAATCAGTCATGCCTATGTAATAAAGGCTCAGTAAAAACTTTTGAATAACGATGTTCAGGAGCCTCCGGTTGGTGAAGACCTCAATGAACAGGGAGGGTGGCATGTCAGAAGAAGTCATGGAAGCTCTGTGCCCCCACCATCCTCTTTTTTAAGCATCTCTTTCATGTGGCTATTCTTGAGTTGTATCCTTATAATACAGCTGCAGTCATGGTATAGAGCTTTCTTGGGTGTATGACGCATTCTGGCCCATTTTCTAACCTGCAGGAGATATTGAGAGTTCCCATATTTATAGTTAGCTGGGCAGAAATGTGAGTCACTTGGGGATACCTGAGGCTTTAGGTTGGCCTCTGAAGTGGTGACAGTCTTAGAAAGCTGACCCTGACACTGTGGGTCTGTGCTGACTCCAGAGAGTTAGTGTCAGAATTAGATTAAATTATAGGACACCACTTGGTATCAGAGAGTTGGTAATGAGAATGGCATATATGGTTAAGTTATTAGAGGTGACTTTCTGTCACTTGGAACTAAAAAGAATCTGATTCTCGATCATTCATAATTTAGTGCTAATTTAAATCCATTTGTTTTACTTTCTAAGGGTATTTCTATCTCATCCTTCTGGAAGCCAAGATCACTTTTGAATTGCATACAATGAAATGAAAGGTTAATGTTCTTTAGTGATATTTTAAAAACATTTGTTAAACTCTTAGCTTTTTTTTAGAAAACATTTAGAAGACATGATGATCATAATGTTCATTTTACTGAGAAAAATTGACAACCATCAGCAATGATTTTGTTGTCTTGTTTTTGTTTTCACAGTCTCACAAAACTTGTTTGGGACAACAAAAATTCTCTCCTTGACCAAACCCAATCAGAATTGGCTATACTGTTTTTTGGCTCCACTGTTTTCTGCATTGCCCAAGTTTGGCAAAAATCTCGCTAAATCTGTTTTTTGTTTTGTTTTGTTTTCCAGAATTCCCCACCCTCCATATCTGATCACACCTTGATATCTCATCAGGTTCCTCATCCTCCACTATTTCCCCAGGTGATGTCTTTTCACTGTGTCCTACCTTTGTAAGAATCCTGTAAAGTTGATTTCACCAGAATCCTCTCTTACCTCTGAGGTTTCCTGTTAGCCATTTTCCACCCACCGTACTCGTTGGCTTGAAATTTCCACTTGCCAATGTTGTATTTGGAGCTGAGTCCAATCTCTCTCCCCCACTGACAGACATCACTCCAGTGGTCTCTACACCTATTGCTATGCCCACCCTTGAATAAAGTCTGTTTTATTGTCTTTGACAAGTGTCATTCATATTTTTGTCTTTAACAGGGAGCTTGATTTACATTACTTAATGATCAAGTGGAATAAATGTTCAGACTGGCAAATCCCTCAAAGTGCAGTCTCATGGATGCTTGGTTAATGTGGATAATGACCTACATGTAAAACATTACGATATGTCTAAGAGGCATCGTAAGTCAAAGACTAATCAGCAAACCTTGCAGGATTGCAGCAAGTTCCACATGAGGTCGTGAATCACAAAGCACGGATCCATATGTCGTGCACCCATGCATGCACCTTGCTTCTCACTGCCTTCAACACATACTTCTGTACGCACCTGTCCTAGTTCCTACCTTCTCTGCTCAAGTTGTTACTTGCCAGTGCCAGATTACCTCTCCCGAAGTGGCAGAGAGCAACACCTGGGAAGGTAGTCTGGAACAAAGACTGAACTTTTACCATCATACTGACAAGTACACAGATTGCCAGTGAATGCTGAGGGTGTTTTACCCTGTCGGCATGATGTGAGGAGAGACGCGACTGTGTCTCATTAGAATCATATGCAGCATTTCAGGGATCCTGGGTTTTCCCTATTTCTCCTTCCAAATGCAATCATCTTTCTGTTTCTATTTTCTTCTTTTCTCCCTCTCAAAGTCACCTTCTCATAATTATTGTCTTGCATTCCCTCTGCCTTTCTCTTTCCTCCTTTTGTCTCCTCCAGCATCACTTGATTATGTGCTCTCTTTCTGGCATCATCAAAGCCAGGACTGTCTCACAGCTTTTCTAATAATGCTACAGCACTAGAAAAGTATTTGAGGTGTTTGAATACTGTATACAAGCCATACATCTGCTGTGTGCAGCACAGTTCCCAATATCCCTGGGAGCACTGTTGTTTTGTTTTATTTTTTAAAAGAAATTCTGTCATATTAAAAGGAAAAACAATATCATCAATCATAGAAAGCGGATATGCCTACCTTTCCAGCTTCATGACAAAAATATCTCTGCACACATCTTTTATTTGTACCTACCCAGCTAGGAAAGAATTCACCATATGTGGTCTTGGGAAGTCTACTTTCTATTATTTTAAGTTGATTTGTTTTTCAGCCTCTCTGCTTTAGGTATCCTTTTCTTTCATCCACTTTAGTTTTCCAGTGTTTTTCAGACTATTATCCAGTGATTGAAAAATTGAATTCTCTCTGCAGATTATTTTTGTTGCCTCAACTCTATGTTTTATGTGATGAAACTGGTATATTCACTTGTAGAGTAAATAACCAAGGACTCTTTTCCTTTTTATAGGTGGGGCATTCCGGTTATTAGTGTTTAGAATTGGGCAGTAATAGCTTAGAGAGGTTTACTAGACAGGAGACAGAAGAATGGATATTCGTCTCTCCAGATAGTTCCTTGCCTTCTCTCTTTCTGGAAAACAATTTGAATGTTTAACCCTTTAATGTAGCTTGAATCCAAATCCCACATGTTTATGGCTTTGGAAAAAATAATTTATCTTTCTGTTTTCTCTCTCTGTCTCTCTGTCTCTCTCACTGTCTCTCTCTGTCCCTGTCTCTCTTTCTCTGTCTCTCTTTCTCTATCTCTTTCTCTCTGTCTCTCATTCTTTGTCTCTCTCTCCATCTCTCTCTCTCTCTCTCTCTCTCTCTCACACACACACACACACACACACACACACACACACATACACACGAGCAAGCAAGCACACAGAAGAGGGATTTAAGTTTTCCCTATCCAGGATATCTTCCATTTGCCTGTCCAGATCCACCCCCATACTCTTCCCTTCTCCTCCTGTTTCTACCCTGGAAGACAGATCTACACAAAAGGCTTTCTTGGTATCACTTCTGCTTAATTTAAACAAATGCAGAGCCCTTTAAGGAGATCAGAGGAAGGAAGGAAGAAAAGAGATATTAGACACTCACTTCTTATAAAGTTACACTGAGCTGGGTAAATCTCACACCTGAAGGTGGACCTCTCTACTCTGTTCTCCCATTCTTATCTTAGAAATCATTATCTCTCTTGCCTCTCCAGGGTTGGAGTCGGTAATAAATTCCCTGTTACCAACCACAGAATAGTGCCCTGTCCTTGTGATTTTCCCAACCCTCTGCCACACCTTCATTAAAAGCCTCTTTGTTAAATTCTCTTCAATTATCGTAAGTTGACTATCTCTGGGACCTTGATATGTTCCATCTAAAAATTATTTCTAAGAAAAGTTACTGTAGATATTATGTGTTCTTATAAAGGCTCTACACGTTTACCAAATGATCTCATTTAGTGCTAGCTCTGAACACTTATAGAAGTTACCATGCAATCTTTACAAACTGAATGATAAAAGCCAACAGACTTTAATGAGGACTTAATTGTAAGCATATGCTTTGATAATTGCAAGGGTTGGCTGTCAAGTTTTTAAAAGACCCTTTAAGAAATATATCCAATAGTTACCTTGGGTGGATTACAAATAGCAAATGGACACTTCAGGCTTGCATTAAAATTTCCAGAGTCAGCATCAAATCAAAAAGTGCTATAATACGTCAAACAACCTAAATAGATGTGAAGATGTGCTCTGGGAAAATTATGTGAAATGATTCAAGTGGCTTTGGTTGCAGCAAGAGTTTGTTGTGAAAGATATGTGTGAGAACTTTGAACAAAACTTCCATTAAATATGAGAATAGAAATAAAATATCAATTCTCCATTAATGGATTTTATAAAATATTCTAATTATAACTGTATAAAATATCCTATATTAAATTGATAAATAAATATTGTAAGATAACATTTAACCCTGCCAAGAATATCTTTAAGACTTTAGCAGTTCATAATCCTGAAAACATTTGAAAAATATTTTGCATTGGAAAAATGAAGCTCAATTTACAACCACTTTATAATCAGGCATATCAGTTCTTTTCCTCCTCTTCCTTCGTGGGTTTCTTTTTTTAAGAAATTATTTATTTATTTATTTATTTATTCATTCATTCATTCATTCATTCATTCATGAGAGAAACAGAGAGAGAGAGAGAGAGAGGCAGAGACACAGGCAGAGGGAGAAGCAGGCTCCATGCAGAGAGCCTGGCATGGGACTGGATCCCAGGTCTCCAAGATCACACCCTGGGCTGAAGGCAGTGCTAAACCATTGAACCACCAGGGCTGCCCTCCATGAGTTTTAGATTCATTACTAGGGTTGGGGTTAGAGTTAGAGGTCAGTATTAGGGCTAGGGCTAGGGCAGAGTTAAAAGTTTGTTTTTATTTGTTTGTTTTCTTTCCTTTGATTCTGCATCTCTAGGAAAGAACTTGTTGTTAGCCTTGTCCATTCTGGGTAGGGAGCCAATGCTACTGGCAGCAACCAAAGGCACAAAGTCTTATGTTAAGTGCTGTTCCCAGCAGAACAACTGTCAAGGCCCTGCACAATCTATGCTTTAATACAGGGATGTCAGGTAAAGGCATCTGGTTAGGGTTAAAGTTTAGGTGAGGACTGTGTATCCTGAGACCTCTGGCACTGCCACCTTCTTGTCTCAGCTGTTTATTTTCCTGGTCATTAACTGACTTCTCAGGCTTTACCATCTCCAACTTTAACTTACATTGTTTCAACTCTGTTCTCAATATTCCTGGTTAATTACTTTTAAAAAGATGTATTGTACTTATTTTATCTGATATTGAATTCCTCTCCTTTCTGAATTCCAAATCCAATATTTATATCTAATTTTGTAATGAGTCTTCTGAGAAAGAGAGTTATGAGTGTTTACTTTTCATGAATCAAGTTTTTGCTAAGCTTGCTAAACTATAAGATGTGGTAAATAGTCTCATATTGGAAGTTCTATTTGTGCCCCTGCACAAATAGATAGCATGGAGGAGACTAGTCTAGTAAATTAGTTAAGAAACTCCAACCTTTTTCTCTTACTGTCAGAGCAACATCAACATCATGCTTAAAATTCTGATTATCTTATATCATATACCTGACATTTTCAACCTTGAAATAGGTTGATACAACCTTAAAATAGGCTTATTAAAATAAATTTATTATAATATGTAGCTGTCCAACTAAAAAATCTGGCTAAATCTTCTTACCACTGGAATGGGTAATAGTGAAAATGCTTTTCTCATCCTAGTTTTCATATTCATAACGTGTACTTAAAGAACATAAACATTGAATATTAAATCTATTCACAATAGTCATGATATATATATCATGCCATAACTGGAAGTAATCTTCAGTGAATCACAGAATATTTCAAATATGGCAAGAAATCAAGAGGAAGAGTGTTTGCTCTGTTCTGGGAGCTCTAATCATTAAGCTCTGTTTCCAAGTTCCCAAATGCAGGATTTAAGACTAAAGGATAAGTAGGAAATTTTAGAAAGGTGGAGGATGACCTCATAAGATTAAGTAGCAGAGTGAAATTCCCATTTCAGCATATGCTAACCTGGGCATCAAACACACTCCTTTAAGAGGAAAACACATTCCAAATGATGTGGAGTTGGGGAGAAAATTACTAGACATTTTCAGTAAAATGAAAATGTATGATCAAGGTTGAACTTCGTTATTAAATGGGAAGTGGAAAAGAGAAAGTGTCTTAAGATAGTTCAACAAAGTCTCAGTGTACAGTTTTAATAGTATTTATGATTCATATGTAATGGAGAATGGTAAGAGTAATGCCTGGGAAAAAATTGTATCACTTTACAGGGACAGGTTTGCACTTCATTCCTGATCACTAGTAAACTGAAACAGAACAGTTATCTATTACTAAAACAAAAGGAACTAATACCATAAACAAAGCAGAGAAACAATAGCAACAACAACAACAAAACAACTGATCTCAATTGTATTTCCAAATCCTCCTAACCAAACAAAAGAAAATGATTTAAGTAGAAATAAATATTAGTACTTGAACCTGAGAAAAAGAAATGGTAGAGTCATGATGAACTTGCTTTAATTCCAAGTAGTTTCCTGAACACCTGTCTATGAAAATATTTTGTTTATTAATAGTGGTTTTGCTGCTATTCATATCTTCTTCCCTGTATATTGTCACACAATGTAAATACACAAATCATGTCTATGTTTTTACTTACTGAATGGACTTCCCCGCCAGCATTTTTCCTACATAACTTTCCACAAAGTGTTCTAAGATATAGGTATATCCTAAATGGTATTTTAGAGCAGGTAATGCTCTCTTTTTAGATTGGCAATTTATAACAAAATTGATCTGCACTTCATTAAAGCATTTAATAATGGGAAGGTAGGGAAAAATAGGTTATACCAGGAAAGTGGAGGTATCAGAAGAATAATTATCATGCAAATTATTTTTATGACAATGAAGCCCATAATAATTCTCTTTCTTCCAGGGTTGTAATAAAGATGAAATAAGATAATGGACAAAAGCTCTTAGAAAAGCATTTGCACTTAGTAAGTGCTCAATAAGAGTTAACTATTATCATTCTCATTATTGTTATTGTTGGTCTCATATTTACAGCACATCTTAGGTACCATCATCCATTTATTCAGAAGATATACATTGGATAAATTCCCAGGCACTATATTAGTAAAGTTTCTTAGTTAATGAAGATAAAGAGACATATAGGATGACACAGTATGATTGGGTGATATGAGAGAGGTAGTACAGGGCACCATGAGAGCACAAAGGCAAGCCACCCAAATGGGATGCGGGTTGAGGGCAGCTTCAGGAAGTGTAAGTAAACTAGGCAGAGAATGCTTTTCACATCAAGTGAAACTAAGTCATATGTTCAGTGACTAACACAGTCTTTCTTTCTCTCTCCTAGTCTTCCCCATCCTGTTTGAATCTAGAGCCTTGATGGTATTAGACCAGATAAGTGAGCATTCAGCTGGAGATACAGTTAGAGTTCCTGCATGAATGCAGATACCCATCAGAAACCTGGGTAGGTAAGTAAATTAACTAGAGAGGAGAGACCAGGAGAATTTAGGCTCATTTGTCTGCTTCAGTTTCTTTTAGCAATGCTGCATGCTTATTTTTTTTAATGTCTGTCTAGACAGAAATGAGATAAAGTTGATTATAAGAAGAATATAAATGAACGTTTCAGCGCTTTTATTTTAAAAGCTAGCAATATTGAGACCTATTAAGAGCAGTGTGACAAGAGAAAGGCTCTGATGTATAGAAGAGGAATGTTCCTGAAGAGTTTGATAGAGAAAAGAAAATCTACATAAAGTATCTTTGTTTTCCACTAATGGAGTTATGCTTCAACAAAAAATAAAAGAAAAAGTTACCAGTTTATAAAACAATTTCATATACATAAATTTTTGAAAACACATTGAAAAGATAGTTGATGTTATAGTAAAGTGTTACCAATTAGCCATATTCCTTTGATTCATTTCTTATGGAAGAAATTCATTCATATCAAAGTTTTTAATATCTCAATCATTATGCATCTTTATATTAGACACACACTAGTCATGCTTTCCATAGAATATCATCCTATAGCACATACTCTATTAGAAAACTTTTTCTCATAATATGTAATAAATAAAAACTAATTATTCTAGCAGTTTTGATGATCTCATCAAGATAATATTTAGATATCTATGAATTAAAAGGTCTAAAGTTTTCAAAACATTGCAACATTTTCATTCTATCTCAAACAATGCAACAGTCTGCATGTCACACCAGGAGCCATTGATTTATATTTTTTTCTATTGCACTGCTGCTACCATCTGTATTTAATCTTTCTTTCTTTCTTTCTTTCTTTCTTTCTTCTTTCTTTCTTTCTTTCTTTCTTTCTTTCTTTCTTCTTTCTTTCTTTCTTTCTTTCTTCTTTCTTTCTTTCTTTTTTCCTTCTTTCTTCTTTCTTTATTCAGTTATAAGGCACTAGAATATCGCAGCTAAAGGTTTTGGGTTGATTCTCTGTTCCTCATCCTCTTTTCCATTGATGTTTCCTTCACTTCCTCCAACACTTATCAATTTATCATTATTTACAAGTGTCTTTTTCACCCTTTCTTTTATACTGTTTTTTTAATAAAGATTTTATTTATTTATTTATTTACTTATTTATTTATTTATGAGGGAGAGTATGAAAGAGAGAGAGAGAATGGAAGAGCAGAAGGAGGATAAACAGACTCCCTGTTGATCATGGGCCCCAACGACACTCATGCCCAGGTGGATCTCAAGAACCTGAAATCATTACTGGAGCAGAAATCAAGGTGGTTTTTAACCTACTGAGTCACCCAGGAGCCCCTGACCCTCTCTTTTAAATAGAAGGAGAACAATTTATTTCTATCAATATACAAGCACTTAAAGTCTGAAGTAGGAAATTATTTGTTATGCAATATGAACATCCAGGTTTCAGTTAATATATTAATTATTTATTCATAGATGACTCTAAAAGAAATTAATGTTTTTAGTCACACATTCTTCATCTATAAAGCTACTATCACACAAAGCTGGATAAAGGATCATTTCTTTTTTTTTTTTTTTTGCTTCTATGCTTTATTAGATTTTATAGTCTTAACTCTTTAGATCTATGATCCATTTTATTTTTTATTTTTTTTAATTTATTTTTTATTGGTGTTCAATTTCTTAAGGCACAGATCAAAGTGCTTAAATATCAGTCAACTATAGGATGCTGTTTACTTCTGGTAGGCATTGTAATGTGGCAACATAGTTTTGAAATAGTACTACATTTCTTTCTTTCTTATTTCCTGATCCACTTAGGTCTCCTCCTGCACCCTGTCTCATTCTCCTAAATCAGGCAGTAGTTAGGCTGTTCAGTGTTGTGATGGAAAATGCATATTCAAAATTAGAAAAAATGAAGTTTTCCCAAGTTTCGGGTTTTAAAAGGCTGAGCCTTAGGAGAAAAATAAAGGACTGAAACAAAATATTCGGAAAGAAACATGAGAGGGTGTCATGGGGAGATAAGGCACAACTGCAAGAAGAAAAATCCATGAGTAGGAAAAAGAATGGAGGTTTATGGGGGGGGGGGCACCTTTTGAATCACAGGAAAAGAGAGAAGCTCCAGTGATCTTTGAGCAACCCTGCCTGAATAGGTCCTTGGGCTAGTTGAAGCCCCTAATGCAGACAGGGCAACATATTGAGTCCAGAAGGAGAGTTTCAGGTGGCCCTCCAGAGCTTCTGTGGGTCCCAGCCTGGTTCAAGAGCTACAGGATGGTACCATAGGCCTGAATTATTTATATTATGGAATATTTTACAGTTTTATAATATGAATGTTATATACCTGTCCATATATATATATATATATATATATATATATATATATATATAAAATGCCTACAATATACATCAGTGATTTCTTCCACTGTGGAGACAGGATAGAAACTATTAGAAACTATTAACTTTTCCATACATATTTGTACATCATTTCTTGCAGTCTTCCCCATCTCAGTTAATGGGGAAGACATCCCTCCAGTAGCACAGGCCAATGCCTTGCAGAAGTCCTTGATTCTTTTGCCTTGCAGAAGTCCTTGATTCTTTTCTTTCTCTTTCATTTTGTCTCTAAACTATGAAAAAATTCCACTGGCTATCATTTGAAATCAAATGCAATTTTTTTTTTGTCAACTCTTTGCCAGTACATAATAAAAACCCCACCCTTATCTCCTTCTTATAACTTTGCGTTAACTTCTCTACCTCCCAACACAGTAACTAGAATTATCTTTTAAATGCATACAGCAGATCATGTCAACCCTCTTCTAGAAATCCTCCGAAGCTTTCCCACTGCACTCATTGTAAAAGCCAATCCAGAAGCTAACCTACCAGGCCCTATGCAACTGGGTCATGTTACCCCTAGAGTTCATCTACTTCTCTCCATATCTTATACTCTTTCTTTCTACCCACATCAGCTATCCTTGCTCTTTCTCAAGCAGCAAGTATATTCCTGCCTCTAAAGTGTTTTCATTGGTCTTACTCTTTATTCTGTGCCCTTCTGCCAGTATCCTCCTGGCCTTCTCCCTTGACACCATCAGTTTGTCCAAATGTTGCTTTATCAATAAGTCCTTATCCTATTTCATTAAAAATAGCAATACCTCCACCTACAGGCACATCCCAACCTCATTTCCTGTGTTGTTTACATAGTACGAATGACCTTCAAGTGTAACTACATTGTCTCTTGATTTTCTATGTGGTTGTTTGTTAGTCTTCCTGTCCTAGGATATACGTTCAGAGCATAAGGATTTTGTCTCTTCTCTTGATTGTATATACCAATTCAACAGAAGTACTTGAAACAAAGTTTGGTCTACAGTAAGTACCTAATAATTATTTTACAAGTTAATGAATAAGTATAAGGTCTAAGCTACTTAAAATATTATTTTATTAATATTCCTTTGAAATTATATCTTGTGACTTAAAGCGTCTCTTCCTTTCTTAAACTCACACCTGAGATGTTTCAATAAATACTTTTGAATCTCTTTTCAAGTGATTTTAATCTTTTTTGTTTAAACTGCTTCTACTCTCAAGCTGCCTTGTGTGCTATTCAGTATATGAATTTCTGTGTCTGAGTTTGTGAGAATAAGACTTGTAGAATATTCCACCAAATACAAGGAAGGTTGTGAATTCCTTTTATACTAGGATCAATAACCAGATTAAATTAGCCACAGGCTGGTTTGGAGGCAAGAGGATAGATGGACAGCTTCTGTGAGTCTCTTGTAGTTCTATACAAAGTGTTTGTTAAAGTTTCAATGAGAAAAAAGGCACTACAATGCAAAGGTAAACATTCCGCTCTAACGTAATAGAGACAAATGGCCTTCTACAGCGCAAACCTTTTCAAATATGGTATAGATCATCCGCATTATGTTTTTGTGTTGCCTGTGAAAAGGATATGTGGAGAAAGGCACTACTTGAAGTTCAGTTCCAATATCATGTTGGTTGAAAAGCTGTGCTTCTTAGTAAATCCAACCAAATACACTGACATTTTCAGAGTGCATCTCATACATTTCAATAATTAATTCTTAAGAAAGAGTCAAGAAATCAGATGAAGCACAGTAGTCTGAAAATTGCTAGTGGGAAGGAAAAAAAAAATCAGCCACAGATAGAACCTTTTCAAGCTAAAAAGGGGTCAGTGGGATACCATAGGGAACAGGGATGAAGCTTCGGGGGGTTTTATTACTGTTATTTACATAAACCACCCAGAGAGTAATGTGAGCTATGCAGGTCATAACTTTGCAGAAATTGGTAGACTCATAGAAAGAAAAATGCAATCACATAGTAGAAAGAACTAAATCAATGAAGGGTGTATATAACAAGCAGTCAGAAGAAAAAAAAATCTCAGATGAAAATATATTCTCTTTTAAAGAAAACAGGTTGTATGGTGATAGTACTGGATAGGAAATTGAGGAGTACTCCAACATGCCTCCATCAGAAGGTGTTATCTATATTCTATAGATGACCTCTCTATTTGGATCAAAGAGTGCCACCAAGTTGCCAATTGGAACACTGCAATTATATTTGTGGTTGAATATATTTTAATATTGAAAAGATAAACTTCAGATAGAATATTTCAGACCTACTATAATTGCTATTGAGAAGAAGTAACATCATTTCAAAGGGGCTGTTTTACAAAAATATTTTTTATGAAGTCTCAGGTTATGTTTCTGAGCCTAAATTATTACTTTCAAATACTATCAACAAAAAACACAATGGAAATAATATTTGTAACTTAAGGCATTGACAGTAAACTTAAGAATAGCAAATCAACTCTATTTATAGTCTATTTCTTAAGGCCTTATCATGTGTTTTTTAGAATAGAGAAACAGACATAACCAGATCACTATATTCAGTAATCTATTGAGAATATTTTTATAGGGAATTTCAACAGAAAGTCTCAGGAAAAGTTAACATATGCAGAAAGATATACATGCATAGTATCTGTAGCATGCTTTATCAGGTATAATTCACACTCCAAAAGTAAAAGAATACCTCTATAGGCAAATGTCCATGAGTTGGCATAGGAACCACTAGATGACACTATCATAATGCTAATTCCAATCAATGGTCAGAACCTCTAACAATGAAAATAAAATAACAATATATTTATCTGAAAATTCATGAAAATGTCAGCGTGGGCTCTTGTATTCTATAATCTGGTAACAGGAAATGAGAAAGTGTTAGATACTGCTAGACAAAGCCCTTTATATTCCTAGCTGCTAGGAGTGCTTACATAATAGCTAGTCAACTTACTGGAAAAACCTATCTTATATCCTTGAAGTATTTTTAACAAGTAATAATTTGTAAAAAAAATATTTTAGATTTAGAAATTCACTACATGCTTTCTTATAATTCACATGACTTATGAAATAGTAGTTTCCAAATGTCTCTGTTGTCTACAGGACAACTTTTTAAGAAATGTAAATTATATATGTACTTCCACTTTTATTTTTTAACTAAGGGAAAAAGTAAAATATACAACTCAAATGGGTGGAGTAACAAGTATGCTTGATTTTTAAATCTCAGCTTGAATAATATAAGGTGATAGTGGCATAGATAGTGGCATAGATAATTTCCCTGATGTGAGACAATTTGTTATTTAGCAATGAGATACCAAGTAGTCACTGTATTTTTTTTTCCTCCTGGAGAACATAAATTATCTAAGACAGGAGCAATGATTTTGCACTAATGTATTTACCAATTATGTGGAGAGATTTCAAAAATATAAACAGGGAAACTATTAGCTGAATTTATATCTCCTTATGCTAAAATAAACGATAATAATGAAACATCTTAGATGCCTGCTCAGGTCAAGTGGTTGAAGAATTTCAACCTTTTCTTTGCTTAGGGTTGTTAATTCCTATAACAGGAAAAACAAAGCACACAGAATGATCTAATTAAATCATATAACTGATACTAAGTATCTCAGTAACTGTTTGAAAGGCACATGGAATCATAAAAGTGTCTCAATTTGCAGAAAGGGAAGGAAAATTCTTTCCTGGACAAGAATTACTGATGGATAATTGTACTACTCTGGAAAAAAAGCTGGTAGATCAGGTGAGTATAGAGTTGAGCTCTGAATAGAGAGAATATGATTACACAGGGAACGTAGAAATTAACATCAGAGGTAAGGAATTAATCAGTGCTGGGACAATGCCAAGCTGCTTCAGAGAGCCAGAAGGAGGTTGGCTCCAAGTACTTTGCGGTAGGGTTGTGGGCCAAATTCCTTATGTAGGAAAAGAACAACTCATCTGAGGAAGTCCACTAATGTAGGGACTTGAAACTCCTCCATGGAGATTTGAATAGTTACGGTAATTTGGGAAAAAACAAAACAAAACCAGGGAATCTGGTGGTAAACTAGTTTACTGAAACAAGATAAGTAGAGTTTCATATTCCTTATAGCTGCAAGAAGAAAAAAGGGTAAAAAGGAGCAAAAAGGACAAAATAAAAAGATAGTGTAACTGGTAATGATATACGTATCAAAATGAAGCAAAAAATTAAAGTATTTCAGAAAACAAACCTCAAGAGTAGTCACTATAGATTGAAATAATGGTCACTTAAGAATTAGTGTGGGAAAACATTAGTTATTTAATTCCCACATTGTCAGGAAGAGTTCATTATACCTGATTCATTACTGAGGCTATTGGATCAAATGCTATTATAGCTTTCCTTGGGACAGACATGCAAACAGAGCATATTGTTTATCTATTAGAAGAGTAAAACAGTCTATAAGATAGAGTGAGTAGGAATAACACTTTTATCTAAAGCTATCAAAAAGATACACAGACTAGTTTATCAAATTTCTTAGAAAATGAAATGTTATTAATTTGGTTATTCATTCCAACTAAATTCCAACTAGAATGTGTATGTAATTAATTCTTTTCCTTTAAATTGTTTACCCTCAGTATTAATTGCATTTGGCTACTCTTTCACATCTAATACTATTGTTCATAGCAGACCTGTTTTCAAGGTAAAAGTTGCTGATTGAAGTAAGTCCATTTGTAAGAGTCAGAATTATATATTTTTTCATCCCATATCAGAGATCACATCTGTCCTTTGCATATGACGCTCAATAATTGAAAGAAAATCGTTTTGAATGCAGGCTTGGGTGTCACATTTCACACAATTTGATAATAAGATTTCACGTCACATTTTTAAATTTTGATTTTCTGACATGTCTTTGTTGTTTCTGAAATTACCAATACCAGATTGTTTCAAAAGGTAGATAATATTTTTTATTCATACTTAGACAACTGTTTAAGTTTCATTTATTATAGTTCCTCCTCGCCTGTAACTGTAAATGCTTTGATATTTAAAATTAAAATAGTTTTATTATCTTTCAAAATAAAAGAACTTTCTGACATTGTATTCCCTACAATGAATGCAACTTTCATTTATATGTATTTTCAATAATTTTATGGTCTCCTTATTCATTTTCCAGCCATTTTATTATTTCCCCTTAAACTTACTTTCTTCTCTTCCTCAATTATATGCCCAAGTTAGTTTTAGATCTGTCATTTATATTTGCACAAACTATTGATGAAGCTGAAGCAGTTTCTAAAAGAAGCAAATTTTAAAAGAAAACAAATCTCAACTAATTTGTTTAAAACTCAGTAATAGAAAATATATCTTAGTATATTCATCCTTCTACTACTTTTAGAAGTAATGATATGATTGATATCTTGAAATTTGCTGCCCATTCTCCAATTCATTCTAAGGTGACAGTTTCCTTTGAAACTACAGAGAATTTTTTAACAACAAAAGCAGTGTGATTCTATTTCCTCAAAATTTGTTTTGGTATCTAAATCAGTACTAGTCAAAGTTTAATAACAGAATATATAAACTGATAATTCAAACTTCTATTTTGCTATAAGGAAGTCAATGATAAATGGAATAATCCAGGGCAAAATTATGATGTGTATTGTCTTGGAAAAAGTTTTTCCAAAAATCATATGTACTCTTTCAAAATTAGATTATAAACGTACTCATTTTTGATGCTACATATAATATATTTTAAGTCTTTAAGAGTGATGTCTGTTAAGATTTTTGATCTGATCCTAAAATACAAAATATACTATGCCATTATTTTTGACTAGTGACTTATGCATAAATTCAATTAGTATTTTGGAACTGGGGGTGTGAATAATTAAATGTGAATGAACTAATGTGTCACTGAATGCATTTCCAGGTGCTAGATTTTAAAATAGAACAATAGCAGTTTATAAGGAATGCTTTCTTTCTGTATATCTTTTATTAGGCCATGAGTGTATGTGTTTCTTTTGTTTTATTATAAGAAATCTTCTGAAAATAACTAGGACTTTCAAAATCTTATGATTATTGAGATAGCTATAGATGAAATGCTCATTAAATACTTATTTTGCTTATAATAAATATAGTTAAATTATCATGCTGAAATGACCTTTTGGCCTTGGCAGATGCATTAAATAAGATTTGAATGAAAGATCTCAAAGCATTTGTTAACCCTCCAAAAAGCTTATAAGTAGTTTTAAAATCTATGTATCTATCTTCAGCTGTAGAGCTACATTTCACCTAAATCTAAATTTATTCCTCACATTTATAACAAAGGAACTATTTCACATAGGAAGAGTAACTTTTTATTTGCAGAGAAGCAAATTCAAAGTTTTTAATGAGCCAAACGTCAGTCTGCATAGAAACATCTGTCTTTACTTCTAGGAAAAGCTACATCCTAATATATACAAATATTAGCTCTCTGATCCCTCAGCTTCCATTTGAATACACAGCCACAACCAGCTGCACCTGCATTGGGAGTATATATTACTGGGATTCCCAAACTTTGGTTAAGCAGCCAAGAGATTTGACAGCCCTTCCCAAGATGACTTCTGGCTGAGCTGGAAAATAATTACTTCATGTGGACTACTTGGTGATTGCTCAAGCCAAACAGTGTTCCTGCCTTGTATCTAGACAGCATGTTTAAGTGAACTCAAGGCCCATCAGATGATTGTCCCATGTTTGAGAAAAGATTACATGGAAAAAAATTAGTATTCTACTCTGCCTATAGGTGGCTATTATTTGGCCAGGATGGGAAAATACCTACGTAGTGAGTTAAATTAATAAACCTTTTGAAGTTTATGCACACATATTATCACCACTTTGATATCACTAAAATAACCTCAAATTGAATACTAGTCAAAAATCAAATTTATAAATAACCTTTAATTTGCTTTGTCCAAAATAGAGCCAACTAGTTTATACAATTAAGTTGTACAGTTTTTTATATGACTTTTAGTGTGTTTTTTCTTAATGGGCTTATGTTTTTGTTTTGTTTTTAATATAAAGTTTCCTGGGGCTCCTGGGTAATTCAGCTGGTTATGGGTCTGACTCTTGATTTCGGCTCAGGTCATGATCTCAGGGTCCTGAGATCAAGCCCTGTACCAGCTCCACACTCAGCACAGAGTCCATTTGAGATTCTCTTTCTCCCTCTCCCTTTGTGCATCCCCACTGCTTGCACTCAGTGCACTCTCTCTTTTTCTGTCTCAAATAAATAAGTACATCTTTAAAGTTTCCTCCCTTTGAAATATTAAGGCATATAAAACTGTCTAATTATTTCAAATATAAGAACCAATAGTATGCATAAATATTATTTTAAGAAAAAGAAAATGTTATCTCATCTTTTTCCTGGCAATATGATTTACAATTTTCCCTTACTTTTACTTCTGTTCCATTATACAACATAAATATACTTTTCTGTGGGCTTACATATTGACAACATCAGGACGGTCATTCTAGGTTTCTACTTTTAGGTTTGCAGTGTTGATCACAATGAAGAGAAAAGAAGAATAATAAAGTATTTTAAAATATTTATAAGTATTTAAAGGCACTGATTTTACTCATGGATAAAGTTTGTTTGTTTTTTCTGCTCAATGTTTCATCCTTTCAAAATACTTAAAATGATTTTCTATTCTCTCAAATCTATTTCTCCCTGATGTTATCACCAAACACTATAGGCCAATCTACCTTCATTTTCCACCTAACTATTGTAACTTTCCAAACAATTCCTGTCCCTTTGTCATTTATATAGTAACCTCTTCTAACTTATTCTTCATGAATAGCCAGTAATTCTTTCAAATTATAAATGCGAAACTATCCTATCTCCATTTAAGTTGCTTAAATAGATTTTCATTGTTTTTAGAATAGGGAAAAACCTTTGTAACAGAAACTTCAAGGCACCATGTGGGATATTATACAAAGAAAACCTTCAAGGCCCCATCAAAAAAACCACTAGAATTAGTGAACTATTTCAGTAAAGTTGCAGAATACAAAATTAACATAAAAAATCAGTTATGTTTCTATATAAGAACATACTACCAGAAAGAGAAATTAAGAAAGCAATCTCATTTACAATGTCCTCAAAAATAATAAAATACTTAGAAGTAAATTTAACTAAGGAGGTAAAATATCTAAATACTGAAAACTATATAAGACATTAATGAGAAAAACTGAAGACAACATAAGTAAAAGGAAAGATATTCCATGTTCATGAATTAGAAGAATTAATAGTGTTAAAATATCCCCATCACCCAAAGCAATCTATAGATTCAATGAAATTCCTCCAAAAAGTCCAATGATATTTTTCACAGAAACAAAATGAATAATCCTAAAAATGGTACAGAACCACAGAAGAAGACTTCAAATAGCCAAAACAATCCTATGAGTGAACAATAAAGCGGGACACATCACGCTCCCTTATTCCAAACTATGTTACAAAACTATAGTAATCAAAAAAAGTATGGTATTGCTATAAAACAGATGCAGTCATCAATGGAGCAGAATAGAGGCCCCCAAAATAAACCTATGCATATGTGGTCAACTAATTTTTCATGAAGGAGACATGACTATACAATGGAGAAAGGATAGTCTCTTAATAAATGGTGTTAGTAAAACTGGGTAACCATCTGCAAAACAATAAAACTGGACCACTAATGTATACTATACACAACAGTCAACATGAAATGGATTGAAGACTCGGACATAAGACCCAAGGCCATAAAACTCCTAGACAAAAACGTAGCAGGTAAGCTTCTTGGCATTGCTCTTGACAAAGATATTTTGGATTTGATATCTACTGCTATTTTGACCTTCGCTCCCATTTCTTCCTCCACAGACACTATATTGGCTTTTAGTCTCCTACTGTCACTCCTTTGACTTGGAAAGTTCTTTCCTCTCTTCTTCACCTACTTAGTTCTGATTAGTTCTTTAGTTCTCTTCTGAACATTACTTTTTCCAAGTTTTCCCTAGAGCCTTCTACTAACATAAATGTCTCTATAATCATATATCAGTATACTATTATGCTATTGTTTTATAGTAGCAAATTTGCATTTCTTCAGGTGAATATTTATTTCATCTCTGTATTTTATACTAACTAGCAATTATCAAGGTCCCTAGTGATTCTACATTGATAAATCCAATGGTATATTCTCAGTTCTCATCTATCAAAACATTTAACTCAGTTGGTGACTCCTTAGCATGTTATCTCGTCATTTGTTTGTTCTTGATTTTTGGGTACTTAAGAACTCAGTCCTGTGGTTTTTCTTTTCCTTTCTAAATAAAATATGTTTAGGTAAATCCATCCAATCTTATAGCTTTATATACTATCCATAGACAACAATTTCTAGATTTTCAAAGTACAGTGCAGATCTTTTTCCTGAATTTCATATTCATATAACCAATTTCTACCTGTCCTTGTTACTTGGATCTCCAACTTCATGTATTCAAGACTGAGTTTCCCTTATTTTACCATGCTCCTCCCAAGACTTCTCTATCTTATAAATGTAAGTATGTCCTTCCAGTTTTCCAGGAAAGCAAAAATAACCAAATAAAACATTGAAATCATACTACACTTCATCCTTTATATCCATTCCACTTCTATTCAGCAAATTCTACTACGTATGTCTTCAAATGATAACTTCATGTCACCCCTATTGCTATGACTCCAGCCCTGCCACCATCAACTGTCCTCTGGTTTCCTGGAAAAGTGTGCTAATACCTTTTATTGCGGTCTGTTTCACAGGAACATCCAAATTGATCTTATAAAAACTAAATGAGCATGTTTCCTCTACTCAAACTTCCAGTGGCCTTTCATCTTACTTAGATCAAAACAAAAATCCTTACATGATTTGGTCCTCTTTCTTTCTATGACTTCTCTCATATTTACTCTCCTACCTCATGCTTGTCTAACTTCACCAGGTCTTTTGAATAAACTAGGTCCTTTACTTCCTTAAGACCTCTGCTCTTCCAGATAACCTCAGGTTGGTCACTCAGCATCAATTCTCTCTTCAAATGCCTGCTTGTCTCATCTCCCTGTCCTACCTCCTTCTCTACTCTGCCATATTCTTGTCTTACACTTCTGCTTTATTTTTGTCTTCATAGTGCCTATAATATTGCATACACTATAGTGTATAACTTACTTTTTTGCCCTGATTTGTTTGTAGCTGTTCCTGGTAATACTGAATGGATGAATGAATGAATGAATCAATGAATGAATGAAAGCCTCCTGAAGTCCAAACTAAGCAATATTTTTTTCTCCCCATTGTATCTTGCCACAGTATAAACAATCAATAAAAATTATTAAATTAAGACACATATTTGTTCACTTCTTTTCTAAGGATGTTCAGTAAGAAAAAGGCATAAAATGGATATCATTATTACAAAGTCTTTCCATGCGAATCATTTGGCATGGGCTCAGAACAAGGGCCATATTTTATTTATTACTGAATATCAACTTCCTGGCTATGTGATTATGCTGTATTTAGTTAACAACCATTTACATCTGGATATCAATTAGCTATTTTAAAAGTGTTTTCACATATTCTTTTTATATATCATTATAAAATCATCATTTATATGTCATTATAATTCCATGAATTAGGTAGTATTGCTATTTCTATCCTTTATGTGGAAAACAAATAAATAGTAGAGCAAATATTAAAACCCAGGAACTCTGATAACCTTCTCCTAAGCCATTAATAGAACACTTTGCTAGTGATAAATGTTTTATATTATAATTTCAAGTCAAATGATTCTTTTCCACTAAAAACACATAATCATCACTCCATCTAATTTGAAATATAAATTAGAATTTATTTTTAATGTAATTTAACTGTTGGCTTTACAGCACTTATCTTGAGGCTGTCCCTAAATGTCCAACTGTTAAATATTGATCACTGTGTTTCTCCTTATAATAGACTTTTTTTCTGTCTGCAAACCTTTAAGAAGCCACAAACCTTGGGATTTTAATTACAGACTTTCTAAACTCCACACAGCAGCTGTAGAATAAGCAAATGCCAATTTTATTAACATAATAGAATGACATGAACCAACTGAATGAATTGAGTCCCAGAAGATCCTGTCTTTTGGATGAGATGTGTTTAGATAGAATAAAAAATATTACAATGATTTATTTATCATGGAAATGAGGACATAAACTTAAAATAGCAACACAAACTAATTTCTAATTGCTATACAAAGTTGTACCCTGCAAATGAATTATGTTCACCCACATGTCCACAGGAAAGCTCAAATCTTTATTTGCATGTCAAGAATAAAGGAGAGACAGGGGGAAATGAAACTTCATTAAATCAAGTAAAAAATAATATTCTTTTATATTTGTGAATGGATTATCTAGAGGGGTCTTTCCATCCTGACCCATATTAGTTTATACTATGCAACATGAAGAGAGACAGTTGCCCAACAGTAAGTAAGAAGATACTCTACAGAGCAAATAATTTTCAAAACCCTTATGTGGTGAGAAATAAAAACCAGAAACCACATTAAATGAAGCTGCAGTTTAAAAACAAGTAAGTCATCTAAATTTTGACTCACTGAATCATCTTACAATAAAATTTTCATGAACACACTCTTTAACCCTGTTACCCTCTTCTGATTTCAGCATTTCACATTAGTTATGCCAAAAGCTTTTCTAGAACACCTCTCCTCTTATTGAGAAACTAATTACCTCTTCACTTTCCCAAGAGAGAATAAGTGAGAAGTGAGGTTAACATAAGGTGAATGAATGAAAGACCCAAAAATGGAGAATTCAAAAGAATGAGAAACAAGAAATCTACTAGAAGAATGTTTTCCTTGCCACTCGGTAGGTCCCACTAGGTAGGTCCAATTTATTTGTGCCTGATAACAACTGATCATCATTCTACTTTATTCCCAATCCTAGCTTCAGTCCTACCTGGGAGAATGAGACCTAGATAAATATATTTGAATAAATAAGATTAAAGTGATTCTTAATGTTGATTAAATTACTCTAAAATCTTTAAAGCCTTTAATAGACTAAAGACTGGAACTCAGGAGTCAGTAACAATGATTTGGAATTGTTGGCTTGCCTCTTAACTGGTTTTG
The DNA here is from genome assembly GCF_003254725.2 of Canis lupus dingo. Classification (NCBI taxonomy): domain Eukaryota; kingdom Metazoa; phylum Chordata; class Mammalia; order Carnivora; family Canidae; genus Canis; species Canis lupus. The sequence goes on from NC_064273.1 coordinate 2,539,656, forward strand.
TGAACTTAAATTTCTTAACTCTTTGCTTCATTTTCCTCATTTAAAAATATCAATATAATAACATCATTTATCTCAAAGAGTTTGTGAGGATTAAATTAGAAAACACATACACAGGGCAGCCCCGGTGGTGCAGCGGTTTAGCGACGCCTGCAGCCCGGGGTGTGATCCTGGAAACCTGGGATCGAGTCCCATGTCTGGCTTCCTGCATGGAGCCTGCTTCTTCTTCTGCCTGTGTCTCTGCCTCTCTCTCTCTCTGTCTCTCTCTCTCTGGACAAATAAATAAATAGATCTTAAAAAAAATGCAGTCTATAAAAAAAAGAAAACACATACATAATATTTAGTATACTGTCTGGCACATAGTATACACTGAAAATATTAGCTTTATAATTGTTATCCACTTTTTTAGAAATTAGAAAATGGCTGCAGCAAGAAATTGCATCTTTGAAAACATCATTACATTATCATATATATCAGTATCTTTGGCAATTTTCCTAGAAAAGTGAGATGAAGTAGAAGGTAGATTAAGAAAGTAAACTTCTAAAAGGTAGAGCCTTCCACCTGGACTCCTTAGTGAAAAGACTTTTTCCATACTTTTTCCCATTCACATAAAGTTTAATTATAAATTAGACACAGAGATAAGCAGCAAAAATAATAAAATAGAACAATATTTATAATAAAATTTATAATACAATATGTTGCAATAAAAGTTATGTGAATGTGGTCTCTTATAGTATCTTAATCTTTCATAGTATCTTATTGTGCTCTGCTCACTCTTCTCCTTGTGATGATGTGAGATGATAATATGCCCACATGATGAGATGGAATGAAGTGAATGATGTAGGCATTGTGGTGTAGCATAAGGCTACTACTGACCTTCGGACAATACTCACAAGGAAGATCATCTGCTCCCAGACTAGGTTGACTGCTGGTAACTGAAACCATGGAATGCTAAGCTGTGAATAAGGGGGGGACTGCTGTATTTCTAACATTCCCAACATATTTCCTTAGATCACCCTTGTGTGGGATAAATAAACATAAGCTTCAATAATTGTTTCTTGAAGAGTTACTTTTCCTGAAGATTTGGTAGCTATTATGCAAGAGTTTGAATAATTCCTTATACTTTTAAACTTAAAATCTAAACATAGATTCAACAAAAAGAGTTGAGTGATGGTTTCAAAAGAAATTATAAGTAATCTTATTCCTCAATTTCTTCACTGATAATAAAAGCAAGTAATTTTTACATTTTAAGTATTATATAAATCTCACTAAACATAGTTTTCTTAATTTTTCTCTTTATTTTACTATTAGGTTGAACTTCTTTAATGATGTCATTTATACACTTTGGATTTTATTATTTAACTATGAAGAAAATATACATATGCATAAATGGATCATTAATATTATATTCGGTGTGTTTATTTTAATGTGATAATGACTATAAGCATAAGTGCTATCATGAAGATGAAATATAGAAGATACTCATAGAAAAGTTTTAGTTTTTGGATTTGTCTCTGACTACATGTTTATTTGCTTTTTCCACAGACATCATTTAAATAATAATAATGATGATAACAATGAAGACAGGTAAAATTTACTGTTTATTATATTCCATTTCCCAGATTAATCTCTTTTTATACATTATCCCATATAATTTTCACAACAACTGAATGTTGAGTGAAGTTAATAAAATTGTCCAGGTGCTCAAATTAGATAAGTTGAAAAATCAGGATTGGAACTATGTCTGAATACAAAAAGGAAGTTCTTAATATATAGTGTATATTATATAGTACAAACCGAAATATAGGTGCTTCACTTAAGACAGTCTATAGTTTGAAATAATGTCTTAATTTCAACCTCTTAAGCGTCTTTCAATTCACCCTCAAAAGGTGTAATATGATAGGAAACCTGGGATATTAAATGTTATATTTTGATTGAACAGCAGACCTTATGTTTACACCTGAATAAATCATGTATTTAATAATATTATGTATGACTAGCACTTACATACAGTAAATTGAAATGCTGATTCTAGACCACATATATTTCTCAATTTGGATTGCTGAGTGCCCTTCATTATCTTTTAATTCTTATGCAAAGTCAGAATAATTATGTTAATTTTTATTTGGACACTGAATAATGATTATAGGATTAAAGGTAATCATGAGAAATGGCATAAAATGTTATCCCCATTATAGTTGCCAAATTCTGAATATAAAATAAAAAATAAAACCTAAAAATCAGATTGAAGACCAAAAATATATTTAGCAGATTAAAACTATTTAGAAATTGTGTAATATTATGGAATAATATTGATCACATGATACATTTAGTCAATAAGTTTACAATACAGTGAAATAAAATAATTTCATGCAAAGAAATCTTAGGAACACTCCGCAGTACCTATTTTCTGTCTCTAAGTGCCAGAGCATGGTACTGAAATATGAGTGTAGGATAAAATGAATGCATGTTAGATTGTAGACTGCTGACATATGAATTTATTGTGATATATAAATACAGGATGGATTGTACAATGTTGAGAATTGAAGTAAGCAATTTGGAAACTACTCCAGAACAGCTCTGAAGAATGAGTAATTTGAAGAATAAGGATATGTACAAAAGCTACTATCCCCATAATAAATTTAGGACACAATTAGGACAATAATTTTATCTCCATAAAATTAGGAACTTTGATAATTGATTGGTCATGGGGGCCATTAGGTTGGAAGAATTACACATGTTTCAAACCTTCTAGGAAATAAGGCAAATAGTTGTCTATGAGAGGACATAGTATAAACCCCAAGGGTTCAGATTTGGGGAAAAAAAAAAGTGTTTCAATTTTGATATTCAAGTAGAAATATTCAGTAGGGTAATGGAAACATCAGATAGAAGGTTAATAAATCAAGCTTAGAAAAAGTGTTAACTAAAAACAACTAAGAACACTTTAGAAGAAGAAGGTGATTATATTAATCTGTTTTCTTTTGATTGCAAGCAAGAGAAGCCTATCTAGAAAGCTTAATTAAAAGAGAGCTGTGTCATAAGCCCAAAAGGTATATAAGCCTTATGTAAAAACAAGGGACATAGATACCATGAGGGCACTCTTCACTCTTAGTCTTGGCACATTCATGTTTCTCTCTCTCTCTCTCTCTCTCTTTTTCCCCCAGACTTAATTCATCTTCTTATTCAGTCTACCCATAAAGTTCATGGCCACAAACTATAACAAAACTGATTCTCATTTTTCTTCCTTTTTCTTGCCCCTTTCAGTTTTCCCATCCTCTCCTTCCTTCTTTACCATTTTTTTTTTTTTCAGGAGAGCAATTTGATTGGATCATTTGTTTTTTCTCTTAAAAAAATCAACAGTGCTGAGGGATGTTGACTATGCAACCATCTAGAAAATTGCTGCTTCCTTTATTTTGTAGGAGGTGAAGTTCATCTCTCTCAGGGGCTATAGACAGCTGGATCAGTACTGCAAGAAGTGATCTTTTCGGGGATCAAAGATAGAGTCTAAATGCAACCTCTATTCCAGAACAAGATAGAAGAGGAGAGAGAAAGAAAGGCAAAGAGGAGTTAAAAAGAAAATGAGGTCTATGCGTCTACCCTAAAACTAAGGGGAATAGAAAAGCAAAAGAAATAATATATATTTAGCAAGAAAAAATGAATAATATGAAGATCAGTAAGCTACCATTGGATTTGACCACTAAAGAAGAATTAGTGATCTTCAGAATGACAGTTTCTACACAGATAAGGAAAGGGTTAGTTGCTACATGATTTGATGATAATCAGATATGTTGTTTACACTATTGCCCCCAGATACTGGTATAATAACCAATAATATTTTTTAAAGGAGTGGGAGAAAATTAGGGTAATTTTCTATGCCATTACTAATAACTGCTGACTCCTAATGAACTCTGTTTAAATAAACACCCATAAATTGCTGTTTTAAGAGTCTGTTTTAATATGCTACCGGGAATTTAACATCTCATTTACCTGTCTATGGTTTCTCCTTAAAAAAAAAAAAAAATTCATTGTTCTTTCCAGTATACCAGAGGCTCTCTGAATTTAGATGATCCCATATGGATAAGTAAGTGAATGAGATGTGATCTTTTTCCTAACTCCGCTTGGTTCCCTGGGATGTGCTTTGTTTGGGTCAGGAGAAATGAACTATTTTTAAACAACCATCTGCTCTTATTTTACCTTTCATTTTATTTTCTTCTTTCTCACGAATTTTTTCCTTTCCTGTATGGACAATAAAAGCACTGAGTAGTTCTCTCTGTTGTCTTTACACAATATACATCTGCCTCAAACCATCATCAGAAATAAAACTTTAATTTCTACTTGAGGCACAGTTCATTTTAGAAGGGGTCTTCTTTTTTGTCTCTAATAACACTGTGTAGGTGCAGAAGAAAAAGGAGGGGGACATAGGGTAAACTATGTTCATAAGCTCCCTGCAGTCTTGTATACAGTGGGGAAAGGAGATCAAATAAAATGGATAAGTGTGGGAGAGTAGGAATGTCTTTACAGGAAGTGCTAAATCGGGCAAGGAAATATGTTTGCCTTGCAAAATCCTAGCAAGCTTGAATCCTGACATGATTTGACAGACACTTGTAATATAATTTATAGCTGTGATCTTCCAATTAAAAGTTGGTTACTGTAAATTCATACTTTATAATCTGTTTATTTGTACATTGAAACATCTATTGTTTTTAAGGATTATCAAGTTAACATAGATGTGAATATTAGAACAGGTTTTATGTAATCAAATACAGTAATGACTTATGATCACACAATTGCCTGTTATGTCATCAAATTTATTTTCCTCCACTCTCATAAAAACATAGGTTCTCACTCAAAAGGAGCTCTCACAATCCTGAAATGGACTGTATTCATTTCTGCTTTCATATGTTTATATATGTCTCCAAATTCTTTATTCTATGTACTACTCTTTTCTCCGTGTACACTATTCATCCTTCAAGATCAGATTAAGCAGCCCCACTCCCAGGGAAAGCATTCTTTGAGGAAGATTTTAACCTCAATACGTATTTCTTTCCCTAGCTCCCTTTTTTTTTTTTTTTTAAAGATTTTATTTATTTATTCATGAAAGACACAGAGAGAGGCAGTGACATAGGCAGAGGGAGAGGCAGGCTCCATGCAGGGAGCCTGATGTGGGACTTGATCCCGGTACTCCAGGATCACGCCCTGGGCCGAAGGCAGACACTCAACCACTGAGCCACTCAGGGATCCCCCTAACTCCCCTTATAGTCAAGTTCTATACACTACAATCCACACATTACTATACATTGTTCTTGACTCTTCACTCCTAAAGCTGTACTTTTAAGCTTTTGTTATATACATTATGCTTGTATATACTCATAACTGTGTATTCATTATCAAGAAATTTCTTAAGTGCTCTGTGAATGTCTTTCTTTTGTTCACAACCGGACAGAAAACGACTGTGGCAGGGATTGGCTACTCCTATTAGGACATTTACTTGACCAACATACAGGGTACAGGTGAAGGGGGAAAAAAAAAACGAAGGGTAACAGCAATTCTGCCACCTTGTCTTTTAGATTTTCAGTGGTCTGTTAAAACATATTGCAGAAAATAGTAGATGCACTCTATGCTAAGATTTATAAATAGGGAGCAGTTAACACTTCAGAGATGAATCTGTCATAATACTAAAACTAGCCATAAAACTAGAACCTGGGCAGCCCAGGTGGTGCAGCGGTTTAGAGCCGCCTTCAGCCCAGGGCCTGATCCCGGAGACCCAGGATTGAGTCCCACGTCGGGCTCCCTGCATGGAGCCTGCCTCTCCCTCTGCCTGTGTCTCTGCCTCTCTCTGTGTGTCTCTCATGAATAAATAAATAAAATATTAAACAACAACAACAAAAATACTAGAACCTGCATTCCTGCAGGGCTCAAGGGAGCTGAATAACAGAGAAGGGGAGCCTCTTGGTAGATTTGAATATCCGAAATGGTGAAGGAGACAAAACTCCCGACTTGTTCCTCCGGAGCACATGCAGTGCCACAGTAGGCTGGGCATACTAAACACTGCGGGGTCCCAAAACTCTCCACAGGGAGGTTTGCTTGTGAAAAGCAAGGGAAGCCAGCGTAGTTTAACATGTGAGTAGCAGGATGTCTGGGGGGCTCAGGGGTTGAGCGTCTGCCTTGGGCTCAGGTCATGACCCTGGAGTCCCAGGATCGAGTCCCAGACATGCGGCTCCTCGCAGGAAGCCTGTTTCTCCCTCTGCCTGTGTCTCTGCCTCTGTGTCTCGAATGAATGAATGAATGAATAAATAAATCTTTAAAAATAAAATAAAATAAAATGAGAGTAGCAGCAGGAAGTCTCCCAACTGTTTTACATACTTCACCTGATTCAATCTTCACAACCACCTTTTAAAGGCTTTATTGTTTATATTTTGTAGATGAGGAAACTAAAAATAATAGGTATATGTCCAATAAGGTAAATGCAGTTTTCCTCTATAAATGAAAAATATTTGAAAGATAAATGAAGGATAAAAAATAAATATATCTGCTATGCAAAAAGGAGAAAAAATAAATATGCAGATTGCTCTTGAGAGCATAAAAATCACACCATATAAACTATAAACCTATGACAAAGTATCTATATATTTTGAATATTTTTCAAAGCCATAACAACACATTGAGCCAAAAGTCTTTTTTCCTTTAAGGGAGATATTCTGGCATTACACAAGCACATCCTCACTTATGAAATTATATTCCCAGAATTCCAGCAAATACAAACTTAATGCAACTAGGAAATGGAAGAAAAGTCAAATAGAAATGTATTGTATATAATAATCATTTTTTAGAGGATTTTTTTCTTTTCACATAATTCTATGAAGGCTTGTTTACTTTCAAGACTTTCTATCATCTTTATTTTATGCTTTTTTTTTTCCAATTCACAATTTTATCAAGGAAACTAAGATCACAGGCACATGTTTGTGCACAATGTTGGTGCACAAAAGCATCATATTCCACTTGGAATAAAGTGAGAAGTAAAACAAGAAAACAAACTTACAAACATGCAAATATAGACGTATACCAGAAACCAAATACTTGAAATAATATATATTTATATCTGTAGGAATTTATGGCTAACATCAGCACACTGAACTAGCATTATTACAACAGAATTGGCTCCATCAATTAAGAGGGCTTAGATGTTTGAGTAGAAAAATGAATCATGATGAGTCATGCAGAATGGATAGGAGCTCACCTTTAACTTTATTCTTTGAAGCAGCCGCTGGTTCCAAGGAAAGATTGCACAAGAAGAAGAAAATAAACATTAGATATTAGACAGAGTGTCTAGTAGGAAAAAGAGATATGTTATTACTATTAGTTAAAGCCTAAAAAGATAATATTTCTGATTACTTAATCAACATACTTCAGATGAATAGAATCTATAATTAAGAAAATGACATTTGGTTATATTTTGTTAGTATATGATTAAAGTCTTTGAATAAGAAAGAGTAAAATAGATAGGAGACACACAGTGCAAATCCCAAACACCATAAGGACTACATAAATTACTTAAGGATTGTAAATCTTTTCTTTCTCTATGTCCATCTTAACTTTAGTTAATTCAATTAAAGAAATACTTGCATATAATTTAAATATATTTTATATTACTTAACAATTAATATCTAACCCAGAAGTTTCCTGACAATTATTGAGTGCTTACTAAATGCCAGAACCTGAGGTTGAGTATTTTCCACACATCTGCTACTTAATAATGACAACTTTAAGAAGTTATGTACTCTGAAAACTAGAATACTTAGGAAATACATTGAAGATGACACAATGAAATGAAAATCATTCCATGCTCATGGATTGGAAGAACAAACATTGTTCAAATGTCTCCCCTACCCAAAGCCATCTACACATTTAATGCAATCTGTATCAAAATTCCACCAGCATTTTTCACAGAGCTAGAAAAAATAATCCTAAAATTTGTCTGGAATCACAAAAAACAAAAACAAAAAACAAAAAACAAAAAACAAAAAACAAAAAGCCAAAGCAATCCTGAAAGAGAAAAGGAAAGTTGGGGCATCATGATTCCAGACTTCAAATCATATTACAAGCTATAGTCATCAAGACAGTATGATACCGGCACAAAAACACATTGATCAATAGAACAAAACAGAGAACCCAGAAATGGACCCACTACTCTATGTTCAACTAATCTTTGACAAAGCAGGAAGTAATCCCAATGGAAAAAATCTCTTCAACAAATGGTGTTGGCAAACTGGACAGCAATATACAGAAGAATGAAACTAGACCACTTTCATACAGTATACACAAAAATAAATTCAAAATGGATGAAAGACCTAAATGTGAGTTAGGAAACCATGAAAACCCTGGAGGAGAATACAGGCAGCAACCTTTTGACCTCAGCCATAGCAACTTCTTAGTAGATATATCACCGGAGACAAGGGAAATAAAAGCAAAATTGAACGAACTATTGGGACATCATTAGGATAAAAATCTTCTGCAGAGTGAAGAAAATCATCAACAAAACTAAAAGACAACTTTTGGAATGGGAGAAGATTACAAATGACACATCTGATAAAGGGTTAGCATCTAAAATCTATTTAAAAAAATGTATCAAACTCAACATCCAAAAAACAAAGAATCCAATTAAAAAATGGGCAGAAGACACGAATAGACATTTTTACCAAAGAGGACATAGAGATGGCTAATAGACACATGAAAAGATGCTCAACATCACTCATCATCAGGGAAATATAAATCAAAACTACAATGAGATATCACCTAACACCTATCACCTGTCAGAATGGCTAATATTAACAATCCAGAAAACAACAGGTGTTGGTAAGGATGCAGAGAAAGGAGAATCCTCTTGCATTGTTGGTGGGAGTGCAAACTGGTACAACCACTCTGAAACAGTATGGAGGTTAGGTAAAAATAGAACTGCCCTATAATCTAGCAATTGTGCTACTAGATATTTACCCAAAGGATAAAAAAATACAGATTTGTAGGCATACATGCACCATGACTTTTTTGGCAACATTATAAACAACAGCTAAACTATGGAAAAATCCCAAATGTCCATTGACTGATGAATGGATAAAAAAGTAGTATATATATATATATATATATATATATATATATATATATATTATAATGGAATATTACTCAGCCATCAAAAAGAATGAAATTTTGCCATTCCCAATGATGTGGATGGAGCTGGAGTGTACTATGCTAAGTGAAATAAGTCAGAGAAAGACAAATAACATGATTCAATCATACATGGAATTTAAGAAACAGATGAACAGATGGGAGGGGGAAAAGAAAAAGGGAAACAAATCATATGAGATTCTTAAAGATAGAGAACAAGCTGAGGGTTAATGAAGGGAGGTGGGTGGGGGATGGAATAGATGGGCGATAGGTATTAAGGAGGGCACTTGTTATGATGAACACTCGGTCCTCTATGTTAGTAATGAATCGCTGATTTCTACTCTTGCAATAACAAATATTGCACTATGTGTTGATTACCTAGAATTTAAATAAAAATTTGGAGAAAAAAAAGTAAGTTTTATCTTGTCTTACATATATAGTAACTGGGACTTAGAAAAGTCAAATTACTTGCTGACTACGACACAGCTGGAAAGAAGCAAATTTGGGATTTGATCCTAGCTATGTCTGATTTCAAAATCTGTGATCTAAGGTTGGAATTTAAGGCACTGAGTTGCCAACTGAACTGCAAATATCAAATCTACAGAGCCAAATCAAAATCGCATGATTCATTAGAATTTGGCTATTTGATACTTGTAATTTAGCATTTTGATATTTGGTTGACCACATAGATATAAAACTAGAAAACTCCATTACTTTGAATGGCATTATTCCCATTAGGAGGTAGAAATTTTGATTTATTTTTATCTAGTGGCAAACACTATTTGGGGCAGAAGTAAAACTTAATGAGGAAATTAGAGGAGTCATACAGGAGCAACTTTCTTGTTCAAAGGAAGACTTGTAGATGCAAGGCATAATTAGATATCTCTAAACAGTTTTCTATTGGTGGAAAATAAATATTGCAATTCTTATAAAAGCCAGTGACATACATATTCTGTGCATGTTGTTTCCCCAAACAGGATCATACACATTACTTTGCAGTCTGTTTTCCTTCACATATTCCAGGTTGATGCATGGCATTCTATTCACTATTTTAACAGTTACATATTTTCCCATAGGCTCTATGAATGTGAGACTATTTCCCTATTGATAAACAATCAGGTGCTTCGTAAAGTATTTTTTCTGCTACTAACAATACTGCAACGCACACCCTATGTCGTGTCCCTTATGTATTATAGTGGCGTTTTGTTTCTGTAGGGGAGATCTGTGGGTTGTTTTCATAATTCTATTCAGAAAAGACAAAAAAAACTGACAAAGATGAAGACTTTAAATATTGCAGATGGAAGAATTGGGATTCTTTGGAGAAGAAATGCACAAGTCTACTGAATGCTCTAAAATAAGAAGAAACCAGAAAAAGAGAAAAAAAGGTAAAGAAAACAATAGAATCCAGTGTTTCAAATAAATGGTACATTACAAACTCCCTTGATTCTTTTAAACTGCTGCATTTAACTTTTCTTACTATACGTTGCTCAATTAAAATTCAGTTTTTAGTTTCTTGGTAGAAGTTTGGTAGATTTCAAAATTCTAATCACTAAGAATTATTTTCCTCTTTTGTATTATTTTTAAGACTGAACAAAGCAGAAACACATTGTTAGAATATGCAAAAAGTTATTTGCCTCAATTCCAAAGAAAATATTTCAATGCACCAGTGTTTATTTGTTCATATGAAGAGAAATTTTGCTTCATATTCAAATTTATCACCGAAAATCTTTAGCATGAATTGAAAGAAAAATTATCAAATACCCTTAGAAATATTTGAGACCATAATTGGAATTTAATATGTAACATGTACAGCCAATATTCACAAAGATTTGTATTGAATTAAATAAAAAGATAAATAAAAATAGAAAAGGATAATCTTTACTTTTCTTAGTGGAGGTAAATTATTGAGAGTTCTCAAACATTAAATGAGGGCAGATGATTGTATTCCTAAATATTGGGTAAAAACCAACATAGAATAGAAAGGAAAACAAAAGCTATATGCCTGTTTCTGTGTGTTCAGGCAGCTAATACTCGACTAGGCTGGTTAATATAATTGGAAAGAGTCCAGGCTACCAGGCTTGTTAGCCCAATTATAATTCTCTGCATATTCAATAAAAGAAGCCAAGATGACAGCAGCACTGCCATAAATGTCATGTTCAATACTTGTAAGATTTTCCATTGTCAGCATAGCCCAATTATAAGTCAATTGTAAAGTGCACATTGCACACCACCCAAAAGTGACTGTAAATTATCTTAAAAATGCAATTTTAACTTTCATAGTTAAAATAAAAAGAAAGAAAATGAAGGTACTTTTGACCAGAGAGAAGTTTTAGATATGACATCCACATTTCTCACATTTATACTAAAAGCAGCAATTTGTAAGTGTAACATTATAGTTGTTCATACTATTTTTGCAGAGATGATTAGTTAAATATTAAATTTGTAACTACTATTATATTAATAATGTGAAAACTTGGGTATATAGCTTTTGAAGAAAAGTGGGAATGTTAATAGAACTATCACAGCTATTTATATATGATTGCTGAATAGTTAGTGAATATTAGGTATTATATTAATAAGACTCATCTTTAGAACCTCCAGTATAAATGATAAAAAAGTAAGAATACAAATAGTTGAATATGGTAATAATTTGGTTACACTGAATCACTTTATTTTCTATCTGAAAGATATCCCTAATAATTTTGCAAAGTATTTTGTGAATCTAAGACAGTGTTTCTTAAAATGAAGTTCAAGAACTATAAATAGGGTATGAGGGCCTACTCAGGGGAGATTAGATAAATTTTACTTACTTCAAAATTGACATCACCTAGTCACATATTCTTTTAATCCCTACTTCTTATTTTAAGATTTACTGTCGTAACAAAGGGTGATATATTTTATTATTAAATAGTATTGAATATATTGAATTTGTGGTGACATGTAGAAATGTTTGCTGAAAAATTAGCAACAAAGCATTTAGTAAATAGATAGCAAGGATATTACTGGTATTTATTCACAGAGAGCTAATGCTAAAGTAGTGTGGATCTTTTCATTTCAAGATTATGTAGTTTTGTTTTTTTTTTGAAATATTTTGATATTTTAACCTAGTGTTTGGTATTCTTCCTTTCATAAGCAAATTTATAGATAAAGGATCATTGTTTCTTAATAGGGAATCCATGAGCTTAAAAAAGTGTTTAGACTTTCTAAGGAGAAAGAGGTTACTAACATCTATGACTTCATATTCAGATATATTAGATGTTTCCCTTGCCCCAAATTTATCTGCAATGGAACAAAACAAAATAAACAAAATTAATTGCCACTGATTGATACTATGCAATATAATTTTTTAAACATTAAAAAGTTACTCATATATATGTTCAAATTGTAAAAATAAAAGAGAACACACTGCCACTACTTTCTAGAAGAAATACAGTGAAAACCAAGAGATCTAAAATATTACAAAACTGAGATCCAGAGAGGATAAATTACTTTTCCTAGGTCACAAAACTATTCACAAATTTACATCAAAAACGCCAGGCTGGATTAACACATATATGTTAAAATCTGCTACATCAAAATGCAGTCATTAGATACAGTATAGCAATGTAGTAGTGCTAGTCAATACATGTGAGTTTGATTCCTTTTTACAAAGAAGGGAATCACACTGATTTGAGAAGGGAAAGCACTAGTACATTTACTTTATTAGATACTTAACACATTTGTACAGTCTTTCAAGTTATGGAAATTTAAATAATTGCATTTTCAGGTCTAGATAACCACCTACATTTCCCCTTTTCTCATTTTTTTTTTCTTCAATCATCCAACACAAAACTAAACACGTTCTTTCACTAATCACTTGAGATTTATTTTAAATAACATCTTTCTTAGCTATCAACTAACATGGTCTAAACATTAGAATTTTCCTCTAAGGCTCATTAGAATTTGAAGACTTGAAAACATGTGACAGAATCTAATTTCCTTCACAAGTTTTTTCTTTCTCAACCACACAAATTTTATAGTAGGAAATAGTAAAAAAAAAAAAAAAAAAAAAAAAAAAAATTGCTTGAGAAAGATATATCTGCTAAAGAAGTTATACTGCAAAGTAACCAAATATTTGATGGGTGGAAATTTCCCTTCATACAAATAAACCAGACAGTGAATGAAGAGGAAGTGATAGAAATTGAAAATCACCATTCTATAGTCCCTAACAAGTTCTCATATGTAGGCAGCTACCACCATTTGTGCTATCATCGTTAAAAGGGAGATTACCAAACGTTATATACCTTTCCCATGGAAGGACACAATGCCATTTAAGAAAGGTGGTTTTTTGTTTGTTTGTTTTGTTTTGTTGTCAAAATAATCAAATTTGGATGGGATTATGCCTCTACACTGAACTTCCAATGTCCAAGAAAAACAGGGGACAAAAACAAAACAAAACGAAACAAAACCCCATCAAATCGATGCAATTAGAAGCAATTTTGGCATTTGGCTCCTTTAGCAAATATACTCCATGGCAAAAAAGAAAAAAAAAAAAAAGGAGAAAAAAATTGAAAAAGGAATCTCAGGGACATACCAAAATAACTGCCATGTACAAACTACTTTGGATCCTGATCTAAGCACTGGATATTTTATGATGTTAAGAAATTATTCATAATATTGAGATGGGATTATACTATTTGATCATGTTTTTAAGTCATTATCTTTTTATAAAATTAAACATTTATAAAAATGATTTGCCTGGATTATTTTCAAAGTAATCTTGGGATGCATCTTCCTTATTATATTTTCTCTTTATTTTTGTTCATGATTAAAATTTCTGATAATTAGGGCAGCCCCGGTGGCGCAGTGGTTTAGCGCCGCCTGCAGACTGGGGTGTGATCCCGGAGATCCCTGATCGAGTCCCACGTCAGGCTCCCTGCATGGAGCCTGCTTCTCCCTCTGCCTATGTCTTTGCCTCTTTCTCTTTCTGAGTAAATAAATAAATATTTTTTAAAAATTTCTGGTAATTAAAAAGTCTTTAAAAATCTTTAAAATAGTTAAATATCAAAAAAAATAGTTAAATATCTGGGCTTATTTCTGTTTTAAATATTATCATTTCTCAATACCACTTTTCTTATAATATGATTAAATATAATAGTGTATATAAAACAGCACGATATTGCCTATTTATTTTTTATATTAAATGTGGTCAGTTTATCATGTGAATAAATTATTTATGGTATGTGTAAGGCTAACAGGCTCCATTGAAATAATTTTGGATTATGAAATGTAGTCTTTAACATGTAGAACACATTAATTTCCTCTATGAAATATCCATTTCACTTCTACAGAGGCTTATTTTGAACTTGTAACTACTTTATCCATGCATATTTTGAGAATAAAGGAATCTATGTAATTATTTCTTTTCCATGTTTCCTCGGTCTATAAATATTAAGTTAATTATACATATCAAAATAACTGTTATTTTGTATTTTTTCTCTCTGTTTCCATTCTTCTAGCAGTGATAGTTTACCTATAAAATATTTACACTCCCCTATTCTATATTTATTTCTTTTGCTCTCAAAAATCTCTTTAAACTTCATGAGTCACTACTAATTTATAAATCTCTTTTTCTTATGCTATATTCCATACTTCCCTGTAGGCTTATGACTTTCACTGTGATAGGAATAAGGATAAGTTTTCAAGGCTTTGTAAAAAATTAGACTCAAACTCATGCCTCTAGAAGAGACTATAAAATAAATGCAAACCCTTAGATGTATCAGTCATATATTATTATGAAAGCTTTGAGGCACTACCAGAATAAAAGGTTCTCAATAAATAAAGTACATAGCTATCCTTTGAAGTTATATTTTATGTCTATGTTACCAAACCAGGAAGCTATTTTATAATAACCTAAATCTACAACTGGAACAAAGTAGGTTCTTGGAGATTAGTATTCCCCAGCTCCTCAGTGATTCACTTTAAGGGATAAATTTATTTTCAGGTTTTTTTCCTATTAAATTACTACTCTACTTAGAATTTTTTACTCAATAATTTAACTTAAAATGTATCCTATTTTACTAATTTAAACATATGCAAAGTAAATGATTATTTTATGCTCATAAACCGTAATGGTAAAATTGTAAAACAACTATAGGTGCTTGTTTGAATCCTTTCTGAGCCACTAACGTTTTCTAATTGTCATATACAACCATTAATAGTATGACATTTACATTTACATTCTAAGGCAGAAGATGCTATGGGAATATTATATGACATAACCATTCTCTATTGACAATATGTGTGTATATTAGTGCAGGTGTATGTACCCAGAATACAATATTATGTAATAATTTTGTGTGATCATATGCACATATAACAGTTTATTCATTTCTTATTATACCACTGGCAATTATTATACTTTTATTTCCATCTAGGAAGAATAACTGCTGGACTCTGGATTAATGTAAAGAATGGTTGTCAATTAGAGAAACAGTATCGTCTAGTCAACACATTCATTGACTTACAACAGTTTTGCAATTGTAATGGATGACTGGTCTTCATTGATGCGAAGGCAGAGAGGATCGGTACCACCAGGGCCTTATACTGATTCAGCGGTTTATAGTTTCAGCTCAAGGAAAGCAGTGACAAGAGATGGGTCAAGGGACAGAAACAGAAAAGATATTTGACAAAAATAGTCAAATATTTTCATAAGACATTTTTTGGAAGATGTATAGAGAGGGATGTGCAATTCAGAACCATGTGCTGATTTGCCTATAGCATTCCAGCAAAGAGTTATGAAGAACTCAGACTCATTGTTCCCTAACTCTTAATCACCAGATAATGGGTTAATTCTGGAAAAGCTGTGCAAATGGAAGATATGGTTAGGAATAATTCAAAGGAATCTATCTAATCTGTTCCAGCATAGTTCAGGTAACTTGCTCAATTCCCAGGGATCCAAAGATAATCATTTTAGCGTAGCTGGAAAAGTCAAGCCCCTCCATGCATGAGCATATGATCAAGAAATACTTGTTATTGCCCCATGTCACCCCAATAAGGAGTTCCTGCAAGGTGAAAGGTAACTTCCAGAATACTGTGCACAGCCACTGTTGCCTCTCTTGTCTAATCCTGAGGTATACTTCAGGTAGGATCATGATTCCCTAAAATTAAGTATCCTCAGGAAAAGAGCTCAGACCCAGAATACACACACTTAACATACATTCAGTATTTAAGGCATGCTAATTTAAGGCCTCTTTACATGCCTATTTATAGTACATCACTTCCATAAACCAAATGCAGGGAGTGTGATCATTTAGAAATGTCACTTTCAAATTCTTTAATCTCTAACAGTTTTCACTGTTAGGTCATATAATCAAGACTTTCTGACTCATAGATGCTATTTTTTTTTCTTATAGCCTTTATAAGTGACAGGAGATTAAATCAGATTACTGAATCAATTGTAGATAGGTGAGTAAATACTTGGCTGTTGATATGTGAGTGCAGTGGGTCTAATGGAGAACCTTAGCAGCTTCTTTTCTTGCTTCTTTGCCTTTGCCTTCTATTTAACATTTTTATTTTATATTCATATAGTTGGTGATTTTTTTTATAATTCATTTTCCAGAAAATTTTCGTTACCTGCTATGTAACTCTCTGGGTCAAAAAATATTACTATTTTTCTTTGATTGATGTAGTAATGTTACTCATAACATGAATTTTAGGGTATAGATTGTGGTTTGGGAGATTTGATGAACTTTTATTTAAAGCATGATAACAAAGATGAGCAATTGAGAATATACTATGACTACATCTAGATGTGAAACCTACAAAACAAGAACAATATTGATGACATTTCTCAGAGATATGATGAGGGTCTCACTATTTTTTAAGACACACACACACACAAAGTAAATTAAATACATCATAATCTGGCTCACCTGAGGGGAATTAGATATTTTTAAAGATGAATTTTTGATTAATTTTAGAAGTATTATATAAAATTAATTTAAAAACCAACATTAAAAAATCAACATGACCCAGATTTCTGTATCAACTATAGTCAATAAATATGTATAGTAATTGAAAAATAAGCTGGACTTTTTTGAGTTAAATATTCTCTGAATGGAGTATTATCACTCACATTATTTCAATACTTGGAAGAAAGGAACTTCCCAATATAGTCTGTCTCAATTGGTAAAATGTCAATAGGTGACATTGATCTAGTTATGTGGAGGTAGAATGGAAAAATGGTCTTGGTTCAGTTTCAGAAAGTCTGTTTGGTGTACATGCAGCATCTTCTACACACCAGCTTTGTGGAAACTTGCTTTAGAAGTTTATCATTAATTCTGCCCAAAATAATCTTGGGAGTAAGCTACTTCAAAGAATGTCTGTTCTGAAAATATGATGACAACATGCCCGAAAGTGTTGCAGCGAGATGAAAACTCTTGTAATTACAAAATACATAATTACAATGTACTAAATAAGCCATGCTGTATTTCACAGGTGGAAGCAATCAGGTTACAAATATCTTAGAATGTCATGAACTGTCTGTCTTTTATATCTAGAATAGTGCAAATATGTTAGGAGAAAGGCTAGCAAAAAGTTACAAAGTAATAAAATATATATTAAGATCTACTTACAAAAAAAAGTATTATTTTTTAATTTTTACATTAGTTCGGGCAGTTTGAAGATTTAGCCAAATGACGCTGTTTAGAATAAGCTTTGTCATTCAAGAAAGGGACAAGATACTTTATGATGAATGCAAGCATACAGAAATATCCTCTGAATTCTCATTTTGTCAGAATGTCAGATTGCTACTGAGTGCAGGCGGGACGATTACTTCGTACAGTGCCTCAGGTAAGTTAGCTGCTGGTTTTGGCTTGTAAGATAATCTCAACTGGTAAACATGTTCATTTGATATGCCAAATACTGCTAATTATAAAGTTTTAAATATCTACTTGTAAAATAATCATAATATGGAACAGCTCATATTTTAATAAAATATCTGTTAAAAGAGATGTCATTATTATTACTGTTTTTTAAAGCTGGTACATTCTACTTTGAAGTCTGTGATACCCACATTCACAATGAAAAAAAAAAGTAACAATTTCAGTACTGACTTTTTAAGTAATCACATTGAATGAAAGATATATTCAAACATACCAAACTGGTTTAAGATGCAAATTTGAAAAGATAAGAAAGCTACAAGAACAAAAACTTCACTAAATGAAATTGAATTCTTAAGATCGTTTCCCTGACAATGTTTTACTCAATTTTATGAGGTTGAAATTAATGAATGTCAGAGTTAAAAAAGTAAGTAAACACTTTAAAAAAGTACAGGTTTCACAAAGAAACTCTGAGGTCAGACACTGTTAATTCCAAATTGTATGTGGAAATTAAGGCTTGAGGGATAGAACAGATTTTCTCAGCAAAACCCAGCTACTCAAGAAAGGAATCGAGAAGGTTCCAATCTTCCAACTCCTAACACTGGGGCTTTTCCTGTCCTACACCCTGACTTTCACTACCTAGGTACTGGTTCCTCTTATCTATGGAACAATAATCCAACTAACCAAGAAAGAAATTGTTTGTGTTGTACTGCTATTTTTCATAATTTCACAAACTATTTTCTATGTACATATTAATAAACATGTAGAGAAGTCCTAACATTTTACATGAAAATATATTTTAGAGAAAAAAATAAAATCAGTTCTCATTAAATAAACTATAAGTAAATTTATTCAGGTTGCTTGAATCTACTGGTAAGCCTAAAATCCCACCTGGGATGATTTCAGAAAATCAGAGAATCTCACAGTTAGAAGGTACCATTAAAGGTTATCTGGTCTGACTTCCTTCCCAGCGTTGACTTTCAAATACTGTGCACTGTAAATAGAGGGAAAGAGCTATTCAGCAGTATAAGCTGAAACTGTCCATTAATTTTGAAACTCTAAAGCACTACTTAAAAATTTAAATGAGGAAATTATGTGTTGTGATTCATACTCTGAAACTCATTCTGAACATGAGTCACTCCCCTGTGCCAGCTGAAAGCCAATGGAAGACCCCCATTAGGATATTTTTCCTAAAGTGCAACCAGTATTAAACTTCCCATGGTATCAAATTGGGAAATGATTTTGAAGTTCCAGTCCTTAATAAAAACTGGAAACAATATAAGACATATCCATTGTTCCATTTAGGGCATACCTTTGAAAGGTAATTCAAGTCAAGATAATCTAACAGCCATCTATTAAACATGCCCTATAAATTCCAGGGATGATGTTGCTCTGGAACAAACAGTGTGATTCATACAAGATCTTTTAGAAAAGGAAACAAATATGTAAAGAAGTAACTCCAAAGAAACTGAATGTAAAACTAGGTTTTGTCATTAGCAGTGGGATTACACCTTAGAAAAATTATTTCACCAGCTGAACAAAGTTGGTTGGAAGTCTGGACCAAGAGAGGAAAGTGGTCCTTCCAGGCAGCTGCATCATTGCACAGGTAGGGAGAACAGAGGGGTCATGGTGTTGAAGGAAGGAGAGCTTTTAGCTTGCTCTGCTATAGAGCTGGGTTAGATAATACCTGTTCTGTTGGTGTAATCTATCCACCTCTACTCACAATCTGTGTGAACGGCTTTTATGCTTACTCCATTTTTCCTAAAATAATTAGACTCAGTGGTAGATGGAGCAAGGAAGAGGTGGGCATCAGATTCCATTTCTCAGAGATTAACTTGCTAGAATCCTCAGGTGACACACTTTACAGGCTATGGAACACTTAAAGGATACGTTCCTATGCAGGCAGGCACTTACAGCATACACTGGAGCTGGCAATGCAGCTATGACTACTCCTCCTTAAAACCTCATAAAACCTCCTCTTCAAAGAGATTTATGAATAATGTGAACTAAATAATTCATGGGATTGCAGATGCCAGTCCAAATAGCCTCTTCTTTTTTCAAGGTTTCAGTTGGTAGAACTGTGATCAAAAGCCTTCATCAGTCATGATAGTCGCATTTGTCCTCACTCCAAACAAACCGTATTTGCATGTGAATGTTTTTCATTGAAATGAGATATATAATATGCCAGCCAAGGCCCAACTAAAAGGCATTTTATGCCATTTAAATTCAGTCAAATTAAAGGCTGAATGCAACCTAAAAGGTCTACTCTCAGAACAGTAATTTGACACATCATAAATAAGAACCATTTTTTGTTAGCGTAGGTTCAGCACTTGTCAGGAAATTGTACACAGCCATATTAACAAAGTGCCGCCTCTTAGGGAGAAATAAACTATAAGAAAAACCTTGTATGTAAAGCAGCAAAACACACAAAGAGTGTAATATAGTGTCATTGGTTCAAAGTTGACATTTTTCACTGACATTTACAGAAGAGGAGAGAGAATTTTAACCTGCTTGAATGCCAAAAGAAATTGTCAAAAACAATTTCTTTGGTTCAAATTTAAACTAAAAAATATGTTTCGGAACAGGTGAAAATATTGATTGCCATTTAGTTCAGAACAAGTGGCTGTCACTCATCAACTTAATTCTTGGTCTTGGATAGTGAGAACTGGAGTCATTGGTGGAGATTATAAACTAAAAAAGACAAAATTGAGTTTAAAAATATCACATGTTTGGCAATGTTATAATACTCTTTGAAAGGCCTCAACCAGGGATCCCTGGGTGGCGCAGCGGTTTGGCGCCTGCCTTTGGCCCAGGGCGTGATCCCGGAGACCCGGGATCGAGTCCCACATCAGGCTCCCGGTGCATGGAGCCTGCTTCTCCCTCTGCCTATGTCTCTGCCTCTCTCTCTCTCTCTCTGTGACTATCATAAATAAATAAAAAATTTAAAAAAAAAAAAAAAAAAAAGGCCTCAACCATGTGGAGACCAAATTTTTTACTAAAGCTTATGAATGGGTGTTATAACTTATTTTCTAGATCTCATTGACTAAAATAAATATCATTGGGTAACACATATTGAAAGATTGTTTTAGATAGACTGTTTTAGATGAAAATTGATAATGGCAAGAGGCAAAAGGCTAGAATCCAAAGGCCAGAAAGAACGGTAGTAGAACACTACACAAGAATTCTAATGATTTAAATTGTCCCACACAGTCAACCTTATTTTTCTATTTCTTTACATGCAGCCTGTGTGTTTGTTGGGCCAATCCATATACTCAATCTTATTCTGAAAATATTAAGTCTATTTATTTGCGTCCTCAATAATATTAAGAAAAACAGCAAAGATTGTACTTTCACCCTGAATTGTCATTATGGCTGTAAAAGTTAATTTTTATCTTTGTATTTCTATCTTTCTATGTACTAAAGACATTTGAGATATTTGTAGAAGAAAATGTATGACGCCCCAGGTAGTATACAGGAAATTTGTAGACATCAGATATCAGCACCCAACCTCTGCTCACATCTTCAAATATCTGAAATTCTAAAAGCAGAAAATAACTATAATCTCATTCTCCTACTCTACCTGATTATGGTGATTCTTATGCTATATGTCACATGAGTGGGGAATATTGACAAGAAAGAGGAAAATCTAGATTACTGATATTTTAGTTCTAATTCTTTTTAAGTGCATGAAGCTTAGAAAACTTAAAATAAGAATGAAGGAAACCTTATTCTTTAAAAGGCAAACCATACTGATAAATTGTTTTAAAAATACTAAGTAAGCTAAAGTAAGTTGTACTTTTGCTTTAGAAGAATTGTGGGAAAGTACAGATGTTTAGGTATCTCCAAGAGATAAAAATATGGTGTTTTTATATAACTACATAATGTTAAATTCATCTGTATAATCTCAAAATGTGGCTTCCTGTTTTCTGTGTATATGAACTTTAGCCTAGATGTTATTCCTCAGGTAAAATAATTAGGTAAGAAAGATATTAATTAACAGTGATGCAGATATATAATAAGGATAATGACTTTCACCTTCATGGAAATACCATAACTACATCAACTATACTTTTCAATTATTATTTTACAATAAAACTATGTAATGACATAGTTTTCCTGGAGAAGAGAAAAATGGTACTCTAAAGGAGGCAATGTATAAAATCTAAGATAATTCACTGGACACATTAATTCTAAATCACAGCTACCAAGAATTAGCAATTCCACAAAGTCTTTAAATTGTCATCTTGTTGTCTTAGGGGTAAATATCTAGTAAAGAATCATATAGTAATTATATATTCATATAAAGTATATAAATAAACCTGTAAATTATATAAAATATACCTGTACTTGTATAAGTATACATTCAAATATATATACATAATTATAACTGTGACATTTTATAAATGAATACCCCCTAGGATGTATTGGATATGACAATTATCTAAACCACTTTTACAGGAACACCAAAGTGGCTCAGTGATTAAAGCATTTGCCTTAGGTTCAGGGCGTGATCCTGGAGTCCCAGGGTTCAGTCCCACACTGCCTCTCTCCCTCTCTCTCTGTCTCTCATGAATAAATACATAAAATTCAAAAAAAAAAAATAAACCACTTTAACTTTGTTCTGACTTAACAAATAATATATAAATTTTAATACGTTTCAACTTTTCATCATGACAATGAAAGAGAAATAAGCGAGGATTTTTTGTGATGACCTAGATTTTCTTCTCTCCCTATACCAACTTGTGAATTGCTGATTCAGATATTGAGAAATGTATATATTTTTCATATTTCAGTAATAGATGTCATCAATTCTGAAGCCCGTGCATCCATATGTAAATACTCATTGTAAACAAGTCAATATAAGGAATATCTAATCTGCGAGGGAAATTAGGACAATTCTGATGCAAAGGTACTGCCTTTATAGGAAAACTACAAGGAATGGCTTGTGGCAGAAAAACACAATATATCAGTGGGAATGTGAATACTAATGAGAGAAAACCAAGGGATAAGGATATGGCAACGTATATTGAAAGCAGACACTGATGAGGGCAGATGTAGAAAAATGATTATCAACTTTAGACCCCTAGAGCAACATGAATGAAATCACATCCTTGTGTTCTGGGAAATAAAACAGGCAACTTGGATAGAAATAAAGAGAGGCTTTAATTATCTAAAAGAAAATTGGGAGCAACCCATGATAATACTGAAGTGGGGTTATTACAGAATACAATGTAGAGTTAATTCAGAAATCAGTTTGTTCAAAAACATCAACAGCTGGGTTTAATAATAGACACAATGAATCAGAAATGAATAAAACCTTGAAGTAGAAGATTATCTGAGCAACTCTAATCATATTATTAGATTTACTAAGGAAAAAAAATGACAAAGGATCTATAAAAGGACCTTATTTGTGTGAATATAGTTCTAAACAACATTTTTTAAGACATAAATCTGAGGTCATACTAATTATACATATTTCATGGACACTTCTAGATTTTTATGACACAATGAGCAAATTATATGAGAAGGGATTCACTATAAATAACCAAAATAAAATCTGAGGGAAAAATCCATATGTAATGATAGAATACATTTTTCAGGGTTAAATTAGATTCTTTTTTCTTAGACTTTTCAAATGTGAAGTTTGAGGGGTTAGGGACTAGACTTCTCATACTGTTAAATATCTAATGAACTAAGACTGTAAATGGCAGGAGATTCTGTAGAACAAGATCTAGTTAAATATCTCAACATGTGGAGTTTAAGAAGTCATATAACGAAAGGCTCAGAGCCGATAATCGGAGCTGACCCCTTGTATACGGAGACAAATTGAGGAATCATCATGGAAAGAATGGAAATGTGAAAATTAATTTTTTGCAAGATGATCAATTGTATTTATTTATTTATTTATTTATTATTTATTTATTTATTTATTTATCTTAAAAGATTTATTTATTGGAGAGAGAGAGGATGCACACAGGTGGAGGTGAGAGGCAGGGGGAGAGAGAAAGTCAGCAGACTTTGTGCTGAGTATGGAACCACCCAGGTGCCCCACCAATGTTTTAAAATTAAAATTGCTTATGTAGCATCTTTTGTCCTGTTCGTGTAGCACATTTACTTACTAGAAGTATTTAACACCAGGTTTAGAATACCAGCCCTCATCACTTACTGATGTGAACTTGAGGAGGACATGCTGTGTCTCTGTGCCTTAAATTCCTCATCTCTAATATGGGATGATAACAATACCTGATTCATAGGATTATAATACAAATATAAATGAATCTATATTTATATAAAGCACACAGAACAGAGTCTGGCACATAGTAAGGGCACAGAAACTATGCTATCTTTATTGTAGTCTTTATGACCTCATATGGAAGTGGCATCCTTTTATTGGCAGCTTTGTCTTCTCTGCTCACTATCAGGAACCCATTTCCTCATACAGAGCTCAGCATTTGGTAGGCACTCAAGAAGTTTCCTGAATAATAAAGATAGATACCTGCTATGTATCAAGCATTGCACTTAACTCTAAAGAAACAAAAGATGAAAATAAGAGCTTGCCAATTTTTGACTGTACAATGATGTACAGTATGATGTACAGGTTTGTATGTCCCCTGTCCTTTTGTATCAGCTTAGAGAACACTAAAATAAAAGCACACCTAAGTACTCTAGATAAGTTGATATAAAATAGTTTAGGCACCTTTCTAATTTATCTAATAGTGACTTATTTTATTTTGTGGGGAAAAAAATTCCCCAAGCATAAAGTAGGTAAGGGACCAGTGATATAAACTTTAACTTTGCAATTAGAGTAGAAAAGGAAAAAGAAAAAAAAAAAGAGTAGTGTAAATATATCACTTAACAGCCATACAAATAGATCTTGTATTTAATATTTAAATTTGCTTGACTCCCACCTCCAACTTACCTCTCATCTGAAGAAAAGAATATGACACTTTCCCCAAATGAAATCCCCACCCTACTCATATTTGTTATTGATATATATCAATATATACATCAATCATTTTCTCCTTCATCATACTTACTATGTAATATAAGTGCCCTGCTTTAAAAAAAAGATTAGCCAGATTCTTTCAGAAATGTGTGCTTGGATAACTAAGAGATTGTGACCAGAGCCAAACTGAAACATCTGACATGGTACATAGTTGAAGCCAAACTAGAAATAGAATGGAAAATGAACTAGAAAGGGAAAAGATGTAGATGACAAAGTGTCTTAGATATGCCTTGTGTCCCTCCTTTCAGGGCCATAGCTTGCACTGCTTCCTGAATTTCCATTTGGTAAACCAATTTCTGAAAAGCAATGCGAGTATTATGTGTATGTGTGTGTGTGTGTGTTATATATATATATATATATATATATATATATATATATATAATTTTTTTAGTACTATATATAACCCAGGAATGAACAACATGTGCCAGAATACACACATAAAATGTAAGGAAAGAGGGACACCTGAGTGACTCAGTCAATTAAGCATCCAATTTGATTTCAGCTCAGCTCATGATCTTAGGGTGGTAAGATCCAGTCCATTCAGGGGCTCTGCTCTGAGAGTAGAACCTGCGTAAGATTCTCTCTCTTCCTCTCCCTCTGCTCCCCCAACCACAATGGCTCATGCATGTGCACACTCTTTCTCTCTCTCTCTCTCAAAAAATGTTTAAACAATAAATAAAAAGGAAATGTAAGGGAAGAAAACACCCACCATACACAAGGTGGATGTACACTCTTATGTAGTACTGACTCATCTAAGGTTCAGTTTTGATAAGTGGATCTTCTAGGATTCAAGCTTTATTAAAAACAAGATGACTCATTTAAAAAAAAAAAAGATTAAAGATCCTGCATTAATTATTCTGGACAGGACTGACAAGTAGAGCAGTTCTTAAAAAGCAGACATAGGGAATGCCTGGGTAGCTTAGCAGTTGAGCACTTGCCTTTGGTCCAGGGTATGATCCTGGAGTTCTGGGATTGAGTCCCACATTGGGCTCCCTGCATAGAGCCCACTTGTCTCTCGCCTATGTATCTGCCTCTCTCTCTGTGTGTGTCTCTCATGAATAAATAAATAAAATCTAAAAAAAAAAAAAAAAAAAGCAGACTTAGAGGGTGTCCAGGAAAACCTACATAGAATTTTGAATGACAATGTTCTTACTATATTGCATAGTGTAAGACTGCATTGAGGTGAGAGATAGGGAGTCTAGGTTGTCCATGTTCTGCTGCATATGAATAGGGACAGATTTTGAAAAAATCTTTGAGTCTTGTAAAGCTTATTTATTATTACTCAATGCTTCTTTTCAAACATATAAATCCTTATCTTTTATTTCAGTCAGCTCTTTCTCTTTACTGTGTAGGCCCATTATAGCTAGATTTTATGTGTAATTGGCAGTAAAACGCCTCAGGAACTGAGGATCAGAGTTTTGAGTTCAGAATTCTCAAACTCTCCAATGTCTTTCATACCACTCCTTAAGTAGGAGCCTACCTCACCTACAGATGTGGTACTTCACCTCATTTGAAAACAGGAAAAACTTTAAAACAAATAAACAAAACCAAACAAAGCAAAAATGAAAACATAAAAAACGTTGATAGTTATTTGTCCTTGTTTTGATAAACTGATTATTCTCCTAATATGAATAGACTTTTGACATTTTGTTATATATACTAGTTGTGTACTTATCACTCTTTTATATCTAAGCAGTGGAACACTGATCTCATTAAAAGAATATTAATCATCAAGAAGCAGGGTGGAGAAAAGGCTAGAATAGTCAGAGAAGTCCTGAATTTTCACTTTTCTTAAGGCTAATCCTGTACATCATCTGAATGATATTTAGCTCTTTGGGATTCGAGGAAAGTTCTCCCTGACAAAAGTTTCTTATCTCCTCCCTTCCGCCTTTTTGTTGACTTAAATAAAAACTGCATCTCATTTTTGGCAACAGAGAAGGAGGAATAAGATTAGTACCAGTAAGTAAAATCCCTCTAGCCCAAAATTTGAGTCAGAAGTATCAATATAAAGACAATGTATTTTGTCTTAAAAATAGATTTGTGTGTATTTATGTGTTTATGTGTGTGTGTGTGCATTTATTTGTGTATGTGTGTATTGCCGCTGAAAAGACCCAGGAACAATGGAAATCTAGGAGCAATGAGTATCCCTAGTACTATAAGTTAGGTTTCTAAATACATTTTAATTAAAAGAAAATAGGATTTATTGAATAAATAGCTTTTAGGGAGCAAAAAATGTACAGTCCAGAAAGGTAGAAAGCCATAAACGTCTGCTGATTTTAGTCAAAAGAACTGAAGAGGCACTCACTGGTCAAATATGGGAGGTTTTGAATAATTACCCTAGTGATTAAGACATGTCAAATATGCTTAAATTTAGGAACACACACTGATCCTCAAAACAAAGAAGCAAAAACATAAACAAACTTCTTTGTTAATTCTTGGAAGATGCCAGGAAACCAACTAGTTATTTTTAAGATCGTCAAAAACAAAAAAGGAATCAAGTGTTTATCCTATCTTTCTTATATGAACAATACTTCAGGGATATAAATCAGTGGTGAAATTAAATTTCTCTTTATAGAAGTATTTAAGCTCATGGATAAAGAGGAAATGATAGAATTAGAATATCACAGTTTGCTCCCAAAACAAACCAACAATAATCTAGGTGTTGAAAAGATGAAACGTGATTGACCATGAGTTCATAATTGTTTTAAACAGGTCATGAAAATATGGGGATGTGTATTTGATACAATATTAATAATTTTTAATCCTTTGGTTGTGGACCAGATAAAAATAAAGTGAGTATGATCGAGTCTGAACAAGAATAGCCTAATAGAAGGAGTCAGCAGTACAAAGATGAGAAAAGAAAGGGGGAAAGGAAAAACGGAATGGTGCAGAGTAAATTAGCTTCATTTCTGACTGTAACCCAGAGTTGCTAGCAGCTTTGGCATGCAGGGGACTGGGGGGGAGGGTCTATGGAAATAGGAGAAAAACAATGAAAATATAAGGTAAGCAGTGGCTGAGAGGCTGGAGAGGAATTTCGAGTATAAAAGCACATTTGCTAAAGTGGCAGGCATCACATCCAAAACAAAGTAAGCATTGGCCAGGATTCTTTTCTTTCCCCAGCAACAGCTATACCAAATGAGAGATGTAAAAATATGTATCTGGTCTTGTACAGCAAACTAATTCACACAGATGAAAGAGGTGTGAGGGTGACAACATACAAAGAAAAAAGAAGGAACAAATGAAAGTAGAGGGCACCTCTATCCAAAACTTCACGATGGATCCTGGGAGAATTCACCAGTTTAGGACCTGATATGCAGGGATCTTTAAGAGAAATGACTGGAAATCAGATGAATATGTGGGAGTCATAAAATGATGGCACAGAATGGAATGCTGGAAATGTGTGGGTATGGGGGCTTATAAACACGGCCGCAAACTCTTTGACACTCTTCCCATTGAGAGGTGGATCTGTGCCCTAATTCTCTGAATCTGGGCAAATGTGTGGCCACTTTGCCTAATGGAACACAGCAGGGGAGAAGTCACATAACTTCAGAGGCCAGAAAGGCAATGTATCTTCCATCTTGGTCTCTAGAAAACTTGCTCTTGGAAGCCTGAACCTTCACATGAGTCTGACTCCCTGAGGACACATATGCAACAGAGGCCAGTGACACCAGATATGTCTGCTGAGAGCAAAACTTCCTTGGATTGTCTTGCAGATCAGCTCCTCTACCAGCTGAACATCAGTGACTGATCTCCATGGATGCCATAAAACAGAATTCCCCATTAGTGACCTGTCTAAATTCTTGATCTTCATAATCATGAGCCATAATCAAGTGGCTATTGCTTTAAGCCACTAAGTTTTATAGTAGATAACTAAGCTAGGAGATTCCCAAGGTATGATCGGTGAGAATGATGAGTCGAATATGTTTATAGTTGATCTTACTTTGAGTTGTCATTGAATCAGTAAAAAAGCAATGCAAAAACTCAAATAATTGGGTAGATGCAGCCCTCCTCGTCTCCCCAGTCCCCGAGCAAATCATGCATGCTAAGTTCAGTGACTACTGTAGAATGGAGGACACAAAGAAATAATGGTCTGCCTGTTTTTTCCTCTTATATAAGTTTTAAATATAATATTTTAGCTATCCAAAATTATGTACACACACATCTGTTATAAACTACTATATAGTGAATAAGAGGAATACACTGGCAAGTCAAGAAATAGAATATAACCGCAAATTTGCATCTACCCATGTGTTTCTAACCAATTCAATGTCCTATTCTCCCTGCTTTTCACACTGTTAGGGAAAGGAAAGGCCATGTTGATATCTACCTACTGCCATATAAACAAGTAATTGCTCTACTACACCACGGATTATGCAGTTTATCATCCTCACTAAAGAAGTAAAGAGACACCACAAAAACATAATTATTCTTTCTTTATCTTTATTCACGGCAAAAATAGGTCATTTGTTTTACCATTGCGAAGATCTTAAGCATATGTGCAATTAAATTAGGGGAATATTGGAATTGGGTTACTTTGATTATATTGTATGTCTACCTCAGCTGGGATAACCGGCATTTTTTCAGGATTCCCAGCCGCACAGTCATTGTGAGGTTATCTAGCTGCATGTGATTTTATACGTCTACCTGTTAAATCACATATACAAATGCAATATCTAGCATTTGGGAACATTATGTGGATTCATGACAGTCCCAAGGGGATTATGGATCTAGAAAACGATGAATGAATTACAAGAAGCAAAATATATTGCTTTCATCTATGACAGATATAATCTAGCTGCAATATCATTCCTATTATGGGCAGAGTAGCTAACTGGAACTCCCTCATACCTGCAATCAGAAACTTAGACAATGAATTGGGATTGTGGCAATATATAGAGCTCTCTCAAGTTTAATTAGTGTTTTGAACCTCTAGCTTGTATTATAGTCACAAAGATGTTAATTATATTGCTCTGTTTTTGAAAATATTTCACAAAGATAAGACCCTATAGCTCCAAATCTATCTCTTAAATTTTTAAAATGAGGTGAAACATTTTTCATGCATCATCTAGATTTTATAGGCTACCCTGGTGGCCTGGTACATATGTGACCCTATGATTCCATACAGACATGCTCAAGATATTGTAATACTTGTCAATAATACCTTAGGAGAATGGAACACTTATAATAAACCGAAAGACAACTTCAAGAGTAAATATATTTGACTTCTAATAAATATCAAGAGGCAAAAGAATGCCTGGACCCACAAACAAAAGTATTTCATGCATAAATATCAATTACTAGGAACTTCAATACTAAAAAGAGGGAGAATTATATGTTTCTATTATGTTGTCATAAAACATACCTAAAACAAAAAGCACCTATACGTGCCATACTGTTTTTGAAAATAAAATTGTTTTATGACTTGAAGTCAATTTACTAAACATATATAATCCATTTCCTACTATTATTCCACAGAAACAAGGAGGATATTTGAAAAATTTAAGTTCACAAAGGAGAACACAATTTATAATGCAATATGGTGTGGAATGGTTATAGGAGAGATAAACCAGCATGGATCAGATCAAAGGTGAGGGGTAATTTATTTCCACTATGGTGGGTGGGAGAACCCCCTTAGAAGGAGTGTTAGAGAGATTAAATTTGAAAGATAAGTAGGATCTCAATAAGCAGAGATGAAGTAGGAGCACACTTCAAACTTCAGTAACAGCACAAAGAAATAGAAATATTTGAACGTAGAGTGTTATACCCCTTCACTTTCAGCTCTTAAAGTAAATGAGGACATTGCAAAGAAGATCAGAGCTAAAAGAGAAAATGAAGGGCCATAAATAAACATTATGTCAGTTAACTGAACTGTATTTAGCAGGTGCTAGAATCTTTATTTATTACAATTCTTTTTTATTGAGTAAAGACTTTGTACCCTAAGATAGTAAGTTTGCCATGAGTATATAGTAAAAAGAAAATTAGACCAATTAAGAGGGCTTTATAATAGTTTAGGCAAGGTATGATGGAAGCCTGAAAAAAATCTAGCAAGAAAAATTTAAACAAGGATGCAAAATGTTTCTATATCATGAAGAGAAAAATATTGTTTGGGCTCATTTAATTTGTAGTGTATGTTTTTCCCAAAAATATATGCTATAGACTTCAAAACAAAGAAATGGCAACAAAAGGGGAATGAATCATGAAACAAGAGTGTTTACTAATATTATTATTATTCACAATATAAAAGTTTAGAATTTTATATAAAAGACATAGAAATAAAAAGAGATAGAGAAAGTGATACAGATAGAGAACCCAGCATCAAAACTAAGATTACAATCCTGACCTAAGAAAACTCTTTAACTTCCTATTATACCCTTTATATAGTCTTCTTGACTCTACAATGGCAGGACAAATAACATATACATACATAGCTTCTAATATTTTTTTATCAGCTGAAGTGAAACATTAATACAAAAAAGATAGAAACTTGCAAATAAATGTAATAACAAAGAATATAACTCTCTTACTATATCTTTTCACATTCATTGGTATGAAACAATAAATATTTGTCATAGTTGGTAATTTTTGAGGGGAGGTTGGGCTACTATAATCAGGTACTAAATTCTGGGAATAAAGCAATATTCAAAAAACAAAAGCACTAGACTTCAGGGGCCTACATCCTGAACAAGAAGCTCAAGGAGAGGGACAATTTTCACTTTAGGATAAATTTGTTCTCATCCCGTGTCACTCAGGATGTGTACAATTGAAATAAGTGGGGAAAAGATTACACACTCCACTGCCTTAGTGAGGACGGAAGTCATGCCACTCATTTTTGGATTCCCAGGGCCTACTAAGTGCCTGGAACACAGTAGGTGCTTAATAAATATTCAATTAAATGAACAAATGAAGAAATGCATATGTAAAATTAAAAATTAAAATTAATTAGTATGTTAGTGCCTCTTGATAATTTATATCAAATATTGAAAAATATACACACTATATTAGTCTACTAGGACTGCCATGACAAAATACCACAAACAGGATGGTTGAAACAATGTACATTTATTTTCTCATGGTTCTGGAAACTAGAAGTCTTAAATCAAGTTATTGTCAGGACTGGCTTCTCCTGAGTCTCCTCTTCTTGGCTTGCAGGTGCCCCCTTCTCATTATGTCCCTATACAACTTTTTTTTTTTTTTTTTTTGCACTCACACTCCTGGTGTCTCGCCTTCTTATATAGACACCAGTCCTATTGGATTAGGGCCCCACCCCTATAGCCTCACTTAACCTTAATTACCTCTTTAAAGGCCCTATCTCCAAATATGGTAATATTACATATTAGAGATCTAACACATGATGGGGAGGAGAACTCACAATTGACAAAGAACCGAGAAGCGATTGGGGGTGGGGGTAGGGAGAATTCAACCCATAGCACACACTATTTTTTTGTGTATATTCTATTTAAATTACTGTTTTTGTCATAATAGACAATTACCAAGATATACTGTACTTTGGTCTGAAGACAGATCAAATAGCTTAAGAAAAAACACTAAAAGTTTCAAGGAGATATTAAAAATATTTCCAGAATTTTACAAAACAACCCAAAGTCAGTCATCCCTCTCCTTATACCTATTTCTCAAATACTATCTTTTTTTCTTTGCAATTTTTCTATGGAGTTTAGAACAACCAGTGAGGGTTAGGCAGGGGGACAGAGGTAAAAGTATCCGTTCTATCTGCATCATCAAATAAACTAATGATCTTATCTCTGAAGGATGGATCTGAATTGGAATAAATGTTGAAGTAGGGCTATACACTAAATATTTATCTGGTAATTAAAGAAATCAATCTATTGAGACAGGAAATACCTGGCAATGAGTTCAGTCACTATGCATAAATAGGATGCCTTAGATCAAGTGATAGTTAAATTTATTATTTCACCAGACCAAACTTCAAAACAAAATCAATAAAGCAAAAGGAGAATTAAAATCACCACTTCCAGTAGACCTAATTAACAGGGGAAAATGAGGTTAAAATATTTAAATATACCCTAAAATGTGAATATGCGCACTCTTTTTCTCAATATTTTCTACAATTGGGTACCTGACTTCCTAACTTTTTTTCTTTAGTGGCTTCATCACCCTTTAGTATCATAAAATCAAGATTTCACAAAACTATGGCTCAAATGATCTTAATATATGCAAAATTGCTAGTTCATGTAAAAATGTGCACTGCATAAAAAGGAGTAGGGCTAAAATTCAGCCTGTACCTAATCAGCCAAGACATAGCCCTGGCTGCTGGCTGGGTGGAATCTAGAGAAGGTTTGTCTTTTCTTCTTCCAAACCATCACGTTCTTGTCACACCAGCAGTTTGTACCTGCTTTCCAAGGAGAAGACACCTTTTTCTAACTGCCTTATTGGATAGTCATTCCTCTGCATAAATAGAACAGTCCAGTTTTTAGTAAAAATCAGCCAACAAGAATAGTGTCCCACTAAAGTTTTTCTGTCCTAACAACCAAGTGAACTCGTAATAGACAACAGGAACCATATGACACATTGCTTTTCTTTTTATCTTGGCTGCTAGAAAGCAACACGTTGGTTGTTACATTCAATTTTGCTTCTCTTTATCAGCCAGGATTATCATGACATTTATTTCTGCTCTATCAATATTTTTCATCCCTCTACTTGTGTTCTTTTTTTCCTGTCTTAATTGCATTAATCAGTTTGAATACTTGTGCCTTTATTATAATATTTTATTAGGTCTTCACTTAGCTTTCAGAACTCCATCAACTACATCTCATGGAACTCTTTGGTCTAAAAATGCATGTTTCATTCTTTGCTCACAGATACTCCTTCACACACACGAGCTTCACTGGCTTCCTTTTTCAGTCTGAATCTCCCAGGCAGATAAATCACTGAGTTTTGTTCTAGAGGTAGAGTCATTCTGCTGATTCTATCCATCACTAATTTATTAGTCCTGATCCTGAGAAAGCACCACCTATTTCCTTTATTTCTTCTTATAGTAGAAAATCATGAAGCAACTTAGCCCTAGTCAACTGCATATTGCATTTCTCATCATTCTGCAGTGACTGTCAGCATAGGATCTCAAAGACATTCTTGGCTTCTCTTTTTCTCCATAGACTCTGCCTTTAAGCACAGGTGGATTTTATTAGCTCTTCCTACACCTTTACAATTGCTTCATAAATAATCTGCTTATTTCCAGTATCTTTATTCTTTTTTTATCAAATTCAAATCATGGACCTTGGAAATTCCTAGAAGCAGCTCTAAACGTGTCACAACCAGCAATTCCTCATTTGCAACGGAAAATCCATATTGTTTTCCTATCTGGCTTCAACCTGTCTTTCTGTACCTACTTAATCTGTTTCTCTATAACTCTTTAAAAAAAAGATTTTATGTATATATGCATGTATGCATTTACTTATTATTTTAGAGAGCTAGAGAAAGCTGGGGAGGGGCAGTGCACAGAGGAAGAGAGAGAATCTCAAGCGGACTCTCTGCTAAGCTTCGAGACTTATGCAGGCTCCATATCCCAACCCTGAGATCATGACCTGAGCCAAATCAAGAGTTGAATGCTTAGCCAACTGAGCCACCCAGGCACCACAGTTCCTCAATAGTTCCTTTTTAAAAAAGATTTATTTATTTATTCATGATAGAGAGAGAGAGAGGCAGAGACACAGATAGAGGGAGAAGCAGGCTCCATGCCGGAAGCCTGACACAGGACTCAATCCCGGGACTCCAGGACCCGGCCCTACATATCTAAACCATCCACCCATTTCATTCTCAGTCTCACACTGACACATTGATCTTTTTTGCTTGAAATATTTTCCTCTTCCAATAAAGAGAAGAAAATAAAATACATAAAATGTTGCTTGTTAATCAGTCACAAAATTGTATACATACTTCCTTCTAAGAAAGTAAAGTTTTGAGACGACTGGATGGCTCAGCCATTAAGCTCTGCTTTCAGCTCAGGGCATGATCCTGGAGTTCAGGGATTGAATCCCACATTGGGCTCCCTAAGAGGAGCCAGCTTCCCCTTCTGCCTATGTCTCTACCTTCTCTCTGTGTCTCTCATGAATAAATAAAATCTTAAAAAAAAAAAGTAAAAATTCCAAATACCCTTTCCTCTTGAATTATATTAATTATATTATTTCTAGTAATTTTCCCATTCTTAAATGAATTATTCATATTTTTCCCTTTACACATTTTTTTAATATTTTTATTTTTAAGTAATCCTATATCCAACATGTGGCTCAAACTTACAACCCAGAGATTGATAGTCACATGCTCTATTGACTGAACCAGTCATGTATCTCTCAAATTTTTAACATTTTATATAAAAAATTTACAACATAAGCCAAGTAGACAGGCAACTAAAGTGAACCTATCTCTACCTTTACACATTTTTTATTAAATCTGTTTGACCATTTTTTGTCTCTATGATCTTTCATTTACTGTTTCTGTGTCCTAACATATAAAGGTAAATAAGATTATTAATAATAATGAATAAAAACATTAAAATAAACATTGGCTGGATTAATTATATTTGACTTATAACTGCATTAAGTTTTCTAATTGTAAATCATTTTGAATGTTCTAGTCTATAGATAGGTAATCCTAATTAATGAGATTACTATTTAGTTAACCCAGTAAATATAAAATTTTTTTTCATTTAAAATTTTTTTGACATGTAATACTATTTTAATTCAGTTAAAAGTTATTTGAAATAAATATTACATTTATAGATATTTGACAGTAAATTAAAATTTTCTAAACTAACATGTTGGTATCACCCTTGTTTGTATAAGATGGACAGAAGTGATGTATAGATACTAAGTATTTTACATACTTAATTACTATAATCCATAAACAATTTTTAAGGCCAAACATTGCTAGTCCTCTAATATTTATTCTTCTTGATATAAAAATCAATATTCATCATCAAAAATAGTGTCAGCCAAAAGACAAGTGTCAGTCATTACGTGCATTAAAGATACACTTTGAAACTACATTTCTAAATATTTAATTTAAACAATCATTAACATTTTAAGGATACCAACCAATGTTGTCATTTAAAAAGTACTTGCAAGGCAACTGAGATGACAAATATGGACATCATGTTGATTTTTCTTTAAATAAATACATGACTAATGTCAGCGGAAAGTAAAGGAAGACCGGAGGTAAGGCTAAAACAGCAATCAAAGCACTAATGACAAAACTTTAAGTGTAGTATTCCATGTTAAAGATATATTAGATGCTAAACAGAAGAAGCGGTGTTGTAGTCTGTGAATTTATGCCGCTGGAATTCAGGCTATCATCAATTGCTGGTTGTATACTTCATGCAACAAAATGTATGTATTAGAACAGAACTTTAGCTCAGGCCTCTAAATAGAAAACAAATAACAAGATATTTATATTTAAATCTCTATAGCCAAACAAAATCATTTGATTGTGTAAATCGAGGCCCTTATTACAATCATTACTTCTTATCAGTAAGAGATTCGATGTTTCAATTGCACAATGTATTTATTCTATTAGAATACACGTCTTTAGGACAGTGATTTTATTCAAACAAACAAACAAACAAACCCGAGCCAGTGGTGACATGGTGCATAAGACATGTTTTTATGTTTCTTACAGCCTAGATTTAGAAGTTGGTATTCTCACAGGGAGAAAAGTCTGAGAGGTGAGGGGACTGCTGTTTGTGAAAAACACACTGCTGTCTTTTAGACCAATGGGTCTCAGGCACTGACGCACACTGGAATCATAGGGATCCTCTAAAATGCAGATTCTGATAATTCTGAGGTACAGCTGAAGTTATCCATATTTCTATCTATCATATCGATCCCAGGTTTTACTGATGCTGCTTGTTAGGGAACTTTTTGAATGTCAAGACTCCAAACTATGTCCCAAATACACAGACCCTAGAACTAGCTGTCTAAATGTATCTGAGACATTTCAGAACACAACTGAGTCTCTCTGCTTTGCCCACTGCCAAACTAATAGGCATTTGTCTTCAGTGGTAAAGATGCAGAGTTGACCTACGATCTAGGATGTCCATTCTTGCAAGCAAAGACCCCTCTTACATAAAAGTCTGGGAGGAAAGGTGAGTAGGTAAGGATCAAGAGTCAGCTCTACCTGCATCAGCATGTTAAGTGAGGAGATTCAGAGTAATCTGAGAATACTCAATTCAAACCAGCTCTTCCAGGTCATGAGGGAGATGTATTTGTCAAGGTAGGAGATTTGAACGAGTTTTAATTTACAGATTATTAGCATGATTTGCAACCTTTAAATATTAAATCCTATGGTATATGAGCTTCCATTTGTTCTCATTTCCCACCTTGCAAATGTTAGGGCTGACCTGCCAATGGGTGTGAACTCATTGTATCATATTGTTCCAGTTATTTTAGGGAGAAATTATTTCTAGGGGTTGCTGAGGAGGGTAGCTCTCTGAGATCACATATTGAATAGTTCCAGTGAGTACTTATTTAAAGGACTTATTCTCTATTCTCTAACACCTTGAAAGAGAAAAAGAAAACACAATAATTAGGATATCTGGATTCTACTAACATTTCCACTATTTTCTATGTACCTAAGGGAATCAAGGATACAGTTGAAAGTATAAAGAGATAGTTTTCCTACTGGTACCAAGTCGGTTCATTATTATCCTAGCAATCGGAGCATTTTGTCATGTTAAATATTACTATAATTGTTCAGTAAAAAAAAAATTGACCTTCAGCCTTACAAAGGATAAAACAATCATAATTTGGAGAGCAAACTTTAACTTATATTTTGCTTTTCATGTAATCATGAAAATAGAAGATGCTATAATGTTAAAAGAATTAATGAGAATAAGTAGAGCAAGATCAATATTTTATATTTGAAGTTATTAGATTTCCACTAAATGTTCTATTCATCAAAAAGGATGCACACAGCTCTGTTGCATTCATTCTGCTTCCAACCTAAAACAGGGAGAGCATCATATAAGCAAATCAGACAACCATAAAGAACAATATCATGTTAGAATAATTCTGAATAAACACATTAGGGAACCTTGAGGCTTTTTTAAAAAGATTTTATTTATTTATTTATGAGAGACACACACACACGGGGGGCGGGGGGCACAGACATAGGCAGAGGGAGAAGCAGGCTCAACGCAGGGAGCCCAACGTGGGATTTGATTCTGGGTCTCCAGGGTCACACCCTGGGCTGAAGGCGGCGCTAAACTGCTGAGCCACCGGGGCTGCCCACTTTGAGGCTTTTAGATGGAGTCGTGAACTGTCAAAAGTACTTTTTCCACCTGCCATTCCTTGACCTTCCCCACCCCCCCTCTCCCCACGCCTGCAAAAAACAACAGAAAATCTAAACGATTTAGGATGTAATTCCTTCTAAAATATACTTCTGTGAGCATATATACTTATTATCTAAGGGGCACTCACAGGAAAAATATTTTTATTCTGTTCACATTATTTTATCCACACAGCCTAAGTACACTGGGACAATAAACCCCTCCGCTCTTTTGAAATAACTTCTTTACTTAGTCATAAAGAGAAGAAAGTCTTGGCACATATTCAATAAGGAATGAGATTAGTTTTACCTGGGGGCATGTTATTCACACCCACCAAAATCTCCTAGACTCAAAGATAATTTTATTTTTTATGATTCTACCATGATTGTGGAAATTAAAAAATAAAGAGCAGAAGAGTCATTAAATGGTCGTCTTGAAACAATATAAAAAAGATAGGCAAAAATCCCTTTAATAAAGTGGAATTGAGGACTCTCTCTGTATTAAATACAGAATGATAATTTATTTGGCTCTTACTTAAAAAGGAAGCTTCGGAGTCAGTCTCATTTCAGAAATTATTATAAGACATCAAATAAGAAAGACGAGAAATGGAGCATTGTAATTTTTACTATATAAATTACTTTCAGCTATGTTGAATTATGTATACAATATATGCAGTGTTGTCTGAAAATATGTAAATCAAACATTTGTCTAGACTCTAACTTTAGTTGGTGACCACTTTCATACAGCACTCTGCAGGAACTAGCTTTCTATAATACTCAGCAGATAATCTGAGGAATTTGAACAATTTCTATGAAAGAATTCTATCCCAATGTAAAAATGTGGGGAGATAACCTAATAGATTACTGAAGAGGACTAGATTTTCCTCTATCTATTTAGAAAGGCAAAAATTTAAAGATGAGATGAGTAGATTTTTAAAGAATTATTTCCCTGTTTTGGTCAACCAGTCAAGACTGATCATATTAGTGATTTATTTCCAATCTCTTTTTATATCAAATATTTTACCACTTTATTATTCTGGCTGTTTTAGTGCTCACTTATTCCTGTAATGGCAAGCGGGTGCTCAGGCACACTATGACTTTTAGCTGTATCATTTAATTTTTCAGCTGAGCTTTAGGTAATAAATCTGTTGTCAGCCTGTCTATTTGTGTCACTCCGAGACACATGAGGAATGAAGCTGCAAGAAAAGCAAACCAAAGCGCATTCTTTGCTTCATGGCTAAAAGCAACAGATCAACAGCTAAATAAAAATGCCTATCTCCTACACATTGCAAAATGCATGTTAAAGCCCTGTAGCACATTTTTCTCTACTTCCAAAGCAAGCTATCTATATGAAATAAAACATATATTTGCATAAACTTATGTTATTGCAATGATTTTAACCTGGAAATTATGAAATAATTAGTAGAAGCAATGGATCAAATTTAGCTTGGAATTCTACAGCAAAAGTATGATACTTTAAATGTTCCTCTGTGATCATAAGAAGCTAAATGAGCTGGTAGAAGGGGAAAATAGTGGAAAGAAACTTTCAGAAATACATCATGGCAATTTGGGAAATCACTCGACTCCACTGGTGTCAGTTTCATCACCTGCAAAATGAAGCAGGCAGTTTTAGATGATTTCTAAGGTCACTTTCAGCTGTCACATGCTATGCCACTCTAATTATCTTGAATCACACACCGCCTCTCATTCACGTATATATGACTTAAAGATGATTATCGTTTAGGGAAAGCTGCATATTTAAGGTATGCCACGAACTCTGCACTCCAATTCAGTATGTTCATTAAATTTTGTTATAGATGGGAAATTCTTCAACTTCACCTGCAGCACTTAAGCTTAAAGATTAGGTAGCAAGTGCTTTCCAAAATATACTTGCAAAAACTGATAGTCTTCTTATCTCTGTATATTAATTTAATGCTGAATGTAATCAGCATGCTTAATGAACTATAAATTTCACACCTGCCTCTGGACCCTATATGGTACTGTCATCTCATGATGTATTTTCTCTTCCATACATTTTGTTATTAATATAAAATTTTTATTGATAGTGGCCAGTCATGAAAATCACTGCTTAAATGGAGGTCCCAATATGACAAAGCCTATTCTTGTGTAAGGCAGTAGAATTGTTCATGACATGCTGAGCATTTATTTACAGGCATCTAAAAGAGCTCCGTTAACATAAACAAGATTTCAGGTTCTTCTCATTTACTGTCTGATGAAAATTTCATTAACGGTATGCACACCAATAAAGGACCATGATTTTTTAATATATTTTGTTCCTTTTCACTCTTTCAAAAACCAGTATACTCTGAAGTGATTACACAGTCCTCTGTTAGGAACCTTATCCCCTGGGTGGCAAGATGCCAAAGGAACATGAGCTTGACCTGACCTTTGGATAAGTTTGATTGCACCATTTTTGCAGCTTTGTAAGAATATCAGGCTAACTGCAGAAAGCAAGCAATTCATGAATCAAAAGAATGGAGAAAGAGCGAAGTGCTAATTAGAGAGATATTTTTGAATTTCTCTAAATTTGAATATTGCCCAAAGCAAAATTCCACTAAAATGATAAGAAAAAAATGTGACCGTATACATACACATACATACATACATACACACGCACACATACATATACACACTTATTAATTTATTTGCAGCGTGTATGACACAATCATGTCTTTAACGTTACTTTTTAATCATGTCATTCAATAAACATTTATGGAGAACATAGAGCACTAACTACATGTTAAATATACAAAGAAACACTGAAGGACGTAACCTAACAAAATACTAAACAACATCCTTAAGTTGCTGGAGACCAATTATGCATAGGATATCTGGCTGTTGATAGAGCGTGTTCTGCTTTTTCTATTACAGTAGAAACAGGATATTTCTTTTGTGGAATTGTAAAATTCAGTCTTTTATCTGTTCTCTAGAAGATGCTTAATCAACATTATAATTCAGCCCGACATGATTCTAATTTTTATTTGCAGTTATAAAAAAGTAGATATTCATCATCATTTCTAAGAAGTATGAAGAATTTTGTAATTTCTCTGATCTAAATTGATACTCTCACTTCATTTTATAAAATATAATACAAGTTCACATAGTATTCAAAATTAATCAAAAGTATTCTTTACAGAACATTTCCTTGTGTCTTAAAGGGCTTTTTAAAAATTCACTCTCTTGTGTTAATAATAATTTAAGTGTTTTCCAAAGAATATCTCACATTCCAAAGGGTTTTTCTTCTCTTTACTATATTTTAAAATGTTTTATGAGAATTTATGTTAGCTTACTCCTGGCATTAAATGGATTGTGATAATTCAGTGTCTTATAAATCATCTGAATTCTTCATATAGCTAGGTGACTATTTGCCTTACTATTTAAACAACTTAAATACTCAATAGAGAGGAAAATGATGCTTAGCAAAGAATTCTTCAAGAAGAACAACAAAATCTATGGTTTTTATTCAAATTCCAAAAGAAGGCCAGCTCACGAGTGATTTACTAGTGGTGGTTACATAAAAAGCTCAGCACAGCCCCAGGCGGCCTGCAGACACGGTGACTGCCTGACAAATGGCAGAGCTCAGGCTGAGTCTGCGATTGGAAGCAATCCCTGAATTAATCGGAAAGATCGTCAAAGGCACTACTGGTCCCCCAAAGTGGAAACAAGCATAATACAATCTAGAAATTGGATTCCTAGGAAAAATGCATAAGTCAAGTTAGCAAGAAGTTATTGTGTACCTATTATGTCCCAATATTGTTCAAAGTGCTCTGTGGGATAGAAAATAAACACTGTATTTGTCATGTTCCCTTTATGGGAGTCTGCAATCTTATTAGAGAGAAAAGACTTATATACATAAGACAATAAGAGACCAACGTCATCACTCACCCAGTTCACTCTGGCCCATTCCCACTGGCTTTTCTCCTACTCTTCGAGTGTGTAATACTCTCTCCCTCTTCACCTCTGCACATGTTTAGCCCTGTGAACTTTTACTTCTCCATTAGATTCCAGTTTAAATATTGTTTTCTCAAAGAGTTTTACCTGATATTTCTCTCCAATAGAATTGAAACTAACCCCTCCAGTTTTATTCTTTTTTAGTGCCCCATATATTATCTTCTGGTGATTTAACACATTTAATACCTATGTATTTAATTTGGTGGTTATTGACTTTATATCTGCCTCCCAAACTAATGGCACAGCTCTACAATGACAGTGATATGGCTGATTTGCTAGGCATTATATCTCTTAACCTTACATCAGAGCCCTTCAACCTCAGCATTACTAACATGTGGTGCCAGATGATTCTTTATTGTGGGGGCATGCTCTACGCATGGCAGACTTAGTGAGATCACTGACTCTACACAAAAAATGGCCATAGCTACTCCTCACAGGGAACAATAATGACTCCAGACATTGCTAAATGACTCCTAGAGGCAAAATTGTCCCCGAATGAGACCTATACTGGTGTCTAACATGTCATATACATTTAATAAATATGTTTTGAATGAGCAATTGAATGATGCTCATTTAAACGAATACAGGCATCACACAATGAAATGGTAGACTGTGTGCATTAATATTAAGTTGCCAGGGCTGCCTGGATGGCTTGGTTATTGAGCTGCCAATTCTTGATTTCTCCTCAGAGCCTGATCTCATGGGTTGTGAGATCAAGCCCCACATTGGGCTCCCTGTTCAGCAGGGCATTTGCTTAAAGAGTCTCTCCTTCTGCCCTTCCCCCAATATTTGTGTGCTCTCTCTCTCTCTCTCTCTCTCAAATAAATAAATAAATCTTTAAAGTTAAGTTGCCAATTTCACAGGATTTTTATGAAGATTAAATAAGATACTGTAATGAAGATATTTGGCTCAGTTCCTAGTACATGGTAAATCTTTAGTGTAGTCTTATTAGCAATGCTATCATGAATGAATTTTACTCTCAGGTTAGATGGAACTGGCATGGAGTATGGCCATCATTATGGATTTTTAAACGGAGCAATATTTTTAAAAGACTGATCTGACATGGTGTGTAGGATGACTAAAGAGTAAGGACTCCAAAGATTGCTATCAATGAAAGATTAAAAGTATGATGGCCAGTTAGCAATCAGTGTGAAATCAGGACTTATGCTTGTTCATCCAGTACTAGTTGAAAGTCATTACTCTAGAAATAACTGAGGACACTTACAACTTCTGAGATAGTCAAGCATCTTAGAGACTGAATTAGGTCCTGAACGAGGGTGATATGCAAATGAAGATGACCTTTTCAATCTCCTTCATTCTCCTCTTGCTTTTTGTCTCCATGGCTCACTGACCACTGAAAGTCCTCCCTGGAACATTAATCTCACTCCCATTCTCTCCATTCAAAGCACAACTCAATTTCCACCTCTCAAAGGAAACTAATCCAACACAAATCCGACACATGGATTTCTCAGAAACCTAATTTCTCACTGCTCAGTTTCATGTAGTATAGCAAAACTTTTTTTTTAAACATAATATTGCATTTTAGGTAAGTTTTTGTGAAGTAAGACTTTATGTTTCTGATTTCTTTAGTTATGTCAGGCACAGTTGTAGGTGTAGAAAGTAATGATTGTTTTTTGATTTTTTTAATTCTTTATTTTCTGAGTCATAGGATACCAAAGGTAGAAAGAATCTAGAGGTCAGGTGGCAGAGCTGTCATAAAATTCATGGGTTCCCTCCATAATTATCAGAAATATGATTAATTATATTCTGCTTGTCTATCTCTAGCATCAGAAAGATCAGCATCTCCCCATGCCACATTTTTGTGGCATTTTAGGACTTTTCCCTAAGCAATTCTTCCAAGATATGCAAACATAAACTCTTCAACAATGCTTTATGAAGCTACTCATATCCCATTTCAGACTATCTCCTTAGTTCCCATACTTCACCATTCAATTATAAATTTTACCCTTTTGAATTTGCTCTATGCATCTGTTAAAAAATATTTTCTTATTTTATATATACATTTTCCTATCATCTGTATTAAACATGTAAATCTCTTAAGACTAGGAAGATTCACTGAGTTACTTTTCATGATTAAAAAAAATTTTAAAGTTTTATTTATTTATTCATGAGAGACACACAGAGAGAGGCAGAGACATAGGCAGAGGGAGAAGCAGGCTCCTTGCAGGGAGCCCGATGTGTGACTTGATCCTGGGTCTCCAGGATCATGCCCTGGGCTGAAGGCAGATGCTCAACTGCTGAGCCACCTGGCATCCAGTTTTCATTACTTTTTATTCCATTCTTAGTTTATCTCAATATAGTAAAATAATAAACTCTCAGGAAATATTTAATTGTATAATTTGAGGCTGTTCCTCCAATCATGTTCATGTAAAATAGCTTCTCTACTCTGTGACTCATATCCTTACACTAATCACTTCTCGTTGCATCTGGAGACTTAAATGACATTGTAGAGAGAGCACCTAGATAAATGCTATGAATGACATAACGTTGTAATTTATAATGAAATAATGAAGCTTAAAAACGTATTAATCTTCCTGTCTTATCAAG
Organism: Canis lupus dingo; assembly: GCF_003254725.2. Classification (NCBI taxonomy): domain Eukaryota; kingdom Metazoa; phylum Chordata; class Mammalia; order Carnivora; family Canidae; genus Canis; species Canis lupus. The sequence goes on from NC_064273.1 coordinate 2,584,515, forward strand.
TATTTGGTTGAATCTAGTCAGATGACCATCCCAAAATGTGTAAAAATCATTCCTTTGGTTAAGAACAAAATCAAAAACCTGCAACTATATAAGTATATTCTATGTATGGAAAGCATTTAACATAGGGATTTTAATCAGTAGTAAAGTCAAAACATATGAAAACTGTCATAAAACTGAAAAAGTTGATTCGATTTTAGGCTACATTGTCATAAGTGTCCTCTACAGACGTGGGTAGTGAGAGTCCCATGTCACTGTCCACTGTGTAGGCAATACCTCAAAGCTTATATAATCTAGGATGCCATACTTTTAAGGTGATTAAAAAAAAAAGGTGAAGGAGTGTGTTGTTCAAATGATGAACAGGATGACAAGGAAATGTTATAGCAACTGGGAATGCCTAACTTGGAGAGATAAGATGCTTGAAAAGGAAAAGCAGTTTTCATATAGTGGGAGGAGTATCAAGTGGAAGATGAATAACATATGTTCTTTATGAATAGACTATAATAAATGTAACTTAACTCTATGGGATGAAACCAAATATCAACTTGATAAGAGGAAATTGTTTCCAGTGGTCAATGTGACATCAAGATGGAAAGTCCTGTGTGACTGAGAAGTCATTTTGGATGATATTAAGCTGACTTCTAAATCTCACTATTCTGCCCTATGTTACAACAATCAAAATCATATTTTAAAATAAACATCTGTATAATTTAATACAGGTTAAAGAAAAAGAAGAGCATTCAAACTTTTAATTTCAAAACAGGATAATGTTTTAAAATAATAGACATAGGTTCCCAGGGCGATCTTATTATCAAAAGTTTCATAAATAACATGGATGGCAGGAGGCAGGAACTTTACGTCAAACAGAATTCAAGCTTTCTATTGGGGTTTAGTAGGAAAGTAGACAAGATGAGCATTACACATTCAGAGTCTAGATTTCTATAGTGTAAAACTAATTGATTTTAAAAGGAATGTAAGCCTGTTTATTTTAAAGGACAGAGGCTCCATGGAATTAATAGGCTGCTTTCAATACTTGGACTTGGAGACTTAATGCAACAGATCTATCATTGGGAATCAGGAAGTTGTCAAGGTGAGGTATCTGCTTTGGTGACAATAGCCATGATTGGCCAGGAGAGTCTTGGCTAGGCTATTTCAGTGCAAATAATTGCCAAAAGCCAAATGATATGGCATCCTTTTAAAAATGGACAGTTTCACTAATTAGCCCATACATGCTGAAAATCTAATAGTAGTTAAAATATGCAGGGATTTTTTTATTCCACAATCAAGCCATGCAAGTTATTTCTTCTCCCTTCCAATTCCCCCTTCACCCTGCCATAGTTCCAACATCAAAACACACACACACAATAAGAAATTACTTGTGTTTTTTTTTTTTACTTGTGTTTTTTTTCTAAGTCCCTTGACCTCTAAAGTTCTAATGAAAAAGTTTAGATATCATGTTGGTCACAAAGTCGTATCCTTTATGATTAATGAACAGCATCTTCAGTATGGATGATTTTTCTCCAACACTTCTTGTGAAATCTTTTGCTAACTGACAGCCTGATATGTCCATTTATTTATCTTCATCCCCACCAATAAAAATTGTTTTTAGACAACTACTCTATTACAAAGCACAAAATAAGATACCAGGAGAGAGGTATAAAGTATAGAACTCTATCTGTATGTTAAATGTATGTGCATGAAAACAAGATAGATGTAACAGTACATACATGTATCACTTGGCATCTAAAAATTAGTTCTCTAATTCATAGTAACACATGGTAACATTTACATACACTATTTTTTTCTATATTTAACGTTCGTGTTTAAAATGATAGGTTTTAAAAAAAGTATTTTTCAAAGAATTTAAAATATCTATATGTAAAATTAAGCATGGATTTTATGGCTAGTAGAAGTTTGAGATTTGAAAAATTAAATAAAGTCCCCAAATTCTATAAAATATCAAGTAAGATTTCTATATTCTAAGGTAGAAGAGCTAACTATAACCTTAAGAATGAAAACTCATAACAGTCAAATCTAACTCTTTAAATTATAAGTTAACATTTTATATGCCTAACAGTATAAGGGGAAACTGGTACATGAATACTTCTTCATTATTTTTGTGAAGAGGGAGTTAAGAGTGAGATAATTGGCTAAACATTAATAAAATATTAGCAAGTATTTAGTAAAGTGCAAATAAAATCAGCTGTCTACATATCTATACTTTTGCTATACTCCGGACAAAGCTTAAGAATGGTCTAAGTAAAAATGAGGCCCGAGACACAATTGTTTACTATAGGCATAAAATGCAAGCATCTTTTTATAAACAGAAATTCAGTATTTAAATAAAAACTGTCAAAAATTAAAATAAATGAATAAATAAAAACTGTCCCTTATGATGCTCATAATTCTATTCACATGAGTGACACAAAGTAGAGCTGCTTCTCACCAGAAAGGATATTAATGTGTTTAAAAGATTTTATGATGAACTTTTCAGGCAAATAATACAAATCATTCAACAAAATACTATTAAAAACCCTGGTGGTATCATACTTGGACATATTTATTGCTGAGAACCTTGTTCATCACAAACTTAATGATTTGCCTTCATCTACTAAATAATCTCATTTTCATATTTGAAAAGCTAAGAAGTTACAGCAAAGAAGCGAAATTAAATATAAGAGAAAAATACTCTCTTGGGTCCAGACATTTCTATAGCAATATTTCTTCTCTGGTTTACTTATATTCCTGATGATTTCTTTGCAAGGTACATTAGAGATTTCTATTTAGCCAATAGTGTCATAGCTCAAATTTAAAACCTAGTAATTCATTCTTTAGACAATCAAAACATAAAATAAAAGTAATAATGTCTACAAGACTATTCGACCCCAAAATACAATATAGGGTTCTCAAATTATAAAATACTACCTTGAGTGTAGTAATTAAAATATTTAGTTATTTTATCAAATGTTTACTCATCAGTGACAATTTTCATAAATCATTTGAGGTGTGCATTTCTAATTCCAGTAAGGTAACAATTCTAAAAAATCGGAACATCTGGTTCTAAAGTATTATTGGCTAACCACTGGTTTTTTATTTTTAAAAAATCATTTGCTTTAGGCACTTGAGGTTATTATTCCCTTAGAATGTTAGGGATCCCTGGGTGGTGCAGCGGTTTGGCGCCTGCCTTTGGCCTAGGGCGCGATCCTGGAGACCCGGGATCAAATCCCACGTCGGGCTCTTGGTGCATGGAGCCTGCTTCTCCCTCTGCCTATGTCTCTGCCTCTCTCTCTCTCTGTGACTATCATAAATAAATAAAAATGTTAAAAAAAAAAAAAAAAGATTTAAAAAAAAAAATGTCACAGACATTCTGAAATCCATATTCTGCTTTATGTTCCTCCTCAAGTCTTTTGTGGGTAATGGGAAAGAAAAAGCTCTGAGTGATGCAACCTGTCCACCCTTCCACTCTCAACTATCCTTAGGACTTCTTTCTTTGGGCTACAAGGCCCCTTTCTGATGTTGGCTAACTTTCTTTCACCTACTGGCTGCTTCTGTGCCTTTCTGCTTATCTCTTCTATACCCTTCTACTCTCTCTTGAACTATCACATCTTTTATTTTTTTTCTTCTAGCTTTGAAATATGAGACTTTTAACACTGTGTAATTTTAAGGTGTACAACATGATGATGTGATACACGTCTACACTGCAGAGCGATTACCAAAATAGGGTTAGCTAACACCTCCATTGTCGTCACATAATTACCATGGAATACCACTTTTTTAAAGGTTAAAAGGCCTTCCTTGACCCTTCAGATGAAGTATATGCTTTTCATAGCAAGGAGGACTTTTCTTCATCATATTTTCTTCAAACATGATAGAGTATGTCGTTTTTTAAAAATATTTACCTTTATTTACATTTGTGTGTGTTTACATTAATTTGGTATATTTTTATATGTGTGCTATATTTTTATTAATATCTGTCTCTCTACTAAAATGTAATCCCCCAGAGTGCTGGAATCCTTTCTGTTTTCTTTGACTGTTATATTCCCAACTGGACATATTAGTGACCAGCTCTCATCAGGAGTTCATTAAATAAACAAATGTCTCTGAGAAACAGAGAATACTGAAGATTGCCCATATATAAACTACTTGAATGACTCAGGTGGACCTGTATAGATCTGAGGGAAGATTTTTCCATGTATAGGGGACAGCAACTGCAAAGGTCTTGAGGAAGTAAACCACTTGATACATTCAAGGAGTAGGAAAATAGCCAGTGTGGCTAGTATAAATTTAGAAGAGGAGAAGGGAAAGGTAGGAAATGATGTCAGAAAATATAGGGTCTTGGCTTGAACACAGTGGGGTACCAGGGCAAGAGGGCTAGTTTGATCATCTAGGGTCCATTTCTCATTCATCACAGAATCTTTTTATTACTAGGTTTGCCAGATTAAGTCTTTCAATGAAAATTCTAGCAGAAAAGTCTTAATTCAACTATAATACTGAGCATTTCTGATTTAGCATTCTGTTTCTCATATTCCATTCAACTCAAAAAAAGTACAGGGTTTGGCAAAATTGATTTGGGTTTAAATGAGCTAGTAACCTATAGTTAGGAAATGTATTTTCCCCCCTTTCTCTCTCCCTTTCTTTCTTTTTTCCTCCCTTTCTCTCTTTCTCTTCCCACCTTCCCTTGCTTCCACCTCCTCCTCCCTGCCACTATTAAAATCTTAGGTAGAGGGGCAGCCTGGGTGGCTTAGCGGTTTAGCGCTGCCTTGGCCCAGGGTGTGATCCTGGAGACCCGGGATCAAGTTCCGCGTTGGGCTCCCTGCATGGAGCCTGCTTTCTCCCTCTGCTGTATCTCTGCCTCTCTCTCTCTCTGTCTCTCATGAATAAAATAAATAAAATTAAAAAAAAAATCTTAGGTAGAGAAAGCAGTACTGATATCTTTATCATACAATAGTTCTTTGGGATTGGAGTTTCTTTAGGTACATCTTCTTCATACCTAAAGGATGGGAACGATTAGTTTAGCTTTGGGGGAAGGTTTTTTGTTTGTTTGTTTGTTTGTTTCTTTCTTTCTTTCTTTCTTTCTTTCTTTCTTTCTTTTTCTTTTATTTTTACAGCACTCTCTTCTCAGTAATCTAGATAAATTGCCAACCAAGCACACTGTAACCTTGGTGAATTTATCTATGGGAACACTCACATAAGCTTGAAATTAGTATGCTCCTAGAGACTACCCTATTTTTCCTTCTTAATCAGGCCTTTAGGTGGATAGTCAACATCTTAGAACTCAGCAAGCAGAATTTGCAAGCTGAATAATGTTGGCTCAGAGTGCATTCCTTTATACTTGGAAGAGAAATTGTGACTAAGTGACAGTGAGGTTTTTACTTGCATGCTGCTGGTGACCTTCTGTCCCTATACACAGGCAGAGGGCTTTCTTGGTTAATGGGCTGGGTTTGTGGAACACTTGTCCCTTGATGCTGTGTCTGAGCCCTCAGGTCAGGAGATAGACAATTTACATCCATTTACCTGACATTCTTTATGCTCAAAGGCTACCAGTTTAGTCCCAGAAAGCCTGACCCTAACATGGTTTGATAAACAGGCAGGCAAGAAATACTGCATTAACACAGTTCTTATAGTCAGTAGAGGGAGAAACAGAAACATAAGGTATTATACACTCTATTCTCCTTCTGCTTTTACCAGGCTTTCAAACTGCCATTAGTGTTTACTTGCAAAATCAAGATCAATTTAAAGATTCAATTAAAGATTCAATTTTAAAAAAATTAAATAAATAAATAAATAAATAAAGATTCAATTTAAAGATTAAATAAAAAAGAAAAATCTGTGCATATTCTAAATAATCCAACACTAAGACTGCTTAAACAAGTCTTTATATATATAGCCATTACTGTTAATGTGTCAAAAAAAGAGAGGTCCTTTCTAATTTTTTTATGCTTAAGGCATAAATAATATCACATATTTAAAAATCAATTGAATTATTGGATAAATAAACATTTCAATTGTAATATTTTTGATTCATAAAAATTATTAGAAACTCAAGGGAGTATTTTATTTTTTCTCCTTCATAGGAATATTGACTTCAATGATATGTCACTTTAAGAGTTATTGCTGTTTATATAACTAGAGAGCAAAGGCTTATTTTGACCCAGTACCAAGAATCAGTGTTATCTGACAGGGAGTCTTTTGCTCATATCGTTAAGAAAAACTAGAAGTAAATTTTAGAGTCATGAGGATTTTACTTGCCTGTACATTTTTCTCTTGACTTCTTTTTAATGAACTCTATGAGATTTTCAACTTATTTTCCAATACTAATTTTTTGCTTCATTCATTCAATAAATGTTTATTGAACATCTACTATATGACAAATACTATAGTAGGGTTTTGTAGATACTGAATCAACCAGATGAGACAAAATTTCTGCATTGATGAAGCTTACTTTCTGGACAGTATATTTTTAAAATAGTAAGAGAGAAACAATCAATATATAAGATAATATCAGGTAGTGCTAAGCATTATGAAACAAAAAGAAAGTATTAGGACATCGAGAGTAACAAAGGTATTGATTTAGAATGAATGATCAAAGAATGTATATATGAGGAGATACATTTTGATTGGAGTCTTGAATACATGAAGAATGAATCCTGTATAGATCTGAGGGAAGATTTTCTATGTTTAGGGGACAGCAACTGCAAAAGTCTTGAGGAAGTAAACCACTTGATACATTCAAGGAGTAGGAAAATAGCCAGTGTGGCTAGTATAAATTTAGAAGAGGAGAAGGGAAAGGTAGGAAATGATGTCAGAAAATATCAGGTCTTGGCTTGAACACAGTGGGGTACTGGGGCAAGAGGGCTAGTTTGATCATCTAGGGTCCATTTCTCATTCAGTCACTTGCCAACTATTTACCATATATAAACTTGAAATAGAAGTAACTGCCTGGGAAATAGAAGAGCAGTAGTCAACCGTAAGGAATCAATGATTAAATTAATATTTTGTTAGGAAATAGGTTTTCTGCTGCTGTATCTTGATCAAGCAGTGAGAATTATTACAGGAAGAAATCACATGCTGTCCATTTCTCTCCCACCCCCACCTCAAGATACATAAGCTTTGAAATCAAACAACAAATATTTATTATTTTAATTGATCTTTGTAGTTGCAAGCTACAGAGAGTCATTCTTGTAACTCCAAGTGATAGGAGATTTATCATAAATGTAGAGAAGAAAAACTGCAAGTTAATGGAAACACTGACAGTGGCAGATTCTTCTTTTTATGAGAGAATCATTTTCCAGTTCCAGGAACTGGCAATCTTTTGTTCAACAAAGCACTTTGATGCCCAGTTTGGCTAAGAAAGTCCAAGCCTTCTAGCTGTTTAGCCTAAATGGGACTGTTGGGGCAAAAAGATCAGTGATTTGCTCTGCCACCAAAACAAAAACAAAAACAAAAATAAAAACACATCACACTTTGTCTTTTCTTTGTCAGGCTGCAAGACAGAGAAGGAATGGGGATCTGTCCATGGACAAAAAGGGGCCCAATCAACTTAGCTTACAAAGGGCAAGAGCAGGGGCACCTAATTGGCTCATTCAGTTGGGCATCTGATTCAGCCCACAGTCCTGGGATCAAGCCCAGCATCAGGCTCCCTGCTCAGTGGGGAGTCTGCTTCTCATTCCCACTCTGCCTCCTCCCCCACCCATCCTCTCTCTCAATCTCTTGTTGTCTTCCTCTCTCTCAATTAAATAAAAAAACAAAACAAAACAAAAAACAGAAATAAAGCAAAGCAAAGAGCAAGAATAGAATAAGAATGCAGGGAGAACAGGGCCCAAAATAAAGGTGATCATAGCATAGTCACTGCTCTATTCACAACAGCAGCTCTATTCAGGTCTCTGCTCTCCCGATAAACAGCTTCCTCATCTCTCTTCTTTTTATTATATGTCTCTGTCTCAGAGTTAGCATTCCCACACAACTTCAGATCACATATGCTATCATATCTAGCTTTTTTTTATGTGAACTATTCATGTTGAACTTTCTTTGTTATCAACTTATACTCATGGGGCTTTTATGTATGCCAATTACTGAGAAATTGAGTTTGATTGCCTTGGCACTGGGCCAAACTACGAAGGAATGATGGAAGGGTGGGGATGGATAGAGCCTAGAGAGTGAAAAGAATGGGTTAGTGAAACATCATCAGCAGGAAACACAGGAATTTGGCAACCATTCCTAATGAACACTGAGTAGGAACCTTAGAATAAGGGTTGTACCTGTGATAGATACCTGAGATGGGAAAAAGCAAGGAAATCTAAGGCATTCCTCCTACTTGTTGATTGAATAAAAGGAACCTGTGAGTTACTGTATGATTTATTTCCAGTTATTCTCTCCTGAATAATAAAATAATATAGATTCATTTTTAATTGGAAAAAGTAATTCATATGTGAACAAGAACCTGATTTTTCATGAAGAGTACTGATCATTTATTGTGCATTCTCTCACTGGGGCCAGAAATAGGCTTGTAATGTAGCAATAGAATTGTAGCAGTAGAACAGAACTGTTTGTGCTAGAAAAGACCTTAGAAAACATTTGTTGTAATTCTTTCATTTTATAGATGAGGAAATTGAAACTCAAGGAGAGGATGTGAGTAAATTGAGACCATAGGGAATAGTGTGGTTGAGAAGAAAGCCCAGAACTCTTATGTCCCAGTGCAGTATCTCCATGTCATGCTACTTCTCCTTCATCATAATGGTAGAGATTTTAACCCAAAACAAACAAACAGAAAAGTAATCTACATATTAGAAAAAGTAGCCTGTGCCTTGTGACCTACGTTTAATGCTGTAATATTTAGTAGATGCTGCTTTTTAAACATTCTGTTGTTTGTATACTCATTGTATTTTTATTATCCTTAGGCTTGGCACTAGGGTGACCAGAAAAAAAGAGATCCTGTCCTTTTATGTCATCATATCTGTCTTTTACATGTTACTGTTGATTACACGTCTGTTCTTTGAAAATGCTCTGAAAGACTTAGGCATTCACATGGTGTTGAGATTTTTCAGGGCAAAAATCACATATCACTCTCTCTGTGACAATCATAATTGCTTTTTTTGACTAACCATTGATCAGATTTCAAGAATGCAAGTAAAATTGTTGTACACATACATGCATGTGCATTATAGCTGCATATTCTTTATGGCCAGTATCTCCCAATACCACTTACAAAAAGACCTTTAACCTTTATTGCTCTTTTCATTGAGTGAAATGCATCAAGCATTTTCACATGTGCCAGTTTAACTTCTTTATGATGTCAGAGGTAATTGTTTTGGCCTTGGGGAAAGAATGTGCTGTCTGCTGCAAATGATGGCTGCACAACCATCTAAGTAAAAAAAATGAACTAGTAGTGAAGTCTTAGGTTTCTTTATCCTATCAATTATTGAAGAAAGAAACTTTCCTTAGCACAAGGAGAATACTAAAAATGTCAAGATAAAATGATGGAAATTATGTTGAGGGTGGGAATGGGTACAGTAAGCAAGTATGAAGTCAACAAGCCCTTTAATGGATAAGATAGGGAATGTGTTAACCAATTTTACATTTTATCAGGTGAAATTATTTGTTTTTAAAACAATACAAAGGAAAATTGAATTTTCCTATCAGGGAAAAGTTGAATCAAGTCTATCATATACATATGATATTTTCTACCTATTTGTCATATATATATATATGTGTGTGTGTGTATAAAGCGAGAGAGAGAGAGAGAGAGAGAATCTATCATCTATCAAATCCCCATCCATTTCTTCCTGAAGAAATAAAGGTATTTGACTATTACAACAATGAGAACTGCCAGAGGCACTGCAAAGGCTCAGAACTTTATATACCACATGTCACGTGCATTGACACTCAAATAGATAAGTTATAAACCACTTTGTTTATTTAAAAAAAGCAATAATTTAATTTATTTATGCTTAAACACCATGCTTCTTAGAACTTAATAAAACCAAATTAAATATTAGGCACTAGGAAAACATGATCAGCCTTTCCCCTTTTTAGAGCAGGTAATAGTAAAGCTTAGTACTTGTATTGTTGTCATTTTCTGATACTATTAGAAGCAGGAAGAAAAGGAAGTCATAGAGGGGGGAAAAATCACCTCCACTACTGTCCACCATTATCATATAAGTGGTGATTTTTTAAGATTCTTAAAATACTAACGTATCTAAAATCTGTTATAAAAACTACTTGACATTTAATTTGTAGATACCTCCCATAAGAGAAACTTTGTTAAGGGTCTACTATGAACCCATAGCGTTAATATATAATTAAGTTATGTTTGCCTTGAAATATAAAAGGAAGGATAATAATACCAGTAAACATTTATTGAGCAATAATCATCGACAAAAGTGCTGTGTTTATCTCCTCCTTCATGACATCATTTAATTCCCACTGCAATCCTATGAGGAATGTAATGTTATGAATCCCATTTTTCAGGTGAGGCAATATTTAGAGAGTCAAGATTTCTTAGACGGTAAGTGGGTCTGACAGATTACAAATTGTTTTCCCCTCACTGCTCTTCTGTCTGCCTGGAGTAGATGTAAGGCCTTTGGGGCAAGAAGATTAGAAGAGTAACAGTCCTAAAATCAGAATATTCCCCAGGTACTGACTGTGCCCCATAGAACGAAAATTCAAGGAGGAAGATGTGGATTTGGCTGAAGTGTCCTAGGTGAATCTCTTGGTATGCGAGTCTTACATCTATTTTACCTGGAGCTACACTGGCCTATATGGCAACCTGTAGCCACCAGTGGCTATTGAGCACTTATGATGTGGCTAGTTGGAGGTGAATGTGCTGTAAATAGAAAAAAATCTCAGTAATAATTTTTGTAATGATTACATATTGGAATGAAACATTTTAGATAAACTGATTCAATATTTTATTATAATTAATGTTGCCTTTAAATGTTTTTCTTTAAAGGAGGCTTTTGAAAATACAAAAGACTTCAGTGAAACAAAATCACTTGGCAAAACAGTCCTTCTATTTTCATTAACAACTATTGGCAGTAAAGTAATGGGTAGCACAGCCTAAATATCAGAGTTAATTTTTTGCCATTCATTTTCATTAGAAAGAAGCAAATTAAAAACAAAATTAACTGTTATAAGAGATCTATTTCAAATAGAAACTAGCTTCCAATATAAAATATAATAAAGAACCAATATAGATTAAGAGCAAAATTGTACACTTTTTAAAAAGATTTTATTTATTTATTCATGAGAGACACAGAAAGAGACAGAGAGAGAGAGAGAGAGAGAGGCAGAGACATAGGCAAAGGAAGAAGCAGGCTCCCTGCAGGGAGCCCAGCGCGGGACTCGATCCTGGACCCTGGGATCACACCCTGAGCCAAAGGTAGATGCCCAATCACTAAGCCACCCAGGCGTCCCTGTACACATTTCTATATGACAGTATCAATAATGACTCTAAGTCATTACATTTTAATGTTTTTAGAATTATCAAAAATTAAATCATATTTAGAAAAATCAGAGTTAAATATTTTAAAACTTTTTGAAATGGCCATTCTATTCATAATAGGGTGAAGATTTTTACAAATACAGAGCACTCACAAAAATGTCAGATGTTGCTGTGCAGAATTTGAATAGAAAGTACTTGTGTTTAATATCAGATTATGGAAGATAGTAGCTCTTACTTCATTTAATGATTCACAAATATTGAATGGGACACTAATGACCATCAGACACTCTTCACAATTCCAGGGATTTGGCAATAAAGTAGGGAGGCTGTTAGGCCAGAAGTGGTGATAGTTTGTACCACGGCAATTGTGCAGGAGAGAAGTGTGCATTGGATTGATTCTGAGTGTAGAACAACATAAAAACATTAGGAATTTTGTTGATGCATCTGTAGTGGGTTGTGGCTGAAAGAAGTATAAAGAATATCTCTGAGTTTTTTGGCCTAGGAAACAGAAAGGATGGAATCACCACTTCTGGGAAAGCAAAGGATGTAAAAGAAACACACTATGGGACAGGGAGGACCTCAATTTTGGACATGTTAGTCTGGAAATGCTTTGAGACACAAACGTGGAGGTTGGTGGCTGAATATGTGAGTCTGAAGTTCCAAAGCGAGGTTCTCACTATAGATAAAATATAAGATTCATTAGCTTCTGAATGATACTTAAGAGCGTGCTTTTTCAATTAAGTGAAAGTAGAGAGTAATTCGAAGGGCCCAAGGTCTGAGCCAAAGTCTAGAGTTTGGGGAGTTGAAGATGAACTGCCCAAAAAGATTGAGAAGGAGCATTCTATGTACAAGTATGTACAAGGAGGAGAAGTCAGAAGGCTGGGGTTCTAGCAAGAAAATGAATAAAATATTTCTAGTAGGAATCAGAAAATGAATAAAATATTTCTAGTAGGAATCAATGATCTACTGTGTAAAATACTTCTGCTTACTTAAGATGAGAACTCAGAATCCACCACTGATGCTGGCTGGAACAGTTTGAACGGAGCAGTGGCAGTGGAAGTTTGGTTGCAGTGAGTTCAAGCTGGCATACAAACACAGGAATAAGAGACAGTATAGATAATGCCTTTGAGGAGCTTTGTTGTAACCATATGGAGAGCAGAGTGGAACTTTAGCTATAAAGGAAGCAGGGCTAATGATTTTTTTTTAAAAGGGAGAGAGAGAGAGAAATGGCATGCAGGCTTTTATGCTGATAGGAAAGATTCAGGGGAAGGTAAACACTGCTGATCTAGGAATAAGACTTTGCTGGGGCTCTCCAGGAGCCAAGGACCAGAGAAGATGGAATCTATACTCAAATGGAGGTTTAAGTTTTCACCGGTAACTGCTCTTAGTAGCAGGAGGAGAAAAGTTGGTGTTCATAGTGGAGTTTAGTAGGTTCATGGAGTATTGGTGGCACAATGTACAAAATCCAATTCTGATTGCTTCTTTTTTTCTCAGTAAAATGGGAAGCAGAACCATCAGATGAAAAAGAAGAGGGAGAGATGAGTTGAAGGTAGAGAAAAGAAAGGTATAACATGGTCGCCTAACTGAAAAAGTGAACAGAATGGAAATATACTATGATTGCTAGAAACCATCAAGGCAACTGAGACCAAATTTAAAGAGTCAGTTCCATGCTGTGTAGTCATGTGAAATCTATTTAGCTTCAGTGGAGTGTGAAATAATCTTTACAGTAGGCCTATAAGGTAATTACTATTGCCATTTCCATGGTAGAGTTGGAGATGTTCAGGAACATAGAGGGGTTAATAGAATTGCCCAAGATCTTAGAATAAATCAGGGTTAGTCTCCAGATTCTAATCCATACATAGCTTGTACCAATTCTCACTACACTTACTGCTCCCATGAATTGTTTATCCCATGAATTATAACAAATATCTAGTTGGGGCAACTGGATATCTTAATGCCTTCATCCAAAATATGGAGTGCCAAAAGAAGAGAAGGTCGCAGGTGTGGGAACAAAAGAACTAGGAAATTATTGCTGTTTTGTACTTCGGTGGTGGAGATGTGTGTAAATTCTCCAGAAATAGAGTACTCTGGGTCTTGCAATATTCATATTTTAGTTAGAGAAATAGGCAATTAAACAATCACAATATACCATGGTAAGTGCTATAATGGATGCTCAGTGGAACCAGAGAGGAGGAGTGTTCACGATCCTTAGGGGAAGTGAGAAGAAAAGGTGTCAACAAACACCTCCCAGATGGCAAGATGGTTAGGCAGATTCTTGAAGAATGAACACAAAGTCCTCAGGCAAAGGACAGCATATGCAAAGGCAGGAAAAAAAATCACTTGCAGGGGTCTGAAGATCCTCCATCTGGGAGGAATGGTGGAAGTGGAGGGAGATTACACAGGCAAGGTGGGCTGGGAACAGCTGGAGAGCTATTTAAAAATCAGAGGCGAGGTGTGGCATGAGAGGATTTGTACCTTCTGAAGAAAATGCTGGACTCAATTCAGAGGATATATTGGAAAGAGAATGGGAGAGAATATTTGAGGCAACAAGACCATTTTAATGATTATGACAGCTGCCCAGTAATTGAGAGTGAAGCAGCATTTGTGAGGATGAAGAAGAGCTTAATCCTTGCCTAATAGAAATTTCTTGAAATTATGTTTCTTTCAATTTTCACTGCAATACTTTTTTATCATTATCCCATTCTTCACATATCTAGCACCAACAATACCACCACCACCACCACCAAATAACCTATAGTCTTCACATTTGAAATTAAAAAACAAATCATTATTAAAAAATCAATAATTAATAAATGGGTATTAATCTGTTCAAGTATTGCATGTGATATAGTTAGCAATCTTCTTTTGAAGACACGACTAACAAAGAAATTTGGTACAGATTTATTCTACAAGCTAAGAGCTGTCCCCAAAGAAGTCAAATATATTAATCCTTTGAATATTAAGGTAGATATAAATAAACATATAAACAAAAACAAAGTTACCTACTCTATATTTAACTACAAGAGAGAAATAATAGCATATAATGCATCTTGTTTTCATTTAAAGACAATAGTATATTACATGTATTTATATTTGCTGTCTCCAAAATGAAAATTAAATATTAATAATGACTATTTTGGTAAAACTTTAAAAAACTGACTTTTGGAATACCTATAAAATCCAAAAGTATCTTCAATAGGCTTTGGGATAATCTTCATTTTGTTTTATAAAGATGCCTGAGATTTTTCTTCCCTAAGATTCTTATTTGGTCACCTTAGCTAGTAGTCCTTTGCTTTTTAGTATGAAATAGTTTATCTAGAATTTCTCTCTTCTTTACACAACTGGGGTTATGAAGAGAGCATAGCCATTTTGTAATAAGAACACTGTAGGAACCAGTCAGCTGAGATGGGCTCCGTTGCCATTAGCTCCCACTGAATACCTCAGAGGGGGAACATCAGGAAGAATGATATGCCCAATGAAATCCCTTTTGAGAATTTGGTCTAACTAAGCATATTTTATTTTACTTCTCAGTGCCCATTGTTGTATTTCAAATCGAAGGCTAGCTGAATTTATTTACACTGGAAAGTCCCATATGATCTGAATTACCTCCAAATTTAAAAATCTGCAATCGGACAGCATTTCCCAGATCTTCAAGGAAGTCTCCCCAAGCGGATATGTTGCCATATTAAAAGGTCACTAGCTGATAACCCACAAAGTATTGTCACTCAAGATACCACCAAAATATCAAAGAAGAAAGCCCTCTTTGCAGTGTTAATTTACTCTAAGAGGTAAAGCTACTTCTGAGTTAGACTATGGAATTGCACATTAATGACCCCTATGTGGACAAGGAATAATCCGCGTGCACAATGGTTAAAACTGGTGCATGCAACACAATTCAATACCTTCCCCCAAAGATTTGAAGTGTTAAAAGCTCATTTAATAACTTTAACCTTCATTCTGAAAGTGATGTTTGCTCAGTAGATGAAAGTTAAAATTGAGCAGTTGTACCGCTTGCTTTTTTATTTTTTTAAAGGATTTTGATTATACTTTGTAATAATCTACAGACTAGAAGTCACAATTTTACAGAGAGAAAGAGGGAAAAAAGTGCACCATACATGCTGGTCAGTTTTCCCTTTGGAAATATCTGATCTTATTCTGTGTCAAAGTCTATCTGTCCATGATGTTATTTTTAAACCTTGAAGAAGGAGGAAACTGATTGATCTTAAACGATTTCTAAAAACCTATTTTTCCCCCATACTTTGCCCATTATAAGCCACAGGGATCAACCTGCCTCCTGCTGATAAACTCCATAGTTTGAAAACACTAATCAAACAAGATAGTGAAATGATCAAAGTGTAGTAGTCTGATTCCTCCATTCAGTGTATGCCATATCTGTGAACTGAAGGAGAGCAGGAGATTTCAAATAAAGACTAAAAGAACTCTTTTAAAGCATTTCTTTTGTACTCGAAAATTTGTTCATTTTGAGCTATAAAAAACAGGAGAGCTAAAAGCTTAATAAATTCCTTTGATCTGGACATGGCAAGTTCTTAAAGAGAAAGTCTAAAAGGTTGCAGACTGCTGTTCTATAAAAATTAAAATCCAGCAAGCCATCACCTCTCTCCCCCCACTGCCTCCCCACCCTCTACTATATATTCCATCCTTTTTAGGAAGAATAGTGACTACCAGAAATGATTTACAGTAAGATCTAAACCTAGTCAAACACTTTAACCAAGAATACAAGAATCTGTCACCTATTTGTAGTCCCAGAGGAGGCACCTCCCATCCAGGGCCTTTCCTGAAATCATTCACATGAGTCACTGGAATCATTCAGTATAAACAGAGGGAAAAAAATGAACAGGCATCTGAACTATAAATATTCACTGGTGGCAAGTTGATCATTTAAATTCAGGAAGTCATAAATTTTAAATAAATATAGTAAGGACTGAATAAATGGGAGCATTCAAGTCCATAAGAAGGCATTTAAATTCATTTAAAGAAGTTGAAATCCTGTGCTGGCTAACCAAAATACATCCACAGCTAGATGTGGTTCTCACTTTGTGCACCGGTTCAAGCCATTGTTCCTCGAACTGTGATCTACACAGGAGCCTCATCAGTTGCATCTTCAAACTTGTCAGATGTACCAAATTTTAGAACCTACCCCAGATTTACTGACTCAAAATCTGCATTTTCACAAGATCCTGTGGGACGTAGTACATGTCAAACCCAGTACTGCCCTAGAGGGCCCATGCTTTGACCATGATGTCAAAATATCTGTCACAGGTTTTATTTTTAATACGTACACTGAATTTATTAGTAATTATTTATAATACAAATGATTTTATGGAGACCTTTATCTATAATTCTGAACTAAAGAAATCCAGAAAATGAAAATTTGTAATAAGAGGCATTCCTGAAATGATTTTTCCCCTTGCATCTTTGTAGATTTCAGTGTGTTTGTGTGTGTGTGTGTGTGTGTGTGTGTGTCTGAGTGAGTTTCTGTATTATCTTCTGGTTTGCTGCTGTCTTTTCAATTAAATCAAGTTCATCTCAGAAACTTTGTTTAAACCTTTCCTTGTGCAAAGTATATTCATATAGGAATGAAATGATCAGTAACACATATTACACATCCTCAAGCTTAGATAATGCTAGGAGAACACTAGATAAACAATAATTCAAAAAAAAATATATAGCTGGTTTTTGGCTACCAGGCATAAATTATAATATTATAAAGAAAGAGATATGAATGCATCAAGCATGTTCTGGTATGCCAGAGTACCTTTCTTGAGGAAACCATCACTTTCACTAAATACAGTTATGATGAGGCTGTCATTTATACTCCCCAGAGTTGGGCACAGACTCAGGCAAAGAAATCAGAGACCCATATTTTCCACAATGAATAGGCCTAAACTGGGCAAGTAATTCAAGCAGGATTCATCAGGAACCACTGAAACAGAAATTGACTCTTTTCCTCCTGACTGGAAATTTCAGAAACTGAGTGTGTGTATGTGCATTATATATATATAGTAAGATAAATAATTATATATAATTGTGTACTTATATACAACTTGTATGTTATTATATATAAAATATATATAATATATAATTGTATATATAAAATAAGGCTGTGAGGAAAGAATGCTGTAAGGGAGATGATGTAGCAGTTTTCAGAATGAGGTCTCTGGACCAGCAGCAACAGCATGAGAAATTACATGAGAAATTGTTAGAAATGCAAATTTGTGGGTTCCATCCCAGATCTACTATCTAAGAAACTCAGGAAATGGAGCCTGACAAAGTGTTTTAATAACTCTTCTGGCAATTCTGATGCATTTCAAAGTTTGAGTTGGGAGGATGGCTCTGAGTTCTAATTCATGATGTTTTTACTAGTTGTGTGATTTTAAGCAAGTCATTTCCATTAGGCAAGTTTCAAATTCTCCTTCTGTGGAAGAGTTCCCATTCAATAGGATTGATGTAGGAAGTGTATGAAATTGTTCTTGTAATGTGTTTCTTGTACTACCTAGAATGAAATCAACACTAAACAGTGATAGCTTTTATTACAAGGTGACAATTAGATAGAGGTGGCTCAGATTAAGGAATTATTAAAGTGAATTTCTGCCTCTCATTTTAGGTAATTAGAAGAACACTGGTGGTTTTATTTTTTTATATTTATTTTTTATTATTATTTTTTTAACACTGGTGGTTTTAACAAAGGAGCCAATATGAAATGTGATATTCCAAAATAAAGCATAGAAGTCCCCTCACTACTTTATGATTCCTACTCTGAACTGTGTGACCTTAGGCAAGTTTGTTAATAGATTTAGTTCTTCAATTTTTCTTTTATTTTTTTTTTAATTTTTATTTATTTATGATAGTCACAGAGAGAGAGAGAGAGAGGCAGAGAAACAGGCAGAGGGAGAAGCAGGCTCCATGCACTGGGAGCCCGATGTGGGACTCGATCCCGGATCTCCAGGATCGCACCCTGGGCCAAAGGCAGGTGCCAAACGCTGCGCCATCCAGGGATCCCCCTAGTTCTTAAATTTTTCTTTACATGAAGTGCTGTGGGTAGACTCAATGATGTCTCATATTTTTCCAACTCTACATTCCATGGCTGTCTTTTATTTATCACCAAAGCCATCAATCAATTAACAATGAGATTGAATGCACTGTGATCAATGATGTAGAGAATATAAGAGTTAGGAAATACATGGTCACCAATCCCACAATTAAACTTGAAATATGCACATGAAAAAATCAACTAGCCTTACAGGCAGTACGTGGTATTTTAAAGGAGTGACAAAAATAAACCTGGGAAAGAAGAACAACCAAAGGGTGTCTGCTATTACTTTAAATCCATGGCCACTAATTTTGAGTCCTTACTTCTAATCAGAATTTTTGTATTTCCCTAGGATGTTCATTTTGCACAGCCTAGATGACTCTTCAGACTTTCTACTCACTCATCAAACCTCTATCACTTGCTTTACCCTTTCATAATGGATAACCATGCTTCTTAATTTCACTGAGAAAAAAAGGGACACTCAGAAAGAACGCTCATCAGCACATCTATTCACCCTTTTGCCTATCCATCCTTCCTATCCTTCTGTTAAGTGGTTAGAATAAATGAACTCTCCATACATCTTTCTAAATCTGGTATTCATCCAATGCACTAGTTCCCACACCCTCTCTTCTACTCAAAGATGTCACTCCAGTAACCAGCACCTTTTATCACTGCATTGCCATATCTTTCCTTTCTATTGGCTCTTCCTTATAAGTATACAACTATATTATTTCTCTCCTCTTGATAAATCCCTCTCTTGACTAGCTTCCCCATCAATGAACAGCCAGTTTCTTTATTTCCATTGACTGTAAAACTACTCAAAATAATTGTCTACTCATCCAACCTTCAATTTATTCACTCTCATTCTCTTAAGCTGACTCAAATCAGGCTTTTGCCCCCAACAAATCCACTGAGCTGTTCTTGTTAAGATCATCAGTGACTTTCAGGTTGCTGAACTGAATGGTCAATTCTCAGTCTGCATCTTACTTAAAATACAGCAACATTTGACAACATTGATTCCTCCTTTAAACATTTGAAACACTTTCTTCACTTGGCTCTAGGGACTGGTGACTTCTGATTTTTCCTTGTAAATTTACTGGTTGCTGTTTCTGAGTATTGTTTGCTGCTTTAACCTCAGTTAGAGTGTTGCAGTATTTTGAGTGACTCTGTGATTTAAAAACCATCTATATTCTGATTATTTCCAAATTTATGTCTCCAGTAAAGAACCATTATCTCAATTTCAGAATGATATATTCAACATTTCCCTATATATGTAATAAATATCATGAATCTATATGTCCAAAAAACTCCTGATCTTGGAGCACCTGGGTGGCTCAGTGACTGAGCGTCTACCTTTGGCTCAGGGCATGATCCCGGGGCTGTGGGATCAAGTCCCACATAGGGCTCCCGGCAAGGAGACTGCTTCTCCCCCTGCCGGTGTCTCTGCCTCTTTCTCTCTGTATCTTAATGAATGAATTTGAAAAAACAAACAAACAAACAAACAAAAAAAACCCTCCTGATCTTTCTCCTAACAAAACTACTGCTCCAATAATCTTCCCTTTCTCAAAAGTTAATGATCACTACGTTTCTGTTGCTCATGTCAAAAAGCTTGAGGTTCTTTTATGTTCTTCTTACTCACTCAAAAACAACTGAGCCATCAACTGATACTGAAGGTTCCACTCAAGATATACCTAGATTAATTCCACTTCCTACCCCTCCACTGCTACTGCCTCTGTCTGGGTCATTATCACTGAAGTCTGCCTATTTCAGTAGCCTCATTAAGTCTCCCTACCTCCAATTCTGCCAAAGAAAGTCTACTGTCAACATAGGAGCCTGAAAGAAGATCAAAGCACACCTCTGTTCAAATCCTCACTCACAGTAAAGGCAATGATCTGCATAATGACCTCTAATATCCACGTTCCTTGCTACTCAGTGTGTGTTTTTCAGACCAGCAACATTGCATTGCTGAACATTTACATCTCAGGACTCATCCCAGATTTTCTGAATTTAATTCTACATTTAAAAAAAATCCCCAGGCTATTCATATCCACATTGGCATTTGAGAAAAACTGTTATAATTTTCCACTTCTTTCCTCTCTGACTTCATTTTCTACCACTTTCCCCCATTACTCACTCTGTAATCTCTTTGATATTAGGACCTTTATATTTGCCTTGTGACACAGAGCTGACTTTTAGCCTGGTAGTCACTAAAGAATCTGAATCCTGATGACAACAATACAATAAGAATGTACTAAAATGTATTATTTTACACTTCATTGCTAAAAGTTGTTTAAGCTAGGAACCTTGAACTTGGTGGACCATAGTTAATACATTACTTTGAATCTGGAAGAAGCAGAGATGGAGGGATACTTTGAAATTTAATTCAATAAAGCTATCAACAAGCATTTATTGCACTTCATAATAAGCAGACCACTGCTGCAAGAGTGGGATTCAGGGTAAAGTATACAATGTGGCTGTTCAGAAGGCATCCTTCTCTAGAAAATTACCATGTGTGATGCTTTAGAAATCCAAAAATTTATATATAGTCATTAAGCAGTAGGAAGAAATTCAATCACCTATACTCATACCATCTACACTAAAGTACTGTTTTTCAAACTTTAGTGCCCAACAGTATGACCTTGAGGACATGTGGGCTTATTAAAACTCAGATTACTGGGTCCCTCTCCTCAAATTTCTGATTCAGTGAATATAACTTGTATTTCTAAGAAGTTCCCAGGTGCCGTGCATGCTGCATGTCCACACTTAGAGAACCACTGGCAGCCACACCTCGGGAACCACTGATCTAGAGAAATCATATCTAATATTTGGCATTGATCTTTCCAAGTTTTATTTTCAATCTTAAAATACAATTTATGTATAGAAACACCTACACATTCACACATAGTCATGCACACACATATTATTAGCATCCTTTGTATATTTTTGAAACTGTTGTTTTGAAACTGCTTTTTTTAAATTTAGCATCATATTATAACATTATTCCACCTTATTATATATACTTGCTTGTCTTTTCAAACACAATTTTTAAAGACTGTTCAAAAAATAGATTTCGTCTACTTGCAACATTTGTCACAGAAGTATTCCTCCCTACCTCTGCCAGTGTAATGGGTGTATACACAGATCTGAACTTATTCTAGGGAAACATTTCAGAAAGTGTCACCTCTTGTACCCTGGGGCAGGGAAGAGCTGAATGCTCAAAATAACCTTTTCCCATATACAGGATATCCGGTTATCTGAACAGTAATAATTTTTGATGGAATAAAACAAGTAGCCTTGAAAAAGAACTAACATTTACATAGGGAAGATTATGACAAGTTGAATTTAGTTAGATAGAATTAGAACTGCTTAGATTTAGAGAATAAATCCAAACTAAAGAGATTTCAGAGAGGATACAACTTTAAGGAAAACTGAAAAGACCTTACAGTGATGAATCTAATGGCCTTTTGTTGCTCCATTGCTCTTTTTTAATCTTGACTTCTCTCTGGTCCTCTACCATATATTCTCTTCCCCGTAGGCCTGGTTGTTCTGTTGCATAATGTGATACAACCTCTTCCGGCCACACTGACCAGTACCTGACCAAATCGAGCTAATCCATAACTGACTTGAGCCAGTGACTTAAGAATTCAAACCATGAGACACAGAGCATGAGTGAGCTTGCAACTGACTCACACCAACAGCAGGATGCAAGACAGTGGAATCATGGTATCCTTGACAATCTAAGATCCTTCCTGGTAAAGTCCATTATTAAGCCTTTCCTTTAATTCTATGAGATCAATAGCCTTATAACAAATCCTGTTTCTCCTAAGGTTTGCTTAAAGTTACTTAACTAATCATATGATTTTTGTAACTAAATAAGGTACCCCAAGGCAGTGGCATCTAGAGCAGTATGGTTCTGAGACATGATAATAACTAAATGGTACTTGTTTATAGGATATATTTTCTTTACAGGTCACAAAACATAGAAGTTAAAATTTCCTGGAAAACAGAATACAAGATAAAAATTCAGAAGACATTTATATCTTAGCCATATTTTATGGCTACTTGCTAACTTTTCTATCATATAAAATAATTAATTTAAAATGACCTTTAAAAAAAATAAATAAATAAAATGACCTTTTAAAGGACTCTACAAAAATATTACACTAACTGATGAGCACATATAATTACTTTTAAACAGAACAAACTCTCAAGAAACAGAAGTGGTCTCAGAAAGATTAACGTTGATGTGTCCATTACAGAGAAAATGGTGCTAATCTCTTCTCTTAGGAGTCAGTGAAGTACTTGAAATTCAAATAACACTTTTTGTAATGTACTTATTGTCTAAATTATTGCCTTAAAATACATACATCTTATTTTAGATGATTTCTATTTCCACAGAGAAGGGTGTCATATTAAAAACAGAACAAACCAAAAACAAACAAACAAACAAACAAAAAAACACCACATAGTCTGGTTAACTTCTAAATAAAAAGTAGTTGTGGGCAGCCCAGGTGGCTCTACGGTTTAGCGCCACCTTCAGCCCAGGGCCTGATCCTGGAGACCCAGGTTTGAGTCCCACGTCAGGCTCCCTGCATGGAGCCTGCTTCTCCCTCTGCCTGTGTCTCTGCCTCTCTCTCTCTTTCTCTCTCTCTCTGGTCTCATGAATAAATAAATAAAATCTTTTTAATTAATTAATTGTTTTTATTTATTTAGTTAATTAATTTAAAAAGTAGTACTACTTTTGTAGTGTGTGTGTGTGTGCATGTGTGTGTTTGTGTGCAGATATAAAACTAAAACTAAGCCATTCAAATGAAATTTCAGTATTGGGACACTCTTGCAATGATTTTTAGATTTTCCTCAGAGTAAATAAGTCAAGTTAATCTATAAAATGTCCTATTACCCCTATATACTTTTGTTTTAAACAGAATTCAACATAGTTATCTGTCCTTTATCATAAATGATTTTAAAATAATAATGAGTAGCATAAAAATCAGTATTAAATTAAGGACTCTAGAGACTTAAACAAATATTTTATCTTCCACACTGTAGTTAGAGATATTATACTACTCTTCCTTACATATTTTGCATTTTATTAAACCTTTCCTGGTTCCCAGATAAGAATTGGGGGGGGGGGGATGACTTTCAAGAACAAATTAAAATTGCTACATAAATGAAGTAAATACTAATTACAACACTCAGCTATTCAAAGACAGGAGGACAATTAAAACATCAAAATAGTGTCTACTTAAAGATTATTTTAATAATCGCTATTTATTTGACAGACTAGCATAACCTGTGTACTGCCTAGTGATAACGGTGAGACATTAAATAGGAAAAAATATGTCATATCAATGAAACTAATTGAAAGTGAATAGATGGAAAATTTTAGTTAACTTTGTGAACTGGCTTTGTCTCTGTCAATTACCAAAATTACACAATTGAAACACGGACAAAAATCTGTATTCAAGTTCAGACAAGAGAGCTGTGAAACAATTCCTTGATGGGCTGGGGGAAAATCATTTCAATTGTAAATGAAACCAATAAGTAAATGGAATTAATAGAAACACAGAAAAATGAAGCAAAAAGTATATATGGGATACTAGGGAAATCATAAAAGTAGATTGGATCACACCCTGTAAGTACTTATTAGTAAAAGAACACCAGCAGGCTGAGTGGCAACTCAACTCCTCTCTTTTGTTTTTGTAGACCTGTGAAATATCATCGTTGTTGAAATGCAATGACTGACATGCAATGACCTACTTGACTTTGTCTTTTTCATTATTTTAAAAAAGTGTTGGTCACAGAAATAGTGAAGATATTTAATAGAATCTAAATATTTATAAAATAAAAATGCATCTCAACTATTTTTTTGCCTTTTGTATTGTGTGAAGATAGAATATACATTATCTTTAAATGGCATTTTCTTAAAATCAATTGGAAAAATATTAATAAAAACACTCACTTCACAAAATTTTCTCAAGTTTCCAAAATAGAAGACTTGAAGGTGTGTTTTATTGATGAGATATGATAAGGGTGGTGCTTTAATTTATTTTAGTATTTTTAAGAATTTCAAATTGATTTCACAAATGTACATATTTAACAACTTGTTGGGGTCTACTATGAATGAGACACCATCCTAGGCACAAAAATCAAAGAATAAAAACTTTTGAGCTGGTAAAGAAGACTTTGTGATTATTGAGATTTTTTAAAATTTTATTTATTTTTATTTTTTATTTTTTATTTTTTTTGATTATCAAGATATTAGGAAAAAAGCTTTATTTACTGTATTAAAGCCAAATGAAAAGCGATGGCCACGTGGCACAATTTTGGGTATTTCAAAGTTTGCGTAAAAAAAGAAAACATGACCGATAATCGGTCTTCTATGTGTGTGTGGTAAGGAGTAGGCTTTGGGCATCTTGTCTGACATTTGTTATCCCTGATCTATTCAATCCCCTTCCTATTACAGGTTATGACACCAACAGCTAAACAGTTAAATTGGCCAAGGTCACAAATCCAACTAATGTTAGAAAAAGTCCTAGAATGGAGGTTTCCTGATGGCCACAAATATAACAAATGATATATTATATACAAATATACCTTATACCTTATATGTCTACAGGAAACCTATACCACACCTAGTGTTTTACCATAAGCCAAAGAGAGACAGACACTCCAAAGAATTTATTATTGCCATCTTTTAAATAGTGATAAAAATAGATTAAATGATGTGGGGACACTTGGGTGACTCAACAGTTGAGTGTCTGCCTCTGGCTCAGAGTGTGTTCCCAGGATCCTGGGATCAAGTCCCACATCAGGCTTCCGGCAAGGAGCCTCCTTTTCTCTCTGCCGATGTTTCTGCCTCTCTCTGTGTGTTTCTCATGAATAAATAAACTCTTAAGAAAATAAGTTTGATGAATATCAGCAAAACATACTAGCAGCTAATATGAAATACATTGTTATCATAATACTGTATACCCTAACTTTAAGTCAGCCTGGTCTTCAAGTGTAATTAATGACAGACGACTCTATGTTGTGCTCTGAGGGACAATCAGAACAGCTACTACTTCAAATAACTCTCCTTTTACTAGGTGTCATGGTGTCTAAAATGCCAGTCCTTTCTTTGGGTCTTCAAGACTTTTTAATGGTTTATTTACAGTACTTCTTAATATGCAAATACACTTGGCTAAGATACCACATTTGGAAGAGTCCTCTTCTTTTATAATTAGCTAATTTAGTTATGAGCACCTCATATGATTGTATATAGTTAGGATGAGATACTAGATTGGGGGTGGGGGGTGGGGGCGAGGTGTGGCATCTTCTGGAATTGGGATGGGGAAATGCAATAAAATTGAAGACAAACTACTGAGTTCATAATTCTCTTCTATTGCAGTGGAAGATTTCTTTTTTAAAGAAATTACCATGTCAGAAACTTGAAGTCAGTTTTTGCACTCACACTGTAGGTTTGACCATTGATCTAATTCAATAACTTCTTACCAGTACACTAATTAGGTTTTGAGGATTTTCAGAATAATTCTGAATAAACCATATACGATACACATAAAAATTGATTCTGGAGTGATTATCTGGCATTTAACTGGGTTGGTACCTCCGTAAACAATTGTAAAGCTAAGCACTCATTCAGTCTCCTGCAAAACAGAAGATTTGACATTACCTGTTATGGAAGCTAATTAGAAAGATTATATTCTAAAGGAGAAGGAAATTCAAAGGCTTAAATAGTTAAATTTGATGTTGAATATACTTCTTATCTCAGGTGCTTACTGCAATGACAGGGAATGTTCCACTGGGTTTCAGTCCAGACTAGAGGGCCTTGATTGATCAGGGAAGTCTGCATACAAATGTATTACATACAGAACCTGGTCTAGACATTTCACTTTCCTAACGCATGCAAACAGATCAAGTTCAAACACAATTCTTGAAGAGACTCCAAAAGAAGGACATCTTGGGTCAAAAAAGGTGTTCCATTTTGAAGTTAATTTTTCTAATAGAACTTCTTTTCTTTTCCCCCCAAATGTTCAACTTTTTAAAATAAAGTTTTTCTTGTGCTTTCTTTCCTTCCTGAATATTTTCATTTAAAATATCATTGTGTAGTGTCTCATTCTTAAAACAGAAACATTATATCCATATTGTGTAGGTATTCTTTACTTTCTGTTTTTGCTTTTTGAAAGTTCACTTTAGCAATTATTTATTATTTTACTTTTATATCTAAGATGAATTTTTACAGCAGGAATATTAACAAAAAATTCCGGCATAAAAAGCATTTCAAACAATGCCTAATTATCTAAGGAGATACATCTTTATAATAACCTGAAAATTCCTCAGCGACTAATACAGTCCTATCATTTTCTCCTTACTAACAGGAAGTATATAGAAAATAAAGTAAGAAGAAAAACTAGAATATTTATTTAAATGTATAGTGTTTGCCTCAGAAGTCTAATGTCTTTGAAATATTTTCTAGAAAAATATATTTCTTAGGTGTACATGTTCCTATAATTTTATTACTTTATTTCAAATGACTGCTGTTTGAAATCAATTTAAAATGCAGCTACTCTTAAACTGCTTAAACAGTTTTGTCACATTTCTAAAATCGATTCATGTTTCAAATGCCTAACTTGAAAGAATCTAAAAATAAGTGATATGGAAGGAAAATCCTTATGGATGAAATAAGAATTAGATATAATTTTAATGTTCCACAAATCACAATTTCAAAATAAGTAATGATTAAAAAATGATGTCTGAATGTTCCATGGAATACTTCCTAGTAGGGAGGAAAAGAGAACAATGTGTTTATAAACTGTATTTTGAAAACCCAGAAATAACTTTTTAACAGTTAATGTTATTAAGCCCCTCCAACAATAGGATGCTCAAAAAAAAAAAAAAAAAGTCGTGAGAAAAATCCTCATATAATTGTGCTGTTATTTCTGGGAAGCCAGAGAAATGTCTCTCTGCATGTGTAAGGCAACATCTTGAACCTCCTGGCTTTATCCAGCAAGAGATGGCCCAGGGAACCAGCAACAGGGAGCTGATAGACACAAGGAGCCGCTGATCGAGCCGTCGCTAGGACTTCCGAGTTGCACAGAGACACACTGGGAGCTCTAGAAATGAGAGACAGGCACCTACTTCTACTTTTAATTTTGACAAGGGCTGTCACGTTTACTTTTGGACAAAAGCTTGAGGCAGGTGGCCGGGGGCTGAGGAGCGAAGCCTGGTTATCTGTAACCAAAAAAAAAAAAAATCCATTCCTTGAGGCTCAAGTCTAGAAAGCCCACTGGAGCCCCGTTTTCTCCAGAGGTGCTGGAGACACTTCACAGTGACTTCTCCACCGCTCGCCGCCCTGCAGCTGCTGGGGCAGCCGCGGCTCCTGGGCAGCCAGAGTTTCCGTCTCTGGCATCATTTCCCTGTCCGGGGAGGTCTGTTTGATATAGAAACACTGATCATTTGTTGTTAGGGACCAGAAAGTGTCCTTCATAATTCACATCTTGAAGCCTTGAGGCCCAGTGTGACAGAATTTTGAGATAGGGCATAGAAAGGTAATAAGGGTTAAATGAAGTCTTATGGGTGGGGCCCTAATCCAGTAGGACTTGTGTCCTAATGAGAAGAGGAAGAATCGCCAGGGGTTTCTCCCACCAACATCTCATGCACAGAAGAAGGCACCATGTACCATCCAAGAAGAGGGGCCACACGGGACAGCAAACTGACTGGCGCCTTGATCTTGGACCACCAGGCTCCAGAATCCCGAGCAAAGAAAATCTGTTGCATAAGCCACCTGGACTGTGGTATCCTGTTATGCCAGCCCCAGAAGACAAAACAGTGGTTCACTATTTGTCTTTTCCTGAATCTGGAATATCCAATAATTTAGTGTAAGTATTGGCAAAACTTGCAAGTCTTTTATTATCCAAAAATTGGGGGAAAAATCTTGGATCAACCTAACTTATTCATTATTTAACAATGTCTCCACATATGTTAAACATGATCCTTAAGAGGTTACATATGGGCAGCCCCGGTGGCCCAGCGGTTTAGCGCCGTCTTCGGTCCGGGGTGTGATCCTGGAGTCTCGGAATTGAGTGGAGCCTGCTTCTCCCTCGGCCTGTGTCTCTGCCTCTGCCTGTGTCTGTGTCTCTGCCTCTCTGTCTCAGAGACACAGGCCGAGGGAGAAGCAGGCTCCATGCAGGGAGCCCGACGTGGGACTCGATCCCAGTACGCCAGGATCATGACCTAGCTAAAGGCAGACACTCAACCACTGAGCCACCCAGGTGCCCCAAAGCTATATTCTCAAAAGAGAAAAAAGAAAATACTAATGTGTCATTTGCATTGCTACAAAGGAACAAAAAAGTATTGTCAGATTTAGAAAGTACTTAAAGTAGTGAGCTCCTCTCCCTCCTCAAGATAGCAGACTCTACTGTATCTGAAGTACAGACAACTCCCCTCCCCCATTATTTAAACTGCATAAACTATAATTTTAGTAAATCAAGCAAAGAGCTAATCAAGTTTTGATTTGCTAATTACTTCTCAATTTGATTAGAGCTGGCAGCTAATCATCTCTGGATATTTAAAGTCAATCTTTCACTCATATTTGCAAATCAAGACTCAGTGTAAAACAAAATTGGGAATATAACATAAAAGTTCTTTGTGTTATAACAAATAATTAATTTCTACTTGTTGCTACAGTTTTAACAATAAAGAAAAATTTTCTAGATGTTTCAACAAATTGAATTATGCATGCAGTGTACCATCCCATGCTGGAGAATGAAAAGAAGCCAGGTTTATACACTTTAGTGAAGCAGCCCACATTGAGCCAAGAAAGCTTACATGCTACATTAAGCAAGCACAATATAATTCAAAAATCACAATTTCATCTTTATGGTCAACAGCAGCTTGCAGAAGAAATGTCTGCCAGGAAAATGAACCATGAATGATCAATAATATAATTGTTTTTCCAATTGAAACCAATATTTTAAAACATTTAAAAATTATTAATACCCAAGACAATATCTCCTTGAAAAATATGCCAAGTTAGGAAAAAGAATGTCACAGTCATTTGAATTCAACAAGGGAGAACATTATGAGGAAACACACAGAAAAGAAAGTGAAGCAAGTAAGTTGGTTCTAATTTCAGGGGAAAAGGTCTTTCCCAGTCATTTCTCAGATACTATATTTAAATTGTACCATGTACCAAAGTTTCTTCTATCTTTGTCACTTTCTGCTCCTATCACAATTAAACAACTTGAACATTGCTTGACTGTCCTTAACTGAATAACGAATCATCTTTCTAGGAGGTGTTTCATTATTACTATTGCTTCATTAATATTTCCAAGCGGTATCTTCACAAGTAAAGTTATATGAAACTTTGGACAATTATCTTGTAAAGTTAGGTTATTGGAGCAAATAACAGGCACTTGAATTTTCTCCTAAAATTTTTACCATCATAATTTAAATATTTTAATTCTTTCCCCACATTTACTCAAAATCAATAAAAAATGATGAGTGTTTTTCTCAATATCTTCTAAGACTTTCTATTCTATTTTTCCTCCTTGCTTTCAGGTTAATATGTTTATTTACCTCCATTTTTAGTATTTTTATTTTATTTTATAATTTGACACTTTACCTTTTAATTTTAGTGGTAAACTAGTGACTCATAGTTATAGAGCTCAAATGGTATCTTTATTGTGTCTGAATTTGGGTTTATTCCATATTCTCTCTTGAATGAATTCACTAGTAAATATCCAGTTTAACCAGAAGGTAGAGCATAATACTAGACAACGCTTTGCATCAAAGTATGATGGGACATTCTCCATAGAACTCTGATAAACACTCACGATCAGTCTTCCATTAATCTTTGCCAAATGTATGAATGGGGATGGTTTTGTTTTGTTTTGTTTTGTTTTGTTTTGTTTTGTTTTGTTTTAATGTGCACATTTCCATCAGAGCTCTATGAAGTGGATTTTGAATTTTTCATCTGAGGGTCAAAGAGATGGAGCACTCCAAAATTGTACCAGGGGCACACACCTCATTTATACCTATTCCTACAGTCCAGCCACTATAGGTAATATACCAACCACTCAGAGGTTTAAAGAAAATATCATTTTTAAATATTAGCTATAATTCTGCTAGATAATAACGCCAGATTTTTCCCTCCTTTCTTAGCACTAGAATTGTTTTAGATTAACCTAAAACGAAGAGTGTAGCCTGCTTGGATCTGATTTTAGTCTTGTTAGAATATGTCAAGCTCTCATTATTACCTCTTTCACATGAAAACCATGTTATTAGGAAATTTATTCTGGAAGCCAACCTATTATGAAATTTTCTGACTGTAGTTCTATGTGTTTTTTGATGCTGGAGATGAGAGCATTGTGCAGAAAAGGGAATTTTATATAATGGATGGTTAACTGAACTGGAAAACCAATAGCATTTCCTAATACTAAGTTGTTTTTGTATTTTTTTTTAATGAAGAAGCAGCAAACAACCAAGGCTAGAAGTTGTAATGTCTTAATGCAATACATTAAAACAATAACATGTTTGTGACATTTAATGCTGTGGTGGAGTGTCTAATTTAAATTCTAAAATGCTCTAAGTTATAAAGCTAGGTTTTAGTAGCCTAATTCATTATTGGGACTCTGAGCATAGGCCAACAATGTCACCTCCTTGGTTGTCCTCTTCAAATGGTGTTTGGTTTAGAATGTAAGCATAATAGGGTATAGAGTTCAAACTGATTTTTTTTTTTCCCAACAGTCCATTTTAACTAATTAATCTTCTAAGGTGTTACCAGAATTATCCTTTACCTAACTTGGGTAACCTCCACTGATATCTTGCTACCTTCAAGAAAAGAGCCAGATTTTTTTAGCATAATGTCTAAGCCCCTTCATAACGTGGCCCCAATACTCTTCCCTGGCCTACTAGTCCTATGCTGCAGACACACCACATCTCTTGTTCTATAAAAATATCTTAGTCTCTTATACCTTCTAGCCTCCATACCAATACATAAAGTACTGACCCCTTCTCTTCAGCTCTGGCAAGTAGCTGATTATGAATTAGCTACCACCTAGATGCAATTTCCTCTATATAAACAATGGTAATTTTTTCATAATATAATCTCTAATAAGCTTCAAAACCCACTATTTTGGGGTTTTGAATCTTATTATACAAAGGTTTGTGAGCTTGTGGTTACTTCCTAAAGCAAATATTGCATTTCACTCATTTATTCAACAAACATTTGAGAAATTGTATTGGTAGGGTATTATATTTGATAGTGCAAAAGAATATACAGAGCAATGGAGGGAAAACAGAGAAACAAACAGATGGCTACAATACCTAGTGATAAGTTCTAGTAGCAAAATGCACAGGGCACCATGGGAGCACACAGAAGAGACAAATAACTGAAAGGTAACATGGGAGGCATGGAGGAACAAGGCCCTTTAGGGGCAGCTAACACATTGCCTGGCACTTAGTAGGTGCTTATTAAAATGCTGTGAATTAGTGATAAATAATAGACAAGAGTTAACCTCCATTTCTATTTTATACCAAATTCCTTTCTTTCTTAAGACTTTGAACTATACAGACATTTGGAGGTCAAGCAGAAAGATTCTCTTTTCAATATTTTATACTTCTTTTCAACAGAGTCTGCTTCTTCCTCTTCTTCTGCCCCTCCTCCTGCTCATGATCTCTCTCTCTTTCTCTCTCTCTCAAATAAATAAATAAAATCATCAAAAAATGATTCCTAATGTCTTTTTATGTACTTTACATATACATACCTGTAAGCTTCTGATATTATATTTTGAGATTAAAGAAAGAAAAAAAAGAGAACTTTTCCTTTAGAAAGAAAGTAAACTTCAGGGAGGGAAGATACATATGGAATACTTAGGCACTTAAAAGAAAACTTAGGAAACATCCAATAGTTCAAATTTTATCTATTAAGAAGTAACCTTCATAATGGATAAGGTAAAAAAAAAGTTTGCAGTAAAAGTATTCTAGAATATTCTCTGTGTTAGGTATAGTACAAGTGTCTCTGATATGCAATAAATCTAAAAACTTGATGTTCTCTGGATTTCTTAAAATGTAACTTTCAAGTAGTTCCACTAAAGCATGAAAAGAGAATGTAAAGAAAAAGAATGGCTATTGTTCTAAATATCATCACTTTGGCCAAGTAGCAAAAACATTCAATGTTTGAAAATATATTTTGAATGTTTCTATAGCCTTAGTCGTATCTATTTTGTGGAGATGGCTATTTGATAGAAGGACTTAAGAGATGTATAAATGAAATACTACAATTTTAGAATAAGTCCAGAATTAGAGTTAACTTTTTTTTATAATACTTGTTCTATGTACCTTGAAATTCATGCATCGTATATAGTGAATTATAGCTTTCCCTTCAAACTGAAATCTTCCAAAGAATATTTTTCCTGGCTTGAGAGTTCAAGTGACATCTCTAATATCTACATATTCAACTAATAGATGATAGTGATATTTGTAAATTATCAATTACTAAACAGTTTTTAGTTGTTAGTGAAACTCCTTAAGGAAACTTATTGTTTCAAATAGTCTTTCCTCTCTCTCTTTCTCTCTTTGGTCATAGGAGTTTCTCTGTAGAAATGTTATTTACAAGATTATACTTTTCCTTGTTCCTATATAGGATCAAGAGAATATAGGACAAAATGCAGGGCTGTGGGCAGTGGAAAACATTGGTACCTTTGTTTAGTCTTGATTCTGTTGGGCTAGGAGCTTTGTTCTGGACTTGCTTTCAAGTACAGATTTATGATAAATACTTCTTCCTTCATACGTTAATTTCTTTTAGGGATGCAGTGTTCAAGAGAAAGGAAATGATAGGTTTGAAATTAGAAGGCATGCATGCGTTTGAGTCCTGATACTGCATTTATTTACTGGGTGCTTGGGTAAGTTATAATCACTTCTGGAAATTCCATTATTTCTTCTGAAAAAATAAATTTAAGAGCAGTCTCTTCCTATCACTCTTATCAAAATTAAATGCAAAAGAAATTAATTCAAGACCTAGGACATAGTAATAAAAAAGTTATGAATCAAATTAACTAATAACTGTGATTAATATTAAGGTACAGTTTAGGCAAAGTGATCTAATATCAACATGAAAATTATGCATGTCTATTTCAGAAGATACATAACTTTTATACACACGTACATGTTTCAGGAAGGAGACTACATGATTACATATAATGGTCAAGTAATTCGGTACTGAAATGGTATCAAAAAGTGGAGAATTCAAGGTTAATGTTTAGGTCTCAGGAGAATTGTTGGTTATTTTGCCTAGTATAGAAATTATGTAATTACAAGGTGGGGATCTTAATAGGACGTTTCATAAATGTACAAGAATGTGACCTCGTGGTGGCAGCCGTGGACTTCTCACCTGGAGGACATGTCATGCTGACATGGGGACCAGACCGAGGTATGCACCTGAACGACAGACAGGAGCAGGAGGAGAGGGTGGTACATGCTGATACCCAGGGACATCAGTGACCACACTCTGCCCTGCCATCTGGCGCTCCTCCCGGTGCGACGGTGACTCAACATTGATTAAGTGCCAGTTGTATGCTGGGGAACAGGGTACAGGAGCTGGGCGTGTTCCTCCTACAGCCTTGACTGGGGCTGTGCACACAAACCCTACACATGCGCACATCTTCCAGGACAGTGCTGGGGTGTCGACACCCTCAGCCTCCCTATTTATCCCCTTGTGTCTCCCTCGACCCTCCAACCCAGGCCACCCTGTGACCTCTGCTCCCTCAAGGCCGTACCTAGATTTTTCTTCCTTTTTAAGGAAAATCACTTTTGTTGCTTTGTAACTTCTAAGACATTTGGTAAGGCATAAACAAATTAAGCAAAATATACTTTCCTCCTTGGGGTGGTCTGGACGCACCACGCACCCCTGTGGGGAGGCCCTGGGCTCCAAGCACCCGGAGAGTCTCCCTGTTGAGCCCCGTTTCTGGCCCAGAGCTTGGACAGTGAGTCCCAAGCTCCAGGCATTCACATACCACCTCCACAATATTTGTCGTAACCGAGGACCTCCTGTTCGCTTATTCCTTCATATTTTCTTTGACTCAACATACTTTTACTTATTTCGAACTTTAGAGTTATGCTGAACGATGTATCCTGCAGCCACGTCTTATGTGCTAGTTATGTTTTTTCCTATTACACAAGAAAATAAACGCATACCCACTAGAAAAAAAAAAGAAATTATGTAATTAAATATAACAGGCATTTAATAATATCCTATTGAATGAGCTAGTAAGTGTATTTTTTCACTAACATATTTTTCCCAGATTGAAATAAAAAGAACAAGCATGCATTATAAATTAACATTTCTTTTATTTTTTACACTATATGCACTTAATTTTTTTGCTGTATCCTAAAATAGATCTTGCTTGATTTAGCAAATTAGTTAATCTAACTAGTGTAACAAGAAAAAGGCAATTCTAAAATAGTGAAAAGAAAATGCTTAATTCAAAGTTTTTTGTCCCCTCCTAGTTGTAAGTTTTGGAGCATGCAAAGTGTTGGACAGAGATTAAAGAAAACATACCTTTAAAAATATTTTATCAAGTATACTGCAATCTTAGAAATACAACTAACAATTTGTCTTTAAAAACTATTTGCATCAAGCTTACCCCTTGGAATTATTCCACTTAACTCTGTAATAGCATTTTTAAGCCATTTATAAATAATTTTACCATGAGGAAAAGTGGAGGCAGTTTGAAACGGGAATATTTCAAAAATTGGTAAAACAGATCTAAGTCCTATTCCTGCCTGTGTCCTGGGAAATTTTGGTGCATCAGGCAAGACACTATTCTTATCGTTTGCATGAGACTATGTTTTTAAAAAATTGAAGCCATATAGCAATAGAGTTTTAGAGCAAGCTGTGTTAATCTTCACAACATTCCTATGATGTAGGAACTGCTATAAACCCTATTTCTTAGATCAGAAAACATAGGACCCAAATTCTTGAAATAAATTGTTAAATATATATGTTCACAGGTCGACATACTTTAAAAAAAAATGGCTTGAATCTTTTGTTTTGTTAAAGG
Organism: Canis lupus dingo; assembly: GCF_003254725.2. Lineage (NCBI taxonomy): Eukaryota > Metazoa > Chordata > Mammalia > Carnivora > Canidae > Canis > Canis lupus. The sequence goes on from NC_064273.1 coordinate 2,620,063, forward strand.
CAGGGAAGCCTGGGTGGTTCAGCAGTTGAGTCTCTGCCTTTGGCTGAAAAAAAATAAAAATTAAAAATAAAATTAAATGCAGAAACATAGAATATCTACGAAATTGTTAAATTTCCTATGTAATGTTTGTAAAAAAATATATTTGTCTTATCAGAAAAATAGAAGCTTGAAATTATAAGTTCATATCCAACATGATGGATTTGATAAACCACAGAGACAACTTGGTAGGTACATATCTCTGATATATATGCTTACATACCTATGGAAAATAATGCATTATTCACAAAGAAATCAATTCTTTAGAGGTTCATCTTGAATTTCCAGGAAACAATGGTTTGCTAAAATGGCCAAAGAATGTAAAACTGTGCTAATGCAATTTTGGTTTGACAGCAATTTCTCAACTTTTTTGACATACATTGCTACACAGAATGATTTTCTTTTTGGGAAGCTATCTAAAACTAATAAATTAGTGCCAGAAATTAAGTACAACTGTATTATTCTTTTACAAGGAGGTAGAAAATGAAAATAACTTGAAAACAATATTTAAGATATAGAGAAATCCTAGGGCAATGTCTTGAATTTAGTGCATCATTCAACTCAATAATCTTATAAAATATGTATCTCTATGAGAAAATAAAATTTTGGTATTCACTTGGTTGTATTTCTTTTAATTTTTTAAAAAAGATATTATTTATTTATTCATGAGAGACATAGAAAGAGAGAGAGAGAGAGAGAGAGGCAGAGACACAGGCAGAGGGAGAAGCAGGCTCCATGCAGGGAGCCCGACGTGGGACTCGATCCCAGGACTCCAGGATCACGCCCTGGGCCGAAGGCAGGTGATAAACCTCTGAGCCACCCAGGTATCCCCATGGTTGCATTTATTTTAATGTGTTAAGTTAAATATTCTCTTTATAAGCAATTTGACTGTGAGAGTAGTAGTGCCTTTTTAATACGTTGTTGAAAATAACTGGATCATACCTAATTACTTTGCCTACCCTCCTAACTTTTCTGCTTCATTTAGATTCTTTTCTGTATGTTGAAAGTCCCTGAAAGCAGTCTCAGGCAAGGGAGACTTTAGCTCCCACCTAAAGAGCCCTGAAATTTGGACTAAAAGAGTTCTCCTTCCTATTTACTTATTTTATTCCAGATGCTGATCATACACTTCCATAGCTGCTTTTGGGGGGTGGAGGACTCATACACAATTAAAATATCCCCTCATTCATTTTGTCAAACATCAGGTGGTATTGATGATACCCTAACAACCACTGTTCACTGCTTTATCATCCACTCGGTGGGGAAGGTCCGTGTTTGACTGCTGTATGGCACAAAATTAAATTTGAATACATTTAAAAACATTTCCATTTTGCAGCCATTAAAAAACTTTTTCTTCCTATTTTTAAAAAATCTTTTATTTATCCTTTCATATGGAAGGTCATTTTGTCCATATGATGATTGGCCCTGTGCAAGTGGAAACTATGAGATTCTATTAAAAAAATGGATTATATACATCAGTGGTTCTTAACCCAGGCTGCATATTAAAATCACCTTGGAATTTTAAGGAATACTTATGCCCTTGATGCTCCATTACCAATTCTGATCTAAGTGGTCTGTTTCAGGACCTGGACATTAATATTATTTGAATATATCTCTGGTGAATCTAATACTATGTAGAATCGAGCATCACTGGCATATTCACTGGCAATATAATATGAATCAATCTAATAATCTTGTTTACTTCTCAAAACCACTCTATTTCACGATATTCTGAGACAGAAATTATTATCTTCATTTTCCAAATTAGAAAACACAGGATTATAGAAACTAAATGACTCAACCATTATACTAGATTACATAATCAGAAAGTAGCAGCTCCTGATTTGAAAAATGCAAATAGTATCAATGAAAACTTAGGGAGGGAGACAAACCATGTGAGCCTCCTAACTCTGGGAAATGAACAGTGTTGCGGAAGGAAAGGTGGGCAGGGGGTGGGGTGACTGGTGATGGCACTGAGGGGAGCACTTGTGGGATGAGCACTGGGTGTTATACTATATGTTGGCAAATGGAACTTCAATAAAAATAAACAAGAAAAATAAAAAGAAAAAATGCATTATCTTCAACTAAATTTGTAAAAGCAAGAATGTTACTACATATGGGGAGGAGGAGCAAGACGGCGGAAGAGTAGGGTCCCCAGGTCACCTGTCCCCACGAAATTACCTAGATAACCTTCAACTCATCCTGAAAATCTAGGAATTCGGCCTGAGATTTAAAGAGAGACCAGCTGGAATGCTGCAGTGAGAAGAGTTCGCGCTTCTATCAGGTAGGAAGACGGGGAAAAAGAAAGAAAGACACAAAAGGCCTCCAAGGGGGAGGGGCCCGCGAGGAGCCGGGCTGAGGCCGGGGCGAGTGTCCCCAGGACAGGAGAGCCCCGTCCCGGAGGAGCAGGAGCTGCACCGACCTTCCCGGGGGAAAGGGGCTCGCGGGGAGGTGGAGCAGGACCCGGGAGGGCGGGGATGCCCTCGGGCTCCGGGGACACTAACAGACACCTGCGCCCCGGGAGAGTGCGCCGAGCTCCCTAAGGGCTGCAGCGCGCACGGGGGACCCGGAGCAGCTCGGGGGGCTCGGGGGGCTCCGCGGAGGGGGCTGCGGGGCGGGAGCAGCTCGGGGGGCTCGGGGGCGGCTCCGCGGAGGGGGCTGCGGGGCGGGAGCAGCTCGGGGGGGCTCGGGGGCGGCTCCGCGGAGGGGGCTGCGGGGGGGAGCAGCTCGGGGGGGCTCGGGGGCGGCTCCGCGGAGGGGGCTGCGGGGGGGGAGCAGCTCGGGGGGGCTCGGGGGCGGCTCCACGGAGGGGGCTGCGGGGCGGGAGCGCGAATCCAGCAGCGCAGGCCCCGGAGCCCAGGGCGCCGGGACACAGCCCAGGACCTGGCCTCCCCCCGGGACAGGCAGAGGCCGGGAGGGCCCAGGACAGCGAGGACGCTCCTGCCCCAGCTGAGCAGATCAGCGGCCCCGCCCGGAGCCTCCAGGCCCTGCAGACGGAGAGCTGCGGAGCTACTGCGGGGGCTGACTCCAGGGCTGCAGAGCTGGCCCCGCCACTAGGGGTGCTCCTCCTGGGGCCTCACGGGGTGAACAACCCCCACTGAGCCCTGCACCAGGCAGGGGCAGAGCAGCTCCCCCACGTGCTCACACCTGAGAATCAGCACAGCAGGCCCCTCCCCCAGAAGACCAGCTGGACGGACAATTTCCAGGGGAAGCCAAGGGACTTAAAGTACACAGAATCTGAGGACACCCCCCCGTGGGTTTTTTTGTTTGTTGGTTTGGTTTGGTTTGGTTTGCTTTTTTGTTTTGTTTTGTTTTGCTTTTGATTTCTGTTTGCTTCCCCCACCCTTTTTTCCCCTTTCTTTCGTTTTCTATCTCTTTTTCTTCTTCTTTTTTTTTCGTTTTTTCTTCCTTTTTTCTTTTTTTTCTCTCTCTTTTCTTTCCCTCTTTCTCTCTTCTCTTTTTTCTCCTTTTCCCAATACAACTTGTTTTTGGCCACTCTGCACTGAGCAAAATGACTAGAAGGAAAACCTCACCTCAAAAGAAAGAATCAGAAACAGTCCTCTCTTCCACAGAGTTACAAAATCTGGATTACAATTCAATGTCAGAAAGCCAATTCAGAAGCACTATTATACAGCTACTGGTGGCTCTAGAAAAAAGCATAAAGGACTCAAGAGACTTCATGACTGGAGAATTTAGACCTAATCAGGCAGAAATTAAAAATCAATTAAATGAGATGCAATCCAAACTAGAAGTCCTAACGACGAGGGTTAACGAGGTGGAAGAACGAGTGAGTGACGTAGAAGACAAGTTGATGGCAAAGAGGGAAACTGAGGAAAAAAGAGACAAACAATTAAAAGACCATGAGGATAGATTAAGGGAAATACATGACAGCCTGAGGAATAAAAATCTACGTTTTTTTTTAATTTTTTTTATTTATTTATGATAGTCACACAGAGAGAGAGAGAGAGGCAGAGACACAGGCAGAGGGAGAAGCAGGCTCCATGCACTGGGAGCCCGACATGGGATTCGATCCCGGGTCTCCAGGATCGCGCCCTGGGCCAAAGGCAGGCGCTAAACCACTGCGCCACCCAGGGATCCCCTGCGCCACCCAGGGATCCCAAAATCTACGTTTAATTGGTGTTCCCGAGGGCGCCAAAAGGGACAGAGGGCCAGAACATGTATTTGAACAAATCATAGCTGAAAACTTTCCTAATCTGGGAAGGGAAACAGGCATTCAAATCCGGGAAATAGATCCCCACCTAAAATTAATAAAACCCGTTCAACACCTCGACATTTAATAGTGAAGCTTGCAAATTCCAAAGATAAAGAGAAGATCCTTTAAGCAGCAAGAGACAAGAAATCCCTGACTTTTATGGGGAGGAGTATTAGGGTAACAGCAGACCTCTCCACAGAGACCTGGCAGGCCAGAAAGGGCTGGCAGGATATATTCTGGGTCCTAAATGAGAAGAACATGGAGCCAAGAATACTTTATCCAGCAAGGCTCTCATTCAGAATGGAAGGAGAGATAAAGGGCTTCCAAGACAGGCAGGAACTAAAAGAATATGTGACCTCTAGGGATCCCTGGGTGGCGCAGCGGTTTGGCACCTGCCTTTGGCTCAGGGCGCGATCCTAGAGACCCGGGATCGAATCCCACATCAGGCTTCCAGTGCATGGAGCCTGCTTCTCCCTCTGCCTGTGTCTCTGCCTCTCTCTCTCTCTCTCTCTGTGTGTGACTATCGTAAATAAATAAATTAAAAAAAAAAAAAGAATATGTGACCTCTAAACCAGCTCTGCAAAATAAATAAATAAATACATAAATAAATAAATAAATAAATAAATACATAAATAAATAAAACAGCTCTGCAAGAAATTTAAAGGGGAACTCTTAACATTCCCCTTTAAGAAGAAGTCCAGTGGAACAATCCACAAAAACAAGGACTGAATAGATATCATGATGACACTAAACTCATATCTCTCAATAGTAACTCTGAACGTGAATGGACTTAATGACCCCATCAAAAGGCACAGGGTTTCAGACTGAATAAAAAAGCAGGACCCATCTATTTGCTGTCTACAAGAGACTCATTTTAGACAGAAGGACACCTACAATCTGAAAATAAAAGGTTGGAGAACCATTTACCATTCGAATGGTCCTCAAAAGAAAGCAGGGGTAGCCATCCTCATATCAGATAAACTAAAATTTACTCCGAAGACTGTAGTGAGAGATGAAGAGGGACACTATATCATACTTAAAGGATCTATCCAACAAGAAGACTTAATCCTCAATATATATGCCCCGAATGTGGGAGCTGCCAAATATATCAATCAATTAATAACCAAAGTGAAGAAATACTTAGATAATAATACACTTATACTTGGTGACTTCAATATAGCGCTTTCTATACTCGATATGATTCTAAACACGTCTCCAAAGAAACGAGAGCTTTATTTATTTTTTTAATTTTTATTTATTTATGATAGTCACACAGAGAGAGATAGAGAGAGGCAGAGACATAGGCAGAGGGAGAAGCAGGCTCCATGCACCGGGAACCTGACGTGGGATTTGATCCCGGGTCTCCGGGATCACGCCCTGGGCCAAAGGCAGGCGCTAAACAGCTGCGCCACCCAGGGATCCTGAAACGAGAGCTTTAATTGATACATTGGACCAGATGGATTTCACAGATATCTACAGAACATTACATCCAAACTCAACTGAATACACATTCTTCTCAAGGGCACATGGAACTTTCTCCAGAATAGACCACATACTGGGTCACAAATCGGGTCTGAAACGATACCAAAAGATTGGGATCATACCCTGCATATTCTCAGACCATAATGCCTTGAAATTAGAACTAAATCACAACAAGAAGTTTGGAAGGACCTCAAACACATGGAGGTTAAGGACCATCCTGCTAAAAGATAAAAGGGTCAACCAGGAAATTAAGGAAGAATTAAAAAGATTCATGGAAACTAATGAGAATGAAGATACAACATTCAAAATCTTTGGGATGCAGCAAAAGCAGTCCTAAGGGGGCAATACATCGCAATACAAGCATCCATCCAAAAACTGGAAAGAACTCAAATACAAAAGCTAACCTTACACATAAAGGAGCTAGAGAAAAAACAGCAAATAGATCCTACACCCAGCAGAAGAAGAGAGTTAATAAAGATTCGAGCAGAACTCAACGAAATGGAGACCAGAAGAACTGTGGAACAGATCAACAAAACCAGGAGTTGGTTCTTTGAAAGAATTAATAAGATAGATAAACCATTAGCCAGCCTTATTAAAAAGAAGAGAGAGAAGACTCAAATTAATAAAATCATGAATGAGAAAAGAGAGATCACTACGAACACCAAGGAAATACAAACGATTTTAAAAACATATTATGAACAGCTATATGCCAATAAATTAGACAATCTAGAAGAAATGGACGCATTCCTGGAAAGCCACAAACTACCAAAACTGGAACAGGAAGAAATAGAAAACCTGAACAGACCAATAACCAGGGAGGAAATTGAAGCAGTCATCAAAAACCTCCCAAGACACAAAAGTCCAGGGCCAGATGGCTTCCCAGGGGAATTCTATCAAACATTTAAAGAAGAAACCATACCTATTCTACTAAAGCTGTTTGGAAAGATAGAAAGAGATGGAGTACTTCCAAACTCGTTCTATGAGGCCAGCATCACCTTAATTCCAAAACCAGACAATGACCCCACCAAAAAGGAGAATTATAGACCAATATCCTTGATGAACATGGATGCAAAAATTCTCAACAAGATACTAGCCAATAGGATCCAACAGTACATTAAGAAAATTATTCACCATGACCAATATGATTTATCCCCGGGACACAAGGCTGGTTCAACACCCGTAAAACAATCAATGTGATTCATCACATCAGCAAGAGTAAAACCGAGAACCATATGATCCTCTCATTAGATGCAGAGAAAGCATTTGACAAAATACAGCATCCATTACTTATCAAAACTCTTCAGAGCGTAGGGATAGAGGCAACATTCCTCAACATCTTAAAAGCCATCTACAAAAAGCCCACAGCAAATATCATTCTCAATGGGGAAGCACTGGGAGCCTTTCCCCTAAGATCAGGAATAAGACAGGGATGTCCACTCTCCCCACTGCTATTCAACATAGTACTGGAAGTCCTAGCCTCAGCAATCAGACAACAAAAAGACATTAAAGGCATTCACATTGGCAAAGAAGAAGTCAAACTCTCCCTCTTCGCCGATGACATGATACTCTACATAGAAAACCCAAAGGCCTCCACCCCAAGATTGCTAGAACTCATACAGCAATTTGGCAGCGTGGCAGGATACACAATCAATGCCCTAAAATCAATGGCATTTCTATACACTAACAATGAGACTGAAGAAAGAGAAATTAAGGAGTCAATCCCGTTTACAATTGCACCAAAAGCATAAGATACCTAGGAATAAACTTCACCAAAGGATCTATACCCTGAAAACTATAGAACACTTCTGAAAGAAATTGAGGAAGACACAGAGATGGAAAAATATTCCATGCTCATGGATTGGCAGAATTAATATTGTGAAAATGTCAATGTTACCCAGGGCAATGTACACTTTTAATGCAATCCCTATCAAAATACCATGGACTTTCTTCAGAGAGTTAGAACAAATTATTTTAAGATTTGTCTGGAATCAGAAAAGACCCGAATAGCCAGGGGAATTTTAAAAAAGAAAACCATATCTGGGGGCAACACAATGCCAGATTTCAGGTTGTACTACAAAGCTGTGGTCATCAAGACAGTGTGGTACTGGCACAAAAACAGACACATAGATCAATGGAACAGAATAGAGAACCCAGAAGTGGACCCTGAACTTTATGGTCAACTAATATTCGATAACGGAGGGAAGACTATCCATTGGAAGAAGGACAGTCTCTTCAATAGATGGTGCTGGGAAAATAGGACATCCACATGCAGAAGAATGAAACTAGACCACTCTCTTGCACCATACACAAAGATACACTCAAAATGGATGAAAGATCTAAATGTGAGACAAGATTCCATCCAATCCTAGAGGAGAACACAGGCAACACCCTTTCTGAACTCGGCCACAGTAACTTCTTGCAAGATACATCCACGAAGGCAAAAGAAACAAAAGCAAAAATGAACTATTGGGACTTCATCAAGATAAGAAGCTTTTGCACAGCAAAGGATACAGTCAACAAAACTAAAAGACAACCTACAGAATGGGAGAAGATATTGGCAAATGACGTATCAGATAAAGGGCTAGTTTCCAAGATCTATAAAGAACTTATTAAACTCAACAGCAAAGAATCCAATCATGAAATGAGCAAAAGACATGAAGAGAAATCTCACAGAGGAAGACATAGACATGGCCAACAGGCACATGAGAAAATGCTCTGCATCACTTGCCATCAGGGAAATACAAATCCAAACCACAGTGAGATCCCATCTCACACCAGTGAGAATGGGGAAAATTAACAAGGCAGGAAACCACAAATGTTGGAGAGGATGTGGAGAAAGGGGAACCCTCCTGCACTGTTGGTGGGAATGTGAACTGGTGCAGCCACTCTGGAAAACTGTGTGGAGGTTCCTCAAAGAGTTAAAAATAGACCTGCCCTATGACCCAGCAATTGCACTGTTGGGGATTTACCCCAAAGATTCAGATGCAGTGAAACGCCAGGACACCTGCACCCCGATATTTCTAGCAGCAATGTCCACAATAGCCAAACTGTGGAAGGAGCCTCGGTGTCCATCGAAAGATGAATGGATAAAGATGTGGTTTATGTGGTTTATGTTTATGTGGTTTATGTTTATAATGGAATATTCCTCAGCCATTAGAAACGACAAATACCCACCATTTGCTTCAACGTGGATGGAACTGGAGGGTATTATGCTGAGTGAAGTAAGTCAGTCAGAGAAGGACAAACATTATATGTTCTCATTCATTTGGGGAATATAAATAATAGTGAAAGGGAAAATAAGGGAAGGGAGAAGAAATGTGTGGGAAATATCAGAAAGGGAGACAGAACATAAAGACTCCTAACTCTGGGAAACGAACTAGGGGTGGTGGAAGGGGAGGTGGGCGAGGGGTGGGGGTGGATGGGTGACAGGCACTGAGGGGGGCACTTGACGGGATGAGCACTGGGTGTTATTCTGTATGTTGGTAAATTGAACACCAATAAAAAATAAATTTTTATTAAAAAATAATAAAAAAATAAAATATTCAACAGGTTAAAAAAACAATCATATGGGAAAAACGTGCAACAAACTTAGAATGATAAAGCTGGAAACAAAAAAAAAAGTTTTTTTTCTAGTTTTATAATGAACAACAATAAAAAAGATTACAGTAACAATAACAGAAAACTAGTGGCAACAGTCAGCCACACACATTACTCAACCATAAACATTTTGATTAATCAAGACTTAATTCTCACAAAAAAACTGAGTAAACTACATTTATTGATATTTTTCTTATCATGGAAATTTCTATATTTGTCAATACATTTGACGAATAATGTGTGTACTTAACAATAGTTTACTGTGCTGATTTTCTAAGGTTCTACTCTGGATATCCAAGCATTGCCATCTGAATTAACAATACATTTCAAGAAAGACACTGCTCAATTTTTTGCATTTTCTACTAGGTTTTTACCTAACATGGTAAGACAGCTCCATAATAAACTTCCATACAAGCACATACATTATATTTTTAAGAGATGTAATTTCAAGTCAAAACCCCATGAAGAAAGAAAAGTTTTGTCCCTGCTGTGCCTATAAAAAAAAAAAAAAGTGAACTTGAGGCCTGTTATAGGCTCTGGAAAATTTCCAAAATACTCACAAAAGTGTACCATAATGGGAGTAATAAAAGCAAGACATTTACCTCATGGGAGGAATCTCTGAATGTGTTGCTGTCATGGGTGTAGTCTAAATTTAGCTCTTTATAATTTCTGCACTTATGGCTGAAGTTACAAACCAGATGGTGATAGAGAAAATTAGCCATGTTTTAAAGAACCAGCCAAAAAGCTTTGTTTATTTCAGCCAACAAAAGCCTCTTCCATGAAAGTATCTGGTCACAAAATAGCTCACCAATTGATATACCATTCTGACTTCTGTATCATTGTTCATTTGCTTAATTCATGCTAGGAGTCATTTAAGTTTTATAGAGAAAAAGCAAAGCATAACAAAAACTAAAGCTATAATTTGAACTAAAGGAATTTCAAGTCTTTAAATTAAAGGAGTAAGACTAAATTTGCTAGCATTTGGCAGCTATTAATGAAACAAAAACGAATTTGCATGGAATTGGAGTAACACCACTGTAATCTATTGATATTTTTATTGAACAGCATTTAAGCAAAGGTATATGTTTTGATAAAGATTGATTGTTCAAAATCTACCCTACTATTTTTGTTGTATTAAAAACATAATTTCGGGGCACCTGGTGGCTCCGTTTATTAAGTGTCTGCCTTCGGCTGGGGTTGTGAACCCCAGGGTCGTGGAATAGAGCCTCACTATCAGGCTTCTTCCTCAGCAGGGAGTCTGCTGCTCCCTCTCCCACTACCCATGCTCTCTCTCTCTCTATCTCTCTCTCAAATAAATAAATAAATAATCTTTAAAAAAACATAATTTATGTCAGAAAATGTAACAAAAATGTTTACATACATGAATATTTAAAATAATTGTTAGAATTTTATTTTTAAAAACATTTAAGCAATCAGGTATACACATATTTTATAAGGAAAGTAGCTGTTTTATCGATAAATTAATTTTAAGGTGAGACTGTCTTGTGAATGTCCACCTTCCCACCTGACTTCCCTTATCTGTATTTTTATGTGACTTCACTTGCTGGCTCAAGCTGAACAGATAGTAATTCAAACTAAGGGAGCTCCTTTCACCTAGTATGCCCTTTTTCAAATTGGTTTAAGACTTATCTCAATAAACAAATTTAAATGTTTGAGCCTTAAAATTCTGTAATCAATAGAATATCTTATAGATGATAACAAAGAGTAGAGTTTCTGTTATGTGCCTCTTGCGTTCATTGGGTTTCCTATGTGTCAGCTGCTGTCCTGGGTGCTGGAGATGCTGTGGTGTAGTAGGAGCAAGGGCTAGAAGTGGTGGGACACACGTGAGGTACGATATTCAGGAAAGCCTCTCTGAAGAGATAAGATTTGAGCAGAGACCTGAAATTATGAGACTGAGAAATTATCTGCAAAGAAGGGTGATCTCTGCCCAGAAAATAACAAGAACAAAAATCCCTATTGTGAGCACAGGTTTTTGAGCAATGAAAAAGAGATCCAGTTGACAATATTTTTAAAGTAGGAAATAATGCTAAGAAATATAGCTAGAAAGATAGAAAGTGAGTAAAACATGCCTTGTAAGCAGAGGAAGAGGTTTGGATTTTTTTTTTTCTAGTAGCCATAGAAAGCTATTAGAAGGTTTTAAGTAGGAGATCCGGTTGATATTTTAAAAGATCTCTCTGACTGCTCGATAGGGAGGGGATTATATGGAGAAATGTGATGAAAGGTGAAAACTTAACTGGCATTTAGAGGTTTCAAAAGGTGAATGCTTAATTTTATTTCTTAGTAAATCTAGTTTTAATGCCACACACAGTGCCTACTGAGTTATTCTAAAGTCATTCTTGATATAAATTTCACATTTCCTCCTAATGTACGGTTTTTCAAAGTATGATCCTAGGACTGTATAAAAATCGTTTGTATCATTAGTTAAAAATGCAGATTCTTTGACCTCATCTCATACTTTTTGAATTAGTCTTGGGGGATGGCAGCTGATAATATATATTTTTTAATGATCTACTCAGATGATTTTTATGCATATGAATGTTTGATAGCCACTGTTCTGAGGAACGAATGTTCCTACAAGGTAGAGATGATAGTAATGCCAGGGAAGGTTTCCAACAGAAAAGGATCCTTGAACTGAATCTTGAATCAGAAGTCAGTGTGCCAATTTGAAGAGTGTGGGGAAATTTATTTCCATGCAGCAAGATACAGGATTAAAGTTTGTCAGGCATGGGTCAGAAAGGAAATTCATCATGATTAAATCTCAAGATATCAGGGAAGGAGCTCTAGGCTAGGAGAAAGAGACCAACCAAAGGAATATTTGAATCCCATGAATCAACAAATTTGCAGAGCATGCCAAAGATTCAGGTCCCAGAGTCTCACATAATCATTATATGTATAAATAATAATGGATAAAACATTACCAGGAAAATAGGTTGCAAATATCTAAGGTGGATCAAGAACATTAGTCTTCTTATCCTTATAATTTCATATAGAGAAAAAGAAACATTTAATGACCACTTGATGCAAATGAGCTCTTTAAACTTCAGAATAACCCTATGAAATAGTGTTTTAACTATTCCCATACTATCAGTAAGAAACTTGAGAAGTTTAATGAAATGGAGTTATATAACCAATCTGCTCATCTCTAGTCAGTTCTGTTATGCGATTGTCCAGCTCACTGAAAATATATGAAATATATGAAACGCATGTCCACTGTGCATGTATGGAGTGGTAGGCTTCCATATTAGCCAGGCATTAGATAACTTACAGGTCATCTCTGTTTAGATGTTTACCTGGGGAAAGTTACTTATCCTCTCTTTGTCTAAAGGAACTTTGTTATAAAACATCAACTTCATAGTTCTATTATAAGTATTAAATGATAAAATATGTGCAAGCCATCTAATGGCAGGCCTGACACCTAGGAGGCCATAGACCATCACCATTTTTAATCTCTCATTCTTCTTGCAAGCTGTTTTTATTTTGTTTTTTTTTTGTTTGTTTTTTTTGTTTGTTTGTTTTATTTGATAGTCACAGAGAGAGAGAGAGAGAGAGAGAGAGAGAGAGCGGCAGAGACACAGGCAGAGGGAGGAGAAGGCTCCATGCACCGGGAGCCTGATGTGGGATTCGATCCCGGGTCTCCAGGATCGCGCCCTGGGCCAAAGGCAGGCGCCAAACCGCTGCGCCACCCAGGGATCCCTTGCAAGCTGTTTTTAACGAAACATTATTAATTTGTAACAATTCATATCTATTCATCTATATTAACCCATTCAAATATTTCTCAGTGTTGTTATTTAGGTCATTTTTCTTTCTACTCCTTCTATCATCAGCATATGCTGGTTTTTACTCTCTATTATATGATTATTAACATCTGTTTCTTTTAGCAGAGATTCTGCCCATATTTTAATTGACAAATTCAGTGTTAACATTTCTGAAGCTGAAATAAGCTTCACATTAAATATTAAATGATAATTCAATTATTTTGTCCCTTATACTATCATTAAAGTACTATCCACAAGATATTCGAAAGGGTCCACCCTGGGTGGCTCAGGGCCCCTGGGTGGCTCAGAAGATAAGTGTCTGCCTTCGGCTCAGGTCATGATTCTGGGGTCCTGGGATCAAGTCCTGCATCGGGCTCCCTGTAGGGAGCCTGCTTCTCCCTCTTCCTGTGTCTCTGCCTACCTCTCTGTGTCTCTCATGAATAAATAAATAAATAAATAAATAAATAAATAAATAAATAATCTTTAAAATATGTATTTCAAAGTATCTTTGAACTCTTACTTAAAAATGAGTATGTATGTTTATATGTGTATCCATAATTCGTCTTTGAAGTTCACAGAGATTGCTATTGCATATATGTAAACTGTTGTGTTTGTTATGTTGTTAAAACTAAATGCATAGTTTTAAAAATTATAATTCTTAGGTCTAGAATAGAGCAAGATCTTCTTTCAAATATATCCCTTTTATTGTTTTAAGCTTAATTAATGTAATGTTATGCCACATTAAGATACTAGGACAATTCTAGAGTAATAAAGATATACTCTAGAATTACCATATACTCTATGGTCTTTAACTTTAGGAATATCAAGAGAAAAACAAAAGGCAAAGAACCAAAAAAAAAAAAAAAATGTGGACATGTTCTTAAAGAACTCTGTGGATGCAGTTGAAACATTCCCACGGAGCGTTTGCTATTTCTTGCAATGGGATACCTGCCGTTAAATATATAAATCTTTATACGAGTAAAGCATGCAGGTAAATCCTACAGCAAGCAAATATATGAACAGAAAAAGAGAGAATGAGAGACTATGAAAATATCTCCGTATCAAAGGTAGCTGTGATCAGTAAGTAAAACCTGCAACAGTATTAGGAGTTAAGATGCTGAGATCCTAGATAGATTGCAGGAGTGAAATAGATGCCACTACATTTTTTGTTTAGCAGTAGGTAGAAATAAAAAGAACATAAAATTCTTGGGTTTGATTGATATACCAACACGATGACTAAACAGAGCTGCAAGTCACAGCTGTAAATAACATCAGGTACTTCTAAAGCAGAGCCACCTTCTGCAAAGGCAGAATTATTATGTAATTATATCTACTTTTCCAAGTTACAAACTATTCCCTGGCAGGGATCCACTTCTTCATTCATTGTGATTCAATATAATTTGAGCTGCTAAGGTAAAGTGTCTCTCGGTAGGAGGCTGCAAATGAATCCTGCTGATGCTTTTATTACTACCGATTCAGACTGTTCGGCCCAACACTCAAACTCCAGTGCTTGGGGAAGTGTTTGCAAGTGGTTTATTTTGAAAAAGAGCAGAGAACCATACCGGGATGAGAAAATCCGGGGAATCCAGTAAGAGTCATACCAACATGCAATCAGTTTGCTATAACCATACCAGAGGTGATGGCATGCAGTTTTTCAAATTGTCTAACCAGTTTATGTCTTCAATAAAAACTTTAAAATCATTTCCAACTAAAACGAAAAATGAACTGTTGGAGGGAGGACATTGTTGTAATATATCTTATTTTTCGGTAGTATTTTTGTTTTGCTATTTTGTTGTTGGCTTTTTATCTCTTTATTTTTGTCCACCAAATTTTAAGTAACAGAATGGTAGAATTTTAAAAAGCCACAATTATCCTCATTTCAGCACCTCTGGAGAAATTATATCTCATATGTTATAGCTATACAGTTGGTCATCTCATCGGCTCACAATATAGAATACTAAAATGGCTTAACTATTTTGATTAAAATAACCTATTTTCTTACATGATTATTTAATTAACATTCTCTATAGAAAACATTGTTTTTACATATCTATAAGTAGTTCCTTTTTGTGTGCATACACATATATGTATATATGACCATATACATATATATGTATATACACATATGTATACATATGTATATGCACATGCACACACGTAGAATCTTCTAGGAAAAACGATATGAACCCACTCCAAATTAGTAATCTTTAATGTGTGTCTCTGCAGAGAAGGTGAAATGGTTTCAGAAAGGAAGCAGAAAGCAATTACAAAGCCAGAATCTGTAAGAAAGCATCATTGTTCTTGGAACTGAATTATATTCAGTAATAGGAGAATCATTTTACTGACCTTGTGAACAACGTTGAATAGAAGTCCCTGACGGAAGTTTCCAAACATCCATAAAATAATAAAGAGATATTTACTAAAAAACCTTTTAATGAAAATTTACTTCATTGCTACTATTTTAAAAGTATTAGGCAGGCTTTTTTTTGTTGTTGTTTTGTTTTTGTTTTTTTTTTAGCCTCTTACTAATGAAAGCAATTTAGCTACAATTCTTACATGCTGTTCAGTAAAAACCTCTCCAGTTTGATGCTATAGTCTCTATAAGCTTTTGAACGACCAGGGCCTTTAGCTGTGATAGTTAAATATCATCCATAGTAACAGGTTTCATTTCTGCCCTCCATGATTGAAGCCAAACTATGCACTGACTTGATATGCCTGCAGGTGATTTCAACTTCTCTTTCATGTGTATCTAACTGCTTTCAAGAAAAGAAAGGGGAGGGAAATGTGGGATCATTAACTTTAGAATTCTCAATCCTAAAAGTTAGAAAAAAGATAATAGTAATAATAATTGCAGTTCTTGAATTTACAGAGTTTGAGTTAATAATTGATATTTTTCAACTGCATGAGAAACCTTTCTACCATCAACATTAATTGGCAAAGTAATTGCTATTTTATTGACAATATTTTTAGAAAATCAGCTAAATTATGAGAAAATATGAAAAATTAAATGATGGAATATAAATATCTATCTAGAAATAGATTCCACTATTTTCCAAGTGTGAGAAGACATAACTCAGTCATGGTTGTCTTTTTTTTTTTTTTTTTTTGAGGAAAAGAAAGATAATTATCCTTCATGGGTGAAACATTTGATTTATTCTACTGAGATTCATTTCATTTCATTGTAAATTAGGCTGTTTAATTCAACATTTTTAATACTACCTGCTACTAAAGGGACATCAGAGGTAGCTAAGAGTGAGCTAATAGATCAGCTATATTCATATTAACTAGGATGTTTATAATTATTGTCATAAGGTGAGCTGTCACTCTGATATCATATAATCTTTTCTCCTTCCTTATGACCTTTCAATTTAACTAGAAAGCATGCTGCAGTTTCAAATCTCCAAACATGTGCTGTGTAAAATAATACTCAACTATTTATGTTTTTATTCAAACCAGTTAAGGCTATCTGTTATAAATCTGACAAGGATTTATTTTTATTAAAACACAAGTAATATGTACATGCTTAGAATTATTATCTGGCCTTATGAGTTTTTTTTAATTTTTATTTATTTATTCATGAGAGACACACAGAGAGAGGCAGAGACATAAAGCAGAAGGAGAAACGGGCTCCCTGCAGGGAGCCAGATGTGGGATTCCATCCCTAGACCCCCAGATCATGCCCTGAGCCGAAGGCAGACACTCAACCACTGAGCTACCCAGGCATCCCTGGCCTTATGGTTGTATTTTAAAGGTTGACTGATTGATTGAATGATTGATTGATTTGAGAGAGAAAGAGAGCAAGAGTGGTGGGGAGGGGCAGAGGGAGAGGGAGAAGCAGACTTCCCACTGAGCAGGGAGCCCAACTGGGACCTGGATCCCAGGATCCCAGTACCCTGAGATCATGACCTGAGCTGAAGGCAGATGCTCAGCTGACTGAGCATCCAGGCATCCCTGGCCTTATGATTTTAAAATAGCATTGTATAATTTCGAAGAATTTTGCTTTATATACAATTTCCCAAAATAAATGACAGTTTTCACAGATATAAAAAGCAGAATCAAAGTATCTGTCAATTCATTATATTTTAAATATTAGTATTGAGGGCAATACATAAAAAGCATTTAGAATCAATCATTGTTTTATTTTCAATTAAAGTAAAACAGATAGCAACTTTGTTTTGATATCTATTTCTGCATCTAAGTCCATTGTAAAATGTCTTAGATCACAGTACAGGATAAAGGTTTACCGTTTATATAAAATTAAAAACTACTATGGGCACTTTCCCTCATATGGTAAATCTTCTACATTTTCACACTATTTTAAACATTGCCAGTCAGTACTATGCATAATAATACACTTTCAGAAAGCTGATGTTCTTACTGAGGAGCGCATTTAGCTTGCTCATTCCATAAGACTCAAGAGTATATAGGTGCTTTTCCTCAATGGATAATAGAATGCATTAAAAACAATTGATTCACTACTAAGGCGACCATGTAATACTTATCTACTTATGCCCATGGATCTCAACAGATTCAAGACCATCTATGAAAACAAATGTAGTAAAAGATTACAGAAATTGAAGTTGAATAATACATTGATACTGGAGGAAAACTACCATGAATATCTGTTACAAGTAGATCTCTGTGTAAGTACACAAATCAACTTGTCCTGCTATGTAGTGTTTTTAAATATATCAAGATCGAAGAAATATGCAATATATGAATATTTCAATTTTATTTTTATTTTTTTAAAAAGATCTTATTTATTTATTCATGAGGGACACAGAGAGAGAGAGAGAGAGAGAGAGAGAGAGGCAGAGGGAGAAGCAGGCTCCATGCAGGGAGCCCGACGTAGGACTCGATACCGAGACTTTAGGATCACACCCTGGGCCGAAGGTGGCACTAAACCATTGAGCCACCCGGGCTTCCCAGAATATTTCAATTTTAAAGTAGTCGACCTTAAGCCAATATTTCTGATAATTGTCAAATGAAACCACTAAGTAGCCATTGAGACCACTCGTATAAGTAGCAGGGAAAATCGGTCTCAAAATAAAGCAATATACTTCACTCTTTCTCCTGAGTGGAGAGTATGAGTCCAAATGATCCACAATGATTCCATAATTACTTGTCTTAGAAGAAAAAGACTTATATGAAACCTCCAACTATTTATTATACCTTTGGACTGCTCATGCAATCAAATAGCCATATTAAAAAAACACACACTTATTTGATGGAGAAAGAAAAGTAAGCACAAGGGGAGGAGCAAAGGGAGAGAACAAAAATCCCAAGCAGACTCCCTGCTGAGTGTGGAACCTGACAGGGACCATATGACCCTGAAACCACAATCGGAGCCAAAGTCATATGCTTAACCAACTGAGCCACCAGGTGCCCTGCAATAAAATAGTCTTGAATTAACGTTTAAAAGAGAGCTGTGAATGAAAATGTCATCTTATAAAATTCTAGGTGATTAATGTCATTTGAATTGACATTTGGTGGTGTACTTTAATTTTTTTTTTCTGGTGTAGGGACAGATAAAACAAGTTCCTACAAAATTAGAACTCAATATTAGAGGAATGTGATGTCTCTCTAACCATGCCATCTACTCTCTGATCTCACCGTGTCTTCTCTCAGCTAAGTCTCTCCTTGTATATGCTCAACCCGAGGATCTCACACTTAATATCATGTGCCTGCATCATTCTGTTTCTGTGCTTATAATCTGCTCCTTTCATATGGAAAGAGAGGTCTACCTAGCGTTTATATTGATCCATATATGATCAAAATAACACCTTTTCATAAAAAATGAATCAAGAGACTTTAGTAAGCATAATTAAAGAGAAGGTATATATGTGTGTGTGTGTGTGTGTGTGTGTGTATAATTTATGTATATGAGTCACAGAGAGAGAGAGAGCAGGAACAGTGGGGAGGGGTAGAGGGAGATGGAGAAGCAGACTCCCCACTGAGCAGTGTGGGGCTCCATCCCAAGACCCTGAGATCACGACCTGAGCCAAAGGCAGACACTTAACCAGCTGAGCCACCCAGACACCCTGAGAAGGTATATATATTTTTATCAAAAAGTTTAACCCTGCAAACCTAAAAGGGCATATAACTCCCACAAAACAAAGTTAATATTAATGTCATCAGATTAAACTAATTCGGGTTCTAAAAGCTGAGTAGAAGTTCTGTGCAGTTAATAGGTGCAATGCAAAGTAATAAAACACTTTCTTACTAGTTGTGGCAAGCTGTATTTGGCCCACAATTCTTCCTTCCCTTCCAGTACAGATTAAAGTTTCCCTGCTCATAGTATATACCTCCCTGCCCCACTGATTTTGGACATGGCTTTTGATTTTCTTTTATCAGTGGAATGCATCCCATCATACTGCTGTTTAAATGGTGGAAGAAAATAAAATCGGTAGGTTTAGGTTAATGTTTATTGAAGGGGAAAAGATGATGAAAAAATAGTAAATACTCAGAGGAAGAACTAACTAAAATAAGTAGCTAAAAGAACTTGTACAAGATGACATAGTATAATTTTCTGTGGAAGAATATTTAAACAGGATTAGAAAAAAACACATCATGATAGCAATTCTAAATGAACAAAACTCCTGTAAGAATATATAAAGATAACCTATTCTTAGCACATAGCTAGGATTACAACATTCTTTTAATTTGAGGATGATATATTAGCTTAGTGCATAAAACAAGTTTAGAATTATATGTAGAATTTGTATTTGATATCTTATAAAGGAAATAATAAAGATTTTTATTTAAAGACAATATATTGTGTTATTTATACAGTAGACGACTTCTTTGCCACTCTTCCTCCCCTCCCCACCAAAGGAAAAAAAAAAAAAGTGCCCCAAATCATTATTTGTGGTGATGGAGGGACATTTATCTATAAAATCTATTTCTATCCAGATGCAACCCAATGAAATAGGCTATTCACCGTGTAAGATAATTGTTTGAATTTCTAATTTCCCAAGCTCAGTTTTATGTGTATTCTTATCTTTCCTTTGCCATTTTTAAACTTAAATATATACTTTCATTTTGTAAAGCTAAAACAACTCTTGGAGAAGATGTAAGCAATGGAATGCAAATAGGAAATTCTTTTGTGCTCCCGTTGTGTAGTGTTTACTCACTTTTCACCTTATTATCTACAAAACATGAAAATGCCTAGGTAGGCACAGCACATCAGTCTGACAAGTTGTCATCATGCTCAGGCCAGTGCTGGTTTTGTGATTGCTTGATGTGTCAAAAACATTGTGATGGATTAAAAAAAAATCTCAAAACCCTGTGTTCATTATCCAAATCATCGAATTTTCTCAGATTTCCAAGGAAAAAGAAAATTAAGAAAAAGATTAGATGCAATACAATTTAGTAGAAATGAATCTCTGCCCAGAATAAACTTGAGTCTATTTTATTCCAGGCTTTCGTTGTGACAACCGAGTAGAATAATTGCATTAAACTAAAAGAGGATGTATACAGACATAATACTTTTCAAGTATAAATTACTTCCTATTACATTTACTGGGCAAAATAAATATAACAAGAATTTAATTCAACTTTTCAGTTATTTATTTTAATAGGTAGTATGCTGATAAATTATTAACATTGGGATATGATATTCCCTTAGTATTATCTCCCTATTATCTCTCTAAACTTTCTTTAAAATGTTTCCTTCATGAAGAGACATTATTTTCTTTTATTTAAAAAACAACTGATAGAACTTGAAAGTAGCTTCTATACACTATATAACATCTTGAAGCATAATCCATTATAGTACTAATTTTTTAAAAATCTAATTGTAAAATATAGTTTTTGATAATATGACGCTTCCTGGATATATACTTGATGTCATTACAATGCAACTAGAAAATCATTGTATATTTCTGTCAGAACAGAGGCCAATTTACATGTTGGTATATGACTATAATGCCCATTATTAGAGACTGTCTATAGCTGAATATCATCTTGAAACAGCATTCTTTTAGCTTTGTTTCCTTTTTAAAAAACAAGAACATATTACTTAAAAATGGAAGCCACTGGGAAGTGGATTTCATCTCAACATAATATTTTAACAACCAGAAATAACTTTAAGAAAATGGACTCCTGTATGAAATGGCATTCTTCCAAATGTGAGAGGGATTTATTTAACTAAAGTTAGAAACTGTTCATCAGTACAGTCATGTAAAAATACAGCAGCGCTAGAAAGAGATGGGGCTAGATGAATCTTATCACCATTAAAAGTTTTAACTGTAGTAGTGCCCTAGCAACAATACTTTGTATAATAATCCAGATTATATAAAATCAGTGTTGAAAAGATTTTTTGAGGATTGCACAAGCATCTAAAATTAAAATTTTATTTTTAAATTACATCATTTTGTTATAGTTGATACTTTTATAAAAATGCTGGCTGTGACTGAGACAATGGACCTTCAGTAGCAAAATAGAAATCACTACTCAAAATTTTATATCTGTAATTATGAATGCTTCTTAAAGGGATTTTCATTAATTTTAAGTTATTTCCTTTATCATAGCCCCAATACTTTCTCTCTTTCTATCTATCATCCATATACATAGGTATATGTTTCTGTGTGTATATATGTGAATAATTGTTTATTGCTTGCTTCAAGAATTTTATATATAAGATTTTCTTACTTTTATTCTAACTTTTATAATGCACATTTCTATGCTGAAATACAGAACAAATAATAAAGCTATCTTGTTTTGTTAATTATACTGTTTTATGTTCCTTGTTTCAAAACAGCACATGATATAAATATTTCTAGTTGTTCACTCTAATAGCATCTCTTTAGCTTTAATTCCATTTCCATGAATTCATCACCCTGGTACGTATGGACTTGACAAAAGAGAGGATATTGGGCTATTGGACATGAGTCAATTCTGCCTGCCAATAGCTTAAAACTTTGGCACCATATTCATAGTGCCTCTTCATGCATGTGAGCAAAACCATCACTTTCATGAAAAGACATTTAATCACACTTTGTGTTTGGTTTTGTATAATAGATTGCAAAATGATTTTTATCAGTTCATAGGTTGGTTTGTGTTTGTCTTTTGAACATTTCTGACTGTCTGGGCTTTAAGACATTTAGTTACAAATTCGCTTTGCTGTTATATAAGCAATGTTGATTTTATGTTACTAACATGCACTGAAATTAGGAACCAGGGGTAGTGATGAAATTATTCCTTAAAGATAACCAGCTTGATCACGTTATCTGAGTCTCTCTTTCTGGGGCCCCTGGTGGCTCAGTCGGTTGAGCATCTGACTCTTGGTTTCGGCTTAAGTCAGGATCTTGCTGTTGTGGGATGGAGCCCCACATTGGGCTTTGTGCTTCTTTCTCCCTCTCCCTCTGCTCCACCCTGTTCATGTAAAGAAACAAATTTCTAAAAAGGCAAAGGGAGGAATTAGTAAGTGATATTCAGTGTGTCTTAATCCTCAGATGGCCTTGGATATGGACTCTTGAAATAACACTAATGGGTCAGATTCAGATAAGCCAAGCTCTTCCCTCAGAAAGCTTATATTCAAAAGACCCAAGCTGAATTCAATCTGTGCTATGAAGTATGAGGCTGTATAACTGACACCCAGCGACCTGCTTGGAGAGAGGATTTCTTGAGTGACATGGCAAGATATGGTGAAATCAGGATGGCACTGCAATTGGTTTTAAATGATGATTTACTTATTTCCTCCCTCAACGTCTCCCCGTCTCTCTTGCCTTGCTTTCTCTTGACAGCTCAAGTTCTCATGACATTTTTTTTTTCCTAAAGAAAATAATTCCCTACAAGTAAATATCTGTAAAGCTACACGTGGGTGGTATGTTTTTTTTCTGATTTCAAGAAATCTACTGCCTGAAATGATGCTTCTATTTTCACCCACTGACCATCAATCCTCATGGTGCCTTCACTGCTGAAGTAGTGGGCACTGTGATAGTGGCTGAAATTCTACTACTCTTGTCTCCATTCTACTGTGCCCTGCAAGTACTCCAGAATAGAATTTATCAAGCTGTGTTTCCATTTTTTGGGTGGCATTTTGGTTCCCCATTCGATCTTGAAGCTTTTAAAGGTCTAACATATGTTTTGTTTTTCTTCCCTATTTTTAACTTAACATGATGTCTGGCACTCTAGTGTTCATCTTCGCTCAGC
The DNA here is from genome assembly GCF_003254725.2 of Canis lupus dingo. Classification (NCBI taxonomy): domain Eukaryota; kingdom Metazoa; phylum Chordata; class Mammalia; order Carnivora; family Canidae; genus Canis; species Canis lupus. Next base: position 2,643,319 of record NC_064273.1, read on the forward strand.
TAATATTTTTGGAATGAGATGCAGATATATATATGAGAAAATAATAATTGCTTTCCTTATTGAGCGCTTAAAATGTGCCAGGTATTTCTATGGCACCATTACTGTTATCATCATCTTACTAGGCAGGAAGTTAAGGCAGAAAAAAGTTAAGTAAATCACCTAAAACTAACAACTGATAAGTGGATTAAAACTCATTTTAATGATTCCATGCTCTTAACCACTGGATTCCATGCTCTTAATCACTGTGTTAAGCACCAGATGTAATTTAATGAGTGGCTAGGATTCATACCACACACTGGAAAATGGCAACAGGTAGTATGCACAATAAAAGGTCACATCTGAACACAAGAGTGAACAGGTTCTGTCAGATGACACCAATGCATTCCAAATTGCATAGGAAGGATTCTCTGGTCTGGATCTTCATTTTGGGGATAAATAACCTGGCGAATTTGTATGGAAGCTATAAAGAGAGTCCTGAATTTTACAGTTACTTTTGTAACAATTTCTTAGTTAAAAGAAATTTGAAAGAAAAAAGCAATTGGCCAAATAGGGTTCTCTTAAAAGAGAACTTACTGCAATGATAAACAAGTACCAAAGGGGTATGTTTGCTGTTTTGTCTCCTGGGGTTTTTCAATGTGATTCTTTTAGGGGAACTTTTGTTATTGTTATTAGTAATAGCTAGAAATATGGATGTATGAATTCTATTCCTGGAATCAGATGCTGCAGAAAACTTAAAATTCTAATAATGTCAAAGATTCTAAATATCTCAACTCCTTTGCCTATCCAGCTTTATGTTTTTAGTGACTATCCATTCGGTTTCCCAAAAGATTTATTTTCCTTATTATCTATGCTACATATACTCTAAATTCAATTAACATATATAAAAATAAATTATTTTTGAAATTGTTATTTATAGAAATAATTTCATTTATATTTCCATTTTTAATTTACATATACCTTATATTTTTAAAGATTTATTCATTAGAGAGAGAGAGAGAGAGAGAATGGTAGGAGGGACAGAGGGAGAGAAACCCTCAGCAGACTCCCCACTGAGCTTGGATCTGATGTGAGGTTTCATCCCATGACCCACAAGATCATAACTTGAGCTGGAACCAAGAGTCAGACGTTCAACTGACTGACCCATCCAAGTACAGCTTTAAACATTTACAGTTTTAAAAAAGTATCTTAATTTTTCACTGAAATCACTTAGATGTTAATAGGGGTGTCAGTAATTTTTTTAAAGATTTTATTTACTTATTCATGAGAGACATTGAGAGAGAGAGAGGTGCAGAGACACAGGCAGAGGGAGAAGCAGGCTCCACACAGGGAGCCCAATGTGGGACCTGATCCCAGGTCTCCAGGATCACTCCCTGGGCCGGAAGCAGCGCTAAACCACTGAGCCACCCAGGCTGCCCAAGAATTGTTAAGAGACAGCCTTTCCCCCATTATCTGAAAGACAAAAATTAAACATTTGATATTAAATTATGGGGAGACATAACACACATGCACACACATTTGGGTCTCTGTTACCCCAATATCAAGAGCAACACTGATATTTACAAATGTCAATATGCAATTTTTCATTAAGGTGTGGGAGAAAACAGAACTCTGTGTCAATCTGTAAAAATATACATGCTAATTAAAATTTCAAAATTTAAATAAGCATTTTGAGAGGTTGACTACTTATAGGGAGAAAGAAGAGTTGGAACTAAGGACATCCTAACTTACAGGAAAAATGAATTATTCAAATTCTGTGATTATCATCCCCCAAATAGTAGTGCTAAGTAAGCATTGATTCAACAAATATTAAGATAACAAATAGGCACTCCTCCCATAAATTCCGTTGGGTAGAATTTTAATTTATGACAACATAAATAACAAAGTAAATAATTTATACATATAAAGTATAGTGAGGTTTAAGGTGACTGCTAGGCATTTATGTGTTTGCATGCACACATGTGCACACACAAATATATCAAAGAAAAGAACTAGGTAGGTGAACCAAGAATTTGAATTGGGATTATCCCTTGGAAATCAATTTAGTAGAACAAAGAGTACAAGTTAAGAGGTGGTTAGGTACAAGCAACAGCAGAAAAATACCAATTTTTAACAATATAAAAATAAAATGAAATACCTTTTATTTCACTGTTGCTCTTTTACTACTCCAATCATTTCAATGATTTTCTTAGCTATAGAGTAACTTTGAACAATGGAGATTGAGAAGGCCAGAGTGATTCTTTTCCCCCAGCAACTTTACCTTGAGCTACTTTATTCTATCATATTCATACATTCTGATTCCCAGATGTTCATATTAAGTGTTTAAGATTTTTTTGTATTTTATTGTAAAACAATTCCTAAACTTTAAGACAGCACCCCTCTGCCCTAATAAAAGAATGATTCTATGTTTAAAAGAACAAACTATTGAAACAGTGATCAGGGAAGCAACTTTGTATAATGGAAAAAAACAGAGTTGAAAGCAGAGCAAGAATCTTTCTTCCATTTTTTAACAACAAAAAATCACCTTGCACTGCTTTCATTATAATCTGTAACATTTAAATGCATTTTAGCATTACTACTTTTAGATAATTTATTTTATCTATTTTACTTATATTCTAATTGGTTATTACCAACCTGACTAGCAAGCTAAGTATGTCTGTATTGTGTGTTTATACCCATGTTTGTTGTTAGTATTCTTGCTTTTTCTGTTTAGATGATTAAATACATAGAGTAACAAGTTCCTTCTTAGCACCTGATAACAGTCATTACCAGCATTATGGACATATCTGCATTTAACTATAATTAATAAATTGTATTTTAATTGCATTATTGAATAAAGTCTTACATAATGACATACAAACTTGTTATATTTTTTTATTTAAAAAGTTTAATTTATTAAATTATGTTATTCTAAGACAGTGTGTATGGTGGAAAGATCTACTAAGTTTAAGGTCACACGGACATGTTCGTTTATTATCTGCTAGACTTTGTGTTCATATCTATAGAAAAGTGAACATAATGTCAATTACTTAAAAATTAAATGAATTAAAATCATGTTACATGATGATAAAATATTTCAAAACATCAATTTTAAAACATTAATTTAATAATAATTTAAAACAGAATTACAACCATTAAATATAACCAGAGGAAATGTCTTTGTAGACGTTGTTTTAGAAAGCTTTATTTAATATAGAAATAATATTTCTGTGTTCTTTTGTGTGTCATTTATATGTACATATATTATAATCTATGCCATGCTTAAGATTTTTCTTTGACAACTCAGAATGAAACTGAGTAATTTGGACATTAATTATGGCTATCTTGATAAATTTAACTTAAACATAGATATTTGTTCTTGTAAACTGTTGTAACCTAATACTGACCTAGTATATCATGTCTTAGTGCATATCGTCATTACTGATTATCAAATTTTGTCAGTTTTTAAAAAAACTTTGGATCAGTTCAATAATAAATGCCTGAAAAATCAGAACCTAATTGGCTACTTCCCCATTCAACATAATCTTACAGAACCAACTCTTTCACCAGCTATTACTATAAGCCAGTCTGTTCTTCCCTGAGTAGAAGCTCTTCCTTTACTGGGTTAAATTTTTTAAATGGATTTTCAGAAATTTGCTGAGTCAAAGATTTTCTGTGGTCTGAAATGAGATGGAGAACAATCAAATGATGTTTTAAGCTCCAAAAACGTATGAATTATATGAGGTTGACCTTTTCTGCATGTGACTATCTATAAATATTAAAGGCTGTTGTAATCTGTGGGAAGTCAAGATCCATGGGAAACATCGTGTGAATACAGAATTAATGTTGCAAATAGTTTATGAGTTTAAAGGAATTACCTTAGTTTAGAAAAAGTTCTGTTATTATCTCTATTTCTAGGTTGCACTGCACATTTTTCTGCCTTCAAAAAGAAAAGAAAAAGCAAGAAAAAAAGAAAGGAAGGAAGGAAGGAAGGAAGGAAGGAAGGAAGGAAGGAAAGAATTTATGTTGTTAGGAAAAGAAATAAAATTGGTAAGCACTTATTATATCTGGAATTAATTTGATCCAATTCTCTCCATTGAGATAATCATGTTTTATTTGTTATAAATAATGTTTTTTTTTTCTAAATCCAGGTTGTATATTTGAGGGCAGTTAAACTTTAGGAATATGGAGGAGAAATCATTAGAGTGACTAGAAAAGTTCACAAGGTCACAAAGCTTCACTGAAACAGAAAAATATTCTAGAAAACATTGACCCTAATTACCTAAATAATCGAAGACCGTGATTTTTTTTCTTTTCTTTCTTTCTTTCTTTCTTTCTTTCTTTCTTTCTTTCTTTCTTTCTTTCTTTCTTTCTTTCTTTTCTTTCTTTCTTTTCTTTCTTTCTTTTCTTTCTTTTTTCTTTTTTTTAAATAAGATATAGTCAAAGGACTATCCAGAGGCAGCCATATAGCTACAAAATCATATACATTTTCAACATCTAGATACTTTAAGTACACACAAAGTCAACTCTTTTTGAATTAAAGTTTGTATGTTTGTAGTTATCTGTTATTATATAGACCAAAACAAGTAATCTTGAAAGGCACTAATACATCCTCCAATTCCTGCAGATCATTGACATTATAAGGCACTAAAGCTGATGAAGAAAAGTACCCAAATTTATGAAGAAGCCATTTTAAAGTGAAAGAGAGTAGAATATAAGTAAATATAATATAAGTAATATAAGTAATATTATAAGTAATATAAGTAATATAAGTAAAACCATTCCCTTTTGCTTTATTTATATTTCAGGGACAACTTCAGACTAAACTAGTACCTTTTCAATCTATTACATTATTTTTAATTGAATTATTATAATTATTTTTAAGAATACGAAAGTTATGTCTATTAACTAATCTATCTATAGATCTATCTACTCGCTATGAAACTATGTATTGACTACAGAAATCCAGAATAAGGGGATATTTATATAAAATAAGTAATTATATAAAATAAGTAATAATTAAGTAAAATAAGAGCTTCTACAATGCCATTGAAATAAAATGACTATTTGTAGATATTTATCAGATAGTTGTTTTTTTTTTTAAGATTTTATTTATTCATGAGAGACACAGAGAGAGAGAGAGAGAGAGAGAGAGAGAGAGGCAGAGACATAGGCAGAGGGAGAAGCAGGCTCCATGCAGGGAGCCTGATGTGGGACTCCATTCCATGACCCCAGGATCATACCCTGGCCAAAGGCAGCCACTAAACCGCTGAGCCACCCACCCACCCATCCTCATCAGTTTTTAATGTACAATTGTGATTAATTAAAAATTGAATCATAAAACATAATTTGTTAGGTATCTACCTTCATCAAGCAGTATATGCTGAATATATGTTCATGCCAACACACTGGATTTATCTTTTAATGTCTGTGAATATGTATTTTTCAGTTGCTTTCAATATTTCATTAATATAAATAATTTAGGAATGGATATCCTTTTAAGTATATCAATGAAGCTACCTGAATACAGATCCTACCACTAGTAGCAATAAAATATGAGTTCATTTAATGAACATGTATTTATTATGTGCTCAGTTAATTCTTACAAACCACCATTGTGCCATTTTAAAGACATTTTGAAGACATACACACACACATACACACACATACACACACACACAAAACCCTAAGCCCTAGTGAATTTATATAGTGTGCCTAAGTTTTCATTCTTTGGAAATTATTTGAACACTGGCATGTCTGCCTTAAAGACAAAACACTGAACTGCTATGGTATCGGTACTGTGATACTCATCAAAAAATATTTTTACGTACACAACTGTTTTTAAATCCTTCAATTTTTCTTCTCATAGTATCGAGTTTTAAGTTAGAAATTTTTAAATTTTTGTTAGTAATTTTGAAGATCCATAAAAATACTTATAAAAAAGAAATTAAAAATGATATTAGATCTTATTGAAATATAGGTTTATTTCCTCTACTATCCAAAAGAGCATTTCTATGAAAGCTTTCATAAGCCAAAAACGGTGTATAGTGAGGAAGCAATTGCCGATCACTTACATGGAAAAGCATTTGAGCATTCCCAGACCCAGAGCACGACCTTGCTTGGGCTTTTCTGGCATCTTAGGTACATCTTGCTAACAGATGCACAAAACAGGCGGAGACAGAGCGCAGAGGCTCCTGGAGCAGCTCCCGCCCGGGGCTCTCTGCAAAGCACACGGCGACTGCTACTTTGGATTTCCACTCTCTTCTCATAAATGCGAAAGTCCTCTTAGGATTTCTTTCAGTTAGCAAACCAGGTACTACCGTAGGTCTTTTGTAAAGGCAAGGTGGCATATGGTGAACTTTTGAAATGTGGGGGGATATCTGTATTTCACTCTCAAGCCAAAAGAGAATACGAATTTTTCCTCTTGAACATTGGCATCTTGGTCATTAAAATTTGCACACTTGGCCGGAACTTCTGTTAATGTTCAGGTACCTATGAATCTGATACAAGGTCTTCAGCGCTCTGCGGAAAGGTGGAATGCTGCGCTTTTTTCAAAGTGCTGCTTCCCTACATGCAATGATTTGGCTTCTGTCAAAATCAAAGGTATAATGGGTGGAAAATGTTATATTTATTCAAAATTTTAAATGTCCTTTGTAAGTTTGAAAAATCTCTAACAGGGATCCCTGGGTGGCGCAGCGGTTTGGTGCTTACCTTTGGCCCAGGGCGCGATCCTGGAGATCCAGGATCGAATCCCACATCGGGCTCCTGGTGCATGGGGCCTGCTTCTCCCTCTGCCTCTCTCTCTCTGTTACTATCATAAATAAAAATTAAAAAAAATCTCTAACATGTCCTAAACCCTTCCTTAAATGAAGTCTTAAGAACATATCTTTCCAAGCCTGTGAAATATTTTTATATCTTTTATAAATCTAGTTCATTAAAGTATGTATAATCCAAAATAAAAAAAATATATTTCACATATATATGAAAAAGTTACCATATAGAAGGAAAAAAATATATATATACACTATATATATGAAATAGTTACTATAAGTTTGTAAGTAATTCTAAATTTTTACTCAGTAGTATTTCAATTAAGTTGTATGTTTTTATGTTATTTTATTTATTTATTTATTTGAGAGAGAGGGAGGGAGAGAGCATGAGCAGGGGCGGGGGTGCAGAGGGAGAGGGAGAAACAGATTCCCCACTAAGCAGGGAGCCAGACTCAGGGCTCAATCTCAGGACCTCGGGATCATGACCCGAGCCTAAGGCAGATGCTTAACTGACTGAGCCACCAAGGCATCTTTGTATGTTTTTATTTAATGAGTTAATATGCTATGATTTTTAACATTAAATCTTGTATATATCTGTCTATCCTTTTAAACCAAAAAATTTGGATTAATCCAATTGATAGCATATTTTTTAAATTTCTTCACCACTTAATATTCTCTTTGTATTCTCACATTTGATTTATCAGTGTTTCTTTATGCATTAGAAAAGAACTTTGCACATCATGAATCTGTGTAACTTATTCTTGTGTGTGTTTATATCCTCTTTTATTCAGACTGTGAAGTATGTCATTAAGCAACAACCAACATATGAAATCTGTTTTCTCTCTATAATTTATAGCAAAAGACTTCCATGATCAATTAGACTGTATTTAAACATGTAATCAGCTAGATGACTGGTCACGGTGCAAATTAAGAATCCTAAAAAAAAATACTTGGTTTCGATTTAATAAGCCAGTTACTTTATGGTAAATACACACCAATATGTGATTAATATATTGACTTAGCTATCAAGCTAATAATAAAAATTTGTTAAAAATTTTGTTGCCAATAGCTATTTTTTACTTTTTCTTATATGATAGTTATTAGGCTTCAATAAGTGTCCTTCATAACAAACATGCTAGGTTACTAAGTTTTTTTTTTTTTAAGATTTTATTTATTTATTCATGAGAGACACATATACAGAGGCAGAGACATAGGCAGAGGGAGATGCAGGCTCCCTGCAGGGACCCCATTGTGGGACTCCATCCCTGGACCCCAGAATCAGGACCTGAGCCAAAGGCAGATGCTCAATCACTGAGCCACCCAGGTGTCCCATATGTTACTAAGTTAAATTGGGTTAAAAAGTTGTTTTCAAATTACCATGGGAAATATTTTTTTCAAAATGTTGAAATTTGGTATTGTGGTATTTAAATCTTAAATCAGCCAATCCATCACATAAGCAACATAATTAATTGAATGGTTTTTCAGTCTGTAGTAGGTATATACTAATGGCTTTTAAAATGTAGAAATGCTATAGTATTAAATCATTACTGTTCAAATTTCCATTATTAATAAAAATAGTATCAGTAAATTGTTTTAAAAGTGAAATGTGAATATATTTTGTAATTCTTATTTTGCAAGGAAATGGGATTAGAAAACCAACAGTTATAATTTACTAAATATGTCAACTTCTGCCATATATGGAAATTCATGGAAAGAACATACTAACTATGGCTATGAGCTTAGTTAGTAATCACTAAATGTTAGTGGCTGTTGTTACAATGATAATTATTATTTCTTGCAGCAAAGAAATAATTTTCCTAAACTATATAAAATAAATAACTTGTAATCAAATTTGGTCTTTTAATTTTATCAATATATACCTTTGTCAGTTCCTAAAATGCAGCTTGTGAATCAACATTGATTTCTTTGCTAGAATTAAGAAAAATTTCTATGGATATGTAACTTTTAAATGATAATAAAGTGGTCTCTCCATCTTTCCTTTATGTCCTGGTTGTTCATAAATGGCTAGGATTTTATGTATTTCTTCTCCCTAGAGAATCCAAGTCTGGTCCTGGTAGTTTTGTTTCAAACTAAGAACCTTTTTTGGACTTGGAACCTTTGGCTCTGGTCTCATCTTACTATTGTAGACAATGATTGGCTTCACTAAAATGCACCTGCCACAACTATCTGCCTCCCAACTTAATACATGTGTCTCCCCAACACACATACATCTTCTAGTGTCAGAGCTCCAGCGTGTGTCTCCAATGCTATTACCAAATCTCTCCATTCTCTAAGGAAGATAACTGAGGATGTACTTTATCTCATCATATCTTTTGTTCTTACTGAAATACCCTTTCCTCCTGATAAGCTTATATTCACCTTCCAAAGTATAGTTCACAGATGGCCACTGTATATAAAGCTTCCTCAACCCTTCACTCTGAAACAGAATTAATTAATTGTTCTTGTCTTGGTTGTTCAGGGAATACCTTTGAAATTACCAGAACGTGTTTAAAAGTTTAGAGCTGGTTTAGAGGTCTTTTTCTTCACTTTTGATTTTGAGTACATCTTGAGCATAAAAGACCGTATTCATTTATGCATTCCTTATCACATTCTGTTATAGGGTAGGCACTCAATTAATCTTTGAAAAACTGAAATGTGTTTCTTTTTGTATATACGAGATGTGCTGAGCTCTGTTATCAATAAATTATTGGCAGTGTCCTAGAAGGTTGCCAAAAGGATGATTTTGCAGGAAATAGAAACATTTTGGTAATACCAATGGTATCATTATTATCATCAGTGAGACGACTGTAAGTTTTCACTGAAAAAAAAAATGGTACTATCCATGACAAAGCAATGATCAAGCACTATAACAGTTGCCTAAAGCAAACCGTGTTCACTGTATTCGAATCATGAAACGTATCCTGAAGAGCATTACGTATAAGATTTTTCTTAATCCCCTGTATTATTTCTTTTGATTATTTATAAACGTTCTCACCTCTTTTCTTTATACTATGTTAGTTTTCACATGCCAGCAAATGAACCTTCGGATCTACATGGTCAGTAGCAACTGATAATCTCAAAATAAGTAACAGTTACAATTTATCTACACTACTTTCAGGTTTCACTGTGACATCTAGAGAAAGAAGCATGTGATGTTCTCTCAAGTTTCAAAACTCATGAGAATGTGTGACACAAATAAAAATAAAGTGAAATAGTTTACAATACCAAAAATAAAATATGACATTAGTCATAATCATTTATAATGCTAGTCACAATCATTTCAAAGTATTTTAAAACCTTCTTTATAGGGACCCCTGGGTGGCTCAGAGGTTGAACGTCTGCCTTCAGCTCAGGGCGTGATCCTGGGACTGGGGATCAAGTCCTGTATCAGGGTCCCTGTGAGGAGCCCGCTTTTCCCTCTGCCTGTGTCTCTGCTTCTCTCTGTGTGTGTCTCATGAATAAAAAAATAAGATCTTAAAAAAAAAACCTTCTTTATATTGGTATTTTTAATGTCATTTAAATTCATAAATTATGAATTTAAAAAATATTTAAATGACTACTTAAATGCATTTATTACTGATTGTCATAATGAAGTAGTTAAGAGCTCAGTCAACAAAGAAATATTATTTAAGTTTAATCTCAAATTAATTTATTACTTGCTATGTGAACTTGGTGATTATTCTTCAGTGTTTTTGCAATTGGGTTCCATCACATTTTACATGAATTAAATTAATACAAAGAAATTGTAAGAGTGCTTGCTACATTGTAAGCACTCAAAATAGTTGACTCATTGTCCTGCTTTGTTTTCATTTAATCATCTGCCTTGTGTCCCTATTAAAATCAACTCTAACATAAATTATTCTGTGACACCATAAATGATCCTAAAGATTAATTAAAAAATAAACTCCCAAAAGAAACATGTTATAAATTTTATATAAGCATAAGTATTGAAATATATTTCAATACTTTGATTTCAAATTACCTAAATAATAGGACCATTACCACTTTTCAAAGGTCTTTTACAGAAAGGTTATTAAAGATAGCTTTTAGTCTGGTAAAATCCAAGAATTATGTTAAAAATAAATATATATTTACAAAATAAATGGGCCACCTTAACCTGTTAGAAGTCCTGCTTTGAGTTCTGCTTAAAACAATTAGTAGTTTTTAATTTATTTTATTTTATTTATTTATGATAGTCACAGAGAGAGAGAGAGAGAGAGAGAGAGAGAGAGAGAGAGAGAGGGGCAGAGACACAGGCAGAGGGAGAAGCAGGCTCCATGCACCGGGAGCCCGACATGGGATTCGATCCCGAGTCCCCAGGACCGCGCCCTGGGCCAAAGGCAGGCGCTAAACTGCTGCGCCACCCAGGGATCCCAGTAGTTTTTAAATGACACATTCATAATATCTCTATTAAACATGTCATATAAATACATGGCAAACAATTATTCAGCTAAGGTATGTGGTTCCATTCTGGAGCTCACATACTGGCCCTCTGTGACAAAACAAAACAAAACAACAACAACAAAAAATTACATCTCTTCTTTCTCTATAAATGCTGCTTCTGTTCTTTTTATTCTCCTTCTGAAAAACAAAAGTTCATTACAATTATCATCTTTTAAAAATTAAAACATTGGGGTGCTTGGGTGGCTCAATCAGTTAAGGATCTGCCTTCGGCTCAGGTCTCGATCTCAGGGTGCTGGAATGGAGCCCTACATCGGGCTCCTTGCTCAAGTGGGGAGTCTGCTTCTCCCTCTCCCTCTGCTCTTTGCTCTCTCTCTCTCTCTCTCAATTAAATAAATAAAATCTTAAAAAAATAAAATAAAAACATATAATTATCAGCTTAAAACCTCAGTTTGTACTGGCTCTGCTGACTAAACTTTAAAAACAACTCAACAAAACACTCTGGAGGTATAGAAATAATCTCTAGGTAGACTTTATTATAAAATAGGTTTATATATCTTCCCACCTTTTCTTCAAAAGACACTTTCTTAGCTTTAAAATACTAATACTAATAGCATTTAAGCTGAAGGCTTTTTGTTTTTTTGGGGGGGTTGGTATTTTTTACTGAAGCCTTTTTGATTCAATCAGTTGAATCATGTATTTTTGAGAACCCGTTGTGTACCCATCACTGTATCAAGTTCTATAAGAACTGAAAATCTTCATCACTAATAGTACAAGGTGAAACAAAACTATAAAAATTAGCTGGTTTGTTTAGAAATTAACATAACTATAACTTTGGATGTGTTTTTAGCACATTGGTAACAGTAGGGAAAAACTTGAGAATGGGGAGTTAATTTTTGTTGGTAACTGTACCCCAGGCAAAAGTAGATCCTGGGAATACAGCAGTCACAATTTTTTTTTTACATTACATGTTTTTATTTGGGATGAATGAGCTTTTAGGACTACTACTAAATTTTTGTGTTTATTAATTATTGACCTTACTTGCTGAGGATTTTTTCTTCTTTTTGATTCTATGTTCTGTTTTTCATAATTGTTATTTGATATTTCAAACAAGGAAGTAACCTGGGAGCTTTTATTCTTCCCTATATATTTGGTGTAAGAACTATTGGTAGAATCCGTGTGTAATTCCATCCATGACAGCAACATAGTTCTCCAGGTTTACATATTTATTCCCACTGTATAGACAACTATTTATTTTCAAATTATATAAAATATTAGTTTAATTATAAGTAAGTCAAAGGTATTTTGGTCATTCTTTTTTTTAAAGATTTTATTTATTTATTCATAGAGACACAGAGAGAAGGCAGAGACACAGGCAGAAGGAGGAGAAATAGGCTCCATGCTGGGAGGCTGATGTGGGACTTGATCCTGGGACTCCGGGATCACGCCCTGAACCAAAGGCAGACACTCAATCGCGGAGCCACCCAGGTGTCCCTATTTTGGTCATTCTTAAAAAACATTTTTCCCCTATTTTGAAATATGTGTTAGGTACATACATTTAACCCAAAATACCAAGAATTATTGCCTCATTCTTTCATGTAGTATTCTTCCTGTAGAACGAAGTATGACATTTCAATGGAAGAAGTTAAATATATTATAATATTTTCCATATTCAATATATGCCCAATAATATTTATTGAACAGTTACATAGACCCAGTCAGGTGAATGTCATTTTTCTAATGTGTCTCTGACTGTAGAAATACAGAGCTGGTGTATTATGAAACAAATGTTAGGGAATCATCCTTTATTTGATGTGAATCTAGAGCATTTTCTCTGGTAAGCAAAAGGCAGAGCTTCTCACATAAGTTTCGGACAAATTGGGCTTTCTAGTTGAGTGGAGATGGAAAGTGGAGGTGAGATGTTGGAAATTGAAGACCATGGTATCATTGAAAACAAGAAAATAATAATTCAATTGAAATTTTACAAGCAAGGATGCAAATATTTTTAATCACAATGTAGATAATTAGTTTTGAAAACATGGAGTTGGTTTAACTTGAATTTTACTGATTTTCAAACTCACACATGCTGAAAAAAAAGAGAGCAAACCAAATAAGCTTTTAAATACATGCCAATCTTGCTTTTTTTTTTTTTTTTTTTTTTTTTTTTTTTTTTTTACTTCTCATTTGGGGCTTTTTTGTTTACTAGATTATTACTTATCCTAAAGTAACTTCAAATTAAATTTCACTACTAACAAAGCAACAGGACAAGAGAAATCTTAGCGATAAGATAGAACTTCAATTATCCTAGAGAGTATTCTACAGTGTATAATTAGTTTGATCAGCATAAAATAAGCCTTGAAGTCTCTTAAATAATAACCTACAACTGCATTACCTTGATTTTTTAAGCTGACATTGCTGGTATGTTTGGATTCTTTATTCCATGTATTTTACAGTGCCATTCATTTGTGTCTGCCCTAAATTAACAAAATTTAGCAATTCTAATTTACTTATTTATCACCACTGGGAATTTTAAAAGACAATCTTTTTTTTTTTTTTTTTTTCTTAAAATGGTCACAAAGTTTACATAAATAGGAACACAAACAAAATCAAGCTGTTTGGATTCTGGTGATTCAGTCTAACATCACTGAACACAAAAATTCAGTACTGGCTTGATAGTAATGATTTAAACTGAATCTATCCTATGGTGACTTAATAGATGGTTCTACTCAAGGGAATATCCCCTTAAAGTCTGAGACATTTATTGAAAATAATTGCTTTGCAACATCTGAGCATATACATTTTCAAAAATATGTCTTACTTTTAATATACATTTTTACTGACATTACAGAAAAACCTATTAGAAGGAATCAATGAATTCAGTCAAGTTGTAGGATACAAAATTGATACACAGAAATCAGTTGTATTTCTTGCACTAATAACAAAGCAGCAGAAAGAGAAATTAAGAAGACAGTTCCATTTACAATACATCAAAAAGAATAAAAAACCTAGGAATAAATTTAACCAAGAGGCAAAAGACCGGTCTTCTGAAAATTATAAAACACTAATGAAAGAATTCAAAGACAACACAAACAAATGTAAAGATACTCCATGCTCATGGATTAGTATTAATATTGTTGACATGTCCACACTATTCAAAACAATCTACAGATTCAATGCAATCATTATTAAAACACTAATAGCCTTTTTCACAGAACTAGAACAAATAATACTAAAATTTGTATGGAACCACAAAAGACCCCAAATAGCCAAAGCCATCTTGAAAAAGAATAACTAAGCTGGGGGTATCACAATCCCAAATTTCAAGATGTACTACAAAGCTGTAGTCAAAATAGTAGTGTACTGGCACAAAAATAGAGTGTTATATATAACATTATATATACATATATAATATATTATATTATAAGTAATATAATATATATAATATATATATGCACAATGGAATATTAACTCAGTCATAGATGAATGAGAATTTGCCATTTGCGAAAACATGGATTGACCTAGAGAGTATTATGCAATGTGAAATAAATGAGACAGAGGAATACAAATACTATATGATCTGATTTATATGTGGAATCAAAGCAAACTAAATCAATGAACGCAAAGCAGAAGCAGACAGGACATCTGGGTGGCTCAGTCAGTTAAGTGTGTGCCTTCAGCTCAGGTCATGATCCCAGGGTCTGGGGATGGAGCCTCACATTAGGGTTCCCGCTCAGCAGGAGACCCACTTGTCCCTCTCCCTCTGCCTACCTCTCCCCCTGCTTGTGCACGCTCTCTGTCATATAAATAAATAAAATAAAAAAAAAAAGCAGAAACAGATCCATAAATACAGAGAGAAAACTGATGGTTACCTGAGAGGAGAGAGGTCGAAGCATGGGCAAAATGGATGAAGGAGAGTAGGAGATACAGGCTTCTAGTTATGGAATGAATAAGTCACAAGAATAAAAGGTACAGCGTAGGGAACATGGTCAATGCTATTGTAATAGTATTGTATGGTGGGAGATGGTAGGCACATTTGCGGTGAGCATATCATCACATATAAACTTTTCAGGTTGCTATACTATACACCTGAGAATAATGTAACATTGTTTATCAGCTATACTTCAATTAAAAAAATAAAATAAGGTTTTATTAGACAAATGGTGCCAAAGAGAAACTGTGAAGTAAAAGTAGTTACCATATGAATAGACTCATTACATGCCCACATAGTTTGAAAACCAAATAGGAAGGTGAAATATTAGGCAGTTTTAGGCAGCTTTATATGTAGTGACTAGCATAATAATTCTACTATGTATTATTTGAACTATTAATTATGAGCTTATGAATTGAGAAAGGATACATTTCAAATAGATTTATAGCTGCTCAAGTATTAATTTTTCAAGACTCTTAATTCTCTAGAGATTTCTCTTTAATCTTTTACTAACTTTTGACTTCCCTTGTGACACTTGCTTAGTTAACCTATTTTTCCTTTCTCACCCCGCCCCTGGCCATCAAATCATCCATTTCCATAATGCCTTCATGAATACACAAGAGTCCCTTAGCTTATCATCTGACCCTGTCATCATATATTTTATTTATTCACTCATTTATGAGAATAGAATTTCATTTTTGCATCCTTTGCTATCTGTCTTCTGTCTTCACTCCTGTGAAGAATTTGCTTACCAAGGACCATTTAATCATCAAATGTTAATCACTGTTCATCTTCTTAAACCCCTTCAAACACTGTTTTTTAAAATCCTTATGACCTTGGGCTAGCTATCTAACTCCTCTGAATTCCAATGTTTTTACTTGTAGAAAAAGTTGGCATTCAATCTTTAGAGATGTTGAAAAAAATGGCTGAAATAATATGTGTACAGTAGCAACTGCAAAAGAAAAGCTCAATAATGGTAATTATTATATGGTTTGCTTATTGTCCTCTCCATCTTTTATCTTTCTGCTATTCAGCATTCAAACTTTTTCATGGTTAGTAATTGAGAAATAACAAGCCCAAGCTCAAACCTTCTCAATATTCTCCACTTCCAATCATACAGATTCAATCTTTCTTTTTGGTTCATACATACACTATTCCCACAAAATATTCCGTAACACCAGGTATGTTTCATAGCTCCTTTGACCTGCCCTTGTTATTTTGTATTTGCTTGAAATCAGTTTCTACATCATCTCTTCAAAATCTTACTCACACATTAAAGTCTAACTCCGATAGGAACTTTTCCACAAAGTCTTCATTGATCACCCTGGTAAGAAATTAGTATCTCTATCCTCGGCTTGCCTGGGACACCCTGCAATACCTGTAAAGGCACTTTTGCCCCAACTTGCTTCATACTGTGACTATGCTATCCTCCTCCAGCTCCAGAAACCTTCCAGCTTTATTTTTATATGCTTCATATCACTTAAGACAATGGTTAGAAGATAACAGGTACCCTGAAATATTGTGAAATATACAAACCTCTGCTCCACATGTACATTAATTATTAAAATATTTAAAAAATTATTAAAATATTACTATGTTATACATTATACAATTTTAATTTATATATATTGTAACAAGAAAACTAAAAAGTCTATTAAGTCACACATTTCAGTGTGATTCTTGGTCACAATACTTTAATAAATAAATCAACATTCCAAATCACATGTGTTTATTGCACATTATTTCAAAAGTGAGATATATTAAAATTATGATTCTAGGGAAACAATATGTAGATTTTATAGAAATATATGTAAACTGTAGGAATTTACATTTTTTATTTCCCCACAACTGGAAGTGGGGAAATAAAAAATGTAAAGATGTAGAGAATTTTAACATATGGAAGGCAGTGCTGAGTAGTAAACAGTGTATTAGGTCATTGGGAGAAAAACTTTTCCATCAGATAGATTGGAGTTCAATTCCTACTCTAGCTATAAGATATTTGGTGAATATCTTAAGTATTTAACCTTTCCATACTTCCCTCATATATAAAATAAAAAATGAAAAAGATTGTGTAAGGGGCACCTGGGTGACTGATTTGGTTAAGCATCTGCCTTCAGCTCAGGTCATGATTGATCTCAGGGTTCTGGGATCCAGCCCCTCTTCATTGTTGGGCAGCCTGCTCAGCAGGGAGTCTGCTTCTCCCACTCCCTTTCTTCCTCCCCCTGCCCCTGCTCTTGCTCTCTCTCTCAAATAAACAACGTTAAGAAAAAAGATTGTGTAAAAGGAAGAAGAGTTGATGTCTACGATTCTTTTAGCACCTTGTTCAGTCTATATTAGTTATAGTTGTCATTGTTGCTATTATTATGGAAGCCAAATTTCCACGTATGCCGAAGAAGAAACCACCTCTAGGAAGTCATTTGAGATGGGACAGAAAGCATATCTGCCTCGAAGACTTTTAGTCCAATTCTTCTTTATTCATATTTCACAATTAGACTTACGTGGGGCCACGCATCTTTATCTCTGAGGTTCATTGCTCAGAAGTTTCCCTGTTAACATAGGTAAAGTGATTGTATGTTATTGAACACAGATCTTTTGCAGATCAGGTTTAGCAAGAAATTAAGGAGTAAGAAGGATATGTCCTGGAAGGCTGGTCACGAGGGAGAGAGGGAAGTTAAATAGGCAAATTTGTCTTCATTGCAGCTTTACCCAAAATGGGGGTGCAAGAGCTATTTGCTGTAGAGAGGATGGGACTAGGTATCCACAGGGACAGATTCAGGCCATTTCTGCCTTCATGAGTCTATAGAGACAGAACAAAAACATAGAAAACAGAGCAAATGGAGGTCTGGATTCTTATCTTCACCTAGCAGTCCGCTATCTTTATAATTTAACTTCATTTATGCTGCTAATCTGTCAAATAATTGGCTTGGACAATGCAAGCTCCAAAATCCCTTTCAACATTAGAGATCATTCACTCTCTGATTTATAGTGTCTTCAGAAATGACAGAAGTTCTTAACAATACTTACACTCACATTCTAAAAGTCTTTCTCCTTTACTCCTATGAGTATTTGTTCCCTGGATTACATCTGGAGACTATATACAGGAATATGTTTCACTGGAGAGACCAGAAGGAATCTGCCTTTCTATGTTTTTATAAGGTCCTTCGGTTGTACTTTTGTCATGCTCTTTATGGTTTATTCTTCTTATTAAACGTGCTGGGGGCTCTTTAATTTCATCCTTGGGTTGTATACACACATTACCGGTATTTTTAGAAGCACTTTATGAGTACAAAATCTATTCCCTGTGCCCTCATCAATTTGAAATTACCATTTTAAGGCTGATTAAATAAGGATTAGTGCCAATGTTCTACTTATTAGGCTGTGTCTTCAACTGGAACTGATGATGTAGTATTTGTCAATAACTAGTTCACAGCCTTAAATTCCACAAAATGAAACCTTTGCATCAGAGTCCATCTGTCTGAAAATTTTGAGGCAAGCTTCCATGAAGAGAAAGCCATTTATTATATGATGATATAAGCGTAAAGTGGCATGTATCACAGCTGTTTGATTATTGCTGGGAGATGACTTGCATTCCCCCTAAGCCCTCTATCGGAATCCAGCAATGATGGATTGAATTCCCTTTGCCTTAGCATGATGATGGATTACTTTAGAAGGATATAAAAGAATGGTAGAATCTTGGCAGAAATTAATTAACATCATAAAGAAAAGATGCTAGCATTGATCTTTACCATGATATGAGATTGATCCAAGGAGTTGGTGAAATATTCACTAAACTTCCTGAAAGTATAAATGATCATTCATTCATCTGAGTTTTTTGTTCGGTGACACCTAGTGCATTATCAGGTAGCAATTGTCAGATTTGAAATTTATATTACTGCCACATATTAGATATCCACACGCACACATATAGAGAGATTTCAGATGGATAAACCCAGTATATTCTTCATGCCTGGTCCACAATGTCCATTTGATAAAAGGATGTCTTTAGGATGATGCTGGATAAGTGAAGGGAATGAAAGGATATGGTGGTAGATATATTATGAAGTGGATGAAAAAGGCACTAGATGTGAGACAAGATGATATCTAGTCTTTGCACCTCCATGTTACTCATCTCTGAGTGTCACTTCCTCCCATGCAAATGTTGTCATCTGCTCTGCCCATTTCACTGGATGGGCAGGAAGATAAAGTAATATATTTTAAAGCTTATCGTAAATTTTAGGCATTAAATAAATTATGTGCACAGAAAGAATGTGGTTTTTATCCATTCTTTCCTACATAGGATGAGTAGATGGATGAAAGAAAAAAAAAACAGAAATAAAAGTAAAATAACACATTCTGAAAATTCATAGTAAGATTCTAATTTCTCTAAATGAAGATAAGGAGTTTAATAATTACAGGCTCTCAACTTTTCACAACTAAAAATGCAAAGAGAAAGAGAAGTCAAGCAATGCCTTTAAAATACTTTAAATAAGGAATTCTCCTTTTCAAAGTGAGGATTAAGAATATTGAAAAAGCGATAATTGTTTCTTCGATGAGAAGAAAGTCCTTAAGAGGTCTAGCCCACTTTTAGTTATATTGATTAACTTGGAAGATCCCATTTCAAAATACGCAGGGGACTTTTGAACCACATCTTTAAGTATACTGCTTGAAATTCAGCTGCTCAAGGTGAAATGAAATCATACCACAACCAAGTCCAGACGAAATACAGAAAGTACTAATAAAACTAAAATTGATCTTCCTGGGAGACAGGTGCTGAGCCCGTGAAAAGAGGTTAGTGGCTGACAGCAGTGCACAGCTCCTCTGTTCCCTCCCCCCCCCCTTTTTTTTAGTTCGGTAACAGCAAGAGAGTTCCTAAGGGAGTTCTCCGAGAAGGCTGATAGAGTCCTGCAAGCTGACACATGAGTTTGTTCTTGGAACTGATGAAAAACACAGATTTATAGGATGAGGAAGGACTTTTGTGAAAAAAAAAAATGAAGTCTTTTAAAAATGCTTTGTTTGCAACATGACATAGTTGAACAAGCACCCAAAGACATGAAGCACAGTCCTAATCCTCCCGAAGAGAAAGTACTGTCAGTACTGCCGTTGGGGGAAATCTAGCCTGGGAACAGTTTTAGCATGATTTAGTCTCAAGAGTGGGAGACTTCTACCTCTTTGTGCCTTCGGGATTAAGATACTTATTTCAAATCCATTATGCTGCAGACTGTTCTAAGATACAAAAATGAAAAACGTATCACCCTTGAACATTAAGAAAGTACCATCTATAGGGTAAAAGATATAAGAGAAATAATTAAAACAACATGACTAGTGACACAGTGGAGAACATAACCTGGTTATGTTGGTTTTGCTTAATTCTGCTTATATAAGTTAGTTGTAAACTCCTCTCCCCACCCCCCAAAAAAAATTACCAAAAAAAGCAATAAGGAAAGCAAACAAACATTGCAGAGGAGAAACCAGAAATCTAGGCGGTTCTGAAGAAAATAGTATCTTGAAAACAATGAATCTGAAATGCAAAAGAGCAAATACTGTTAAGGGTAAAATGCAAATTATACAGAAGGGATAATGTGACTGAACACCTTTGCCAGAATTAATTGCAAAATGTCACATCTGAAAGTGCCTTTGCTGATCTTGATGCCGGTGTTGCTGACACTTCCAACAACTAAAATTCTATACAAAATAACAAACTTAGAGAAAAAAAAAAAAAAAGCAATGCCTCAAGTTTTGAGGTGGTAGGACAGATACCATTTGTTACTTGATATGGAATGTGGAGACTACAACTTATTTTCTAACAATGAATGAATACTTCTGTAATCTTTTCCATTTCCCTCTCAATCAATATTCAGTTTCGAAATAAAGGTTGCCTGAAAGAACTCCATTGAGCAAAATCCAGTTAATTTAAAACCTTTTTGTCCTAAATTATGTTCTTATATTTCCTAGGGTAATTTGTCACAGAGTTTTATAGTAGTCATCAAGATAATTAAGTTCTGAAACAGGTTCTAACAGCAGGGAGCGTCAGAACATAAATTAAAAGGTTTTTAAATAACCACATTTTATTTAAATCCCCAACTGTACACTCTTAAACAAATTTACCTTTGTAGCATTAACAGACTTACATTGCTACATTTTAATGAAAATCAAAATTGAAAGCCTTTAATCATAATTGCTTTTAATTCTAAGTGAAAGTTTGAATTACAATAGTAGCCATTGAAAAGGAAGGGCGTTTGAAGTTGTTTCCTGCTGACAGTTTTAATTTGACTTGCTTTTAATTTTTTCTGGCAGTTCTAAGATTTCAGCTGATGTTGCTTCAATTTTAAGTCACATTTCTGTTTAAATAAATTTAAATACATAAATAGAAGATGTGAGAATAACAACTAAAGAAAGCAGAAATGGAAAAACTGACACAATTAAATAGAGAATATGAAGTAATATGAACAACAGACTCATGAAAACCATTGAGGCTAATGCATAATAAATGAATACAAAGGAAGAATTCTGAAAGAGAAGTAGGGATATCTCATTGGGCTATGCTCTAAATAAATAAATAAATAAATAAATAAATAAATCAGATTCAAATACATATTAACCTGGGAATAAAAGTTCTAAAAAGTTAGTATAAATTAGCCTAAGGAAGAAAGAAAACTCAAGAAATAATTTATTGTCTTACAAATATGATGGTTTTAACTGGGATCTGTGAGTTGACCTAAGCTTGGAACTATTCAAATAATGAAAACAAAACAGTCCCATGGAGTAAGAACATATCATCTCTTATGTGATGTTACAGAACTCAGATATTCTGAGAAACAGTTTGCATGAGTTAATGTGTCATGACTGCAAAAGAATGGGTCATTTTCAATATTTTTAAAACAAATGCTCTTCTGATTAAGATGTTTCTCCAGCCAAAAAGTAAAAATAAAAAATAAATGCCTATGTTATTAATGTAGCATTTTTAGTCATATTTGAAAAATAATACTTCCTAATATTCTCTATAGAAATATATCACTGTCACACAATCTGGTATCTTCTTTATCTAATTTGAGAGAAAATGACATATACATATACTCATGTACAGTATACTGGTTACTTGCTCCCATGTATCAGGGAAGGATAGGTAGATAGATGATAGATTAGATAGATATAGGGATATACATGTAAATATATATATATATATATATATATATATAGAGAGAGAGAGAGAGAGAGAGAGAGAGGGGGGGGGGCAATGATTTCTGAAGCATTTATCTGTTTCTATATTTATATCTCCATGTCCTTTCATTTTTGTGATGTCTGCAGAACTGTATTCAAAGTCTAGAGATATTCCAACATTTGCTTCGATGTGGATGGAACTGGAGGGTATTATGCTGAGTGAAATAAGTCAATCGGAGAAGGACAAACATTATATGGTCTCATTCATTTGCGGAATATAAAAAATAGTGAAAGGGAATAAAGGGGAAAGGAGAAAAATGAGTGGGAAATATCAGAAAGGGAGACAGAACATGAGATACTCCTAACTCTGGGAAACGAACTAGGGGTGGTAGAAGCGGAGGTGGGCGGGGGGTGGGGGTGACTGGGTGACGGGCACTGAGGGGGGCACTTGATGCGATGAGCACTGGGTTATTCTATACCAATAAAAATAAATTTATAAAAATAAAAATAAAAAAAACAAAGTCGAGAGATATGCTTATAATTGCTATTCCTCCCCCTAATCTAACTATCCTGCCACTATGTCTTAGAAGCCGTGATAAAAAAAAAAAAAATAGTGATTTTGAGTTGTGGCCTAGGAATTTTATGGTATGACAACCTTGTTCACACCCAGAGCCTAGTCATCTAAACGAGGACCAGAGTTTAGGATTCTTACCCAATGTTCCAAGTTTGCTTTTCCCGGGACACCTTTTAAAAAGAACCACTTGGAAGTGAGTCCATGAAAAGTTAGTAATCTTGGCCCCAACCACCTTATAAGTAATAGGTGCTTCCTATCCAGCTCTCTATCTTTTGCTCACTTGTGATCTGGGACAGGAGACTGCCCTTCCTCTGGCTCATTGTGCCTCAGCACTCCCCGCCCTGTCTTTAGGATTTGTAAATAATAAGCTTGTGACTTTACATCCTTTGTGTTAGTGTGCTTAATTGTGCCTTCAATCAAAACAACGCTGAGTTTTTACTGCCCCAAAGTGAGAGCTTGGATACCTGGTGTGGGTGGTTGGTGCCTCCTCACTCAGCATGTCGTAATCTGCATATTCTTAATCTAATACACCAGATACAAACCCTCTACCACAGATGTTAATTGAATTAGATTGACAAGATTAATCTTTACTACTCTATAGAATCAACCCCAAATAATCTATGTTAATATAGTATCGCAGTGATGCAGATGGGTGAAAATTTTCAAAATAATTCATATTGATTCAATAGCTTGTATTTGCATTTGGTTATATGTAATATTCCAAGAATTAGCAGCATTTCAAAGAAAAACTACACAGTATACAGTGAATCACAAATTGCTAAGAAAACTACCTTAGTTTTGCATCCTAATTCCTGATCAACTCTTTCTGGATACGCATTCCGATTTCACAGTTCTAAGGACCTCACACAGATAAAAAGTATAAACATTCTTGCTATCAAGTCTCTCTGGAAGCAGATAAAATACTTCCTTTAATTACTTTTAGAGACCATAGCATTTGTTGTTACTCATTCACTAATACAGCATATCATACAACAAATATTTAATGAGCACTTACTCTATTGCAAGGCACTGAGGAACAAGAGATAGTCATGGCCCCTGCCCTAATGGAGTTTACAGAGATGTAGCACTTCACTTAATGCCTTAGGACCTCAGCGAATTCATCTGAAAATGTATAAATTAATCTGTGATTGTCAAGGTTTCTTCCGCATCTAGAATTCTTCCTGCTGTTTGTCAGGATTCAAACACATAAGGATGCTTAAAATGGCAAAAGATATTATAAATCAGCACCTACCAAGCAGTAATTTGTATTTGAAAGTAGAAAAACAAAATCAAATAAGCTTTACTATCTAATAGGATTGCACCAAGACTCAAGTATTGTTATTGCCTTTATGATTTTACTGATATATTTCCAAGTGAAAATATTTTTATTTCATTCTATCTGGGGAAATAGCCAACTCTTTAAAATTGCTAGAGTTGTCCTGAAACTTTGTAAGGCAAAAAATTAAATTCTTTATTTACATATTTTTGAGGCACTTTAAAAAATAAATTCTTTTTTTTTAAAGATTTTATTTATTCATGAGAGACAGAGAGAGAGAGAGAGAGAGAGAGAGGCAGAGACACAGGCAGAGGGAGAAGCAGGCTCCACGCAGGGAGCCCGACGTGGGACTTGATCCTGGGTCTCTAGGATCACATCCGGGACCGAAGGTGGCACTAAACCGCTGAGCCACTGGGGCTGCCCTAAAAAAATAAATTCTTATTGTTTTGCTTTGAGTTCAGCTAATTCTTGGTGTGCATTAGAATAAAATAATAATATCTGAGAGTGTCAGTTATAAGCTTCCTAATATTTTAGGAAGTTCATAACTTCTGTGGTTATTTTTGCTGTTTTTTAAGAAGCTGACTTTCACCAGACTCTTGCTCATCTAAAATCAGTTGAGATTCCTCTATTCTTTATCCAATAATAATTATGTTGCTGAGTTAACTTTTTTTAAAGCACATGAGTTTTTTCTGGAACATAATTTTGATAGAAAATAGTTCTAACCACAAGTTAGAATACATGAGGAACTATACCAAAGTAGTTCATTGCTATTGTTAACATCAGGAGCAGGGGGAAAGATGTAAGGAGGAACAATGTTAACATATATAAATGAGGGGTTTTGTAGATGGGAAGAAAGTGGAAAGAGGTATGGACTCTGGACAGAGTTCTAGTCTGCTCCCAAGTATCTATGTGACCTTGTGTGAGATGGTTAAACACTGTGTGAAATCACAGGATAGTGCGAGGGGAGCTGTAAGATCCATTCCAGGTAAAAAGACTATAATTCCAACCATAATATAATGTTATAATTTAGCCCTTAAAAGATATCCAAGGCCTAATAGTGGTCTCTAGTCAGAGTAGTTGCTAACCTTTGCTCTGTAACAAATACAATTTTTATAACAAGTAATTTTAAAAAGATAGGGGCTCAAAGGATAAAAGAAAATGAGTAGGTTACATTGCCAAAAAGAATCTGAAGGTGGATAACAAATCAGGTATCTGTCCTAAATGCAGCATGACAGTGAAGAAAGGTCATATTGTGAGATACACAACAGTAAACCCAGATACAATAGTTCTGCTTTGTGCAACTCCGCACTTGAAGTGGTAAATTTGATTTGACTTTGAAGTTCTGGGAAAGATTTGATTTACCGAAAAAAAAAAAAAAGATTTGATTTAGTAAAATCCAACAAGTAAAATGATCGTTTCCTTGAATATTTTAGAGGTCATCAGGATACACTGATAATGTCTTTGGATTAAAATACTTATCTGTGTACCTATATCTACCTATCTGCATCTAAGTGTATGTAAGATAGAGGAATAGAAAGGTAGGAGGATATGAAGCAATCTCCACCAGACTGATTGCTACAATGTAAAGTTACTGAATGCTGGGAGTTTTTAATTTTTCTACCTAATCATCAGCGTGTATAACAGAAAGTCTGAGACACAGTAATAATACTTATTTATGTCATAAGTATTTTTCAAAAGATGACCAATTCAATAGACACATAACTAGTGCTAGCTTTCAAGTCTTCTAATTACCACAGCAGTGCTCTTTTCACTTAATCTTCATGTTCTTTTTCTTTTTTAAGTAAATTTCTGTTTAACACAATTTTGCTTTATGCATGCAGTTTAAACTAATGCAATTTTGCTTTATGTGCACAGTATTGTATGTTTTACAATACAATACTGATAGAGTTATTAATTGACACAAAGTGGAGAAATAAATGTTGTGTAAAAACTTCTAAATTTTAGTTCTAGAATTTCCAGAGATATTAGTATTCTGGAAGACTCTGAGAAACAGTGGTTATCCGTAAGAGAATCTCAGGGCTGCTTCAAATTTCTAAATCTTTAATCTGGTTGTTGGCTTGAAGGGAAGGAAGGTCTGAGATTTTCTTATCCAAGATTAAAGCACAGTCTGAATGCTGACATCAAGCTCATATCTAAAAAAAAAAAAAAAAGGAATGTTTTCAAAGGCTGATCTGTTTCTTAAAATTAGCACAGTGTGGAAGGGTATGGGGAAGAGTTACATTTACAACTATGTATCATATTGGCAGTCTTAAATCTGCTAAAATATGTCTCCCAAGGCACCTGGGAGAACCAGGCTAGGAGATCATCCTGGCTAGAACCAGGATGTTACCTAAAGTTACATGAAAAATGATTAAAATGGTATTACAAAAACAAAACAAAACAAAAAACAAACCCAGAATCTATAATTTTAACTTATTTCAACCCCCCTCCCCACAAACACTTAAAAGTAAATTTTTACAATTTCTCAACAGTTAGACATATTTTCCAAAGTAAATAACAGTTAGATGGTTTTAAGGAGTATTACATATACTGTGGAAGGTATTGTTACTTAAGTTTTTAGTAGATAGTGATTACATTTTTATTGTTTTTTTTTAATCAAATGGGAAAAATCTTCTAAAAAACTTTGCTGCTTTTAAATGATTTATTTTAAATAGAAGTCCAGTAAGTCTAATAGCTTCACATATTAAGTTACACTTTTGACAAACATGTCTTTCATTATGATTCAAAATAGCACTTACTATCAGTATTACACAGATAAAGCATATAGGCAAGATGTAGAATAAAACGGTGATTTGCAAAGAGATAGATATGCAGGCTATACACCAATGTACATTAATAAACAGCATTTAAAGTATGTACCTGTCTAGACAAGCACATTTAAGGTGCAGTTATTGGGCAGCCCTAGTGGCTTGGCAGTTTAGCGCCTGCCTTCAGCCCAGGGTATGATCCTGGGGTCATGGGATCGAGTCCCACGTTGGGCTCCCTGCATGGAGCCTGCTTCTCCCTCTGCCTGTGTCTCTGCCTCTCTGTTTCTCTCTCTCTTTTTAAGATGAGAGACACACACCCACACAGAGGCATGAATGAATAAATAAAATCTTTTTTTTTTTAAAGATTCAGAGTAGGTTAAAGGAAACAAAATCTCCATATTATATGAATATATTCTATATCTGACTGAATTACACAGAAAATGAAGCATCCAACACTGAAGCATATTTAACTAAATTTATCATAACTTACTACTATACTGATTTTTTTTTTTTTTTTGCTTTATCATGTGAAATCATGGTTGGGGTATAAATTCTACTTGAAGGAATCACATTATTCTAGGGTAGCACTGTCTAATAGAACTATCTGAAATGATAGAAATATTCTGTAATCTGCCTTGTCCCATGTAATACACTTATAAAGAACTTACATAAGTCACACCAAACAAACAAAACCAAAAACAAATAATCTGATTAAAAATGGGCAGAAGACTTGAACAGGAATTTTTCTAAAGAAGACATATAAATGGCTGACAGGCACATGAAAAGATGCTCACCATCAGGGAAATGCAAATCAAAACCATAATGAGATATCATCTCATGCCTGTCAGAATGGCTAGTACCAAACAAAAAAGAAAAGAAAAAACAAAACAAGAAATAACATGTGTTGACAAGGATGTGAAGTAAAAGGAACCCTTCTGTCCTGGTGATGGGAATGTAGATTGGTATAAGCACTGTGGAAGGAATATGGAGGTTTCTCAAAAAACTTAAAAATAGAAATATCTTCTTATCTAGCAATTCTATTTACTGGGTATTTACCCAAGGAAAAATGAAAAACACTCATTTGAAAAGGCATATGCACCCCTATGTTTATTGCAGCATTATTTACAATAGCCAAACTCTGGAAGCAACACCGGTGGTGTCTATCGGTAGATAAATTGATACAATATGTACACATATAGATAGTGGAATATTACTTAGCTATAAAAAAGAAAAAGAATGAGATCTTACTATTTGTGACAAAATAGTTGGACCTAGAGGGTATTATGCCAAGTAAAATAAGTCAGATAGAGAAAGACAAATATCATATGATTTCACTTATATGTGGAATCTAAAAACAAAACAAAAAACAAAAAACAGAAACAAACTCATAAATACAGAGAACAAATTGGTGGTTGCCAGAAAGGAGGTAGGTGGGAGAGGTACAAGCTTCCAGTTATAAAATGAATAAATCATAGAAATAAAAAGCATAGGGATGCCTGGGTGGCTCAGTGGTTGATCGTCTGCCTTTGGCTCAGGGCGTGACCCCAGGGTCCTGAGATCGAGTCCCGCATTGGGGTCCCCACAGGGAGCCTGCTTCTCCTGCTGCCTGTGTCTCTGCCTCTCTCTGTGTCTCTCTCATGAATAAATCAATAAAATCTTTTTAAAAAAGAAACGAAAACTATAATATAAAAAATTTAAAAATTCTAAAAAAATAAGGTATGAGGATACTTTCTCAGGTGATGAGTATACTTACTACGTTGATTGTGGTGATGGTATGGTAATATATGTATATGTTCAAACAATTTGTATACAATAAATTTGTGTAGTTCTTCTGTATATCCATTGTACCTTAATAAAGGTGCTATTTTTTAAAAGCATATGCCTTCAGTCATATTCTTGGTATGATTACATATTTTCTTATCAGTATTTTTCTTTAAAAACTTTATTTTAAAAATATGAAATTCCCACATTATGATCTGAATTTCTTAATAAGACTCTTCTTTTAGAGCCATTTTAGGCTAATAACAAAATTGAGAGGGGGTACAGAGATGCTCCATATAACCCCTGCTCCTGCATATGAATGGCCTTCCCCACAGTCAATATCAGTCGCCAGAACGGCACGTTGGTTATCCAAGATAAACGTGCATTGACACAATATAATGACCCAAAGTCCGTAGTTTAACTTAGGGTTCACTCTTGAGTGTTGTATGTGTGGGTCTGACAAATGTATCATGACATATATCCATCATTATAATACTGCCTGGAGTACTTTCACTGTCCTAAACGTCTTCTGTGCTCTGCCTATTTAACCCGCCCCCACCAGGCAACCCCTGATCTTTTTATTGTCTCTACAGTTTTGCCTTTTCATAAATATCATACAGTTGGGATCATTCAGTATGTAGTCTTTTCAGACCAGCTTCTCCCACTCAATAATATGTATTTAAGTCTCCTTCATGTCTTTTTTATGGCCTGATAGCTCATTTCATTTCAGCACTAAAGAATGTTCCGTTGTCTGGTTGTACCAGAGTTTATTTATCCATAAGCCAGCCGAAGGACATCTTGGTTCCTTCTAAGTTTTGGCATGTATGAATAAAGCTGTTATAAATCCTTGTATAGGTTTTTGTGTGGACTTGTTCTCAACCTTTTTTGGGTAAATACCAAGGAACTCAATGGCTGGATCAGATGGTAAGAGTATATTTAGTTTTGTAAGAAACCACTGAACTAAACTGTGTTTCAAAGTGATTGCAGCATTTTGCATCCCCAGGGGCAATGAAGGAGAGTTTCTTTTGTCCCACATCTGCACCAGTATTTAGAGTTGTCAGCGCTCTCAGTTTTGTCCATTCTAACTGGTGCAAAATGGCATCTCTTTGGTGTTTCAATTTGTATTTCCCCGATGACATATGGTGTAGAGAATCTGTGTATATTCTTTACCTGAAGTGTCTGTGTTGAAGGAAGGAGGTCCCTGAGAGGATGTGACCACTAGTTGACCGTATGCCATTCCCAGGCCACTGAAGGTTTCTTATCTCCCCCCTAGTCCTTGGAATATAATGTTCTGCCCACTGTTCCTGTACTAGGAGTTGCTTCAAGGATGCAGCCTTGAGAGGATAATGTATTGTTGAAACCATCTGGATTGTATACATGACTGAATCGCATTAAGGCCTCTATAGAAACTCTTAACATGCTGACAGGTTGGGGGGGGGGGAGACTTACTTATTTTGTGGCCACCCAAGACAATCCTCGTATATAAGTCGCCTTGATTATTAAAAATGCCACCTACTAATCCGGAGAGATCCAGTTTTTTCTTTGGTCTCTCCTTGGCCTCTGTGTATATGGGGCTAATTTTGGATTTCACGTAGGAAACTCCCATGATTTCAAGCCAACAGTCTGTTAAGATGTTTGGCCCTATCCCTTTCCTTACTCTGAAGTCTACTATGTCTGAAGTTAACATAACTTTTCCTACTTTTTTTGATTATTGGTAGAATGGTATATTTTTCTTCACATACATTTCATTTACATGTACCTTTATATTTAAAATGGGCTTTTTGTAAACAACATATTGTTGGGTTGTGGTTTTTGATCTACTCTATAATCTCTGTTTTTTAATTAGTGCATTTAAACCATGACTCTGATTGATATAGTTAGATTAATATCTACCATATTTGTTACTGTTTTCTATTTTATTGCCCTGTTCTGCATTCTTATATTTGTCTTTTACTCTTATCTTTGTAGTTTAACTGAGCATTTTATATAAACACATTTTCTCTCTTTTCTTAGCAAATCATTAATAAGAAGAAAAATAAAAGATTTTATTTAACTACACTTATTCTTTCTTTGGTACTCTTTTTAATGTAAGTCTTAGTTCTTAAACTATATTATTTTCCTTTTCTCTAAACACTTTCTTTTAACATTCTTGCAAGGCAGGTCTACTGGCAACAAATTCTCTCAATTTTTGTTTGTCTGAAAATATTTATTCCTCTTTCACCTTTGAGGGATATTTTCACAGGGTACAGAATTCTAGGTTTTCCCTCAACACTTTAAATATATCACTCTTTTCTTGCTTGCATGGTTTCTGAAAAGTCATACATAATTCTGATGTCCGTTCCTTATTGGTAAGGTGATTTTTCCCTCTAGCTTCTTTCAGAACTTTTCTTCTGACTTTGTTTTTCTGTAGTTTAAAGCTGATATTTCCAGATTGTTTTTTCTTTCTTCCTTCTTCTTCTTTTTATTTTTTTTTTCTGCACTTACCTTTTTTGGTATTCTCTGAGGTTCCAATACATGTGTTTTGGTATGTCTAATATAAACTAGAAGAAATTCTCAGTCATTATTGTTTCAAATATTTATTTTGTTTCTTTCTATCTTCTCTTTCTGATATTCCCATTAAATGTACTACAGGTTATCCCCGACTTATGATGGTTTGACTTATGATTTCTTTGACTTTACTATGGTACAAAAGTAATATAAATTCAGTAGAAACCACAATTCAAGTTTTGAATGTGGTCTTTTCCAGGACTAGAATCTATGTAGCACAACTCTCCAGTGATGTTGGGCAGTGGCGGTGAGCCAAGGCTCCCAGTCAGCCACATGATCATAATAGTCAAAATTGATACTTAAACCACTCTGTACCCATACAACCAGTCTATTTTTTACTTTAAGTGCAGTATTCAATAAATTACATGAGATATTCAACACTTATAAAATATGCCTTGTGTTAGATGACTTTACCCAACTGTTGGCTAATGTAAGTATTCCTAGGGTGTTTAAGGTAGGCTAGGCTAAGCTACGATAAATGGTAGGTTAGGTGTATTAAATGCATTTTCAACTAATGATATTTTCAAGTTACAACAGGTTTATCTGGACTTCATCCCACTCTAAGTTGAGGAGCATCGGCATGTTATGCCTTTTGTATTTGTCCCAAAGTCCTTGAATATTCTATTCTGGATTTGTTTTGTTTTCAGTCTTTGTTCTGTATGCTCTTCAATTCTGGAGATTTCTCTTGTAATATCATTAAGCTCAGAGATTCTTTCCTCAGCTGTGTCCAGTCTACTAATAAGCCCATTAAAGGCATTCTTCATTTTTGTTACAGTGTTTCCTTTTTATTTTTTTATATGGCAATTCTTTTTAGCTCTTTCTTAATATTTCCACTCTGCTTACGCTGTCCACCTATTCCTGCATGCCATTTATTATGTCTATTGGAGCACTTAGCATATTAATCATAGTTGTTAAATTCCTGATCTGATAATTCCAAAATCCTTGCCATGTCTAGTTCTGATGCTTGCTCTGTCTCTTCAAATCATGTTTGTTGCCTTGTAATATTTTCATGATGGTTGGATGTAATATACTATATAAGAGGAACCAGAGTAAATTAATAATGAAGTGGTATAATCAGGGAAGGGAAATGTTCTATAATCCTATCATTAGTTCTCAGTAACTCATTCAGTAGTAACCCTGTACCTCTGGAATGTAAACTTCACAAGTGTTTTATTATTTTTTCTACACCCCCCTTAGAGTGAGCAAAGTTGGTTCCTCAGGTCAGTTAGGCTATAATAATGCCGCAGCAGGTTAGGCTCTGTTAACTAGTTTCCCCTGATGACAGCCTTGTTAAGAAGACAGAATGCTCTAGTGATATTTCAAAGTGGTTCCTTTTACCTCCCCTAAGGGAAGGCAGGGAGGAGGAGGAGAGGGGCTATTTTTCTCTGATCCATGGGGAAGGACTGTCGTCTGATGTTTACTGTGGGAATCTTCTGGAGGTAAACCTCACAATGTTTTGAGGTCTTTCCTATGACTATCACCTGAAGTTTTTAATTCTCAGACTGTCCTCACTGAGCATCCAGAATTTTGACAATTCAGGTTTTCCAATCCTGACACTTGTTTTTGACTTGTGAATCCCTGAGTAAGCTTCAAACACTTGAATTTGCCTGCTTCTTCAATCTTGGAGGAGTGGGCAGCACTTTGCCCTGTACCTTCTCCTCTTTAGATGGATCCAAATAGAGTTGATTTTTCAGTTGGTTTAGCTTTTTACTTGTTGCTAGAATGGAGTGGCAACTTCCAAGCTCCTTGTATGTAAATCTTGTGATCTGAATTTAACTGAATATATTTAATATTCCATTTGTATATCAGTCATTTGATCCCTTAGTGATAAATTCAAATCAAGGTGGAAACTATGGCTCATAAAAGACCTCAAATGTTTTAGAATACTGGACCTTAATGGTTACAAAATAATATAATGTAATAATATTATATGTTTGTAAATCAACAAGAAGACAGACTCATAGAGATATGTATAGGTCAAGAATGAATGATATATAATTTGCAGATAATGAATAGGCCAAAAAATATAAATATCTCATGAGATATCAAGTAGCAATTAATTTACTTAATTGCTTACTTAAGTAGCAAAGTTTACTTTAGGTTGAAGAAAAATGGAAGAGGTAAATCGGTATGATGATTTCAGGTGCCAAGTCCATGGTTAGAAATACAAATACATATAATAAAGTTACTTTTATTTTTCAATGTTTCCTTTAACAATTCACAAAATTTTCTCACAGAGATAGGATATTTTTTTCATTTACCAAGAGCCCCTCGGTCAAAAGAAAAAAAATGTAATACTCCAAGACCTCATGAGTGAAAATATTTTTTGTTTAATAGTTTTATTAGGAGAGGGAATTACAATGCATTGTGCTCAAATAGTACTTTTTAAAATTATTAGCAAGATAGACATATTTCAGTTCTAGAGAGGGGAAGTTACTAGACTATAAGAGAGAAGTCAGTAGATAAAATAAAGTGATCTATCCAAGGAAGTGTTCAACTTAGACTATATATCCCCTCCTCACAGACAAAATTCAAGAACAGTATGAGGTCCTAGTCCCCTCATTGTACTGGGAAAGATAATCCAGGACCCAAAGAGTTTAGAACACGACAATTATTACACTTTTTATCCGTAGAAATACGATATAATACTATTCATAGTACCAAATCATTTACAATTATATTACCAGTTGTGACTAAGTTTTTATGAGTTTCTCACCAACAGACTATTCACAAAATGGTAAGATTGATATCTCAAATATTGCTAGAACTATGAAAATAATGTAACTATTAAATCTAGTTCTTTAAGTTGTTTGCAAATTTTGCCAGTATAACCATGTCCTTCAATTGGACAATGTTAGAATTCTCAGGGTGGTTTTCAGTAGGCAAAGTAGACCAATGAGTATGCTATTAAGTAACACAAAGATTTCTAAAGGTGAATATTAGGTCACATACCTCCATATCCATCTGTGGGATACTCGTCCAATAGATAAATCCCTATGATTTAGAAATCATCTATAAATACTGGTGCTCCATTCGGAGCCAAGAATGATCTGAATAGACACTTTAGTCCTAAAATTCATTAGTTCTCACTACAATTTATATTATCAACCAGCAGACTAATGACAAGTAAAAGAGCTTGGGCATCCTTAGAAGTACTTGTTAAATGTAACCCAAAAGCGGATTTGAAATTTTTTCCCTTTTAAATTTATTTTCCCAGGGTCCTAATAAATGAAAGCTGGGCTGCTATCCAGGATCCAAGCCACTAGAGCCTGATTGTTTTCTATTTGTTTCAGTTTTTAAAGCCAACAAAAGCTGCATTAAAATTGACGGTGCCAAGTAGTAACAAGCATACTTTAAGCATAGCTAATGTGTGAACCCACAGCCTCGGGTTATAATATTTCAAATACAACAGAATTTAGAGGCTAGGCTTTTTGTCTTTACATTTTATAAACAAAACAGTTTTAAAAGTATACCTTAGTTAAGAAAATATCTCCCCAATAATAGAATGATAACTTGCATTACTCTACATTGTATTTTTGCATTTCTAGTCACATATGACTTATACCCCGTCTTCTTTACATGAAAGCTTAAATGGAAATATAACATCTCTTTTTTTTTAATACACACACATGCACACACACACACACACACAATTGGTTCTATGGCTCTCTTCCTGAATTTTGAAA
This sequence comes from Canis lupus dingo, assembly GCF_003254725.2. NCBI lineage: Eukaryota > Metazoa > Chordata > Mammalia > Carnivora > Canidae > Canis > Canis lupus. The sequence goes on from NC_064273.1 coordinate 2,678,164, forward strand.
ACATTCCTAATTTTAATCATTCACATCCCTGTCACACCTCTGAGTAACAAAACAACTCACTACTATCTCTACTCCAAAATAGGAAAAATATAATTATTATGTTTAAAGAGCAATTAAATTCCTTATAACTTATATTTATGTATTTTCATTTAAATAAGTAAATCAGTTTAGTTAATTAAGTCTTGGAATTTTTATACTTTATTATTCCTAATTTGTTCAAGACAAAAACTGTTATATGCTAATGTTATGAGACTCTGGACTTTGAACCAGGCAAAATAAGGATGTTTTAAAAACCTTTTTTTTTTATGTTGAATATTTGTAATTCCCTTTCAACTGTTCTCAGGCTAATAATAGAAATATTTCAAAGATTATATATTTTATTTATTTTTTTATTAAAGATTTTATTTATTTATCATGAGAGACACAGAGAGAGAGAGAGGGAAAGGCAGAAACACAGGCAGAGGGAGAAGCAGGCTCCATGCAGGAAGCCCGGTGTGGGACTCCATCCCAGGACTCCAGAATCATGCCCTGGGCCGAAGGCAGGCGCTAAACCGCTGAGCCACCCAGAGATTCCCCACAAAGATAATATATTTTAAAGAACAGTGCTAAGAAGTCTGATATTATAATTACTGTTTATGAGAATTCACATGAGCAATTGGGTAACCAGAAACAGCCAGGATATAAAATACATCTTTGGAATATTTAACTATAATCTGCTTTACCTCTTTTCCCTCCACTCCATTTTTCTGATACAACTCCAATGTTAATCTTCAATTAACCTATATTAATTTGTCTAATGATTAACAGAAATAAATCTCTATTGTGTTCCTGCAGTTGTTCCTCCCTCTGTTCATATTAGCAAAGGGGTGACAATGAGAATTTATTTCAAGTATTTGGAAAGAGTCCTTGACCCAGTTAACAGATAATGCAAATTCTCTCATTTGATTCCTTCCTGCTTAGCACTCCATAATGTAAAGATCCAAAGCCTCTTAAAGCATAAAATCCCTTTATGAACATCAGAAATTTCATAGACACCCAAATTTGTTTATTTTTATATTGGATATTTTAGAAATTAGTCATTTCTACTACTTATATATATGCATCTGTTCATTCTGTCTAGGGAAAATATCTCTAACACATTTGTGTTTGCAGATCACTTGAAACAATTCCTTTGTCTGTACCAAATACTTTAAAATTCTATACATTCTATAAGAATCCCTCACAAAGGCCCAAAATACAGCTTGTAATTTTCATAATTGTTGGCACATTAATAATCCTGTGATCCACTCTATTAATTTTATAGGTAAAGAAATAAGGCTCTGGATTTTTAATTTAATTTTAATTTACTTGAGAATTGGTACTCAAGAGGAAAATAAAAGGATGCTGACTTCATTTTTCTTTTCACTCTATTGCATAGACTTTTGAACAAATAGAATCTCTTTTTTTAAAAAAAGCTAAGCTTAGGTGTTACAATGAGGGGAAAAAACTAAAAAAAATAAAATAAGATTAAGAACCATGTTCAAATGAAATAGGCAAAAATGCACTTTGAAACCAAAGACCTACATGATACTAGCCACTGGTAAAGCACCTGGAGGTGAGTAGAATTCAGGCTGTATGAAGAAGTCCTTTTTTAAATCTACGACTCAAAAATACTGATTAAAGAAATTTCTCTATAGTCTTACTTAAATCCATGGCTGTAGGACTATCATATTACATTACATTGCCTTTTCCTTTTTTTAATACAAAGGCTTAGGTATAAAATCAGAGCCAACCCAAAACTCTGAAAAAGGGTTAGGATTTCACCTTCAAACTTATGATTCCTTCAGATCAAATTTCTGTTCGGGGACTGACCTTGGGGTCACAGTTTTTCCTTCTCTAAACATCATTGATGGTTTGGAAGTAACTCCTTTAGAATTTGGTGCTGAACAATTGAACCGAGATAATCATTCGATGGGTCAATAACATTTTTCTTAGTAGTGGATGTGAAACAATAGGTGTTAAGAGAATTAGTAGATCTTTAGTATATCAAATTCTTTGTAATAATCATCAATTATAATGAAAATACATGTTCATTAGGAACTATAATTTTTTCTTGTCTTGGTGTTTGCATTACATCCTATATTTTACTGATATTTTGTTTTCTATGTTCAGTGTATAATTTTTTATTTTTAATATTATACATTTATTCTTTTCCAAAAATTTTCTGGATGATTCTTAAATTCATACTTTAAATTCTACTTAAATATTACCTCATAAAATCATTATTTTTTCCTATTGAGTCTGTTTAAATGTTTGAGTAGATCCCCAAACTCGCCTAAATTTTTTAAATTTGATTTCATATATATTTGACTGGTTGGTCTATGTCTCTTACATTGTCTTACTGAATTTCTATCTACCAGTCCTCTACTTACATGCAAATTTCTCCTCACCAGTCCTTTCCATCAAACACAGATTATTTTCTCTATATAGAACTCATTGGGAACAAAGTGTGTTTTACAAGTATTATTAGATATTTTGCTGTGACTCACTCCCATGCAGATGGTTCACATCTGAAGGGGCTCTATTCTAGCTAGGAAAGATCCAGCTGATGCTCTGAAAAATTATTCTCTCTTGGTGAAAAGTTAGCTTGCCACTGCCTTCCCTGCTGCATTATTAAACACGAAGGAGTGATTCCCTTAATCCCAACCATCTGCTCTTCCCCTACTAAAAAGTGAAAACATCCCCTTGTGTTTACAAATGTTGCTGCTAAAGCTTCACAAATTATAAGAGATGGTTGTGAAATTTCCGTATATACTACAAGATCAAAACAAAATCCTAGTCACCATAAATCTGTAAGAAATAAACCAAATTTATATCACACGATAAACCCAACTGTGTTTTAATGTAATGCAATTATATTTAAACTGCAGCCTCAGAATGTAAATTGTTTTAGCATCTCAGTATAATATTTGCATTTTAAATATACTCCTACTTGTCCAGACTTCCAAAAGTACATACGCTAGGGAAATGGATCATCTTCAATTCTTTTTTAATTTTCACAGATTTGTAGAGTGCACAGAATTTTAGCATCAGTAAAGGTTCAGCTTTGTTGGAATTAAAGGCAAAACAAAACATCTGACTGCTCAGATGAATAACATACTCAAAATCTCTGAACTAGGAAAGCCAGGACAAGTGTTCCACCCCAAATTGTCGGTTTTCAGAAAGTGACTTATGTTGAGCTATTACTAGGCAAAAACAGTGATACTCCTTTGAAACAAAATCTTGTTTTCCTCATAAAGAGTACTGCTATAAACTAGAATCACTTTAGTTGAATACCAATCAACTAAAAACATTGCAAGCAAAAGAAAATTTGAGTTCCCAAATATTCTAATTTGATGTTTATTTATTTTTAATATTGAGTACAGTGTAACCTGTACTCACTCTTGTTTCTCATTTGGTTATATTATGAAGACATTTTAATTAACAATGCATTTATTTTTGTTGAAGATCAATTGCTTTAATTTTTTTCTAGGACATTTTCAGTAGATCAATTACTCTTACATAACGCTTCTTTCTTTTGTGCTTAGTAAATAACTCCTTATCACCTGGGTTGCAGACCCTTTCCACCCATCTTTAATTCTTGGCCTTCAAGCTCCTTGTAAGTTCAATAACAGTTCTGAAAACATTCATTTTTACTTGAAATGGAATTCACATAAGTAGCTGTTTTGTCACAGTACCTACAAAATAAAATTATGCTTTCTTTGTAAGTCTTTCTCTCAATATTCTTTCAGTTGATTCTAACATACCATGTGTTTTTTTTCCTAGCCTATGTAACTATCCCAGTGCTTTTCTGGACCACAACTCTTTCCAGAATGAAAATTACATGTATGTCATCCCAGTGCTTTTCTTGCTTTCAGTCTTTTTTTTTTTTTTTCTTGCTTTCAGTCTTAATGTTTAAATTATTTAGGTTATGAGTTTACTGTGGTCAAGTACAGAGGAGCATTGGCCTTCCTACAGCTGGCACACTTGTTGCATCAAGACTTTCCCCCCTGATATTTATGACAAACTGTTTTCTGTACCTTTGCTTGATCTTCAGGGATATGTCAACTACCGTAATATAGACGTAACTAACAAAATATATGTCCTCAGATAATTTTCTAGTCCTCTGGTTGTCCTCTTGTTCCAAGTGTTTTAACCGGTTTCTGATGGGGTTTACAGAAAGATTTCTCTTTATGTGAACTGTTGGTGGCCACCACGCTAATAGATTCATGTCTAGTTTATTCTCAGGTAAATAAAATATATACTCTCTGACCCTAGTTTCTAAATATATGTTTCGTGAAACTGTCTCTTAATATATAATTTATTATCAGGTTTCTTTTTTTCTCATCCCTAGTTTTGGAGCAATACTCATGCTTCCTAATTCTCTATTTGAGCCTAGGCTAACCCAGTAGAAATTTTCCTTAAACCTAACAGGTTTATTCTACATTTTACTCACTTCCTTCCATTAACATTTTCAGTAATATGTTCTTACTCTTTCTTTGAAGTCATTGTCATTTTATAAATTCTCAACCTTAACTCCACCAAGTTTTACTTAACTTGGTCAAGATCCTTCTGACAATTGTAATTGTTTCTATCTCTATTTTTAAAATAGTATCAATGCGTTTTAAATAATTTAATGTATATTTCTAACAAAAGCAAAGAGAAAATTACATGTATGTCATTATTGTTAAACATTATTGTTAAATAATATTGTTAAAGTTATTATTTTTGCCTTTATATTTTCAATGTATATGTTCAGATATTCATTCACTAAGTTCAGTCAAGTTTCAAGACCAGTAGTAAGAATAGTATGCATACTGGTGAAATATTCATCTCTAGTGCACGAGGAGGCACAATCACAAGATTTAGGAGTCAGGTGCCAGAAGTATGCTGGTGGGCTCTTTAGAGTGAAGTGGTCCTGCCGCTAGTCAGTAAGTGGACCTGATTTTTACTCTGTTGTGCTTTCCACTGGACCACAACTACTTTCCAGAATGAAATGATTCAACTCAAACACTTCCTATCTAAATAATTCAGTTTTAGAGTTAGGAACTCAAATATCGGGGCAGGAGAACTAGGAAAACATGGGAGTTCCCAAATGAAGTTATGACTCTCACTTCTGGGCAATTGGTTGAACAAAACAGTGAAGTAGTAAAATGAAATATTCATTATATACCCCCTAAACGCACACATACACACACACACACACACACACACACACACACACACACACACTAAAATACAAACATTTTCTTTCTTTTGGAGTTTTCCCTCATCACTTCCCTAATCAAAATCTTCTCTCAGGACTGGCTCTGAGGAGCCCATTCATACTATATTGTATAAGTCTGATGTAATTTATAGCCTTTCAACCCTCCCTGTGGTGTTTATATTTTAAAAGGTATAGCATTTTGGGGAAACATGAGACTTAAAAGAAGGAACTTTTACCAGTAAAGTATTTAATGCATCATCCAGCAGTAGGTGGAACAGACGTGCATTCCCAAGACTCTGGAAATCCCACCAGGTAGGCATTTACCTCCCACTCGGTGTCCTTATTTTACAGTCTAATCTAATCGGTTCTCTGGGCAGGTTCACTGTTTGCACGTACCTTAGTGTTTGCCCTAATGCTGACATTTACCTTTTCTTATAGGCCTTAAAATGTAGCTAAAATAATCCCTCTAGCATACTGTTGCTACTGGAAACATAAATTTAAGCTCTCTGATTTGCTGAGTAGGCCTGCATTAAAAAAAAAAAAAAAAGAAGAAGAAGAAGGAGAAGAAGAATTGGTACACAGAAGAGCCTAAGATGATGCAGAGGTACTTAGATGAAAACAGACAATTTTGCAGCAGATTGCCTAACATATTGGCAGTTCTCAAATCACATCTCAAATCAGATGAAGTAAGTTTCAAAAGTTATTTAGCATGAAGAATACATTATCAAATTCAGTGTATAAAATGTTAATGCGGATCTGCTGGCTCTCATTGCTGCTTGCTTGCAGTCCTCCCTCCTGCACCACTGGTATAAACCCGTCAGCATGAGGTGAGCATTCTCCCTCCAATCAACTAGCAGGCGTGCTTTTTAGACATCATCTCTGCATCCTTAACCACACATAGGTCACCTTTCGGCTCTCTTGAAATTAAAACATCAGTCTTAGAATGAAAATTTTCTATGCACCATCAACAGTGGTCAGATTTTCAGTAAAGGTTTGTATTGTTTCTGTGACCCACATTTGTGTTTTTTAGTACTATTGTGTGGGTATCCTAATAAGCGAGGGATGCTTTATTTGCCGTAACACATCTTATTTCTGAAATGACTCAGCTTTGGATTTTACAAATTATCCATCCTTAAAACTTTCCCATTGAATTGAGATCAAGTCACAACATCTTGTGGGCATGCTATTTTTTGCTGTCATTATGAGTACCTCCCAGAAGAGATACTTCATGAGTGGCAAATAAGCTCATGGAGTAGGGACAACTATTTGCAACCAAATTAAAGCATGGGAGTTAGCTAAGAGATGAGGACACTCAGGACTCATAGAGGTTGACTGCTTCATGTGACACAGCAGGAATTCTGCTACTGTGACCTTACATTAGCCTATGTTCAGTGGCAGGCATATCAGGGAGGCTTTCCTAAGAATATGGTATCTGAATTATTTACCTAGGACACTTCATTTAGTACATGGAGGGGGCGATACTTAGTTAAATTCTTTAATCTATAGAAGAATACATTCTAATTTTACTGAAACAAATACTTTTTTTCCTGTGTGCTAAAGTTCTCATGATGGGTTAATAATGTCTGCCATGGGTAGCTGCATTTTGGACATCTGGCTTTGGTTTATGTCTAACTTATCTTTCCTCAGATAACTATCTAGTAGCTTCTACTGACACCACATTTTCTGCCAGGCACTATCTCAGCCACTTTATATACAAAATATTTTTACTCTTTACAGATTCCCAATAACATAGGCATTAACTATGTTCATTTTATGAATTAGAAAACTAAATCTCAGCAAGATAGTCATACGTAAGATTAAGATCTTCATTTTACAGTGCCAAAATCACTTTATCACAATGAATCTCACGTGCTATCCATTCTTCCTTTTTGCCTCCCATATATTGGGCTCTTCACGTGGCAAGCTTCCTACCTTCCAAAGGGCCATACTCACGATTGTCAAATTGGCTAAAAGTTAATTCTTGACCTAGTAGAAAGCGATCAAGCCTATGCACCAGAATGTGAAGACTACCTATCTGGAGGGTGCTCAGTTGCTACAGTGTCTTGGATAACTTTTTTCTTTGCAATGAAATACAGTAACTCAGAGATGATGCTCGAATTTGGATTTTCAAAATGACCTGAGATTTGGATTTTTAAAATGTTTTTTTCTTGAAGTGGTATGGCCAAATTGGGAGACATATCTGAACTCCTTTGAGGCTTATTGATAAATGTGGGTTTTAAATAATCATGTTTGTCTTATTTTAGTTGATATTTGTACTTTTAAAATTAATTTTGTTTTCAGCTACCACAAAAACTGAGATTTTGTAAGTGGACTTATTTTTCATATCACATTTTCTAATAACACCTAAATGGGAAATACAAATTTTATTATTAAATGTGTTTGTAATTAATATTTTATCTTGTTTCATTCACATTTCATTAGAAGAAAGAGAGACATTTGATTTTGCATAGAAACTGTGTGCTTTATTCTGTTTTTCTTTTTTAACTAGGCTTTTGCTATGAATTCCTTAGAATTTGGTTTATCCTGGATAAATGGAAAGTAATTCACCCTAAGAGGACTGTGAAACTGTTTTGTCTCAGCAGGCTTCATTGTGAAAGCCCAGCATGAGCTAGGGGTATGTGAGACAGGCCATGCTGGACCAGACTGTTGCTGTACATTTTAAATGTTCATGAATTACTATCAGTAGATTATGGGTAAAAAGCTGGACAAATGTGAACAGCATGAACATCAACTACACTTTAATTAGTGGTGGCTCCCCATTAAACAAAGTCACACATTAGACTGTAGAAAAAGCATAGCTAGGTTTAACTTTTAAATGTGATTCATTAAGCAGTATCATATCTATTAAATTAATGGTAACATTTTTGTTTATATGGCTGAAGTTTTACTAAGAGCATTCACACATGTATTATCTCATTTGATCTTCACAATAGCCCTATGGGATAAATAAGGTATGTATTTTTCTCTTCATTTTATAAGATCATAAGGCTCAGCTATGTTAAGCCACTTACCCAGCATAGTAATTAAAAGAGTAGAATTCAAGCCCGTGCTTCAAATTCCAAATCATTTATCATTCTGGCTCTGGTACCATCTTTAAAATCAATTGCATTCTGAACATAGATCTCTATACTGAAAATCTAGATACATTTCTAAAGCCACTGTATTTGATTTGACAAATCTTTCTTCAAGTACATTCTCTGATAATGATTAAATTTAATTGATGAAATCTTTAGAGTCCCTACAAGGAGTTAGCTTAGGAGCACAAGCTTTGAATTTTAGGAATAATAGTATAAAATCACAGGTTCCTGGGGTAATCATATGGGAACTGTCTGGGTTGTAACTTACAGATGCTATAAGCAGAACCAGTTTTTCTCAGAACCCATAAAATTTTTAAAATATTGTGCTTTCTTCACGACGAACAATGTATGTTCCAACACCACCCTATTTCTCTTGCTTTGTCTTTTTTTAAAAAAACAAATTTTGGTCATATGAACATCATATGGACAATAGGGGGGTGTTGTACTTTTTTACACAAATATCGCCAGATATCACCAGTTGGTGATAACAACTTAAATGTCATATCTTCAGAAAAATGGAGAAATCCAATTATCCCTTTTTGATGACAAACACCATAACATATATTTACAAACACATAAAGCTAAGTAGTTAAGTCTTGGAATTCCTTTTCATCACTTTAGAGAGATGGACGACATACTATTACTTGCACAACATTTGTATTTAAATCTAAGTATAAAAATGAACTTAAGGAGACATGATTAAGGTAGAAGGATTAATTTCCTACAGACTGAAATATACAGAATGCTCCCAGTGGAATATTATCAGTATTCTACAGACTGCTTTCCTGACACCTCAGTTTTTCTTAGTTTTTGACTTTAAAATATAAGACCCTTATAACTAAATTTCTAAATATTATGACTTAAGTGCATACATATTATGTGTATACATATGTATAACAATTCTAGATGATCATTACTTGACCCTAAACAAAAGCAGCTCCTTGATTATAATAAGCTCCTTGAAATATTCTTTTTTTTTTAATTTTTATTTATTTATGATAGTCACAGAGAGAGAGAGAGAGGCAGAGACACAGGCAGAGGGAGAAGCAGGCTCCATGCACTGGGAGCCTGATGTGGGATTCGATCCCGGGTCTCCAGGATCGCGCCCTGGGCCAAAGGCAGGCGCCAAACCACTGCGCCACCCAGGGATCCCTCCTTGAAATATTCTTACAATGACTTCAATAACATGCCATATTAAATCACAAATAGATGGTAAAAACTATTTGTATGATGCTATAGATCTCCACATAAGCAGACTAAATAATCTAAATACATATGTACACTTAAAAATGTAAGTGGTACTCATCATATCAAAAATTTTCTGTATCTGGAATTATCAAATTTAATTATATTTTGAAGTCCCAGTACTTCATAACATTTTGATTCTGACATTCTATGCATCTCTGCATAGTTCTTTCTGAAAAAGAAAACACATTTAATGCTAATATTTCTCATTTGAATACACTGATTTGAGGCAATTCTTTAAATATTGAAATGATTAGAAATTACACCATTCATAAATGTATTACCCCTTTCAAAATATGCTAAAAATTTAAAAAGGAAAATAGCTACAAACATTTATTCAGCATTTATGTGCCAGGCACTGTCTGAACACTTGAGCATTTTACCTTTCTGTTGTAAGCACTTTTTAAAATTTTGCTTATTTATTTTAAAAGACTGTATTTGTTTATTAGAGAAAGGGAGAGAAAGAGTACAAGCAGAGACAGAGGCAGAGGAAGAGGTTAGAGAAAGAAACCTCAAGCCAACTCCTGCTGATCGTGGAGAGCCCCTTGGGGCTCCATCCCAAGACCCTGAGATTATGACCTGAGCCATTATGACCTGAGCCAAAATCAAGAGTTGGATGCTTAACCAACTGAGTCACCCAGATGCTCCCACTCCTGAGCACTTCTATGGTAGGTATGGCCTTTATTTTACAATTGAGGAAATGAATGTTTAGAGAAGGTAAGAAAATGGACTTCCCAGTGATCACTAACAGGGACATGATAAAGCAGAGATTCCACTAACCCATCTATTTCACTCTACTAGCTCCAAGCATCTGTCCAATAACTTCCTAAAATAACTAGCTGACTCATGCTGATAACCTTAGTTTAAGTGCTTGCTCTGGACTGAATTATGTCACCCTCAAACTCAAATATTAAAGCCCTACTCCTAACGTGTTGGTATTTAAGAGATGAAGTCTTTGGGAGGTAATTAGATTTAGATAAGTTCAAAAGGGTGGAGCAGTCGTGATGGATTTTTTGCCTGTATGAAAATGAGACACCAGAAAGCTATGACTTTCTCTTTGCCAGGGGAGGACACAGCAAGAAGGCAGCCACCCACAAGCCAAGAAAAGAGCTCTCCAGAACCTGCATGCTAGCACCCTGATTTGGGACTTCTAGCCTCCAGAGCTTTGAGAAAATCAATTCTGCTGTATAAGCCACCTTGTCAATGGTATTTTGTTATGACAGCCCGAGCTAGGACAGTGCTCATACACTACCTTCACAGTAAATAGTCTTAGCAATCCTCTGTTTACCAAGAGTAACAAATTTTTTATTTATCTTCTGTTTGAGTAATTTTTGGATTGATTTATTTATCTAATTGTGATTTCTGGTTCATTTTTACTTTTCATGCTTTATTTTATTGAATTTTGAAATCTTTTTCCTCAAAATATTGCTAAGTAACTCTGAAATGACAACTACAAAAAAATACCGGGGTTTAAAACTCAACTAGATTATAAACCTAAACTCTTCAGTTCACCTTTCTCTGAAGACTAAATAATCATGAAGCTCACTAAGCACTTGCCATGTCTAATGGTGTCTTAATTTGGCTCTGCTTTTGTCTTGAAATTGTCCAGGTAATTATCAAGTCACTGAGAAATAAAGACGCGATAACTCAGCTTTTCACGTATAAGCAAGTTTATTCTGCTTCAGGGATTATTGAGCAAGCTCTCAAGTGATACAGGGTTCAATTCCAAAACATTCTTAAATGAAGGGCAATTTAGCAAAGGATTTTTTGTAATTGTGTTGCAAATATAAGGAAAAAAATCATGCCTTTGAATTAACTAGATTTCTTGAAACATTTGACTTCCTCACAGATCCTTTCATTCTCCTATTCTGTACATTCCTGCTTATCTTTTTCTTAAAGACATTGTTGACTTCTTTAGGACGGATTTGTTCTAATTCTCATATATCTCTGCTTAGCACTTATGAAAAGTGATAATAATTTTTTATTCATGTAAGTCTTACCTTTTAGATATTAGGTTCTTTCTTAGAAGGAATATTACAAATATTTGCGTGCAGATCTAGTGTTCAATATATAATATCTCTGTTGGTTGGTTGATCTAATGAAGGAAAGACTTAACTGAAAATATTTTGAAAGAGCATTCAAACATAGATATTAATTACTACTAAAACAGACTTACATTCAATGTAAACTCATGTGATTGAAATGATTTCTGAAAAATAGACATATTTCTCAAAAGTAGTGTAGAAAAATTATTTAAAAAAGAAAGTACGGAAACATTCAACAGATTGATAATTTATGTTCAGTCGTCTCAACAAGTAAAATTACAACAAAAATAAAAGCCATACTGGATATATAATAACTACTCATTTAAGATATGTGTGCATAGATATTTACACCTTTATGTATTGGAACAAATCTTCACATAGTAATAATAATAATAATAATAATAATAATAATAATACCTAACATATTTCCAAGCACTTACCATTTGTCTAATCTTGTTCTAAACTATTTTATATGTACTAATTCACTGAATTCTCACAGATGAAATATAATTCTAACACAAGACCATTATAAATAAAAATTTAGACAGAATTTTATAAGATTTTTGGGATTGGATTTGCTATGCATCAGAGTTCAACAAAAAATAAATTTGTTAATGAAACAATTTTAGGAAAGTCACTTGACAAATTCTCATCTGTCAAAAGCCTTTTATTTGATACCAGGAAAGATAGCAAAAATAGGTCAATATTTAGGTCAGTTATACCAAGACCCTCCCTGGAATAAATCATACCTATATTTGAAAAAGGAAATTTGATTAGTAATTTATTCAATGCTAATTAGTTTCTAGCCACAAGCCACCTTTACCACCCACATAACCCCTTCATTCCAATACCTTTGGGTTAATTCTAATCATATTCTGAAAGTTGTTTAACCTAACATGTCTTTAGGGGATAATTTTCTAACCACATTTTAAACTACCCCCCACAGTTTTCTAAAAACTAAGATGCATCACCAAAGTTCTCTTTTCTTCCTTTTTTCCCAAAATGGAACAAAGGAAATATTAAAACATAAGGGATAGATGATGATTTGATATTTTCTACTGGAGGAGGTATTGTTCCCCTGAAAATAAGTGGACAACCATATCTAAATTCTAGTTGTTGGCATTGTAGTAAACAATGAAAATGATTAAGTGGGTCAATAAAAAAACCTAGATTTCAAAGCTTTCAAGTTTTAAATAACATGAATGATTCTAATTTCAAATAACCAATAAAAACTGAAAAATATTATAGAGTGGATTCATTATAATCCTCACAATTCTTATGTTGAAGCCACTGACAATGATTTAGCTGAGTAGAAATATTTACCTACTTGAGGTATTTGTATACTGAGAAATGGAAATGATGACTTCTCATATATGTATATAAGTGTATACATATACTACAGGGTGCATCTGTACACATGCAAAAATGCACACACAAGAAATATATAAATATATTTATATGTCAGAGACATATGTTGAGCTTCCCTTTTTTTTCTTTTCTTTTCCCCACTACCCAGGGCTATCTATTATTTTAAATGTATTTTATTAAGAAAGTAGTTCTTATTTTATTTTCATTCTTATTACTTTAAGAATTTCAGGAACTTAAACATTTTTGAATAATATTCCTTTTATTATAGGTAATTATCTTTTAAAAAATCTCATGTGTACTGAAGTTGTATATGTTAGCTTTATTTTTGGAGAAGGCATTATAAAATATTTATTATATAATAAAATATTTATTAATTATTAATTATTATTATTATTAAAATAATTATTAATTATTTTATTATAATAAAATATTTATTATATAAATAGCAACAGATAAGGTTTTAACTACGGTCTTATTGTGAGGATCAAATGGTCTAAAATATTTGAAAACACTTTGCCAAGTGATTATGAATTCTACTTTTTACTAGATCTCTTTTTTATTATCTCCATTAGGAAGCAAGTCAGGCATTTCTATCCCCATTTGACAGATATCAAAACTAAGGAAGTAGGCAAGGAAGGGACTTGTCAGGTATTAAGGGCAGAACTTAGGGAAAGTCAGTTTATCACCCAGTCTCTGACCACCAGCAATCTGTCTGTTGCTTTCTATGGAAAGGAGGCGAACGAGGAACTTTTGAACAATTTTGGTAATATACAGGTTTCTAGTTTAATGGTGTCAATTATAATGATGTTTGTTTGTTTTTAAAGATTTTATTTATTTATTCATAGAGACACACAGAGAGAGAGAGAGAGGCAGAGACACAGGCAGAGGGAGAAGCAGGCTCCATGCAGGAAGCCCGATGTGGGACTGGATCCAGGGTCCACAGGATCACGCCCCGGGCTGCAGGCGGCGCTAAACCGGGGAGCCACCGGGGCTGTCCAATTATAATGATATTTGGTCTGTGTTGGTTTCTTGAAAGTAATCAAAACCTAATCAATATCAATATATACTTCTGTACTTAGGTTCTACATCCTTTGACCTATGATCACTGCTTCAGTAACTTTGCGACTTAATTTTACCATTATATTTTCAAAATCAAATGAAGTATAAATACACGGGCTAAATCAAGAGTTACCTCATTCCATTTCAAGTTTTTATTGTAAATCCAATAAAAATTCAAATTTTTATATATTTAATTTATTTTTAAAGATTTTATTTATTTATTCATGAGAGACACAGAGAGAAGGAGGCAGAGACACAGGCAGAGGGAGAAGCAGGCTCCTTGTGGAGAGCCTGATGCAGGACTCAATCACAGGACCCGGAGATCACAACCTGAGCCAAAGGCAGATGCTCAGGCATCCCAACTTATTTATTAGAGGAGGGCAAGGGCACAGGGAGAGGGAAAGAATGAATCTCAAGCAGACTTCCTGCTGAATGTGGAGCCCAAGGTAGGGATCAATTTTAGCACCTGGAGACTAAGACCTGAGCCAAAATCAAAAGTCCAGTGGTTAACCGTCTGAACCACCTAGGCTCTCCATACCTCACTCCATTTTTAAAAACTTGACTATATCATCTAACAATGGAGAACCATGGAATGCACCCACTTTAGATCAGTTGGTCTAGCAGCCTTGTGGAGGATGAATTTACTCATCAGAAATACTGTCCAGGAAGCTGTTGAAGCACACAAGCAAGAGATGATCAAGCCCTAAACTAAAACAGTGACAGTGGGGCCAAATGCCTACAAGAGAGGGAAGGAAAAGAATCCAGTTAAGAGTCTAGAGTCAATGGCTGCCTAGAATTCTGTTGGTTGCAAAGAAAATACAGGAAAAAGAATAAAATGAAGAAAAATGAAGGTGTGTAGGGAGGTTTTATATTTTAAAGGATTAGGCTTTAAGTATTATACATTAAGGTCATAATTCAAAACTGTTCAAATCTATTTCTCTTTCTATAAATATCTTGCAAATTTGTTATTTTAGGTATTAGCAGTGAATCTAAGGTACTTTACTTATTTATTTTAAGGGGAAAATAAGACACAATTTGAAAATAGCTTAAAACTTTTACCAACTATAGACTTTAACATCCCACAGTGTGCTTTAATGCTTCTAAGACTGTGGTTCCTAATTTGAAACATTTCACACCTAGTTAAATTTTAAGGGGTTGAAAACCCTGTAAATTCAAAATACAAATAAATATAATGGAAATGTGTGAATGCCTTCACTTGATATTCACAGATGGAAGGGTATAAAGCTGATATCAGTAGCAACAGAAATTAGAAACTAATCACCACTAATGTTAAATAAAGATGGCATAGAACAGAATAATCTGATTTAATTGAAATTTAAATTCATAGTATGCAAAAGAATAGGAATACAATCATCGCTTCATCCTTTATCAGCGCACACAAGCAATATCAGGTTGCACAATCACATTCCATTGCAAAGTATCATGATGCCATTTAATAAAGAATAGCTAGAGAAAGCGATGCTGACGAATAAATTATGGTTTTAAGTGCTTGAACTGCATATAAATTTACCTTCTGGAAGGGCTGTTAAACAAAAGAACTCTAGAATCTATTCAGAGTGCTATAAAAGAAAATGTATGGCCTTTGCCCTGTTTTTAACCTCATCTCTCATTACAAAACCTTTCTACCATACCAGTATGAAAACCTATTTTAAAGGAAAATTCAATGTCCTAATCTCAAAATAATACTACAAAGGTTCTATTTGTTGTTGTGGTAGAAGGTTGGGGATGAGTGGTAGATCTTTTGATTTATCTTTTAGACTATACTCTGTTGTGCTTTTAGTTTTGTTTTGAAAGTACTACTTAATCATTAGCACACCTGACAATGCTGACTTCCCACTTGTCAGCCCATGAAAGCTATACTGGGAAAAATGAAGAGTGATTAATAGGGCAGATTTATATAAATCCTGTAATATTAGAGGAGGATTTTTCAGTGGAATAGAGGACCTGATATGAGAGCATGAATGGAATAGGTGTTTAATATAATAGTATTGTTTATTTAGAAATGTCCTCTACTTGTCTGATTTTAACAGAAATGTTTATAAAAGAATTATAGCAGGATAGTTAAGAAATTTTATTTAAAAAAACATAAAAATAGACTTCTCAGACAGCAATGCTAAAATTAAACATTTAAAATATGTGTTTTATATAAATTATACATAAAAAACTTGTCACTAAAATGCAGCTAAATTAAATTCAAATTTGTAAGTAGTTAATGGTGAATCCACAGTGTCAATTGGAAAACCCATCGTAAGTCAGCAAAAATAAAGAAATAAATGATACAACATTCAAATGGGTTATACAGACTTCACTATCTATATAGGAAGTTTACCAGTTCATTGGCAAAGACAAATACTTTTCCTGGACTTGACATCTAGGACAATTTTGTTACAATGATCTTTATTTCAGTTAATTAACAATAGGATGCTGTCCACAATTATGTTCCATCTGTTGCTATTTCTTCTTGGTGGCTCTCCGTGAATACTAAATGACTATTATAAAGTAGAATGGAAGAGGTTTTTTTACATGAACAGAGATAAGATGTTTTCAAACTTTTGGTTTGGGGAGAAAAGTACAACTTTGAAAGAAAACGTGAGAATTGAAATAGAACTGCCAACTCCTCAATTTGAAAAGTTTGAAAATTAAATCCAAATAAAGAAGTATATAAAAGAGCTACAATGTACTATCATTATCATTTTATAAAAAACATGGTACTTACAAGAGAGAAGATATGTGTATTTGTTTAATATTTTACTTATTTATTCATGGGAGACACAGAGAGAGAGGCAGAGAGGTAGGCTCAGAAGATGTAGGCTCCCTGTGGGGTGCCTAATATGGGACTTGATCCCAGGACCCCAGGATTATGATCTAAGTCAAAGGCAGATGCTCAACCGCTGAGCCACCCAGGTGGCCAAGAGAAGATTTGTGTTATATCAACACACATAAAAGGATATTATGTATGTATGTATATAAATACATATATAGTAAGTATATCTATATTACATAAATTATATAAAATGTTATATATACATTTATATATGAAGCATGTATAATGTAATATATAAATGTATAGCATATACAAATTATATAAGCTGTATTCTATACATATTCTATACATATACATTCTATACATATTCTATACATATGCATAAACGTATATATTTATGAATCATACTATATTCTCTCTCTCTTTATATATATACACACATAAAACTGACTGACACAGGACCTCACCATTTTTAAGATGGCTTTTGGGAAATGCTGCTTTAAACTCATCTTTTAAAAAAATTATGAAGGTCAGGACTTTGAAAGAACCTATACGGTAAGAATTGAGATCTAATGTTTCCAAAATTGTTAGATATTCTTTGTTCTCAAATATGACCCTAATGTGTGACTTGAATCTGGCAGGTTCTTGAACCTTTCCTCAGCTATGAGGATTATGTGTCTGCAATTCTGGAATATTGCCGCTAGAGGCCAGCCTTCCTTGGGCAAATGATAAAGCAATGAACATTTTTCTCAAAGAAAATATCTTATTTTTATTTTTAAAAATTTTAAAAGATTTTATTTATTTATTCATGAGAGACACAAAGAGAGGAAGAGACATAGGCAGAGGGAGAAGCAGGCTCCATGCAGGGATCCCGATGCGGAAGTCCCTCCCAGGACCCTGGGATTATGACTTGTGCCAAAGGCAGATGCTCAACCACTGAGCCACCCAGGTGTCTCAAGAAAATACCTTTTTAATGAAAATAAATAACTTTACTGTTTATATAACTAGTTTTTATATATATGTTATGTTTTTAAAAGTTGACAACCTTACTGATATCCTAAGAACTTTATGTAATTCATTATCACTATAACAAGGTAAAACCATTTACTAAATGTTTTTTTTTTTTTTTTTTTTGGCTAAGCACTTTCCACAAATTGTATTAAAACTCACAAAATTCTATAGAAAAGATACTCTAATTTCCATGTTATAATGAAGACACTAAGGTTCATAGAGGTTAAAAATGCTCAGGGCTCTTCATATTTTGATTTCTGTCTACATTTTGATGGTCATTTTGAATTCTCAGCTAATGCTATGCTGAATTATTTACAGTTTCTTGAAAATTCTCATCTCACATATGTGTACATGTTAGTTAAAAATACCTCTGCAATATATCTTCACTCAGTCTCCCTTTTCCTTACTCAACATTTTAATATCTTACTCTTCTACAACTGTCATCTCAAATCATATTTTCTGTGGGAGATCTATTCTGCATGCATAATCATGAAATTACATTCCATAGAGTTCTCTTAAGTCATTTTTCTATAGTAATGTTATCAAGTATGTAATCCCAGGCAATGAACATAAGCTATTTATACCATATGAAAAGATATGTACTATACTATCTCCTTTATCTTGCATGAAATTTACCAAACCATTAGATTATCTAGCTACTAACAATAATTTTTAGAGTATATTTTGGACGAGTTAAAGTCTTTTGGTTGAAAGAGTCTAAATGAAACTAGGTTAAGCCAAAAAAAAATGTATCCATACATGGAATTGGAAATTATGAGAATAATCTCATTTAAGCCCTGGCTAGATCCAGATACCCATGCTGCTTTCTTCATCAACAGTCGTATCTCATACTCAGGCTGGTGCAGGCTGGAAAGGAAAGACTGTTAACTGTTGAAAACTTAAATATCTTTATAGAAGACAGTTTTATAAAGAAAAAAAGTGATTCTCATCCCCCAGTATCCATTTAAATGCAGTGAGGAGCTCTGATCCTCCTTGGGTAATGGGTCTTCCATCTGAAGCAAAAAATGAGGTTTCATGATTGGCTAGGTCAGCGCCAGAGGTGCTTCTGTAACCAGAGATTTACAAAGCACACTAATGGAAAACTTCATCAAAACTATCTGGAATGACTGAAGGTTTCCCAATGCATGGAAAGGCTCCTACGGGCAGCCTGGGTGGCTCAGCGGTTTAGCGCCGCCTTCCGCCCAGGGCCTGATCCTGGAGATCTGGGATCGAGTCCCACGTGGGGCTTCCTGCATGGAGCATGCTTCTCCCTCTGCCAGTGTCTCTGCCTCTCTCTCTCTTTCTGTGTTTCTCATGAATAAATAAATAAAAATCTTGAAAAAAAAGAAATTTAAAAAAAGGCCCCTAATATAAAAAAAAATTAAGAGGTATCTAACTAGAGATGCACAGCTAAGGAAATATATCATGCAACACAAGTTTTAACACTGAGTATATATTTTCCACTGCACATTTTATCAAGTTGCAATTTTTGTTTAACATGAGCCTATTTGAATATTTCTATGCTGCTAAAAGAGATGAAACAACTAAGCCCTTGAAGGTTAGTAAAGCTACGAGAAGCTGAACAGATTGTGAGTCTGTACATGATTCTGCCAGGGAACAGTTTTTGCAGATGATCTTGCCCTAGAGATATAACAG
This sequence comes from Canis lupus dingo, assembly GCF_003254725.2. NCBI lineage: Eukaryota > Metazoa > Chordata > Mammalia > Carnivora > Canidae > Canis > Canis lupus. The sequence continues at coordinate 2,697,655 of NC_064273.1, forward strand.
GAAAATATTCTTGTGACTATATATTATTTTACTATTTGGAACAGTGTAACATACTGACAATAAATGGACCTAAAACGAAGTAAATAAATCAAGTTGCTACAGGCAAAGCATACTTGCAGACTAAAATTCTCATTAGCAGCACAAAGCTAGAAGCCAAATTTTTGCTACCTTAGCAGCACCCTAGCCAGAGAGGCACTAATTAGACAAGGAGATAAACTGTGTTGCTAAAGCAAACCCATTCTTTGTTTATGATTAGGCACTGAATGACAGCACTGACCATCAAGATCCAAATTCCAGCTGTCTCATATAAAGAACAAGGGAACATCTATGACTTTTAGTCATAGACTAAAAGACACTTAGTCTTTTAAGACATAGACACTTGCCAGGCTGAGGACCGGAAATAGGGTCTTTGCTTGAACTGTAACTGGACAAAGTTTGACCTCAAATAGGTGAGGAATCAAGTAAAGTGAAACAGAGGGATGCATAAAATGATAAAATGAAATATTTCATGAATACACCAGGGCATAATCTGGAATAACCTTTAAGCACTGTAGACAGAAGATACTTTTTTTTTTTTTTTTTAAGTAGGTTCCATGCCCAGCATGGAGCCCAACACAGGGCTTGAACCATGACCCTGATATCAAGACCTGAGCGGAGATCAAGAGTCGGACACCTAACAGACTGAACCACTTAGGCAACCTGACTATAAACAGCTTAGAACAGCAGAAACTGGATTTCAAAACTAGCACTTACTTCATGTGTAGATTACTATAATGAATTCTTAAGTGATATCATTGATGTGGTGGAAAATTATGGGAACTGGTTATTGTGGGTATTTCATAAAGACCAGTAAGGTAACATTAATAGTAACAGATATCCTGAGAAGGGTAAAGCAGGAAACAAGACCAGATCAACTCATAGGGTGTCAGTAAGCCACTATGTCACAGTTTTATTATACATACCTTAGATCTGGACACTAATGCAATTGCTTCGTTTTAAGAACAGGATATGTGCAAGAAAATTTACCTTCCCAAGACCACATATTTATATGAGATCATAACTTGTATTAGAATTTAAGAATTTCGGGATCCCTGGGTGGCGCAGCGGTTTGGCGCCTGCCTTTGGCCCAGGGCGCGATCCTGGAGACCCGGGATCGAATCCCATGTCGCGCTCCCGGTGCATGGAGCCTGCTTCTCCCTCTGCCTGTGTCTCTGCCTCATTCTCTCTCTCTCTCTGTGACTATCACAAATAAATAAAAATTTAAAAAAAAATCTTAAAAAAAAAAAAAGAATTTCAGGGACACCTGGATGGCTCAGTTGGTTAAGTTCTGCCTTCCACTGAGGTCATGATCTCAGGGTCCTGGGATTCAGCCCTGCATCAGTCTCCTTGCTCAGCTGGGCAGGGATTCTGCTTCTTTCTCTCCTGCTTCTCCCCCGACTTGTGTATATACTCTTTCTCTCTCTCTCTCTCAAATAAATAAATAAAATCCTTAAAAAAATAATTTACGAATTTCTAATCTGATGTCTTTATATTATACTGGTTGCAGACAATAGAAATACCATCATCACCAAAAACACACATATTTCTACATTATGTTATTACTGATACTGACACTTGGGTCTTGAATTACGCTATTATATTTTTGTCTAAAGACAATAATAACTTACTCGTTTCTGGCAAGGATGTCTTTTCTATTAAAATACATTATTTGCTAAAATCACTGCATTTTATGTATATTCCATTAGAGCACTATGTACAGTTAAATGTATGTACATCTTCATGCATAGCTTTAAAAAGCTATTTTAATTCATACATTTTTATAAAATTTTATAGCATGAAAATTCAAATTTTTGAAATAGAGGTCTACTAAACTGACTTGTTATTAGTTGCATGGCTAAGAGACACTGTGAAGTCAGCCTTGTCTTTGACATAGGCAATGTCAGAGCTCATTGCATACTATTGTCACTTCCTTGTCTGAAGGCCATGCCTCTCATTACCAGGGTCTGATGGCTGATGACTATAAAATATGAGCTCAACAGTACCTGGAAAGCAGACCTCCTTCACAAAATAGTCTCTGAGTTACCCTCAATGCCAGAAACTCATTTTATAGATAATATAATCTATCCACAACTAGAGAAAAGACTTATGAACCAAATATCTTTGGGACAAATAGCATATTAATTTGAATTCCCAACAAAACATGAGGAAAAATATCCTGGTCTATGATGTGATGTAAGAATTCAATCTACTATAGACATTTATCCATAAATACAGAACATAGAAATATGTACTTATAATCATCATTAATGAGATTTAACTGATTTTTAAGCATCAATTTATTTTTTTAAACTTCCTTTAAAGTTTTTTCCTTTAATGTTTAAGTTCACATATATGCACCCCAAGCTGACATTTTCCTAAATGGGTAGCCTACCAAATTTCAGCAGAAAAGAAAACTGTGTGGAGAACTATACTGTGAATTGTTTTAAGTATAAGAACCCGAGGCCACTCTTTTCCATCTTGCAAGGTGGCAGACGAAAAAGCCGAGAAGCCGGATACTAAGGAGAAGAAACCTGAAGTCAAGAAGGTTAATGCTGGTGGCAAGGCAAAGAAGGGGAACCTCAAGGCTAAAACGCCAAAGAAGGGGAAGCCCCACTGCAGCCGAAGCCCTGTCCTAGTCAGAGGAATTGGCAGATTTTCCCCATGGGCTGTGTATTCCAGAAAAGCCATGTACAAGAGGAAGTATTGGGCAGCTAAATCCAGGGTTGAAAAGAAAAAGAAGGAGAAGGTTCTTGCTACTGTTACAAAACCAGTTGGTGGTGACAAGAATGGTGGTACCCCAGTGGTTAAACTTCGCAAAACGCCTAGGTATTGTCCTACTGAAGATGTGCCTTGCAAGCTGTTGAGCCATGGCAGGAAACCTTTCAGTCAGCGTGTGAGAAAGCTGCGAGCTAGCATCACCCCTGGGACCATTCTGATCACCCTCACTGGGCGCCACAGGGGCAAGAGAGTAGTTTTCCTGAAGCAACTGAGCAGTGGCTTGCTACTTGTGACTGCACCTCTGGCCCTCAACCGAGTTCCTCTGCGTAGAACACACCAGAAATTTGTCATTGCCACTTCCACCAAAATTGATGTAAGCAGTGTGAAAATCCCCAAACATCTCACTGATGCTTATTTCAAGAAGAAGAAGCTGCATAAACCCAGACACCGGGAAGGGGAGATTTTTGACACAGAGAAGGAGAAATACGAGATTACAGAGCAGCGCAAGGTTGATCAGAAAGCTGTGGACTCGCAAATTCTGCCAAAAATCAAAGCTGTTCCTCAGCTTCAGGGCTACCTCCCCTCTGTGTTTTCTCTCACAAATGGAGTTTACCCTCACAAATTGGTGTTCTAAATTTCTTACAAAGAACCTAATTAAACAACTGATCCATTAAAAAAAAAAAAAAAAGAATCAGAGGCCATAATTCTATTTCACTAAGCTTTATAACTCAGCTGAAGAAAGCCACATTAAGGAAAGGAATTACATAAAATGAGAACACTTGGCATAAATTATTAACATCTTGAAAGTACATTCATATGGATAATTTATTAATTTAATGTTCTTACTTTGAAGATTCATCAGTAAAATTATTAGAATTTTATGTCAAATGAAAGTCTTTTCATGGGATCCTTACTACAGAATAGTACAAACAGAAGGACAGGGAAACAGATTCTGTGCAATAGATGGGAATTCTCTTTTCTAGAGCAGCTTATCAGCCCCTTCAGGCAAAAGTCCACAACCATCAGCTTTGCATAATAAATAAAGGTAACAATAAGAATGATCATGCTACTGATATTTAATTATTCTTATAATAAAATTAAAAATTCTCAGGAACTCCTTTTAAATGTAACTCACATATCTGTTTTCTGAGCTGCAACTCTCACTTTTCAACAGTATTCCATACCTGATTAGATTCACACAGAATCTTGGCAATACTTTCACTGGAAGATGATGTAGAAGCTAAATTAACAAATAATCATTTACTCTTCCAAAACAAGTTTTTTTATAAATTTATTTTTTATTGGTGTTCAATTGGCCAACATATAGCATAACACCCAGTGCTCATCCCATCAAGTGCCCCCCTCAGTGCCCATCACCCAGTCACCCCCACCCCTGCCCACCTCCCCTTCCACCACCCCTAGTTCGTTTCCCAGAGTTAGGAGTCTCTCATATTCTGTCTCCCTTTCTATTATTTCCCACTCATTTTTTCTCCTTTCCCCTTTATTCCCTTTCACTATTTTTTATATTCCCCGAATGAATGAGACCATATAATGTTTGTCCTTCTCCGATTGACTTATTTCACTCAGCATAATACCCTCCAGTTCCATCCACATCGAAGCAAATGGTGGGTATTTGTCGTTTCTAATGGCTGAGTAAGATTCCATTGTATACATAAACCACATCTTCTTTATCCATTCATCTTTCGTTGGACACCGAGGCTCCTTCCACAGTTTGGCTATTGTGGACATTGCTGCTAGAAACATCGGGGTGCAGGTGTCCCGGCATTCCAAAACAAGTTTTATTAATTTCCAGATTTGTGGCAATAGATTCTATCTGTAATGGAAGAACTCAGAATTCTATATTTTCCCTTAGATAATGACAACCATCTCTAATAATGTAAGCTATATCCAATCACTTTGTTAGGTTATGTACTTTTTGATACTCTAAGTCTGAAAATCAGTTTTTTTTAAGTGCTATCTATTTTTTACCTCACAAAAATATATCATATGCCTCAGAAAAAATTTATATCAGCACTTAGGGAACTTTAATAATACAATATAGACATTAAGAGTACTCCATGTGTCTACAAGACTGAAGCTAAATATATCTCATAATTTACATTGTCGAAATCTATTAGTTCAGCTCCTTAAAGAATAATTTTATTTCTTTTTGATTCTTCACATTAATTTTTATATATTAGGCTTTCAAAAACTTATTACTTAGGTTTTGTAAACTATTTCCATTATAATACTGGGTACCCTCTCTGGTAGCCTCCATCTTCATGTGCATTAACTATAAACTCATGTTTATTTAGGCTTCTGTTGTGACTACAAAAGTTTCTTCAAAGTCAATAGAAATGATCTGTCAGATATTTGAAAGATAGTACATAAGCAGATTGTCAAATAAATATGTAGACTGAAAGATATATCAGGAGTTATCTTTTTAAAATAACTATTCTGAATTTTCAAATTAATCTGTCAAATCTTCAAACAACACTCATAAAAGCAATCTAACTTAAAGGATAATCACCAAACATTTATGTTACATAATTGTTCTCTGAATATCAGTTATGTATAACAAACTGTGTTCCCATATAGCAGGGTCACTTTGTCACTGGAGATTAAAGGAAATGTCCTTTGAATTAGACTTAATCAACTCACTTTAATTTGTCAAACTAGAATTGTCTAGAAATATTGAATAACATCTTTGCAAGACTGTAAGATTCTCTCAGAAATCCCTCTTAACCCTCATTGCCAAGTCATGGATCAAGTCTTTCTCTCCAACATAAATCACTGCAATACATTTCTAAGTAACATCATTGACTCAAGTTTCTCCCATTTCCTTCCATCTTCCACATAGTTGCCATCAGAAAGCTTCTTCTTCTAAAACACTGATGGGACCAAATCATCCACTTTTAAAAAACTATAGTGGCATGACACACCTACCAGAATGACTAAAATTTAAAAAAATCAACAACACAAAATCTTGACAAGGATTTGGAGAGACTGGATAACTCAGATATTGTAGGTGAAAATCTAAATGGTTCAGCCACTTTGTAAAACAATTAGTTTCTTATAAAGCTAAATATGCATCTATGACATGAATCATCAATTGCACTGCTGGGCATTCATTCCAGAGAAACAAAAACATATTCTCACAAAATCCTGTATGCAAATGTTCATAACAATTTTATCCATAATAGCCAAAAACTAGAAACAACCCAGAAACATGCAATGGCTGAATGATTAAATACATATATTATATTCTTTTTTTTTTGGTAAAGATTTTATTTATTCATTAGAGAGAGAGAGCAAGTATGAGTGATGGCCGGAGGGACCGAGGGAGAGGGTGGGGGGAGAGCCAGACTTCCTGCTGAGCATGGAGCCAGATGCAGGCCTCAATCCCAGGACCCCAAGATCATGACATGAGCAAAGTCAGATGCTGAACCAACTGAGCCCTGCAGGCACCCCCACTATATTATATTCTTACAATTGAATATGAGTCAGTGCCCAAAAAGAACAAACTATCGATACATACAACTTGTATAGATCCAAGGGAATTAGGTTGAACGAAAAGAATCCAAACAATTGCAAAAAGTTCATATAATATTATTTATGATTCTATTTTTTTTAATTTTTAAAATATTTTATTTATTTATTCATGAGAGAGAGAGAGGCAGAGACAGGAAGAGGGAGACGCAGACTCCCTGCAGGGAGCCCAATGCAGCACTCCATCCTAGGACCCCAGGATCATGACCTGAGCCAGAAGCAGACACTCAACCACTGAGCCACCCAGGGGCCCCTCCATTTATTTTTTTTAAGATTTATTTATTTATTTTAGAGGGAGAGAGAGAGAGAGAGAGAGGGAACATGAGCAGGGGGAGGAACAGAAGGAAAAGGAGAGAATCTCAAGCAGACTCCCTGCTGATCTCAAAGCCCATCATTGGACTCTATCTCACCACCCTGAGATCATGACATCAGGAGTCGGGCACTTAACTGGCTAAGGAACCCAGCTGCCCCGATTTATGATTCCATTTAAGTAACATTTATTAGTGATAGTGGGGGATCAGGAATAGTAGTAGAGGCAAGGTGAGGCAACACCAGGGATCCTTCTGATAGAATCATACCAATAATTGTGATCTTGGAATCTGGTTTTGCAAGATATTATAATTTTATTATTTGTTTTCTAGTTCTGGGATCCTTGGATGTTTAAACATTATTTGCTATATGTTAAAATTTCACATGAATATATAAATATCTCAGAAAGAAAAATTTGATTAAGACAAAAAAATGATTTCAGACTTTTTGAAGAAAGAAGTACAAACTCCTCAAAATTACAAAGAAGGACATGTAGGATATGGCCTTCAGACATTTTTTATCCTCATCACTCTTTACATGTTCTGATTTCTTTCCTTACCTTTACCCTGCAGTCTATACTTCAAACGTTTATCTGTGTGAAGTTTCTTTCTTACACCACTCTTGTATTATTAAACAATGTGAATTGTGGTCTTTTTCTGTGCTTTCTATCATTTCCAGTGAACTATAAGGACACAGTTTCTGCCTACAGCCTTTCCTCTCTTCTCTAAAATAATACATACCAACAAACATTTGCACTTTAGCCATCAGGAAGGAGAGAAAAGAAATTAAGCAAAATCAGGGAGTGTATTTTTCTCTATGAAGGTTGTATAGTATATAATCTAGTTGTGGAGGAAAAATAAATCTAAATTTTAATTTGTTTATTATCTGTGTTCTACTAAAAATTATTTACATTTGGCTCAAAATACATGCAATATACTAATTTTAAACATACTTTTAGAAAGTAAGAAAAATGTGTTAAAAGGAAAAATAAGTAAAAGTATATTGCTCACATGTTGCATTGTGCTCACCTATAGGGGGCATAATTCATAATGTATACAATCAAGCCTGAGGAAGCTTACGCACAATATGTTTAACCCCTTTTTTTAAAAAAAGACTTTATTTATTTATTCATTCATTCATTCATTCATTCATGAGAGACACAGAGAGAGAGAGAGGCAGAGATAGGAAAAGGGAGAAACAGGCTCCATGCAGGAAGCCTGATGTGGGACTCGATCCTGGGACTCCAGGGTCACACCCTGAGCCAAAGGCAGACACTCAACCACTGAGAGACCCAGGCATCCCATGTTTAACCTTTCTAAGTACCAAGCACTATTTTTTGTGCTTTATGTGTCAGCCAATTTAGTCACCAATACTACCCTGTGAGATAGTCATTATCTTCTTTATACATGAAAGAAATTGAGGGTCAAAGGAAGAATGTGACATACCTGGGATGCAAACTGAGGACTACCTGATTGCCAAGGGTATACATTTAACCCTCTAAAAATAAAAATATATTTTGATTCCTAGGAGTCAATTCAAAGAAAACAGTCAATTAAAAAGTCATAGTTGTTCATTACATAGAATAAAGTTGTTTATGAAAACCATACATGCCCCTGAAACTGAGGACAGTGGTTAATTTTGCCTGTTTTAATAGAAAGGCCAACATGAAAACAATGGTCAGCATACAGCAAGAGCATCCTTGTCATTTTCAAATTCCAACTAACCTGGTTATCAAATGGGACTGCATAGATTTCTTGCAAGAGCTGGAAGTTTAGAATCCTTACCTCAACTAAACTGAAAGCAAAAATTTAACACATTCAGATTCTATGATACTGAGCTGAAGTTCTAAAATGTGAGTCATTAAGGTAAGATGCTTTCCTACCCAATTTGTCCTACGGCCTGATTATAGTTGAAAGTCTCAAGTCTAGCATGCATGCTGAATCTCCACTAGCAGAGAGTACTTTTTCTGAGCACTGTCTTGGGTCAAGACAGACACCGTACATTTTATTTGTTTGAAGCTGTGACTGTTTGAGTATGACTTCCTGTAGATTGCTTCTCTACGTAAGTATTAGAACATTTCCAGAAATAGTTTTATAATGAGTCCATCTATTCCCCAGTTACTACACACATACACACACACACCTAAGTCATAATTTAAAGTAGCATATCTCCATAAGATATTATGAGATAGATAGATATAAGATATAAGATAGATATTTGCCCATTAGCCAGTTTCCAGTTTTTTCTAGAAAGAAATGTATTATTTAGGCATTAATATTACACATGAATCTAAATAAGGGTGGTAAGTTTATATACACTCAACTCAAAATGCAGGAAATAAATGTTCAAACTCAAGTTAACTTTCACAAGGAAAAGCAATGATCAGAGGTAAAATTCAATTTATATAGTTGATTTTTAAAAATACATTTCTAGTTACTTATATTTTACTTCATTAAATGATTCATTTTTCACTTGCCTTTTGGTTGCTTGAGACTTTAAATGAGACTTAAAAGAGAAGACCCTGTCAGGGTGAAACCATGTATATATATTGAGTGGACAGATTATTTTTGGAGTGAGGGAAAAAAGTAGAGAAAGTTTTTCATAACTTAAAATATATGTCAAGGGAATTTGATAGGTTCATAAATTGGTTCTCAAGTTTTAAGTCTGATAATTCATCAATCACCTTTGAGACATAAATAAAATGCATCATTTCTTATTTTGTACCCTTATTACTGACAATTTTTGATGGGATTTTATGTAGAAGCTCTTTAAAAAAATCCTTGGAAACACATACAACAAATTTTTTTGCTATGTATATTTATGCAATTGTTAGCCATTTGCAAAATTAAGTTTTGGAAAAATTTTCAAATAATAATTTTGATTAGTTAACAAAATGAAGTATTAAGCAATTTTTTCCTAAAAGCATTGAAGTCTTACTAGCATTCAAATGTCATTATACAATTCAAGAGAGATTTGGAGAGAGATGGCTTGCTACAGCCATTCCTTGCTAAACCTATTTCCTTTTAAACCCTATTTTAGTGGTCATTCAACTACTTATGCATAGACAACTTGGAGTCCTTAAACCTAAATAAATAAATAAATAAATAAATAAATAAATAAATGTTACGTAAAAAAGAATTTAAATATGGATGGGTTTTGAAATTCTTTAAATGTACATTTATTCTTAAAACTGTAAATAATATTTAATTTCATGTAATCCTCAACTGAAATTTTTCTAGTGTATACTCTCACCGGATTTTCAAAAGATAGGAATGTTTTATTATCCCTATCTTAGAGCTGAGTAGACACTGTTTTCTCCAAGTTTACACATCTAATAAGTAGTCGTTTGAAATCTGAATTTTTGTTGTTGTTTAGGGAGAGTAGAGATACGATCACAAAAAGAGATGAGCATTTTTTAAAAAAAATTTAAAGATTTTTATTTATTTATTTATTCATGAAAGACACACAGAGAGAGCGAGAGACAGAGAGACGCAGGCAGAGGGAGAAGCAGGCTCCATGCAGGGAGGCCGACGTGGGACTCATCCCAGGTCTCCAGGATCAGGCCCTGGGCTGAAGGCGGCGCTAAACCACTGAGCCACCCAGGCTCCCCTCGCCCCACCCCCAAGATGAACATTTTTTAAATTGAGATTATTGGGGGGTATAAAAAAGTGGCATATATCAAATATAATGATTTTACTCAAACAATAAGCAATTTTGTGTTTTAAAGTGGTTTCATTTATCTCATTAATAATCGCCATAATTTTTAAGTCTAAAAGGTACCCTGAAGATGTAGCATTCCTTCAGCAGACACTATTAGCAAATGTCACATTGCAGTTTTCTTCATATGTAAACAGAAGCCTCAGGAGACAAAGATGAAACTTCTTACATGAAAGATTATACACTCTAAATGTCAGTCTCTTCAAATACTCGAAACTCTTCTTAAAGATAGTTAATGCAAGTAGCTTAAAATGTGCTTCAAATTACATTTGAAAGTATTTTTTTCTTCTAGACAAACAGGTTGGCAGATATATACACAAGTGACAAAGCCAAACAACTCTATGAGCAATTATAAACAATGCTATTCAATGAGCATAAACAGAAAAACTCCATGAGGTATAAATAAATTGGCATGATACCATCTGCGATTAAGAACACCATAACCCAGCTAATTGCTTTTGTTCATGATGGCTAGTGAATTTTTGTCCACGTCCTAAAATTGCCAGATGTATCCTGATTGGCATATGTTAGATTTACACACATCTGAGACTTTGAGCTACAAACATCTTGTGTCTCTATAGAATATTTATCTTATATCTCAGCACTTTTCAGTGGAATAACAACTATTCAACATATAGTTCCCATTCCAGTCCACATTTAGAAGACAGTTATTTCTTAGGTGAGTTATTTCTCAGCATCCTAAGGTAGTTTTCATTTTTTAATCATGAATTGGTCCACCAGTATACTTGTTACATATTTTGCTCCTCCCATTCTATAATTTATAATATCTAAGTATTTAAATCTATATCTTTTTAAAGAACTCATTGATGTATTTTCCTGGCTTACAGAAAAAACATACAAGGATGTCTGTTCAAATTATTTCTAGTGAACACACATAGAAATACACGATTTGATGTCCTGTGAATAAATTCATTACATATCTTACTACCATTGCATAAAGTGTAGAATTAAGATTCTATAAACCTAAAATCAAGCGACAGACTCTATAAATATTAATAAAGGGATAAGACCGCAAAGTATCAGTCATTCATTATCTGAGTTAACTCCACCCTTTTGATGATGGCTCATGGAATACATTCTCCCATAGGACTTCTCATCTCCTTGAGACATATAGACATATCTCATCTCTAAGATTTCTGTTCTATAATTATTACCATTAAAGCCAATCTCTTTCAAGAGAAAATGCATAAGAATGTGAACATACTTAATGCCATAGAATTCTACACTTAAAATGGTAAATATTATTCTATGTATATATATACATGTATATACATGTATATATATTATGTATATTAACCACAATAAATATAATGTAATCAAGAAAGGGAATACACAACGCTTTCTAAATTATTTACATGCAAAGTGCACTTAATAGATTTGAACAACTAAGTTTTTAGAACAACACTCAGCAATGTTAATAGGGACAAAATACTTATTGAGGCTTGAAATTATTTACACTCCAATTGTAAAGACAAAAACAAAAAAAATTAAATGAAATTCAGGGAAGGGTATTGTTAAAGTATTTTGGGGTCATATTAAAGATTTGAATAAATAGAAGGCACCTGTGCTTTAAGAACTAGGTTTTGTTGGTACAGAAATCATATTTATAGTAATGAGGGAGGTCCCATTCTCTTTCCTTCCCAGCTTATATGGTGCCTCTGCAATTGTCACATATAAAAGTCCTTTGGGATCAACCATTTATGTAGAAGATTTTAGCTACTAGCTTTATTTTCCATTGTCTCTGTGTCTGTGGGTCCATATGTAAACAAAGATCTTGACTCAAAGTCTTGGAGTTCTCCCTTTTTAAAATTTCACAGAAAAATGAAAATTGCCATTGGAACCTACTTGTGAATTCTAGTGGCCCTGTATAGATCCGGGATTTTGTACAAGGGATCATGCTGGCTTGTACATAGATGTCAAGAAAATTGAAATAGCACTCATCTATATACAGCTCCCTCCCAGTAACCACCCCACCACCCATACAACTCTTTTTCAAACAACTTTACTTGTTCTAATAAGGGGAAACAAAACTAGTGGTTTTCTTCTTATCTTGAAACTATGAATACACTTCTATTTCATTCTACTAGATCCGGTGTGTTTCACATTGCAAAAAGTCAGTCCTATCAGTCTTACTGCAATTTTACTCGACTAAGATTTGTCATGCCTTGTTTTAAAGTATTTACATTTTTTTTTATTAAATTGCAACTAGATGTAGGTTTTAAAGATACGGCTTCATTCTAAAGATTTATTTGAAAATAAATATATATGGAATGCATAGCTTACATCCTTAGGATACTCCAGTGTCTCTTTTATTTGTATTATTTTTGTCTCTTTATAATTTAATAATATCAATTGATTAGTTCAATTTTGGTCTCATGCTGCAACTAAATAATCTTTTTCCCCCCTGCAAAAATCTCCCATCCTTGCAACATGTGGAATTATCTTCTAAGTCATAAAAGTTATAAAATGGTGGTATTTGACTCAACATCAAATTTCCACTTTAATCTACTTATTCAACTCCTGAAAATCAATACCACCATAAGCAGATTTTACTGCAGGTACTCTGCCAAATTTGATACTGTTTGAATGAATTTTATGTGACATTGTCCTCTTAACCCCAACAGAATTTCCCATTTTTAATAATTTATCAAGTTCATTTTCTAGGTGACTTTTACATTCTGGCACAGTCGCTTCGCCTAATAATTTTCTAATAAATAGAATCTTATTTTCCCACGTGATACGTACGGGAGCATCCGTTTCAATTTATAAATTGAGCAAGATGATAGAAACCAAATGTTATGGTATGGTGCTGTGTTTATATTTCAAGAAAACTGATTAGACAATATAAGGACATTATTGCCTTTCCTGTACAATGACTTTCTGCAATAAATGTTATTAAGTCACAAGTTAGATGCTTCTGAACACTGGATAGCTTTGTGATGAAGAATAACATGGATACTGGCATAGACACACGTGGACAAGTCTCTAAAATGGGGAAGGCGAACGGATTTGGGCAAGGGGTATAGTATCACAGAAGCAAAATACAGTAAAATATTTTATTGGCTATCTCATACATCTCTTCCTCCTTTAATCACAGGAAAAAAAAATAAATAGAAGGACAAGATGAGTGTGTCTATATCTTAGATCAAGCTATAAATGTGGAGAAAAGTGTATTTTTCCTAGGAAATTAATAAAAATGGAACTAGCAACCGTTAAGATTCTGCTATGTGTTAGGAATTATGCTAAACACGTCATGCATGTCTTCGATTCTTTTTTTTTTTTTTTTTTAAGATTTTATTTATTTATTCATGAGAGAGAGAGAGGCAGAGACACAGGCAGAGGGAGAAACAGGCTCCATGCAGGGAGCCTGACAGGGGACTCAATCCTGGGTCTCCAGGATCACACCCTGGACTGAAGGTGGCGCTAAACCACTGGGCCACCCGGGCTACCCATGTCTTCTGATGCTAAGTAGTAATTTTACAGTTAACAGTCATGAAATGGCTCATAAGACTACTAGTCAAACTCAAGTCCAGATGTTTTTTTATTTCATGTTCCTACTAACCTATGTATTTTTAGGCAAAGAACCTAACTTTTGCTTAGTGAACACTACCCTGCTTCACGTACCAAGGTTGACATAAATTTATGGAAATGTCTTCAGCTTTACTGGACCTCTATTCTTCACCTATAATCTGAGATGAATGTTTCAAAAAATTTTTTTCAGATTTTTCTGGATTATTATCTCCCTTTTCAAAATGATGTTATTCTTTTTTGCTTCCTGCTTTTGATCAGTGAAAAATGCCACTTCTCTAAAATTGTATACCTGATATAAGTAAAAAGCAAGGTATTTAGTAAATTGGAGTAGAGTCTTTAAACTCTAAATGTCTTGCATATTGTTTACTTTTAAACACTTAGCACTCAACACAATGTCCGTCCATAAAAAAGAAAAGGACTGGTGTTAATATATTTTATTTGAATGAAGGAACAGATGAACAGATGGTTTTGTTCATGGCTGTATCCTCACTGCCTTTAACAGGAGGTGGTAAATAGAAGGCACTCAAAAACACTTGACTTCCTCCTGTGCTGAACTTTTAAGCAACTTTACGTAAGTCAAGGTCCTATTACTATGGAAGATCAAATAGGGAATATGTAAGATATGCAAATAAGAAAATATGGGAAAATGTTTACATTTGATGTTGGGGCTGGGTCCATGAATGACCGCCATATTATTTTCTGTACATTTTAAAGTTTAATTCTTTTATAGGCTAACCTGTCTGAATAACTATCCACTCAGAACTAATAGAAATAAGTAACAAACCACAGCAGTTTGGTGACTGAGAGTTGAGAACATTGGTCTATGATCAAAACAGGAGGGAGTAAAAGAAATGCCTTGTGGAGAACAGGAAGGAAAACATCCTGTACCTGCACAATGCAGCCTTTGAATTGGCACTCTTTACTTTCAATTTCAGCACTGACTCTTCAGTCCTTCCAATTTCCTCCACCAGGTGTGTCTGCCTCTCGAGTGGCAACAGCTCCCATAGCGGCACTTTGGTATTTGGCAGTCACAGCATAAGAAATTAGCTAACCGCTTGAATCTGGGTCTTTTTTTTTTTTTTTTTTAATTCATTCTTTCTTCCCTGTATGTTTTTAAAGCAACATTTAGTACTTCAGCTCCATCCTTGGCAACTTGTATCTTGCTTGAACCACCATCAATAACAGTATTAACACAAAGCAACTAATGCCAGAAACTCAGGTTCTGTGGCATCAGTGGCCTTGCTAGTCATTGAGCCAGGGCACCTGCTGCTGGTGCAGAATCAGGCTGTTGATAAAAGTGTAATCCCCTCATGGTTCATTTGACAGCAGCTGCAGGCATGTAGGAATGTTTCATGCAAAGAGTGAAGATATTCCCAGGAATTTTTTTTCTATAAGCTCTCTTCTACATATCCTTAATCCATAAACAATCACTTTTATGCATTTCAGAACTAGCAGAGAGGTTAAGTCTCCAAACTGGAACTATGATTCAAAGAACTGCTTCTCATTTCCAAGACACGTTAGCTGTCAACATAGACATGTTTATGTTAATTTCTTTAGGGAGGCTTATAAGGAGGTGCCTGGAGCAAACTTTCTCTCAGGTGAGAAACACTAATCTGATAATTTCTTCGTTCCTTAAACTTTTAGTTTAAATTAATAATCTCATTAAAACAATTGCCATCACTGAATGGAGTTTCCCTCTACCTACTTTCTAGCAAATCTTGGTTTGTTTTTAGACATAACATAAGTGCAGCTTGAATTGTTGCTGCAGAATCATGGCCTAGGTAATATAAATAATTTTATTAAAAAATATATGTTTGTTCTCAATGCTTAACTTGAACTTCTATTAAGAAAACTGCTAAAAACACATATAGTAAATGTAAATATAGTAAAATATAGTAAATGAAATATATAGTCAATATATAATGAAATATATAGTAAATATAGTAAATATTTCCTCACTAAACCTGTCTGATGGAAACAAGCTGTGACTTATGAATTTGTTAATATAGATTAATTTAGGAGCTTAATAAGACATTAATAGGCCATGTTACCATAAAACACAGACTACATTCTGATAAAATGGGAAGAAACCTAGGAAGATAGGCCATTGCCATTAGGAACTTGAATAAAAAAATGTACAGGATCTTATGTTTATCAAAGTAGCTGCCTTTTTTAAACACAAAATAAAAATCTAAAAAAAATAATTTATGTTAAGAGTAAGAATGTTACCAACTATGATTTAGATAAAACGTTGATGCATATATGTGCTTATATTTGGTATTTATTTATACCAGATAGGTTCATGAATATATAATTTGTAACATATGACATAACAGATAAAGAAATCCAGAGTAAAATTCAAAAGACTTTAGAAAAGAGACTCTTGCTATTTGAAAGGTATTTAAAAATACTTGAGAAAGTGTATGCATAAACAAAAATATCATGGCCCAAACAAAGATAATTTAATCTAACTCTCATATAATCAAATGCATATTTAGCAGTCTTTTCTTTGGCCTTTACAAATGGTTTTGGCTTGCTGTCTGTTGAAGAAAATCCATTTCTGGCAAAGGTTTTATACACAAGAGATCTAGTTTATTTTGATAAAATTAAAATTTAAAGACCACTTCTCTCCATGATTGTTTTGGTGCCTGTAAGACTTCCAAATGAAGGAGACGCTTTAAACATATGGATGGGGTTAAGATGCCATCTGTACCCTGCATGGGACCTCATACATACTAAATATTGGGATAGCTTTTCAATCAACACTTCTCCAAACTGAAAAGTAGAAGAAGCAGACACTTAAGCTTTGGTTATAAAAACTTAAGTCACTGTTAACAAACAGATGCAAGGATATAATTGACAAGTACACATTTACATAGCAGATATTCTAGAAAATGTTACTGTGGAAAACTGATGGGATTATCAGAACCATAAATTTATGTCTGCTGAATTATAAATTAACTCATTGTATACTTAATAAATTGCCTGGTAAGATAAAACCATCATCCTACTAACTATCTTGGTATGATATTTTGAAAGAAATTTTGAAAAGAAAATTCATTCTACATATTATTCATCAACATCATTATTACTACTTATTTTCTATTCCCCAAATAGAGGCTTTTATGTTAGCCAAAGTTTTGTTTTGTTTTTTTAAAGATTTTATTTATTTATTCATGAGAGACACAGAGGGAGAGAGAGGCAGAGACACAGGCAGAGGGAGAAGCAGGCTCCATGCAAGGAGCCCGAGGTGGGACTCGATTCCAGGTCTCCAGGATCATGCCCTGGGCTGAAAGCGGCGCTAAACTGCTGAGCCACCAAGGCTTCCCTAGCCAATGTTTGCTGCAAACCAAAGTTAATCCATCTTTAGTTTAATGTACAAAATTTAGATGCAAAACAATAAAGTCAGACTTTTTCCTCCAGTAATATTTGTATTATTTATAATAATTTGAATCTATCTGATGGGCAGCACATGAGCATATGAATTCCTGGTAAAGATTGCTGTGGAATTGAGAAACAAAAACAGCACAATTCCTTTCTCTCTCTCTCTCTCTCTCTCACACACACACACACACACACACACACTCAGACATCAGAGAAGTGTTTATGGTCTGCATTCCTTTTTTTTTTTTTATATAGTCTGTATTCTTAAGGTCAAATTAGAATTCATTTTATGAACAGAAAAATAAATACGAGAAGTACCTAAAAGGCATGCAATCTGCTCCTTTTTCTTAGTTTTCAAATGTTTTGTCTCAAAACTGGCTTTGCATTTATGTATGTATTTATGCCTATGGGATTAAGCATGAAACTGAATTTTGAGTAATACTATCATCATAACGATAGTGAAATAATTTCTTATGGGGCATAAAATCTTGTGGCCAGGGAACATGGGATGCAGGATGAGGAATGGACTCAGTAATAGATTAAGTATTCTCAAAATGCCTGCAAGACGCAGAATGAGCATCTATTTATTTGTGGCTCACTTTCCTATAACCAGTGAATCATTTTGTGTTGTCAAAATACTCAAAAACACAAAACTGTTGTTACAATAAATACTTCAGTTGTATTCATGGTTTCATTTTCCTTTATGAAAAACATAGGGAGGAGTATATTTTGTATTTAATCCTTAAACAGAACCACAAATTGGGTTTTACACTAGTGATAATTATACTTAATTATGTTTGATTTTGCTAAGAAACTCCTGTTCAGAAATGAAAAACAAAATAAAGGAATAAATTGAACAGGGTAAACACCAATTTAAAGTTTTGTATTATTTTGAAAAATTGAAAGTCTACTATTTCAGTCATTGTTGATTATCATTTTATTTTCATTCCTAATTCCATTCTCTGATCTCTGTCCTCTCTAAATTCACAAGTAGCAGAGATAATTTTCATCTTAGTTGCAATACTGACACACATGTGTGTATGCATTTGTATGTTGTTTTTAACCCAATTTTTAATTTTTATTTATTTGCATTTATCACCTTGGCTCATTCTGATAGGAAACCTTGAGGCAATAAGGTAAATGTGACTGTAATATAATTTTCCCCTCCCTTCTCTAAAAGGAAAAAAAGAATGAACTTGTTGATTTACAACTCTCTATCTCACTCTGCACTGATCTGTTTTTCTAGTTTCTGCTATGCAGTCACAAGGTTACCACAAAGTGACATGAAAATGGTATTAAAATAATAAAGCCAATAATTCAGAGTAAATGGTTTAGGAGTCCTGCTTGAATACCTTTCAAATTCGTTCATGAATAAAGAACCTTATTTTATTGGACTAAATATATTGTCAAAATCTAGAAATTTATTCACATTGACACTGTGAATTATTTTCTAAGTTCAGTAATTTTGATGCCTGTCTAGATTTGTAAATCACCATAGAGTTGCCTAAGCATGCACAGGATATTATGTACATTGTAAAATGATCAGTAAATGATTTCCTGTACTGTTGTTCTTAATGAGAGAATACAAAGTTATTCAGAAAGCTACACTTGTGAAATAAATCATTTCTCTGCTGACCTAAAGCAATCTGTACTTTCTCTCAATTGAGTTGGAGAACATTAAGGTTTTGAGGGAAGTTTCAAGATTTAAATAATTGCTACTACTATTGTAAATTGCATGGCTTTTACAAGTTATTTATATTACATAATTCTTTTAATTTACTTTAAGACATTGTGAATGGTAACACTGTTTCAGGTAAATCTATGGATATATAAAAAGTTACTCTATAGTTTTTGAGGTTATATTTTTCATGTATACAAAACTATGTTTATATGAATAGGTCTAAAATATATTACTGACAATATTAGTTATATTTGGGGGCTTAGTCTAGGTCTTAGTTAAATACTAAACTAAAATATTTAAATATTAAATATTAAAATGTGTAAATATTAAAAAACATTTTAAATATAAAATATTTCAAATATCTTTCCAAATTACAAAATAAAAGTTACAAACCATACCATAACCTAGATGTGTTTATTTGTTTATTTATTTATATCACATAATTATACATACATATTTATTTATTTTGTTGTGGTTAATAAAGAATAATTAAAATGACAGTGTATGAATCCTGTCCTATGTGTAACTTTGGAGAATTGTTTTAAAATATCTTGGGAAACAAAGAACAATCTAAATGTCTACTCAAAAGGTAATAAGTAAAAAAAAAAAAAAGGAAATAAGTTATTTCTAGGTCTCACATAATTTAATTTAAACATTTTTCTAGCAAAAATACTGAACAATTTAAAGGTATAACATACTGTTAGGGTACAAATTCAAATAATGCCAAATTTCAAGGTAGATTCATTTTCTTCCTGTTTTCATGCATATTATCTTAAAACATAATTATTTTTGGTTATATGAAGTATCTTTTTTTTTTTTAAGATTTTATTTATTTATTCATAGACACAGAGAGAGAGAGGCAGAGACACAGGCAGAGGGAGAAGCAGGCTCCATGCAGGGAGCCCGAGGTGGGACTCGATCCCGCGTCTCCAGAATCACGCCCTGGGCTGAAGGAGGCACTAAACCGCTGAGCCCCCTGGGCTGCCCAAGGTTATATGAAGTATCTTTAAGTCAATTTGAATCACGCTGAAAGATGACAAATACTAATAGACACCCCATCTTCTTTTCCTTGTCATTATTTTTGTCAGTATCTAGACCAAAGTAGTTATTTTGAATCAAGAATAACAGCATCTAAAATCTTATGGAAAAAGCATTACCTTGCGTCGTAAATGCCAAGCAAGAATCGGGAAGTGTGATGAAGCAGCGTAGATCTTCAAATGCACTGGCAAAGCCACATTCCCACATGCTAGTGTAGTATAAGCCACTTATAAAATACTTTTTGTACATAAAAATACTCATATAATTTGTATAATTGCTTTCCTAAATGACTTACCTAACTCTACATTTTACGTTACATGAAGAGACACAGCAAAAGACTGGCATACTTAGATTTTTTTTTTTTTAATAAAATAATCAGATTTTAAATTGAGTAAAACGGTAATCTGAAGTACGTTTTTTAAAGTTGAGCAGGGGGATCCCTGGGTGGCGCAGCGGTTTGGCGCCTGCCTTTGGCCCAGGGCGTGATCCCGGAGACCCGGGATCGAATCCCACGTTCGGGCTCCCGGTGCAGGGAGCCTGCTTCTCCCTCTGCCTGTGTCTCTGCCTCTCTCTCTCTGTGTGTGACTATCATAAATAAAAAAATAAAAAAAATTAAAGTTGAGCAGAGGCAGAATAAACCCATGTTAATTTTAAGCAAATAAAATTTAAAATTTCCTTTATGCTCTTTTATATAGGTGCGTATCTTAGCAAAAATATGACAATTTTTCATCTTGTATATATGTGTGTAAAGCTAGTTTATTTTTTTTTAATTTTTTATTCATTTATGATAGTCACAGAGAGAGAGCGAGAGAGAGAGGCAGAGAGAGAAGCAGGCTCCATGCACCGGGAGCCCGACGTGGGATTCGATCCCGGATCTCCAGGATCGCGCCCTGGGCCAAAGGCAGGCGCCAAACCGCTGCGCCACCCAGGGATCCCTGTAAAGCTAGTTTAAAAACTGATCAGGCACTTTCAAAACAATGCTTAACTTATTCATTTTTTAAAAAATCTCATTTACTGAGGCCTCAAATACAGTAACATTTTAGAAAACGGATAATATTACTTTTGAAATATAAAGAATGGATCAATTTACCATTTACCACATTGAGATTTTATTCCAACATAAATCTAAACTTTCTTTTCTTACTCAGAACAAATACTCTGGAGTTTTTGTTTTGTTCTGGTTTTTTTTTTTTTTTTTTCTGGAGTTCTGATTAAAATAGTAATATAAATAATCTGTTTTCATACTTGTCAAGGATAAAGTTTATGGATGCTCATTCCTGGAGGGAGGAAATAAACTTTTTAATAGACTTTTTAATGTTTTAATAGTTTATTGATTTCTGATAGCTTTTTTTTTTTTAATTACTCAGGGACAAGGACCACTGTCACTCCCAGATGTGCATATAAAAATATGCATCACTGGATATCCCACACTAGTTCTAAATCAGAATCTCCTGCAGTAAGTGCTTAGAAGAAAGCATTTTCTCAATGCTTTCTCAGGACTCATATGTACACCAGAGTTTGAGAACCATTGCCTTATTAGAGAACATTATAGTTTAAATTTTTTTTTTAATTTATTTATGATAGTCACAGAGAGAGAGAGAGATAGGCAGAGACACAGGCAGAGGGAGAAGCAGGCTCCATGCACCGGGAGCCCGACGTGGGATTCCATCCCGGGTCTCCAGGATCGTTCACCGGGCCAAAGGCAGGCGCCAAACCGCTGCGCCACCCAGGGATCCCGAGAACATTATAGTTTAAAGTGGTTTACATATTCTAAACATATCAATTAAGTAGCATCATAGAATTCTAATGTTTTTTTAAAGAAATGGAGGCCAAATTAGTAATTTTCTAGAATGACAGTAAATAGTCCATGTGTAGCAAAGTGGCTCAAATATGCTTTCTCAAAATCAGCCAGGCTTGTGGCTCTTAACAATTATATGTCCACGGGAAGGTTACATTCCTAGAAACTCACTTTTTTTTTTCCTGTAAAAAGGTAAGAAGAATCATATCAGATTCTTTCCTTTTTTCAAAGCAATGAAACATAACGAATAAACTGAAGTATCTGATACGTAGTAGATGCTTGGAAAATAGTGATCATTATCAGTATCATCATTAACTTCTTGGTCATAATTTTAATGCTGTTAGAAAGAAGTATATCCACATATTCTTTTTCTATGGCCAGTTATCTACCTACTTAACTAACCCTAGTATTGTTTATTTATTTAATTATTCTGGTGAATAATCTTAATTATGGAAAATAAGTAATTAAATTTCTAAGAATATAACATCAATCATACATACCAAGACATAGGTAGTCAAGAACATTAAAAACAAAGAAAGCAAAAATAAAAACCAAGGATGCATTCTTAAAGGAAAACGTAATTGTAAAGTCTCTATTTCATAAGATCGTCCTGCATAACTTAAGTCTTCCTAAAAGATTTTCAGGATGATTTAATTATTGTAAGTTTTTTGGATTCTGATACTTGATAAAGTACACCTGTCTCCAATTTATTTTTTAAATGTCATAGTCAAATGTCATAGAACTGAACTCTAATTTTAGTTTTGCTTTCTAATTGTTTGATCTTTAATGAGTCAGTTATAACATTTAGACCTCAATTCCATCACCTATAAATAAAATGTTTGGATAGTTAATGTCTAAAATATTTTATGCATTTACAGTTTTGGCATTCTATAAATGGTGTTTATTTAGCAATACCCTATTTATAAGACGTGTCCCACTAACTCATTAAGTGAGAAAAGGGATATAAATGATACAGTTTTCAAGGAGTAACTGCAATGTATCCTTCTTTACAAGTTAAGGTGGATATTATAAATTTGAAATATTTCACTCCTGTGGGGAAAAAAGGTGTTTATGTATGTATGCATAAATCACAAAAATACTGTAAAATAGTTTAGAATTTATAGTCCTTTTGTCAAATTAATAACTAATAAGGAAGACAGAAGTCAAAGTAGGACAGAATGGAATTCTCAGAAGACAAATGTTTCTAAAATAGTGTTGTGGGTTTTTTAATAAAATGGCATTTTTATCTGGACTTCTGGGTGTCTGATTTTTTTGAAATTACATGCAAGATAGAAACTTTTTTTGAAGAAAGAGTACAGAATTTTCGCAGGATTTTCAGAAAAGGTAATCCAAAAAAGATGCAATCATTAGGTATGGATATTAGGAAAGCTAAGGAACATTGTAATATTTTCAATGATTTTTTATGAACTATAAGAAAACATTCTTTACATAGATGTTGCCTTAACTGATTCTTGAAAAGATGCTGACTTTTAATTCATGATAAAACATACCATTCTTGGAATTTAAAGGAATCAAATAGAACGAATGCATGCATTCATTTGTTCAGTGAATCATATGATCAAAGGCCATTTATGGGACCTATCCAAAAGATGTTCACAGTCTGGTGGAGGGTGCAAATGTTAATTGTATCAGTAATTATAAAGTGTAATCATAATGCAGGCTTCAAGAGAAGTCCTTGCGGTTAGAAGATCAAATAATAATGACTTGCTAATCACAGGGGTCAGTGAAGGATTTTCTAAGCAAGTGAAAAATCAAATCTAAGACTATGTCGGAGTCTACTAGAGAAGAAGATTGAAAATATTATCAACTTTGGGAAAGGCAGGTACAAAAGGCCTGTGGAGTACAATGAGATGGCCACAGGGCACCAAATGGCCTGCGGCTGGAAGAGAATGCAGAGGCAAGCTTAGCAGAAGGTGAGCCTAGAGAGACGGTCCGAGGATAAGAAAGACATCTCAGTCCAACAGGCTTTGTCTTTTGCTTCAGAAAAATGGAAACTTGATTGCTGTTGTGACGACAGCAACACAATTAGCTGCTTTTAAAACATGCATACAAATTTAGGAAATTTAAAGAGTGTCTTTGATTTGTGAGGCTCTAACTTACCAATAAGAAAGAGCTTGGGCTACCTAGATCAGAGATTCCCAAACCTGAGAGTGGAACAGAATCACGTGGAGAAATTGTTAAAACACAGATCACAGGGGCCCCAACCTCAAATTTCTTTTCTTTTTTTTTTTTTTTTTAAGATTTTATTTATTTATCCATGAGAGACACAGAGAGATGCAGAGAGAGAGGCAGAGACACAAGCAGAGGGAGAAGCAGGCTCCATGCAGGAAGCCCAACGTGGGACTCGATCCTGGGTCTCCAGGATCAGGCCCTGGGCTGAGGGCAGCACTAAACTGCTGAGCCACCTGGACTGCCCTCAAGTTTCCAATTCAATTCGTCTGTGTTAGGATCTGAGAATGTGCATTAGCAGCAAATTCCCATATGCTGCTGTGCTATGGTTGCTGGGACTACACATCAAGAACTGCTGATCTCAGGGAATAGACCATGGACCTAAACTCTTGAACCTCTTGAACCTCTTTTCCCATAAGAGATTTTTCCTGTGAGATCTTTCCTAGATCAGAACCAATTCACAATTTGTAGTCTCTGAATCTAAAGTGCACAATACAACCTGCATCTTTTCAACCCCAGAGATACTGGATAGTCATGGTACAAAGTAACAAAACACAAATGCTGGGGCCAGACTCCTTGTGTTCACAGAGTTACGTGACCTTAGGCTCCTCATTCACTACCCCCCACCTCATAATAGTGCTGTCTAAGACTATTATTATTATAAATAAGTTAACCTCTTAAGTCTCTTAGTACAATGCCTGGCATACAGTAAGTGATATTTGTGTTAACAAATACTATTGTCATCATTTTTAAAATTTTCTCATTTTGTAGTTAAAAACAGATGGTTTAATTTAAATTTCTTCAATAACTAAGCGGTTGAGCATCTGCTTTTGGCTAAGGTCGTGATCCCGGGGTCCTAGGATTGAGTCTCCCTCTGCCTATGACTCTACCTCTCTGTCTCTCTCATGAATAAATAAATAAAAATCTTTATAACAAATAAATTTCTTCAAACACTAAAGAGAACACACACTAAAAATGTTTAGTAGCCATTGATTGCTCTTTCAAAATGTATGTGTTCTTATTAAGGCCATCTATTGACCATTCACTTGCCATCAAGTATCCGGAAAAACTCCATGAAGTTAGTATGTGTAGATACCTATAGTTCTTGTTTTTCCTCTTAGATGCACATGACTATTTTTAAGTATAAAAGCAGTTCAAAATTAACTGCCACCATCCATGTGTACCATGCATATGTCTCCATTTCAGTGTTTTCCAGACTGGAATCTCCTGTTACATCTGTCTTGTGTATTATCTATCTTAATATTATTTTATATTCATTATGACTTTCATTTCACTACTGTTAACTCTGCAGGTTGCTTTGCCCTACTGTGTGTTTCCTGGCTAATTTGATTCTGGTATCAGAAACTGTATTCCACAGATGTGAGCGTGTCATAAACAAAATACTTAACACGTGCTAATACTGACCCCTTGAGACTCTCCCTGCAGCTCTCTACTTAGAGGGCCCACATTTATTGATTATGCTTACTCTACTTTGTATGGTGAGGCTTTCTTTCAGGTATTTATCCAATTAATTTATAGGCATCTATTATGTAGCTCTATAATAAATGCCTTTCTCAAAACGAAGTATGCAGTATCCTTTCATTATTTTTATCTCTTAAGTTAGGAGATACGCCAAAGAAGGCTATTACAATGTATGACATGACCTACTTTTAATAAATTCACATTTGCCACTTACTTTATTAGACACCTTTCTCCCCAGTGTTCACATTTGGACTTTTTAATTATATGCTCAGCCAAAGACTTCTAACACATGAAGGCAATTTAGGAAGCAAGGAAGTAAAGCTCTGCAGGCATTTCAAGATACAAAAATAAAGACAAAAGGAGGAAAAAAAAAATAGTATTGCAATTCTAGAAGGATTTGCCTTCCACCTTCAGACTTAAAATTGTCTTTAAGAGCCTAGGTTATTTCTAATTTTGGCCCTTAAATTACATACTACACATTCCAGACAGCCACGACAGTCTCTCTCTGCTTTTTCTTATTATTCTGATTGTTTAATGCATTGCAAATGGGAACTCTGGGACTCTAGGCTTCTTTTTCCCCCCTTGAAACCTCTAAATAATTAATTAGACTGTCGAGCTCTCACTGCTGCAAATTTCCTCTTCATGTTGGCCAGGGTGGCACACATTTATCCTTAGGCAAAGCCACAGGCTAAAGCAATTTCATATTAGCTAAACATCTTAGACTATGCCATGTTATCTCTGAGGTCATAACATGAAATAGCTCCATCCCAGTGAAAGTGGGTTGAAATCAGTAGAGCTTTCGGATAAATTTAAGGATTAAATGGGAGTTCCAAGCAAGCTGTCAGTAACTTGAAATTCAGCTCACCTGTGATTTAACAAGGCTGTACATGTTTATTTTAATAGTGCCACAGAGAAGGTCTGAGGCCCACAGTCTCACAAAACATCCTGTCTAAAATGTTCCAGGGGAACAGACATAGATGGTGGCTTATTTGTCAAGTCCCCTTCAAAATCTTAATGCTCATTATGATCCTTTTTAACCTAAAAAGAAATGCTTTAGAAAGGGTCTGAAATTACTCTCCACCTCCTTATACTCATTCTGTGATGGGCTGTAGGTAAATAATACAGGCCTCTCTGTGTAGCTTTTCCCACAAGGCAGACACAGAGGTGCTATGGGACAGTCCACTTCCTTTCTCAATAGTAGAGAATTATCACTCATGCTGCAGCACCACTCCTGAGACCAGAGAGGTGTCTGATGGCACAGAGTGGCAGTGCCCTCCGGGCAGGCCATGGAGCAACAGCAAAGGCAGCAGGAGGAAGGCAGGACTTTGGGTTTGTGTGTCCTCCCTGGTCTGTGGTTAGACAAAGGGTTCATTTTTCAGCAGTGTCTTAATCTTCCCAAACAGAATTAGAGGCTTTCTCTGTAATAGCCAACACTCTGTGTACTGTATGCTGTTCTGTGCAACAAAGATAAGCTGTTTGGTCTAACTTAAAAAGAATGCATAAAGCTCCAGTAAGCACACACCTACCAGACTCCACGAGTTTACTCTTGAATATTTGTGAAAGCACAAAACACACACAATTGGAAATGTGCCAATGTGCTCTGAAAAAAATATGGAAACTCCAGGGATTCAGTCTCCTCAGCAAAGTGATCATTTAGGGAATATGTTGGGAGAGGATGTGAATTAATTTATCCCTGTCATCCACTCCTTGTCTCTTATCCCTCTTTCCCTTCACAACTACTACGTTTGGTCACAATAGTACTGAATTCAGTTATTGAGCACTTACTGTCTGGCGAGCCCTGTGTAAGTCCTCTATAGGGTGCTTTACTTCATTAGTCATTCCAGCTATGAAATTGGAACAATTTTATAGAGAAACTGACTCGTGGAAAATAAAACACCTTACCCTAGTTAACACAGTAAGTGGGAAAAACTGGTTTACAACTCAGGACTGGTACGTGAGATGGGTTTGTAAACAGCATGATCTCACATTCTCAGTTATACCCACAGTGGGTAGTGATTGTCCACAGAGGTTCAGCGGTCCATGGCCCTGACACTAAAAGTTATTGGGTAAGCTGCTAGCTTATCTCCCTCGGCCAACTTGTTCTAAATGCCAACTTGATCTAAAAGCTAACTTGTCCTATGACTGCGGTGATGACTTGTGATCTCGAAGACAAAAACTTTGCTGGAATTTTCAAAGTTTATCCAAACACTGATAGTCTTGATCATACTGAGCACCAAAGATCTCCTACTTAAGTGCAAACAATTCTTAACATGCTGAACAAAGTGGAGCTTTTACTTTTTGGTTGATTAGTGCTAGAGGTTTTATAAAGACACAGCATTTTTTGAGCCAGAAGAGACCTAAGCAATCATCAATTCCCTTATTTTAAAGTCAAAAATCTGAGACAAAATCAGACACTGGGTAGGCTAGTTTTGGAGCTGATAGCAAAATGGAGGGTTCCTAATTGCTAGGTCAGCTTTCTTTCCACAATATCAGACAGCTTCCCATGACAAAAAATAAAGCAAGTCTTGCTGAATTATTAAATGTTGCAAGTGGATTTTCAATATGTAATTACAGCTTAGGCTCTGATTTAATTATTTGGATAATTCACTTCATATTTTCTTGGTTAATTGCTGCCATCCAGTGCACTGTATAATTCAAACAATCATAAATAGCAGCTTGAATTTTATGAAATCACCATGCCAAAATTTCTAAGTGCTTAGCACTAAACAAATATTTGCAAAGAACTATCCATTTGCTGGATATTATATTACAGATCTGCCATCACTAGCTTGAAAAAAAATGCAGTTTTCAAATGAAATTTTGCATCATCATAACAAATACTTAATTCATTTTACTTGAATAGTTTTGATATGTGTTTGATAAATATATTTATTAAAATAATGTATATTCAACAAAACGTATTTTTTTTTTGTTTAGGAGTTTGAATCCCTGCTTCCAGACTTATTAAAGAATAAGAAAAATGAAAAGAAAAATGAAATCCCTTCATGTTCATTTTTATCACAAAAACTTTACAAAGTAAAAAAAAAAAAGAGCCCTTTATATAGATGACATAAAATATTTTTAAAACGTGATCGAAAATGGTGGTGTTTGACACATTTCTACGTGGTAAAAATGAATAGAGTCTTGGCTTATATGTCTCAATTTTTTTTTCCATTGACCACTCCATGAATTATATAATACTCCATATACTTTCTCTACCATTTACTTCATTTGACTCACTGCTTTCTGTTTATTATATGATCTGTGCTTCACCAGCAAAGAAGAGACATCAGTAAGGAATAACCTTAGTTTGGTGTTCTGCACATCTGGGAGTAAACTGAAGTTGGTGATCTATCTCTTTCCTCCTTTTTTTGGTCTTTTTTATCCTATTAATCTTCTCTGTGTATAATTTAATGATAGCTGTATCATTCTTTAAACTCATTCTAGTATTAACAAATGCTCTTTATGTATCTTTATCTTACTTCTGATCAGCTTCTAAAACAAAAGAACAAGGTGGGAAGGATGAAAAGGAGAGAAGGAAGAAATGTCTCATGCATCTTTTATGAAAGGGGAAGAGAAGGTGGGGGTACGGTTAGTGATTTGAATTGTTTATTTGAATTCCCACTTAAATAAAATCTGGAAAATGCTATCAAAGACTCAACTCAAAATGTAAAAATTCCAGGCAAACCTTAGTATCTCTGCAGGTGATTAATTGCCTTAAGAAATGAAAGAGATGTCAAGACTGACAAACAACAAGCCTACCCAAGATTTGCTCAGCATGATGCTAGAATTTTGAAGAACATCCTTATCAGATCATGTAAAATCTATATCCCTGTGACTTGAGCATAAAAGTAATAAAGCAGTATGATTTAGGACATTCCTAAGAGCTACTCCTTTATTACGAACTGCCATGGTCAGCTATAATCACATTAGTACTGTCTATCGTGTATGCTATTTAATTCAAGAAAAATAAAAGCTTCCCCTAAAAAGTTCAAGTTTCTCCATATAAGGTCATCTTCTCTTGTACTGGGAAACTGGATGGAAAAGAAATAGGACCAAAAGAGGAGGCTTTCTTATCTATACATTCTCATCCCAAGATCTAGATGTCCAACATGCTGAAAGATTGGAACACAGGGCACCTGGTTGGCTCAGCGGTTGAGCATCTGTGTGCCTTTGGTTCAGGTCATGATCCCAGGGTCCTGGGATCGAGTCCCACATCAGGCTCCCCACAGGGAGCCTGCTTCTCCCTCCGCCTGTGTCTCTGCCTCTCTGTCTCCCTGTCTCTCATGAAGAAATAAAATCTTTAAAAACAAACAACAAAACCACCCAAAACAAAACAGAAAATATGCCTTGAAAAGCACCACATCTCAGAGTTCTGATCCTGAGGCACAATTCTAGTCCATGTTTGAGATGCGCAGCAGAGATGATGGGCCTGCCTCAGGCTGTTCTGCCAATATTAGGTCTATGTAACCGGGATGTGACAAAAAGACCTTACAAGTTGTACTTCATCTAGGTAATATGGGGTTGAATGTTTGAATATAACATATCCTTCCTTCCTATTCTCCTTTCTTCCTTCATCTCTTTCCTTTCTCTTCTTTCTTCCTCTCCTTTTTGATACATATAAGACATTGTCAGCAAGTTTAATTTTAGCCATAAGAGATTGTTTTTTCCTTTCTGCTTGATCCCATAATTATATTTAACCATCCCAATGGGTCTCCTTCAGGAATTCCATGAACTTGGTATTCACACATTGACACCTCTCGAAATTTGTCTCTCCTCTACCCTTAACCAGAACACACACAGTCAAATCAATCAAAAGTATTTGCCTATCTTGATCAATATTTTTTCTTGTAAATTATGTTTTAATTTAAATGCTTTCCATTTTAACTTTTCTCTCAAGATATCCAAAAATATTTAGCTTGATTTTTAATTTGAAAAAGAAAATTAAGTATGGTTAAAAAATAGAAGAGGGTTATTTTAGAGAGGAATGTAAATGCTATCAGGACACTGAGAAACAGTGAATTTTTAGTGAATACATGATGCTTTGATATTCTATACTTTTGGTCAAAAGAATTCTATTACTTTGTATATGTGTTTAGAAGACAGTGTAATTGTATGTACATTTTGGAACATGCTTTATTTTTGTCTATGTAGAGAATCAGGACATCTGCTGCCATTCAGAATAATGAATTTCTTGAGAAATTAGCAATTTAGGCAAAAAATAAAATGTGTGTAAGTTCTGGAGTTCTTCAGCTTTTCTGACAAAAAAAAAACTTAACAAATACATTCTTTTTGAAGATTTTATTCATTTATTCATGAGAGACACACAGAGAGAGGCAGAGACACAGACAGAGGGAGATGCAGGATTCATACAGGGAGCCCGATGCGGGACTCAAGCCCCAAACCTGGGATCACTCCCAGAGCCAAAGGCAAACTCTCAGCCACTGAGCCACCCAGGTGTCCCACAAAAACATTTTATAGTAAAAATTGTTAGAAGTGCAATTTGACTACTTGACATATGACTTTGAGAGCTCTGTACAAAACTCTCCAGAATGACAGAGCAGTGCAGTGTACTCTCAAATAGTTGAATGACTTGAATTATTAGATGAAATCATAAAGTACTCCTTACTAAAATGTAGACTATCTGCCAATGCCAAAATCAGATTTCATCTATTCGATGCTAAACATTTTTTTTCTTATATTAACTAGGTATTTGGTTCAAATGCCTCCAAATTCATTCTTTATCAGAGATATCAAAGTCATGACGACAATGGAGGCATGTTTTTCTTTCTACAGTAGCCAGAGGACATGGAGCCAATTCTAATAGCTAATGTCAACATATTTAAATAGAAGTTTAACAGGAAAGTGAAGGCACAGTTTAAAATATCATTTAGAATGAGATTTTTATTTTGACACATGAACATTCTTTGACTCTGGTTTTAACAGTGATGTGGTTACATGTATTTTGAGGACGCACGAACAGCCTGGTAATTATAATATACAACTTATCCTATGAAGTGTAAAAGATGAAAGACTAACGAAACAACAATCCTTTGAAGAATGTGATTTCACCCTGAAGGAGCTGTCACAGTATGTAGCACAATGCTTGGAATATAATCAGTAAAGTTTTGGGTTTTCTAAAAAATAAATTGCATTGATGTTAAGGTAAACTCCTTGATGGGGCAACTTCTCAGGGCAGGGATTAGACAATTCTGGCAGGAAGGTGTCACTTTTCTCCTGGTGCTTCTTTGGGGCTGAGAGAACTGGCCTTTACTGATCTCCTACTATGTGCCCAATCCAGAGTAAGGTTACCTTTTTGTGGTTCAATGGATGAGAGATGCTTCTAAAGCCTGGGAGAGATGTCACAGAGCCTCTTAAGGTTTTTAAAGAGTAGTGAAATTTATGGGCTGCCATAATGCAATCAACTCACGAAAAGAGGCAGGCAATCAATCACTCTGGGAGATGATAGATTATGCCTTACTGGAGAGCAATTGAGTGAGGGCTACCACTGTACTTTCATGGGAGAAGATTTGGAAAGGTTGATTTTTTAAATTATTAAGAAAATATTAAGAGCGTATGCTCTTTATTGTCTTACTATTTGTCTATCCACTTTTTATTTCCATTTAAATGCACAGATGAGAATAAAGGATTTTTAGAGGCCTCTTATTGTGTGCCAGTCTTTGATATAAAGACTTTACATACATTATGTAATTTAACTCCCTCATTAGTTCAAGTCATTGTTGTTGTTGTAATTGTGGTTGTTTAGATAAAGAATTAATTGTTCAGGTTACATAGCAAATGGATCTAGGATTTGAACCAATGCAATCTACCTCCAGAACCCGGCACCTACCCAGCCTGCATTTATAATATATAATTATCTTTCCTTTGTATCTACTCTCATTTCTCCACCTATTGATGATACATGTCTAAACTCTGATAAAACCTTATATTTATAAAGAAGTTACGACATAATACCTTCCATAACATTTCTAAATATATTCTGTATAAAAATGTATGTAAATGTGTGTATAGATATGCATGTTTGGGTATATACATGATGTATATACTGAAGAAAAATACAGATACTTGTGCCAAATTTGGCTGGATAGTATTTCAAGACAAGAGTATATTTTAATAATCATTTCACTGGATCTCATATCTGTTATGGGCTGAATTGTACCCCCCCTACATTCATATGTTGAAGCCGTAACTCCTAATAGAGAGAACATCTCTAAGGAGATAATTAAGGTTAAATGAGGTCAGAAGAGTGGACTCTAATCCAAAAGGTCTTTATAAAATGAGGAAGACCCCAGGAGTGTGCACACAGAGATAAAGCCATATGAGGACACAGGGAAAAGCAGCCATCTGCAAGCCCAGGAGAGAGGTGTCAGGAGAACCCAAACCTGCTAACATCTTGATCTTAAACTTTTAGACTCCAGAACTCTGAGAACATAAATTTCTTTTGTTTAGTCACTCAGTAAGGGGTACTTTGTTATGGTAGCACCAGCAGACTAATACAGTATCCCATTACAATAAATGCTTTCTATAAAATTGTTATTTGACAGATATTTGCTAATTGCACATGAAGATCATAGTGGGTTAAAGTGGACACATTTTTACCACAAATAGATCAGTTTAGAACAATCTTATCTGTGTGATGTACAGAGTACAGGGTAGTACTCTGAAGCCAGGTCCAAACTAAAAAATACTGTGCTGTAGATGTTGATTATATTTGCACTGTCACGAATAAGCATATCTGTCATCTCTAACCAATTTTAAAGATAACACGGCTTAGTTTCCATCCTAACATGAAAAGTATCTGTCATTAAAGATGTCAATTTTCCACTGACTTCTGTGTTCAACAAAGACCTACAGCAAGCCCAGAACCTAAAAGAGTCAAACTGCTGATAAAAGGTTCTGGTGTGTTAATCTTCTGAAATTAAGAGATTTGAGGGCTCCTTGTTTACTCCAGATGATAGCCTACTATAGTGATAGCCACCTTTATCCTACAGATTTTGATGAAAATGAATATAATCCTAAAGGATTTCATTTGGCTTTCATGATTACATGCAATTTGAAAGTTAAAGTTCCATTAAAATCACACTTAATGGGAAAATAGATTTATCACGATAAAGATCCCAAGGGTTTTTCCCAGGTCCTGGTCTCTCTTTCACTCTCTCCAAGATTGCCACATCTAATCCATGAATCAGACAATATTATCCTTAGTTATATTCCTATTCTAACACTAGACTTATATATTGAACTTTCTAAATAACATTTCTGCTTTGAAGGTAGAGGCGATGTGAACAATTTTTCCCCAAGGTGAACTCTTCATTGTATCCATCATCACCAATATCTACTTACTAAACTTCACCCTATTTTCCCCTATTTTAGAAAGTAGTACTCATATCTGTCCAGTTGCTCAAGCCAAAAACATTGTCATCTTTAACTGATCCTCCCCTCTCTTACCCAATCCACTTAATTTTCACCTGTCATTTCTACTCCCTGAAGAAAACTAATGAATGGAAGGTTATGACCCTCTTCCCCCCCCCCCCAAAAAAAAAGTATAAATCACTGACAAGAATGTAGATTATTTATAGATTTGATTAAATTATATAATGGCCCTCTGATAGACTAGAACTAAAGGCAAATACATTAAAATGAAATGGAATAGAGAATCCTGGAGCTAGAGCACGTCAGAGCAGAAAGGCAAGGAGTAGGGAAGGAGGGATGGAACTGCAAAGGAGTCCTGTACGCTGGGTGTCGTAAGCAGTGAAGCAGTAGAATGGAGAATCGAAAACTGAAAACTTCACAAGATTTATATGTTCTGGAGACATTTCATGGTAATAACTAAAAATGTAAAGTCTTTAAAAGAAATTAGTATCATCTTAAGATATATTTTATTGATACCATTAGGGCACCATAAACTTTTAAGATATGTTTTTACATGTCAATACGATGGACTTCAGTCAAACGGATATATCCCATCCTAATGTGCCAGAGCACCTAGCAAAGAACTCACAAGTCAAGCATTGAAAAAAATCTTACAAAGCTGTTTTGTTTGTTTTCTTTTGCTTTTTAAAAAATGTTACCTCAGTATTTTTATCTAAACAGTCGTCTTAAAAAGCTCTTAAAAGTGTCGTTTCCACCAAGAGATGACGCCAGAGGACGCAGCACAGAGCTGTGAATTCAGACTTCGGCATATGCAAGACGGCAAAGCGCCTCCTACTCCGGGCGCTGTCCTAAGAAGCTTCTCCAAAAAGAAGAAAAAGAGGAAGAAAAAAAGCTTGTTCCACTCGCAGATATGTTCAGCCTTAAAAAGCATGTATTTCAGAATCCGTTGCCGCCCCCTCGGGGCTATCTACAGCTCTGCGCCATCTGCACCCACCCCGCGCCCTCCTGCACGCCCCTGCAGCCGCCGCCTCCCACCTGCCCCTCATCCTCCCCCCCCATCCTCTCCGCCCCCACCATCCCCGGCCCCCATCCTCCCGGCCCCCCTTCCCCCACGCTCACCGGCCCCTCCCACCTGCCCCCATCCTCCCCCTCCCCATCCTTCCCTCCCCATCCTCTCCGCCCCCACCCTCCCCCTCCCCCATCCTCTCCGCCCCCACCCTCCCCCTCCCCCATCCTCCCCGCCCCCATCCTCTCCCTCCCCCATCCTCCCCTCCCCCATCCTCCCGGCCCCGCTTCCCCCACGCTCACCGGCCCCTCCCCTTGTCCCCTCTCCCTCCCCCATCCTCCTCGCCCTCATCCTCCCGGCCCCCTTCCCCCATGCTCACCGGCCCCTCCCACCTGCCCACCAGCCCCCTCCCCCTTGTCCCCTCTCCCTCCCCCATCCTCCCCTCCCCATCCTTCCGGCCCCGCTTCCCCCACGCTCACCGGCCCCTCCCCTTGTCCCCTCTCCCTCCCCCATCCTCCCCGGCCCCCATCCTCCCGGGCCCCCTTCCCCCATGCTCACCGGCCCCTCCCACCTGCCCACCAGCCCCCTCCCCCTTGTCCCCTCTCCCTCCCCCATCCTCCCCCATCCTCCCCTCCCCCATCCTCCTCGCCCTCATCCTCCCGGCCCCCTTCCCCCATGCTCACCGGCCCCTCCCCTTGTCCCC
Source organism: Canis lupus dingo (assembly GCF_003254725.2). Classification (NCBI taxonomy): domain Eukaryota; kingdom Metazoa; phylum Chordata; class Mammalia; order Carnivora; family Canidae; genus Canis; species Canis lupus. Next base: position 2,733,215 of record NC_064273.1, read on the forward strand.
TCTCCCTCCCCCATCCTTCCTCCCTCCCCCTCCCCCGTCCTCCTGTCCCCCCTCCCCCCCAGGAGCAAACCCAGCCACGTCCAACCGGACGGAGCCCAGGGCAGGGGCGCGGAGGGGCGGGCACGCTGGGACCGTCAGCAGCGGCCTCGAGGTGGCGCCGACAGTTCCCGACGAGCGTCCCGGTGACAGGGCTGTACCCGACCCACGGCCTGGGACCCCGGGACCCCGGGACCCTGACACGCAGGCCCACGGCGTGCAGCTTCAGCCCCCCCAGCCGCTCGCCGGTCTCTGCCCCTAACCTGCGGCGGACGAGGGCGCAGCTGCAGGCGGCCGGGAGCGCTGGGCCCCGGGGGGGGGGGGGGGAGGCCCGGCAGGAGCCGCGGGCACCGGGGGGCCAGGAGGGAACAGCGCAGGAAAGCGGTTGGGCGCCTCCCAGGCTGCGCTGAGGGGCGGGGCGGCCGCCTGGCCCAGGCTCTGAGGCCGCCGCGTCCTGCACCGCCCGGGCCCCCCACGCGCCCCGCGCCCCACGCCCCCCCACCCCGGGGAGCGTTTGCCGGATGCCGGATTAAACATTGGAATATCCCAACAGATCTGGCGCGCCCTGGGGCTCGCTAACAAAGAAAGAGCTTCCGCTTTCACATATGACGATGTAAGCTTTGGTTTGGGTCAGGCTGTTGCCACGGGGTTCCGAGTGCGAGTCGTGCGGGGCCGCTGGCGTTTGTGGCCACTGCCGCGGTCCTGGAAGCCCGAGTCTACGTGCATCTCAGCGGCGGGCTGGGAATCCCTGCGGAGGCAACGGCGTGGTAAAGCCGGAGGAAGATGATGCCATCCAATGGCTCGTGCGTACCCAGTTCCTGCTTCACAGCAGCCAGTGTTATTTTATATAAAATCAGGGAATGAAATTATTAAAGGAAGTTTGCAGTCTATCTTACCTGAATTACGATATCGCTCAACTTAACTTATGATCCTGTCATGTTAAAATAGGAGTGAGCCACACTCACTGAACAGTGTGATGAGTATACTTGTGGAAAGAAAGGCATTTTTTTTTCTCAAATTAACAGGGCGCTACTTCTCTCTCCCTCACACACACGTGCACACACACCTACATGTACTTTTACTATCATCACTTTGCAGTTTACGATCACATAACATTTTAACAGATTCTACTCCATACGTCACATCAATCTAACAGAACTCAGAATCACATTTGCTGAGACGATAGCAAAATCTATTCTGCGCATCTAAATTTTTTCGAACTTATTTGTTTGGGAGAGAGAGTGCATAAGCAGGCGAAGGGGCAGCAGGAGAGAGAGGATCTCAAGCAGACGTCCACTGGGCTTGGAGCCCAACGAGGGGCTTGAGCCCACAACCCTGAGATCATGACCTGAGCCAGAATCAAGACGGTCGCTTACCCGACTGAGCCACCCAGGTGCCCCTAATCACCGAATTTGTAGCATTGTTCTAGCAATGCTAGTATATACCAAGGTAGATAATGCTATACGCACTGAATACTCTGAAATCTTTTAAATGCTTGTAAAAAAAAGTCATAGTGTTAGTAATTTCAACCTTCCAATGTTAGAATATGTACAATTCTGCTTAATTTAAGACACCTATCATCCCTTGAATGAACACTACATTAATAACATTAATAAACATTGTGAGAACCAAGCTTACCCTTTCTCTCATTATACAACTATTTTATTAAATATTTAAACAAATCTTAGAAATGTAAAAAGTTATTTATATAATATTTTACGTAACAAACTCCTCATGAGATACGGGAATATTAAAATTTCAAAAGTACAGTCACAGTAAGTGGTAGGCGAGGCATGAAGATAAATCAAATCCTATTTTTTGCCATGCTGTGAAAAGACTGCTGGCTTTTAATCATCCTGATGTGCCATATGTAAATTCCATCAAAAAAGAAGTTTGGTAAATGTTATATTACAAAACCACAGGAAGCAAAGCTATTAATAAACATCAATTAAAATATATACCATGGTCTAAAGTCATTAATAATATTCTACTAATCTGGCTATACATATCTTTCATATTTACTCAATCGTTCCCCTACTTTTTATGCAAACAACAGTCTCAGAATTACCAGATGTCTGTCTACATATTCCTACTTAACTCAAGGTCACTACAAAGTTCTGCAGTAAAAGAACTACAAAAGCTCCTTATTAATCAATCCAGTGAAAAGAAAATACAAGGAGAAACAGCTTCAGATAAATATCTTATAAAATTGATGCGATCAATGAGGAAAAAGAAGCATTCTTGCCGAGCCTGGAAAGAAAAAGTATTACTCAATCTAACAAAAAATAAATAAATACATAATAAAGGTATCCCCAAAAAGGCCAATTCTGAACACAAACTTTGATTAAAAAACAAAAAGAATATTTAGCGAAGGCATGTCAAGCTAATCACCGTGATTTATTATATTGTCTTTTCTATTGGGCTAGTTGGTGTTCCTTTGAGTTTGCCGTTCCTAATGAATCCCGATATGTTATTCTTTCTTTTATTTGAATATTCTTCACTTAACCAATCCTCTATTGGCTTTTCTTGCATCCTTATCATTTTTCCTTGAATTAGTGTTTCCCTTACATCATAAAATATCTGTTTTGCCTTCTAGATACGCCAGGACTTCCCAGTGGTCTGAGAGGCTGCTTCACCATGATACTCTTATTTCCCATGGCTTGCTAGGACAAACAAGAGTCCCTAAGTTTTGCTCTCTTTAATAAACCATCCAGCTATGCCACAAGGACCCCATGATGACACAAGTCTACAGCCCTAAAATATCATTCCGTCTACACACAGCGTTAGCACGCCATAGCCAACTGACCCAACCGTCACTCTGCCCGAGGGTTCCTTTTTCCACCTTGCCATGCTAATTTCCCTTCTGCGCTTCCAGGAATAAATGCTGGCCTGCAGGGTCCTGCTGCACATTTCCCCTTCCCTTAAAGCTGAGAGAGAACAGTGGACAGAAGGAACGGGAGCTGCTTTGAAAGAGGAAATATGGCATCCTACCAGGGAGACACACAGCACCGAATATCGCAGGGTAGACAACATAATTATCCTTATCATTCCCCATGACCAGCGGCAATGACAAGAGGAAACAAACTCCTTCAAAGGGGATGGCATCATGTAAGGCACGAGGAATTGCACAAAGGATACTTGCAAAGCAATGTTTTATTTATATTGTACCTCAGACTTGCAAACAGAAATTGCCTAATTCACAAACTATTGCAAACCACATAGAAAGTGGAATCAACATTCCCAGATGTCTGTTTTAGATGGACAGTTGCATTATAGAGTGTTTGTTACTTAGGGCCCACGGAGGGGTTGGTTGCAGTGTTCCACATCTCCAACATATCCAGTATTCGTATGTGCATAAAGTGAATCCTGTCATACCTGTCTTTTGATTAGGAGAAATTTAATGCTTCAGCTCTTTGTAATGTTTGTTGTTTTGTTAGAACTGGTGTGTAGATTGAATGGCAGGTGACATTTCATAAGATTTAAATAAGGTAAGAAATTAATCAAATTAACATACTGCTTTTCTAAAGTATAATGAGTCATTTGCATATAAAGTGCAATGGAGTCTGTAAATACAAAATGAACTTCAAATTACTGAGGAACATCGTGAACTGCATTTGTTGCATATTATAAAACAGACATGAAGAAAGAGTCTTGTAAATATTCCCAACTCCAAACTGATTTATGATACATTTTGTGGTTGTAATGGTAGGCTTAGATGCTGTAATATCCAGCATTCCTTGTTTCTGGAGAATTTATGACTTCAATTTGACATAAATAGTGATAGTAGCCATTCCTTGCAATCATTTTCCTACCTGTATCTGAAAAGGTTCTTTAGACTCTGTAAGGAGAGCCCAAGATAAGGACCTTGAAACATATTTATGCAAAACATAAATTACATAAAAATTAAAAGAATGGAAAGCAAAAGTCAAGAGCTACTCATTTTTATAGCTCTCAAAAATGTACTTTAGACAATGGTCTTGTTCAGAGTTCAGCAGACATCTTTTGCAAAAAGCCAGACAGTGCATATTTTAGGCTCCGTGGGAGACACTATTATCTGTCACAACTACTCAACATTGTCTTTGTAGAGTAAAGCACTCATACGTAACACTTAAATCGATAGGCATGGCTGTGTTCCCATTAAATTTTATTCATAGTAACAGGCAGTGGGCCAGATTTGACTAATGGGCCGTAGTTTACCAACATACCTGGTCTGGAACAGCGCTGTTCAATAGCACTTTCTCTGATTATGGAAATAGTTTATATCTACTTGTGGCTATTGAAATATGGCTAGTATGACAGAAACTAAATTTTTAATACATTTTAGTTAATTTAAATTCACATTTAAATAGCTATATGTGATGATGCCTACTAAATTGAACAGTACCTATGTAGATGTGTTTTTGATAGTAAACAGTTGAATAACAAGAGTTATAGGAAACATTAATCTTCCAAGACAATGGATTGTTTAAGAATCAAATATCAAAAATGCTTAAATAGAAATAAATTCAGTATTTTCCTAGGTGGATAGCGAAGATCCCCCCCTCCCCACACCCGAGGAACACAAAAAAGAAAATATCAACATATGGTACACATCTGAATAAATACGGAGATTTCAAATTTGCTAGGTTTGAACTCCAATTTATCATTTTGCATCTTAGCTTCTTTGACGGTGGCATTTTTAAAAATGATAGGCTGAGAATATTTTACAATAGTAAAAGAGAATTGAAAAAAGGGAGATTTCCAGTCTATCTGTAAAAGGTTTTGCTCTTGTCCTAGAATTTAAGGACTTATTCCAAATTAAATAAAAATCAATGACCAGAATTTAAACTAACTTTCTGGGAGTCCAGATGGCCTCCATGGTGCATGGCTTCTGATCTGGCTTAAGATCAAATCACCTTCTGCTTCTTGTTCTGTCTCTAAGCTGGCCCTTGATTATAGCTAATGACCCTCAGTTGTAATAATTCCTTAACATACTATTTATTTTATTTCTGTTTGGATTCACAGGGCTTTACTTTTTCAGAGGAAAGCATCTGAAATAAGCACCATGATTCTGTTTGAACAACAACAAAAAAGATGACCGAATTTGTTTGTTTGTTTGTTTGTTTGTTTGTTTGAAATGGTTGTGATGTCTTGTCCTGGCTCATGCCACTTGTTATCTGAATAAAATTCATACAAGCCAAATTTTCATTTATACCTAAATTTGATGAAATCTCAGCAAAACTGTTTTGCTGAAGCTGTATTTTTGCTTCCTTCAAAAATATTGTTGAAATTAGTTTTCAGTTAGGTGTCAATGTTGGACATTTTTAAGTATGTAAGTTTCTCTTATGAGTTAATCAAGCTCACCCTTGTACTATAGAGTACTGCATCGGAAAAGACTACCTGTATTCTCTTTTGGTCATCAGAGGATAGGAAATACATGGTATGCTTATAAAGGAACTATACAGACCAAGTTGCCTAGGTGACTCATTCAGATATGGCCAAAATGCAAAGAACCAGCTGCCCTGGGATTTTTTATTTCTGCCAATTTTCTTGAAGACCCAATTAAATCTACAGTTTCCAGATATTTGCCACCAAACATTGATGCCTCTATGTTTAAAATCATAAAGTAGTCTTTACATGGGTAAAGATTATGAGCATAAGTAACCAGAGCAGAATGGAGTTAAGTAATGGAGAGCAGTAGTTCAAAAACAGTGATTTACTCAACTGGAGTATTTAAAGATATTTAAAATGCAAATAGTCCTTGAAATGCATTTCTAATTTAAAGAAAGAACAAAAGATGAAAATTGTACTCTAAGGGACAGGGATGGCATACATATGCTTATGAATAATGCTTTTATCAATTTCATGAATTTCAAGCCAACAGTCATAATTACTTATTATAGTTAAAAAGGCAAAAATACTGGCTGTAGTTTCTTCAGTATTAACATCAAAACACTGCCTACATTGTTACCTCTTTTTATTTTTGTCATTTATAAAATATTAAAACATAATCAAGTACCATTTATAAATCAATGGAACAATAATAATCACAGAAATGGAAGACTGACTTAATGAAAAATGGCTACTTTGTTTCATTTCGTATATATTTTTCTGCCTGACTTCTTCTTTAGAGATCTTCTTTAGAGATCATGGCTATGTCTTTGGATTGGGGGTTGGGGGGGAGAGTGGTTGAACTCTTTCTTTTATTATTAAATTTTTAACATTTTTTTTTACTTTTTAGAGAGGAAGAGAGAACGTGTGTGCACAATTGGGACAGGGACAGAGGAAGAGGGAAAGAGAGAATATTAAGTAGATTCTCTCACTTCACTGAGCCACCCTGGCACCCCTGGAACACTTTCTTTATGAGTATTTTCTTAACTATCTTTACTGGATATAACATTTTGAGAGGAGGTAATGAAAAATTAGACCAGGAAAGCCAGAGTTACAAATAAACACAGTAAACACACTCTCACAACTGTTAACAGTTACTTATATTAAAAATATCCCTCTGAGTAAAATATGGCAATCATTTTCATTATTTTACAATCCCTTAATCTCTTTTGTTTGTCTTCATACTCATTATTCAAATGTTAAATCATCCTCAGACCCTGAAATATCAGGATTTCTAAATACTTTATCAGAATTTAGATTGCCAAAAAATGAGCTGCTTAAAACAGAAACCACCACTACCAACAACTTAAACATTTTTCACATCTTGTTGGTTCTCATCTTCAGAGGTGAGTGAAAGCTACAATTATTTTCCAAATTACTAAAATCAAGAAAGTAGACACCATATTTAGTCATGAGCTTGCTGGGAGAATAAAAAGAAATGGATGAAATAATGACCAATGAGAAAAAAAAATTCAGAAGCTGCTTCTTACAAGACAATCATGATTTTAGTGGAAAAATGCCCAATGAATAGAGTTCGATATAAAAATCAGTACCAGGTCTCAAATGAAAAGAGAAGGAAACTGACACATAGTAATCTAGAAGATTTACACACTTATTCTCAAAATGTTCTGATGAAGAGGGTATTTGTATATCCATGTTACTGAGAAGGTTGTCTGAGTTTCAAGAATATTGAAGAAACCTCCTGAAGTCAAACGGTAACTGAGTTTTTTTTTTTTTAACATATACCGATTTGATTATGAAACACACAATATTTCGCAAGGACAAAGTCTACCTTCTATTAACACATTGCCTTATTAATAATTATTTATAAGTTGCCTTTATGAGTCAGACTCTGCCTGGTGCAGAGATTATGATGATAAACAAGAATGAAATGGTCTCTGACCCCATAAGAGTTTACCAGGTGGCGGGAAAAATCATGACACAAATGAATGCAATTAAATGTGTAATTACATATTTTGATAAATGCTATGAAGGAGAAAAATAGAGAGTTACCAGAAAGAATAAGAGAGGTATGTAATATATAAGATATTGGGACTCAGAGAGGGCATTTCTAAGTACTACTTGGACAGAGATTTGAAGGTAAATTAACCAGGAGGAGACTGAGAATGAATATCACAGATAAAAGGAACGATGCCATGTAATACCATTCCATGAGGGGAAAAATGCATTGCAAAAGCTGAGAAAAGGTCAGGGTGGAGTGAAGTGAATGGGGAGGAGTTCCACATGAGATTGCAGTCACAGCAGGAGGTCCCAGAGAACAAGGTGAGACATGCTTTAATGCATTAATTTCATGCAATCACTAAACTGTTTGAACAGGAAAAAACAACAACAACAACAACAAATCATTATTATCATGCACTGAATGTCTGTGTGCACCCCGTAAATTCATATGTTGAAGCTCTAACCTTCAATGTGATGGTATTTGGGTCTCTGGGGGAGGTAATTAGGTTTGGATAAGGTCAAGGCAGTAGGCCCTCATGATGGGATTAATGTCTTTATAAAAAGAGGAAGAGAGCAGAGCTTGAGATTTTTGCCATGTGAGGAGATGACAAGAAGGTGGATGTTTCTAAGCCAGGAAGAGAGCCCTCATGAGGTAATCAAATTAGCTGGTACCTTGCTCTTGAACCTCCAAGCCCCCAGAACTATGAGAATAGATCCCCTTTGTTAAAGACACCCAGGCTGTGTTATTTTGTTATACCAGCCCTAGCTAAGGGAATGGTCTAAACCATAGCTTATGGTTTGAAAGAATAATCTTTAGCAATTAGAATTTAACATTAATTGAACAACATACGGAAAGAGCAACAAAGTGTCACATATACCAGGGATTAAATAAATTACCTGCTGAATAAATTGATGGATACAAGACAAGACTGGCAGCACTCTGTGCTCTGGCCCAAAGAATAGCATCTGCATCTAAATGCCACTCCATCTACTGCTTCCCTATTTCACCACGTTTGAGGAAGCCACAGAAATGTAAGGTTGTCAACTAACTATAAGTAGAAATTACAGGTGTGCTTAGGAAATGCCTAATCACTGCCTGCTCAAAATACCATTCCTTTCAGCTAGTTCTGAAGAATGACTCAATCAGAAATTTCAGGTTTCAACTTAAGATTTCCTTTCTTTATCTTTGGAAATAGAAAAGACAACACAATACAAACTCTGACTTTATACCTGACCTTGAATAAGCTATTCCACTTTAATAACTTCATTTGTAAAATGGCACAATAATACTTTCTTGACAGGGTGGTTGGATGAATAAGTGATATATGTAAAGTTCTGCTATGCTTGAAATGTATTTATTTTAAAATACATACAAAATGGGGATGCTTGGGGGGCTCAGCGGTTGAGCATCTGCCTTCAGCCCAGGGCACGATCCCGGGGTCCTGGGATCGAGTCCCACATCAGGCTTCCTGTGAGGATCCTGCTTCTCCCTCTGCCTGTGTCTCTGCCTCTTTCTCTCTCTGTGTCTTTCATGAATAAATAAGTAGAATCTTTAAAAAAAATACATACAAAAGCTATTTCTCTGGTTTGATTGTATAACTTAAACAAGTAGAAAGATTTTGAAAGTAAATATCATTTCTAACCATGTTAAGGGAATCATTTTGTTTTATATTTGTTACTTTGTTTTGTTCTCCCTGAGAAAGACTTATAAGAAGAAAATAAATGATGTTTATTTAGAAATATTCTCTAGAATATCTAGAGCTGTTCTAGATTGGGGTAAGTATGGGAGGAGGACACGGCAGGAAAGTCACCAATATTGGTATTTTGCTGCTGGCGTACTTTTGCCTATACAAATCTTTATTTGTGCTACTGTACCAGTCATGGTCACGACAATCTAGTAATAGTAGCATTAGGTGTAGCCGTAGTCAGACCTAAAGTTTACAAGATGACTATTAAATGTCGGGCCCTCTTCTAAGCATAAAACTCATAGGTAAGTATATAAATTATTTGCATTTTCTACTAAGAATGTTGAAACACAATGAGGTTAAGCAATTTGTCAACTGTCACACAGTTATTTTTAGAAAAGCTGGACTTGGAACCCAGGAAGTTTACTCCAGGTTCTGAGCTCTTAACCACTAGCCATAAAGAGAAAGAAAGATGTTACATGTGCAGGAGTATGCTAATGTTTCCCCAAAATTACTCTAGAATTAAGTTACTTTGGGATTTTCTCCACAGAGGAGCATGGGCCAGGATGGCAGCAAACTGATGTGTGGCACTTAGGGGGGACCTTCACTAATTACAACAGGAAGGTGACAGAAGAGGTTCCTGAGCAAAGCCACATGAAAAAAGTGACAAGACAGGTTCCTGAGAGGTTGGCCTATGGAAAAATGTGTGAACTTGAAAGGTGATACAAAGGTGAATTTCTGTGCTTGTGAGATTGTGGCAAAAATGGCACATGTCTCTGAAATGCAGATAGGAGACAGGGAATCATAGAAATAGAGTCTCAAAGATTGTATATGAGAAATGGACTGTTAAAACATTTTACTAAAGAATATTTGACAAAAAGGGAGATGAACTCAAAAGAGAATAAAAGAAAATGTCACACTGAAAGAGCAGAAAATACTACTACGAGGGAAAAAAATGTAATCTTCACTATAATGATTCAGAGTGCTTCTAATGCAAAACAGTTTAAAATACTACCATAAAATAGTAGCATGTGATTTTAACAGTGGTTATGACATTTGCCAGACCTCCGGAATGCTGTTTTTTTGACATTGTCAATTTGTATTGTTCATGACAGAAACTTATATCATAAAGAATAACCAAAACATGCAGAATCATAAACTGTAAGAATTGGTAACTGTCTCCTCCCAGAGATGTTTTGATATTTTTCAGGCTTTAGCTAAGAGTCTTTGGAGAGTGCCATAGCCAAAAACAGTAATTTTAAGGAAAACAATAACAGCGCAACATATTAATTTTGTATATGAAATTAAGTTCACTTACTGAAAATAGCATTTTGATTATTTATTATGATGTGGAATTTAGGGAAGTAGCAGTACATAACTATAGATTCCAAAGAATTTTAGATATATTTAGTGCATGAAATAGCAAATGCTAGAGTGTTATTTTTGAAAATCCTGGTATAGATTCATATTCCTAAAAGTAAAATGTTAGTATAAATTATTTTATGAAAAGGAGGCTTAAACTACAGAAATACGTGAGAAAAAAGCATAGATCAAAACTGAACTGGGTTTAGGGCTCCTACGTAGCTCAGGTGGTTAAGTGTCTGAGTCCTAGTTTCAGCTCAGGTCATGATCTCAGGGTCGAGAGGTTGAGCCCTCTGTGTTCAATGTAGAATCTTCTTGAGATTCTCTCCCTCTCTCTCTCTGCACCCCCACCATACTCACACTCAAAAATAAATAAAATCTTTAAAAAAAAAAAAACTGAACTGGGTTCAAATCCTATAGGAAATGCTTGCTCATTTTGTACAGTCAGATGTAATTACCTACCTAATGGGAATTCAGTTTCCTTAGCTATAAAACAGGGGTAGTTATTTTTATAGACTTTTGAGATGGTAAATTATAATATATGCTGGAATCTTGCATATCTTGGGCATTAAAGTTTATGTAAGTTCATGTAAATTGATACGGAATCATACCTATTTCAATGGAGAAAAAAACAAGCATTTTAGATTATCTATTATAAACTCCACAGTGAGCTTGGTGTTTTGATCTTCAGTATAATCTTGCAATCTTGGAATCATTAATTTGGTTTTTCACATGAGAAAAATGAATCTAAGATAGGCTATGTCATTTGTTCAGGGTCACAGAGCTCTATTCCTGGATTTTAATCCAGGTCATCTGATTTCAAGTCCTGTGTTTTTCCTATTATATCACATTACTATACAGCATTACATCTTTGTTGTCTTTTGTCTTAAATAGATTTCCATACTTCCTAGTACAAAAAAGTCTGGGATGTGAGCATCTAAAGTTTGTGTCTTCCTGTGTGTGTGCATGTGTAAGAGAGAATGAGAGAGAAAGAGGAGGGAAAAAGGGAGGAAGATATCTTCCCATGGGGTTCCAAATTTCTGCTAGAGCACTAACAATGTGCTATAATTTACATGGAGAATTACTTTGTTCTTAATTTATTTTAGATGGCCAAAATGCATTAAGGACCAAATATACCTTCTCATTGAAACAAACAAAATATGTTAAATAGCAGTTCACAAAATACCGTTTACAGACAGTGAATAAAGGACAGTGAGCCCTGGAAGATGGAAAACAGACAAGGTGAACCCTTAAAATGCTCCATTTTACTTTATTGAGAATTTCCATGTTTCCCTGCAGGGATAGGAAACCCAAGAGGAGCCTGGCTGACTCCCAAGGCAGCCATAGCTTTTAAAACAGAGTGCTAGAGAAAAGAAATAATTAGATTTTTGAACAAAAAATAATAACAATATAGTGTGAAGTTTAGAAATATGTAAAAGTAAAATGTGTAGCAATAATGGCATAAAAGTTGAGAGAGAAATAGAAGAATATAATTAAGGCTCTTTTTCTCTATGCAAAGTGATAATATATCTTGGAAATAGAGCATGGTGGGTTAAAGATGTAAACTACACACCCTAAGCAATTACTAAAATAATAAAAATAAACAGCTACTAATAATAAGCCAGAAAGAGGAAAAACATGGAACCATAAAAATATTCAATTCTTTAAAAAGAAATAAAAAAGGAAAAGGAGAACAAATTAAAATAAATGAAAAGAAATAGAAAGATGATATCTTTAAAAGTCACCAAATCAGTGATCACATTAAATACAAATGACTGAAAGGTAAAAATTGCCCCCCATTAAAAGACAAAGACTATCATATTGGGGAAAAAGTAAGACCTAATGAAATGCTTCCTACTAAAAATATACTTTGAAGAAAAAGATACAAATAGATGGGTACACTTGGCTGGCTTAGTGGGTAGAGCATACAACTCTTCATCTTGGGGTCATGAGTTCAAAACCCATCTTGGGGGTAGAGTTTACTAAAAATAGTAATAATAAGAACAGATTTTAAAAAATAATCATTAAGAAAAACGATACAAATAGATTAAAAGTAGAAGGATGAAATAAGACTTAAAATACTGACATTGATAAAAAGAAACCTAGAAATTGCCACACCCAAAAGAATCCTCAGCCTGCCTGACTGCTAAATGTATCATCGTACCCTGGATGGTATGAGAAATGGAAAAATGACATTCAGTTAAAAATGAGGACCTGAATAAAGTATGGGTTTTAGTCAATACTAACCTACTATTGTTGGTTTATTGATGGTAAAAAAGGTATTATGTTCATAGTGAATATAAGTAAAAGGGGAAACAATGTAGGGTTGATGTAGCCTCTCTATACTATCTTTATAATTTTAGATTTACAAATCCAAAACTGTCAAATCTCAACCTAATTCTAAAAAAAATTAAAGATAGAAATCATAAAGTTTCTATATTGATGTCAGAAAATCTAGACTTGAGAACAATGACTATTATAGGAAATGAAGAATTTCATTTTTAAAGATAAAGGCATCAATTCATCAGGAGGATATAAAAATGCTAAACAGTTATGCGTAAAATAGCGTAAGTTCAAATACATGGAACAAAACTGATGCAACTGCAAGGAAAAAGAAATCCACAAACATAGTCTGAGATTTCAAAAACCCTTGCTATAGATTATTTGTGCCCTGTGCTGCAAATGTTGAAATTCTAACGCCCAATATGATGCTACTAGGAAGTGGAACCTTTGGAAGGTGGTAAGGTCTTGAGGGTAAACTTTGTGATTTGGTTACTGCCTGTATCAAATAGACCCCAGAAAGCCTTCTGCCCCTTCTGCCAACGGGAAGACACAGCAAAGAGATGTCCATCTATGAAACAGGAAGACCCTCAGCAAGACAAAACATCTGCTAGAACCTTGATCTTAAAATTCCCTGCCTCTAGAACCGTGAGAAATAAATTTCTGTAGCTTACAGGACACAAATGATATGATATCCTGTTAGAGAAGCCCAAGCAGACTAAGAAAACCCTTTTATTAATAATTGATAAAAGAAGTAGACATAATATTAGTAAGATATAGCAAATCTGAACCATTCTATTAGCCAATGTAACCTGACTGACATTTTTGGAGCATTCCACCCAACACATTCTTCCCAAGTTCACACACACCATTCACCAGGATAAAACATACTAGCCCATAGAATAAACTTTAACTAATTTAAAATTATTCAAGTCATACAAAGTACACTCTCTGAACAATGGAATTACAGAAAATGAAAAATAGGATGTTTTCTTCATAATCTTCAAATACTGGAAACAACATACATCTAAATAATTAAATGCAAGGGAAAAACAACATATGACAATTTGCGAAATGCTGCCAAAGCTGTACTTAGAAGGGGTGTTATAACACTAATTACCTGTATTAGGAAAAAAAATTATCAAATTAATGGCATCATGTTCCACCTAAGAAACTACAAAAGAGGAGCAAGTTACATTCAAAGTAAAGACGAACAAAAGGAATAATAAAGATCAGAATGGAAATTAATAAAACAGAAAAAAAAAGCAATTAAAAATTAATGAAACAAAAAGCTCTATAAAATCAGTCAACCCCTGGTCAATACTATTGTGGAGGTGGTAACTCACAAAGGAAAGGGCTAGTTTTCTAGTTTTGTGAGAGGCAGTTTCTTATGGGTGATCTTCATAGCGTTTGGTGATTTCCTCATAACCTGATGGTCTTTCTATCCTTTGGTATTCAAAAATCAATGGCCTCCTTAAATTACGTCTATTCCTAATTAATTAATAATACAGTAAATATATTTCTTATCTGATCAACTTAGAAATAAGCAGTTTAATTTTCTTGTTGGGCTATGGTGTATATAGGCACCAGTGCTCATTTCCTGCTTATCTACAAATAGATTTTTAAAAATTTTATCTTACTTATTTCATTTTTTCTCTCTGGGGTCATACCTTTCCCCAGTACAGATCCAGTACCTTCCTATGCTCTAATGCTTCTCCAGAAAAAGAGGGAATAAAAATCAGTTTCTTACACAGTGACACTCATTCCTATGTTATTGTTTTTACAAGGATATTTGCAACTTGAAGCTGGAGGAAAATTTTCAGATAAGAAAGCAATAAAACAGACCTATATTTTGGAAAAGGAGTGTTTCTCCTTGCCAAAGAAAATGTGTGTGGTGGAGGGGGAGCCTGGGTGGCTCATTGGTTAAACATCTGTCTCTTGATCTCAGGTCAGGTCTTGATCTCAGGGTCATGAGCTCAAGTCCCACATTGGTCTCCATACTTTGTGGGGAGCCTACTTAAAGAAGAAAAACAAAACAGGAAAAGAAAAAGAAAAAAATGTGTGTATGTATATATACCTACATGTTTACAGTTACCATTTTATTGATTTTTTAATATGTACATTAAGTACTCTACCTATATAATTATATTTTCCTGTTCAAATTGTCCTGTGAATCATGTTTAATTATTGACCCCATTTTACAGATAAGGAAAGAGACACATAGCTCATATCTCTTGCCATAGTTCATATGTAAATGATGAATCTGGGAATCAGATGTAGACACAACTAACTAAAATTTCCTTTATGATGCTCTTTCCTCTATGATGGATGTGAAGATAAAATATGTTTGGTCATTCATCAACTCACTAAATGTTGGAGGCTTTCTATTTACATTTATTTGCTCTGTTTCAAGTGTGAGAAATAAATCAAGATGCAAGGAAATCTATCCTTACCTTGATGCTACTTTCAGGTAGTTTGCAACTTATGCGGGACATATGCATGCAAGTTAATATTAAATATTAGATTAGGGCAGCCCGGGTGGCTCAGAGGTTTGGCGCCGCCTTCAGCACAGGGCGCGATCCTTGAGACCCAGGATCAAGTCCCACATCCGGCTCCCTGCATGGAGCCTGCTTCTCCCTCTGCCTGTGTCTCTGCCTCTCTCTCTCTCTCTCTCTCTGTGTGTCTCTCATGAGTAAATGAGTGAAATCTTTTTTTTTAAATGAATAAAATTAAAAAAATATATATATATAGATAGATAGATAGATAGCTTAGATTAAATCTAGCTAATATGTGAGGGTCTGGTCAGAGGAGGTCTTTGTTTATTGCTCTTCCCTTGAGTTTCCTTGCATTTCTGTGATAAGTAAGCTACAAATAATATAATCCTATTTCCTGGTAATATCTGTGTCATTATATTGCATACTGTTTTTGTTTTTGTTTTTATACTAAATCTCCAGAATTTATGGCTGTACATGTGGCCTCTCTCTTCTCGTTTCCTATTTTCTCTTTCCCTGAGGATTCTTGATGCTGGAGATCCAGAGGCTACCAACTCTGTATTGTTACTCCCTAATCCCTTGGATTTAGACTTTTTAACACTTGCCTTTCCCATTTTATTTATTTATTTACTTTTAAAAGATTTTATTTATTTATTCATGAGAGAGAGAGAGAGAGGGAGAGAGAGGCAGAGACACAGGCAGAGGGAGAAGCAGGCTCCATGCAGGGAGCCTGACGTGGGATTCGATCCCGGCTCTCCAGGATCAGGCCCTGGGCTGAAGGCGGCGCTAAACCATTGAGCCTCCTGGGTTACCCACCTTTCCTATTTTAAACTTCAGAACGTAGTACTGTTTGTCCATTGCTCCTACTGCAGGCAGCAAATTCATAAGCTCCTGTTTTCTTTGTGGAACAGACCAAAGAAGTAACAGAATGGAGTCCAATGACAGTTAATAGATAATGGTCTATAAACCTGTTTCTCAGAAATTGCACTTTCCATACTTATTCAAAGTCATAACAATTAAAATGAATTGCCACATAGTTTAAAAATATCAATATTTGTTACATTACATTTTGCCTACACTATTAAGTTTTTGATAGTTCTCTATCCCATAAATGACAGAAATTACTTATTTTGCATTTATGTTATGGCGTGGACTGAATGAAGCATTTCTACAAATGTCATTTAATTAACATGCTTCAAATATAACTTTAAAAAGATTAATTATTATGAGGCAAGGAAAAAATGAAATTTTCAGATTATCAAATTACTATTTTGTATATAATTGGGCAAGATGTATGTGTGAGAGTGAATTAAAGAGAAGGGAAACAGGCAAGGAAGATCATAAAATGCTGATATAGAACAGAAATTAAAACCTGGATGAATGAACAGAATAGTGAAGAGAGAAAAGATTATACTGGGATGAAACAGATGAGAAATCTACAAAAGTATAAAGAAGACAAAGGGAAATACTGCCTTTAACAAAAGAGGGGTTTCCCCAAACCCACAAACGTTCACTCAGAGCCCTGAGATCATTTGCTACTGGGTACCCTCTGAGATAGTGATTATCACTACTTCTCTTGTACCCATGACCCTGAGGGAGGGCTCACCTCCCATCAGTAAGAGTGGTTCAATGCAATATTATTTTCAACTACTTAAGGACCACCACATGACAATACACTGTTTTATGTCATTTTCTGATCTTTTGCTGATTTTCTGAATGACCTTCCATAAATATCTTAAACTATCTGCCACAATTCTCTCACCTGTCAAATGTGAATGTATCCTACGAACTCACTGAATATGTAAATTAGCTACAGCGTTTTAAATTTTCTGTAGAAGATTGATTATCTTAAATACCCATTGTGCTTTAAATAATAATTAAAGGGCTTTTAAAAATCCATTTGTTTACTTTTGTTAATCTCTAATTACTTTTCATTTTCAAGATATTCATTTACAGAAAGGAATTACTTTTCTTGAAAGTCATGTGCTTAGAACCGGTAAAGCAAACAAATCCTAAACAGCACTTTGTTTCAATAAACAAAGATGGAAACATAAAAGAGTGACCTAAATCATCACACTTAAATGCAAATGACATTAATAAGCATATAGCCATAAGTAGCTGATAGCACTGAATGTAACAACATGAATATAGTTAGCTAAGATCTAGGAAGCCTTCATATATGGATATGTAGTTCTTCTGTGGAGAAAATCTAATTCCTTGGGGATCCCTGGCTCAGTGGTTTAGCACCTGCTTTTGGCCCAGGGCATGATCCTGGAGACCCGGGATCGAGTCCCAGGTCGGGCTCCCTGCATGGAGCCTGCTTCTCCTTCTGTCTGTGTCTTTGCCTCTCTCTCTGTCTCTCATGGATAAAAAAACAAAATCTTAAAAAAAAAAAGAAAAGAAAAGAAAGAAAGAAAGAAAAAAAGAAAATCTAATTTCTTAAGAAGATGCCATTTATTATAGTTGTTTTAATTAAGTTATAAAATGGATTTTCCTAAAACTAAGGAAAAATAATAAAAGCATATAAAAGTGATACATACAAAAGTTAAGTAGAGAATACAAACATGCATGATTATGTAGCAACCTGTCCCTAAAATATCCACTTTTCTAAATTTTTCTAGATATTATGAGGAAGAGTGAATTAACATTGGCTTTTTCTAGAACTCTGTTTTCATTTTCACTATGCTACTAGAAAGTTGATTATATTAGAAAAAAGTAGATCATTGATAATTTTATGAGTTAAACAGGAAATCAGATGGTATGTCATGCCTCTTGGTGTGATAGTTCATAATTTTTGAAGAGACACTATGTTGTAGCACTTTTTTTAAAAAAATGTAAAAAGCATTTATTCCCTCTGGAAACTGGAAATGCCCAATCTAACTTAATTATCAGAGTTTAGCATATTAATAAACCATACCATATACTTTTCTGCAAGGGACAATAATGTTCTCCACCTCTCAATCCATAATGATTTGGAAGCAAAAGAAGTTATTTTTTAAAAGAACACATACAGGGCAGCCCAGGTGGCTCAGCGGTTTAGCGCCGCCTTCTGTCCAGGGCGTGATCCTGGAGACCCAGAATCCAGTCCCACGTCAGGCTCCCGGCATGAAATTTGCTTCTCCCTCTTCCTGTGTCTCTGCCTCTCTCTCTCTCTCTCTCTCTCTCTCTTTCTCTCTCTGTCTCTCATGAATAAATACATGAAATCTTAAAAAAAAAAAAAAAAAAGAACACATACATTAAGTAGCTGGTACGTCCAAAAATTTCTAGATCAAATTTACCAACTCAGTTACTCTGAGTTTTTTTCTTTAACGTATTCACTTAAAGGAATTTAATTAAGATAATCAAGCTAA
Source organism: Canis lupus dingo (assembly GCF_003254725.2). NCBI lineage: Eukaryota > Metazoa > Chordata > Mammalia > Carnivora > Canidae > Canis > Canis lupus. Next base: position 2,751,752 of record NC_064273.1, read on the forward strand.
TTTATATTAAGTTTTCCCATCTAACCAAATCTACTGATGGCTGATGAGTATCTAATAGAAGATGAGTCTATGCAAACTGCTAAGTCTTTGGAACTTCTATCTCTAAAAAAATCACAGATAATGTTGTTTAACCTGGTTCTAAATGAAGAGTTAAAGTTTATATCTGTAACAAGGTCCTTTAATTAATCATACACACTAAGAATATCATGCATACAGAATTAAAATGAATAAACATATGGATATTTCATATACATCTCCAGGGACAATAGCACTGTTGGTAGATTTTGGTGCATATGATTGAGGAAATTAATATTAATTGTTAATAAAAATACACATTCTGTTTTGCAAGACATTTTGCATTTTTTACTCAGTGAAGTAGAACTTTCTTTCATTATGCAATCTCTTTCCAAATTCAGTGGGCATAAAAAAAAAAAAAAAAAAAAAAAAAAAAAAACCTGTACTGAATTGCTGTCTCTAACTTTTCTTCATATATTTAAAACAGTACCAGAAACTTTGCCAAGTTTTATAGTATTTCCTCCAAATAGAAAATCAAGTTACCCATGGTTTGCTTTAACTTTACAACTCAGTGCTGTTACTGTGTTTATACTTAATTTTAATGACAGACTTATAGTCCAAGCTCTCTATAGGACTTCACCCTCCTAAAACATGTAGGAACTCAAAATAATGTTTATTTTTTAAAGATTTATTTACTTGAGAGAGAGCGCCAGCCCGCGCAGGAGTGGGGGGAGGGGCAGGGAGAGGGAGAGGCAGACTTCCTACTCAATGGAGCTCAATCACAGGACCATGAGATCATGGCCTGAGTAGTAGAGATTATCCCAGATTATTCCAATGGGGCTTACATATTATTACAGTGTCTTTATGAGAGAGAGAGAGAGCAAGATTTGACATAGATAAAAGAGGAAGAGGGAATAGGGCTATGGAGGCAGAGATTAGTTAGAGTGATGCAGCCCCAATCCAAGGAATGCCAGCAGTCTCCAGAATTTGTAAGGAACAAGGGACAGGTTTGTCTCTAAAACCTCCAGAGGAAGCACTGTCCCTCCTCACACTGGTTTTGGACCAATAATACTAACTGCAGACTTTTGACCTCCAGAATTGTGAGATAATAAATTTTTGTTGGTGCAAGCCAAAACGTTTTTGGTAATTTGTTGATGCTGTCATAGGTAACTAGTCTAGATTTTGATACCTGAAAGTAAAGTGTACTCTAACAAATACTTTCAAATATGGAAGTGACTTTGGAATCTGATAATGGGGTAGAGGTTGAAAGAACTTTGAGATATTTTATAGAAAAACCTATATTATTCTAAACAGAATGTTGTAGGAATATGGATGTTAAAGATCCTTTTGCTGAAGGATCCTTTTGCTCAGGAGAAAATGAAGAATGTGCTACCAGAAATTGAAGACAAGTTGATTTTTATGGTGGAAGAAAACTTAACTGAAGTGTGTCTTATTGCCATGCATCTGTCTTTCAAAATAATTAGGAAGATCATATATCCCTATTGTTAAAGTAGTGCTGCCAAATACAAACAAAAATGAACACAGTATTCGCCATACACATACTGGCATACTCCCTTCCCCCTAAAATAAATAACATGATTCAGTGCTAGAACCAGAGCTTACAGAATAAATGACAAAGGATATTTGACTCATTGATATTATTCTCACCACTATTTAAAAATGGCATGCATGCAATCTATAAACTTCTATCTAAAATAATTTAACTTTCATTATTCTAGTTGATATTAAATATTTTTAATTAAATGAATGGCAAAAATGTTTGGAAAGTCTTCCTGATATTATCTGCATAACTGTGCAGCTAAAAGAGCAAATTAAAAGTCTAAAAAATTGGACTTTAGAGTCAAGCATAGCCAACTCTTGTTTATCATATTATTAAAATTATGATGATGATATAATTTTAATAATATTTCAAGCCCAAAATCCTGATGTAAAAATGACTGAATCATTTAGGCTAGAACAGGAAGGGTATGTTTACAGCTGAGACTGAACATGTGGATTGAAGTAGACTGCCACTGATAACAGTGCTTGGTGTAAAAATAATTTGTTTGTTTTAATGGAGAAGCACAGAAGTCAAGAAAAAAAATCATAGTTTAAATATATGAATCTTAGAATGTAGTCAAATAATTTCTTAATATTTTAGTAGTTTATATTCTGAAGTAGCAAAAGAGATTCATTTGAAATAACCTCAAAACTCTGGTATTATAAGTAACCACAAGTAGTGGTAATGTCAAGAATATTATGGGAAGCTTTTCATAAATTGCTTTATATAGAAGGAATTGGAATTGGAATTCAAATGTAATATTTTAAAAAATACAACCATCACACAATCATCACTTTTTTCTTGAACTAAGAAACTATGTAATTATCTATCCATGGTAATGATTGTATAAGAGAAATCTAAGAGCATTCTTTTGAATTAGAATCATCAGCATGATATGGGTATCTATATTCTCATATATTTTTTTAGAATTATGAATGAGTAATAATGACAAATCCTTCTAAAGGATAATAGAAAATAAGCATTCTGCAATACAAGTTAAAAAAAAGATGAAAGAAGATAAATGGCTTTAGGTAAAATATATACTGTAGTGTTCAACAAATAATATCCCTAGATATCTCAGGGATTTTGGCACAGTTCTAAACGTGATGGATTCCTTAATTTCTCCTTCATCCGTCTCATTGTTAGTGTATAGATATGCAACTGATTTCTGCGCATTCATTTCGCATCCTGCCACATTGCTGAATTCCTGCATGAGATCTAGCAAGTTTGGGGCGGAGTGTTTTGGGTTTTCCACACCAAGTATCATGTCGTCTGTGAAGGGTAAGTGATGTAATGAGCACTGGGTGTTGCTGGGCTGGCTGAGAGGCAGGGGCGCCCACCATGGCGGACATCTCAAACGGGTCAAGATGGCTGCTCTTCCCGCCAAGGCAGCCATGACCGCCACGTCATCTCCAGTAAGTCGAAGCCTAGACGGGACGCGGAAACTTCCCATCCAGGACTTTCCCATCGTCTGCACTGTCCCCACCCCCAGCCAGTCGCTGAGGGACCCGGTGTTCCCTTGCCCAATCTGGCAAAGGACCCCCCTGGGTCCGGGCCCAGAATAAGGCTTGAAACCCCCACACTCCCCAGGCCCTGCGCGCCCTCCCTGACTCGGGCCTCCTCTCCGAGCCTCCGAGCCTCCCGCGGGGTGGGGGGGGGGGGGCGCTCCCCATTGAAGCACCCTCCAGCCCACCGCCTGGCTCTGCCGTTTTCTAATTTTTTATTTCTCCGCCGTTCATTTGGAAAAACAACCTAGCAGGTATTATATGCAACAGATGGATAACTGAACTCTGTATCTGAAACCAATGATACAATATGTGTTAACTAACTGAATTTAAATAAAATAATATATTAAAATTTAGTTGAATTTTCACTCAACTTATTAACTATCACTCAGTGTATTAATTTACACATGCATTTATTCAGTTGCCAATCACTAGAAGAGATAATTCAAAGGTACAATTCTGGAATTATGATTTTAAAATTAAAATATTTCTGTCTACTTAGAAGTTAATTGTCCTAGTTGGACCGTGTTTCTTATATCTCTTTTTTAAAAATAAAAGACCTTATATATTTGTTTTTTGTTATATAATTAGACCATGACTGTTTGCTACACTAAATATTTACTGCCTATTAAGAAAACTAATATACGATACTAATGGTTGTACTTCTAAAATCTCTGGTAATATAAAAGGTTATGATATTAAACAGTGACTTTTAAAGGAAGTCATTCTTGTTATTCATGTATCTACCAATTTACCTACCTTTTCTTCCCTCATTTAAGGAGTATTAGACAACTTTTTATAAATGAGTTATAAAATCCATGTGTTAACATTGTATGAGATTTTGCATGCAGTCAATATAGAGCTTTTTTCTATAAAACAATCTAAGGAATAAATACATCAATAGAAACAACAAAAGTGTTCCTAAGTTCCTGAAAATGTGCCAAACCCTTTATTTAAAGAGGATCGATCATCAAGGGAAAAAGGACACAGAATCTGAGCTCAGGGAACATCCATTTTCATGGGCCAAATTTAACCATCAGTTGCTTATTTACATGACAATTTCAAACATTTGAGGACTGTGGTAATGAAGCCAGTATAATCAAAAATATTATTAAAATTTTCTTATGCATGCATATCCACTGCCCATTTGAAACTTTAAAATATTTACTCATATCTTATGCAATTACATTTTAGTTCCTTTCCATAATGAAGATGACAGGTTTATGCAGTTTAAAAATTAAAGCTTCCACCATTTTCTAATTATGAGAACACAAACAAAAGCTAAATTATTTTATTTTATTTTATTTTATTTTATTTTATTTTATTCTATTATTTTAAAATAAAATATATGCATTGCTATTGTCTCATAACTTGGAAGTGATACGATCATTTTTAAAGAAAAATCCATTTAATTTTAAGGATGGGATGATATATTCAACACTAAAGAAACAGGTAGAAAAAGAAAATCCAAAAGGTAATGCTTATTACAGTATTATTAGTCTTGCTTCTATATGCAAAAGAACAGTGCATCTTTGAATGATCTCCATAGAAAAGGAATATATGCTTCCCTTTTGGTGGATATGATTAATAAAATAATATAATAAAGATGTGCCTTATTAAATCAATTATGTCTATGTTGCATGAAACTCCCCAGAATTTCAGTGGAAAAGTAGTCATTGCTTACCAAAATAGGAAAGAATAGAATGGTGAAGAAAGAAAAGTTAATTTCAAGCTTCAAAGAAGATATTATAGGTAATGGAGGTTAAAATAAAATTGAGACTATAAAAGCAATTAAAAACGTCCCTGTAAGGAGCAATGCATGAGAGATTGTGATAGCCTCAAATTGTTCATATTTGCATAGAAAAGGTCACAAGATATCATTAGATTGTTAACACTGAGCAAGAGACTTCCTTAGAGAATCAGATGCACATTCCATTGCAAGACATCAGGTCTCTTTAGAGCTATAATACACTACTCTGATATTACGTAATTTTCATATTTTCCTAGGACAAAGACACTTTTGCTTAGTTTTCATAGGTATTTTTCTGCCTAGAAAACCCTTGATCAGAGCTCTCTAATACTCAGCATAATAGTCACTCATATGTATCCTAAAACCCTATATGTCCTGATATAAACCATGAAACAGTATAATTCACTTATAGCGATGTTGTTTTTATATTGTGTTGTAGCATATTACAAAATGTGAACAGTGAATCAAATAAACAGTAGTGTCTATCTCTGGGTATTTTTCTCATTACAACTCTGTACACTGTGACAAATTTGAAATACTACGACAAACAGAAAAGACATTCTGATAACATGTATTGTTGTTTCTTCATTGACTCGCAAAGAAATTCAAAAGAAAGAGTAGTTAATTGAAAAAAAGATGACTCTAGGTGTTCTAAAACATTAAAGAACTCTATACCAGTTTGTGGAAAAGTGATAGATACATAGTTTGCCCATTTCTGTCCTTAGTAAAGTTTAACTATGTTTGACCCAGTCTACAGACATTTGCTTGACCAAAGTCACATATGATTGTTGATTATAATAAGTGGGTGGAAATAGTATTCTTCTGCTGAGGTTATATGTCATGAGAATAGATAAAATTACATGCTGAATTTCAAAGAAGAGCATCTGCTTAGAGTACATCAAGCAACAACAGATGTTGCTAAATCAAATAACTATCAATCTGAAGCTCATAATGCCATTGTTTGGTGCTCATTTTCAATTATAGCCTCCAATGGACAAGGAACATATATCATGTAATCTGGAACACCAAAGTTAAAGTAAGCATCAATTAATTGGAATTCAACTAACATTAAATGCCAATAAGTTTGTTCTGCTTTATATGTTGGCAAAAATAATCATGGGATGATAAGATAAGCTAATGTATGAGATAGTTATGAATATCATGGCAGGGTTTTAGTTTTTTGTTTTTGTTTACAGATTTTGTTTCTTTTGGCAAAAGCACTTATATATGTAACTTTCACTCTTAGTGATGTTTTATTAGAACATTTACTGCAGTGAATATGATTATATGGCATCATTCATAGTCATCAAAGAAAGATCAAATTGTATTTCCAATTCTGCAGTCAAAGGGAAAGCTATATAACGGATTTTAAAAATATCTTTTGTCAGCAAAAGTTTGCAACTCAAATGTTTTATGTTTAAGATTTATTTAATCAACAACATAAAAATCTTCACTTGAATTTCAGTTTTTTGAATATGGAACAATAGTCAAAATATTTTGATGTCATAGAGTAGCTTTTGAATGTGTATTTCTATAAAATTGTTTCATTATCACTATACTCAGTGGTCATGGCGACAAAAACTTTGAACCTTTTCTCCGTAACGGACACCTTTTGATATGAAGGAAAATAATTTTCAGAGTTGAATACGTGATTTCAAATTTATCTGCAATACTCATCCAAACAGATATTACTACCCCTTCCCAGAGAAACACACAATTTAAAACATTTAGTTTCTCATACTTGCTTGCACTGTAGACATTTATCTATACTAACAGAGAATTCAATTTGATCCATTAAATACTAATTCCTATTTAAAACAACATTTTAAAAACATTTATTTTAACAAAGTATCCCAGGGACTCATATGAAAGGTCGGAAGCAAAGGAAGGTTAAAAAAGGTAGTATAACAGCCAAACAAGTCTCTCTTCTCAATCCACTGCTATAAAGGCTTAGTTGTATCATAGTCACATTGATAGGATATTCTTACTTAAAATCAGTATTAAGTTATTATAACATTCAGAAACATAAACCATATCTCTAGCATGATTACTAAAGACTGAAAGTAAAATTTAGCCTCTTTACTTATATTCAGGTGTTTCTTTAGAGGAAGGAGAACACCCTTGCTGTATCAACTAAAACATTATTTACTTTCAAACTCTTATAATGAACAATGATGGCTTTTCTTCTAATTAAGAGTACTTTGTCCTTTTCTGAGATAACGGGCCTTCACCTCTCCTTCCAGTGCTGCCACACTCAGAGGTATTGAATTCTAAAGTCATGTATGTTCCTTCCTAAACCATCAATTTGTCTTTGTTCCAAACCATAAATTTGGTTAAGCACCCCTAAAGATGCCGACACAGGCTATACTCCTAGAAATTTGAATTCTCCTGGTCTTCAGTGCAAAAGTCAAAGAAGCAGGCTAAACTAAAGGAACTATAAGCACACTTTTATTTTGAAATAAAAAATACTAAAAATAGAATAAATATTATCTACAATATATTTAATTTAAACATTACTATAGTTTTGGAGAGTGTTAGAACTTATATCCCCTCATAATTATGATTAAATTTGGCTCTTTCAGTTGTGAGTACCAAAGCAGCATTTTTTTTTTTTTTTTTTTAATTTATTTTTTATTGGTGTTCAATTTACTAACATACAGAATAACACCCAGTGCCCGTCACCCATTCACTCCCACCCCCCGCCCTCCTCCCCTTCTACCACCCCTAGTTCGTTTCCCAGAGTTAGCAGTCTTTACGTTCTGTCTCCCTTTCTGATATTTCCCACACATTTCTTCTCCCTTCCCTTATATTCCCTTTCACTATTATTTATATTCCCCAAATGAATGAGAACATATAATGTTTGTCCTTCTCCGACTGACTTACTTCACTCAGCATAATACCCTCCAGTTCCATCCACGTTGAAGCAAATGGTGGGTATTTGTCATTTCTAATGGCTGAGTAATATTCCATTGTATACATAAACCACATCTTCTTTATCCATTCATCTTTCGTTGGACACCGAGGCTCCTTCCACAGTTTGGCTATCGTGGCCATTGCTGCTAGAAACATCGGGGTGCAGGTGTCCCGGCGTTTCATTGCATTTGTATCTTTGGGGTAAATCCCCAACAGTGCAATTGCTGGGTCGTAGGGCAGGTATATTTTTAACTGTTTGAGGAACCCAAAGCAGCATTTTTAACTATGATTCGATTATAGAAAAAGCAATGCTATAAGTTTTATGGATGATAACATATATCTCCTAGAAAAATGATCAATTGATTTTCCAGAGATGTTAATTTCATATGCTGATAACTAATCTTCAGAATGATAAATTATATCGATTACTATTATTCTGTACTTCCTAATTATAATAGTGATGGATAAAAGGATAAAAACTATATCCTTTAAAAACAATATGTAGAAGAAATATCTTCCAGTATTTGAAAATCGCTTGTTATATTTAAATTTCTTTTTTATACAATATGTGTTAAAATACATTAATTTGCATATTGACAACAAAATTATTTTGCATTCAAAATCTACTCTGATTTGCACTTTTCACTTTAAGGTGAGAAATGCCCTAATAACACTAGAAGTTAATAGTTTTAAAATTCTCCATGATACGCAATTTCAAATATTGCAAGCGTATGATATTGATATCAAAACAAAATATACAAACAAACTGAACATTTAGATTTTCTATAGGTACTTTCAGTCTTTAGTTCCCAAAACAAAGTTAGTTTTAGCCCTTTTTTGTCTCAATTTTAGAGTTACATATTGATTATTGCTACGAAACATAATTATACCATTTTTTTCTTATTTTACCTTGATGCAGTCTGATTATATCAGGAATGATTAATATGCTTACCTATAACAGAAAGAAACAAAACATGTTGTTAGTTTTAAAAGGAATACTTTTTCTGAAGTTCGCTGTGGAGAAAATAAGACATGGCAGATAAACAATCACAACTCTCATTCCAACTGCTGTTTTCCTTTGCACCCCAGAGATCTTTATAGTTGTGACAAAATCAAATGGAATTAAGTTGTTTCAAAAACTGCATAGCCAAAAGAGCCTTTACAGATGACTTGGCAGCAAGTACATTTTTATTGAGTTGAAGACATCTATTTTTGTCATTTCTTTTCTGCCACCAGCACACAACGAATCAAATAAATATCAACAAAAGCTTTGTGGAATTCTATTACTTCCCCAAACATCTTAGAAACATTCTTACAAGTCCATTGTTTGTAGTTCTACTACAGAAGCAATCATACTGTCCACATTTACCTGCCCAGGAAATTTTAGAATGCAGATCTGTTTAAAATCAGCTTCAGTAATAATGAAGGGGAAATAACAAAGTATGCTATGTCTATGAATTACATATTATATTACATGCTATGTGTTATAAATATATCAGATGTCATATGTCTATGAATTTCAAGCAAATTGTAGGTCTATGGTACTAGAAATATTGTTTTTTTTCTACTTTCTATTGTAAGCTTAGAGGTAAAGCTAAATAAACTGTTGAAATGTCCCTAAAAATTGACATTTTCTTATCTTTCCACCTATCTCCAATTTGAGAAAGGGGCCCGAATCTATAGGGCACCTTGGTCCATTTCCTTGGAAGTGTGTTTTAAGCAGTGGTAGTTCACATCTGAAGTTAGACATTCCAAAGATTTCATGTGTGAAATATTAGCATGTGATCTTATTTGTGATTATAAATAAAAAAGAAACATTTAGAACTCTAAAATAAATTAAATTTGTGAAATGATTAGGTGTTTATTCTTGTATATTCTTTCAGAATCTGTTTTATATGTTGTATGATTTAGACTAGAGCTTATGAACTATCATTGGATTTTTTTTTATTTCTGTATTTATTCTCTTTTGAATGCTATAAGGTCAGAAATCATATTTACTTTTTGACTCTAAAATCTAGCACAGGGATCCTTGGGTGGCACAGCGGTTTGGCGCCTGCCTTTGGCCCAGGGCGCGATCCTGGAGACCCGGGATCGAATCCCACATCAGGCTCCCGGTGCATGGAGCCTGCTTCTCCCTCTGCCTGTGTCTCTGCCTCTCTCTCTCTCTCTCTCTCTCTCTCTCTCTCTGTGACCATCATAAATAAATACAATTAAAAAAAATGAAATAAAATAAAATAAAATAAAATCTAGCACAGTGTTAGATATGTAGTAGAAACTAAATATGCTTTTTATAGAACTAATAAATGGAGGAAAAAATAATTGAACTAATGACATAGAAAAATTAAAAGTTGGAAGTTATCATCCTATAAAATCTAAAAGAGTTGAATACTAAATACTAAATGCAGAATGTCTGATTGGTTATTTAGCTTCTACTTGGTAAAGCTCAAAAAAATAAAATTTCGTTGAACTTTTAAAAATTTAAACTAGAAAAAAAAGTAGCAGTGTTTTGTGGTTCTATAAGCTGGAGTGCCACCTCAAAAGGACATCAGGGAGCCATCTGGGGCAATTTTAGTCATGTAAAAAAACAATTCTAGGTTTTTATTTACCAATAAAAATGTAATTTACTTCACATAATGTCTCTTTTGAGAGGTAGAATTTCTAATTGGAATATGCTGATTTTCCAATTAACATAGTTAAGGAAGATTTGCACAATTTATGTAAGTCACAATTTCCTTGGGTGATATTTCTCCAATGTGTAAAATGGTGGAGGCAAGGTAGTAGCTTCCTTTATTTCCTTTGTATTTCTCTTAAAGGGACTACTGAAGAATTCTAAAGAAAAGAAGAAAAAATCTTAGATACAGATACACATAGATTTTATTAAAAAGATTCATGAGAGGCCTATAATTATTTTCTAGCACAATTTTGACTAGTTTTTGTTCCTTTTTTTCCCTTCTCATTAAGTCGGTTGTGCTTAGAAGTATTTATTTTCTTTGGTCCATTATACATATTTGTGATAATCTGGGCAGTGAGCCTATATTGCTTTATTTTTTTGTTTATTATTTATAGACTGTCCTAGATTTTTTTGAAAAGGCATAGGCTAAGTTATTATTACCATAATTATAGGAAGATTGGCACTCTGAGATTATAATATAAGAAGATTCTCCATTATTTCATAATAGGCTAAATACTATACATTTTTTTTAGAAGTGATGAGTTATATGGATAGAACCTTTTAATTTTAATTTTGCCTACATGTCTAGACTGTATTCAGGACACAATATGATTTTAAGTGTAACATGCTATTGTCCAAAATCAGAAGCCTATCTATGGACTGGTTTTATTTATTTTTATTTATTTTTTTTATTTAATTTTTTTTAAATTTTTATTTATTTATGATAGTCACACAGAGAGAGAGAGAGAGAGAGAGGCAGAGGGAGGAGCAGGCTCCATGCACCGGGAGCCTGATGTGGGATTCGATCCCGGGTCTCCAGGATCGCGCCCTGGGCCAAAGGCAGGCGCTAAACCGCTGCGCCACCCAGGGATCCCTACGGACTGATTTTAATTATTGATGTATTTATTATACACATTCCATAATGTTCCTCTCAAAAATATAGGATTACTAACAAACCATAGTATTTAATGCAGTACAGACTTCCTCTACCCTCATGTATGAAAACCACAACTAAATTCATATTATAGAGATGATACATAACATTTAAAAGGTGAAAACAATTAATGTAACTTGAACCCTTTAAACATGCTATCTAATTGTGTCTCTACCTATTTTTTTTTTTAATGCAGTCACTGAGGAAAGCTAAATAGTATGTCAATTTCCAAGCCAGACCACAGTAGCTTCCTAGGATATGAATTGCAATGTTGTTTGGACCACAATACTGATAATGATACTGCCAGGCATTATATTTCCATCATGCCCTACTGCCTGACTCATGGAAACCTATGCCAATTGTTCATGATTATTTCAATTTTCCCTTTTTAAGGTTTTTTAACTCCACCTGGTTCCTGGATATTTGGATACATAAATATTAGACGGGAAAACAAACTTTAGATATCTTATAACATATTAAATATGAGAGGTCAAGTGGTTTGTGTAGGGTTGTATAGATGTTGATTTCCAGTCCAATTGTCTTTTTACTTTACTTTGGAGATCATTTTGCTCTCCTTTAAAAGAAATGAATTCCTAAATAAGAGTTATTTAAGTATGAATTTATATATTCACAGCATACTTTTGACATATACATTCAATGTTAAAATTAAAATTTTAAAAATTTGGCTTCATCTGGACAGTGATTGCTAGCTACTCTTTCTGGGAAACACACATGTGCGTGTGCCCGAAATCCTTTCAGGATCAGGTTCTTTCCTATTAATCTGTTCTGTGCAGCAACTCTATTGCTGATTTGCTCTCAAGTATTAAAATTTCTCAAGTCCTCAACTACTGAACTTAAATCACTTCTTATTAAGTTCAAAACAAGACCAAGGAACTTTTCATTTTGTATTTACCTGAATCTCATTGAACTTGTAGTCTCAAATAAAGAGATACCTGTCTTCCAGCCCTGGTCCATTCTCATTATTTTATTTTCCCTTTTGAATTCTTTCAAGCTAGAGCCTTCAGTTTTCACTCGAATTGAGGTCTTTAATGTCACCCCAACTTCTTGCAGGTCATCTTTCCAAATAACTGAAAGTTGAAAATCATTTCTTCTTTGTAAAGCATTCTGTTTCTGAACAAGGTTTACTAGCAAACTTCCTGATGCACAGCTAAACTATTCTCTTCGTAAAATATATGTTATTTAGAACATAGTATAAATCAGTATGAATTTCCGTGAAAGGCCATACTTTGCTGATCACTGATACTAGCTATTTCAAAATAATCTAATAATATTTAGTTAACCAACTCATGATATTGTGGGTATCCACTCAAATAATATGTCACAAATAGCAAAGGATCTAATACAAGAAACAATATATGCTCATGGAGGTCTGTCTTGGGAAAGGCCAAGATAACTCCAAGGATTTATCTCCTACCCCTTTTGATATATATCAAAGGCAAATGGATTACAGAATCTCCAAAGATCATTCATACTGGGACGTGGTAAGAAATGATAAAAATCATTACAATTGGTGAAGAGACTCTCTACTGTGTAAAAATGAGCAAAAATACATACTGAGGGTAAAATTCAGCAGACATCTATAACTCAGCTAAACAATAATTGCAACTTTCAAAAATTCTAGAAAATTGCAGTTGCATATCTGGATGTTGTCAAGAGTGTAAAATTGGGTATTGGTTAGGTTATCCCTAAGAGACAGATGTACTTATTAACTTTTTTTTGGTACATATTTGAGATCATGAGAAGTTACTGATATGTAAAAATCCATTAATGCAATAATGCTGAGGAACTCGAAGGACTAAATTCTTTTTTTTTTCCCCCTTATTCATTTAAACACCATAGGAGGGCCTGGGGCTAGAAAGACAAATATTTTGACTAAGAATCTATTCCTTGAAGAAGAATATAGTCTACTGGAAGAACTAGACTTATAAAGTAACAAATCATATGGATGTTAATAGTGCTTCAATATAAAGAATTCTTTGTATTAAATATATTATCCACCTGTTCTGTTTAAAAAGAAGTAGACACAGGTCTCTTTTAGGGCAATGAGTAAACTTACAACTATAACTGCACAGCATAACTCAAATATAGGCTTTGAAAAAAATCCCCTTGGTTACCTTGATATATTTATCTTTCTACCATAATGAATGTTTATTATACTTGTTTTGAATAAGTTGTCTAGCAAAGTGCTTTAAGGTAAAGAGCTTTAGTGATGGTACATCTGTTGCTTGGATCTGTTAAAAAATCTTAAGCAACACAGTATGTCTTAGCACTATAAGGATAATTTTACTTTCAATAAAAGAGATGTATTATGGTGAAACAACTATCGAAGCCATGTCAACATGCATGTAGAAATTTGGCAATTAATCTTTCATGAAGGGACACCTGCATGGCTCAGCGGTTGAGCATCCGCCTTTGGCTCAGGGTGTTATCCTAGTTTGGGGATTGAGTCCCACATGGGGCTCCTTACAGGGAGCCTGCTTCTCCCTCTGCTCATGTCTCTGCCTCCCTCTCTGTCTCTCTCATGAATAAATAAATAAAATCTTTAAAATCTTTAAAAATTTTTTCATGAAGTATCAGTGAAAATATAGTTAGCATAAATTCAAAACATAAGACCAAGACTGCAGAATAAATATCAGAATTTCATCAAATTAAAATGCAATCTTTGAAATTATTTATTTCCAATTTTATATTTCAACATGCGCTGCTGCAATCTGACCCTATGTTATTGAAAACAATCAGGACTAACGCTGGAAGATTCACCTTGCATATCCTGGTCCTGCTCACACATTCTAAAAAGATGTCAAACTTACTCACATCACTTGGGCTGGTCAAACTTGTTTATATCATTTAGGTCTTCTCTGGATTTGACTTTGCACTGACTTTGCGAGTTTCAAGTGAAAGGGCAGCTAAATTAAGCAGAACAAAACAGCCCAAGTTCAAGGAACAATGGAGTCCAAATGTACTTTTCTACTTAAGCATGTGCTGCTCTTCTCTCCAAACTGTAATCACTGATGTGCAAAATGACAGGTATCAAGGATGGTGAGGGCCAAATCCAAGAGCATCAGTTTACTTCTCAGTTTACTTCTTTTTTTTTTTTTTAAGATTTTATTTATTTATTCATGAGAGACAGAGGCAGAGACATAGGCAGAGGTAGAAGCAGGCTTCCTGAAGGGAACCTGATGTGGGACTCAATCCCCAGACCTGGGATCATGACCTGAGCCAAAGGCAGATGCTTAACCAACTGAGCCACCCAGGCGCCCCAATATTGAAGATCTTTTTAATTTTTTAAATTTTATTTATTTATTTATTTATTTATTTATTTATTTATTTATTTATTCATGAAAGATACAGACAGAGAGAGAGGCAGAGACACAGGCCGAGGAAGAAGCAGGCTCCATGCAGGGACCCTGATGTAGGACTCGATCCCAGCACCCCAGGATCACACTCTTGGCAAAAGGGCTGTTGCTCAACCACTGAGCCACCCAGGCATCCTCAATACTGAAGATCTTAAGTTATTGTTTGAAAGCTAACATATAATTAACCAAAAAAGAATGGAAAATCATTTACAGCTTCCTTAATGTTTCTAATACTTATACTCTTAATCAATTAACTGTACTTCTTGTCTCTGTGATATTCCGCTCATTAGTAAACACAATTTTGTATAAGAGTAGAATGTAATGTATGTGTAATACACAAAAATCCCTTAAGCAACTTTTGTACTACCCCAAGCCTTCTTTTAATTTATTAATTGTAGTTGTCGACATTTAAATATTCTCAAAACCTATAATATCAAATGTCAAAAATCACCAAATGAAAGCAAAAAGAAGTTTTAAAAATGAAATCATCATGATTGCTGTTCTATGACAGATGTTCTGTAACTTATCTACCTATCCTAATTATCTGGAGAGCTCTAAAAACAAAAATAAAATGCATGGACCTGGCTCCACACCAGGTGTTTGGGATTTGATTCTTTTGATTGGAGATTATTTGTCTGTATGTTCACAAAACACCTCACCTAGTTCTAATAAGCAACAGGGATGAGTACCCTCTTTTTACCTTGTGTTATATGCAGGTTCAGTTCACTTGCTGTTGCTGTATTAATCATTTCTTCTTCTCCTAGTCACTCTAGGCTCTTTTACAGTCTTTGCAAGCCACAGTAACTAAAAGCATTATGTGATGTGACCGTATGAACCTATTTGCCTGTATGAATGCATGTATGCACACGTGTAACTAAAATGAAAGTTAATATTCATCATTTACATATCTGTGTAGAATTTATTCTCTATTTTTTAATATTTGCCATAAATATCTCAACTGCTAATATGGCTCACTAATGGGTCACAAACAGAAGTTTGAAAATTCCTGCTCAGTTTTCACTCACATGGAATACATTCTCCAAGAACGTTGTATGCTCTAAGAAAATTAGAAAAATACAGGAGCGATTATGTGTTTATAGACTTAGCATGCAGCCATTCACTTGCCACCTATGACATAATATTGCAAAAACTAAGCTTCAATGAACATGTATGTTGACCAGGTAGTTGTGACAGGCTCTTAGCTAGATCACCCTGCACCATCTGGACACATCACACTTTTTCTGAAGGCAGAAGTGGTAGAGCATTAAGGACCTACTTAGATATTTTTTACTTGATCTGATCAATTACCCAATAGATGTGAAAAGAAATATACAAGGATATTGGCAATCTGCAACTCTGTGTTTGACTATTAATATACATTGTATAACAGGAAAGGGAAATAAACTACTCAGGAAATACAATTTCTTAAAGGAAAGAATGATGCCAGCATATCTAGGAGAGGTTACATCTATGCGAAAACAAAGAAAATAAATAATACAAAACAATGAAACCTAACCTTCTATCATTAATTTCTAAATATTGACCAAAAAAAGATCTTAGCTTTATGTAGTTTTCATGTAAAATTGTGAAACCCAATAGATATATGTACAACCTGACCTTAAACATTAACATAAAAATTAACACTATTTTGGAAGTGTCTTTGGTTTCCTGATTATGTTTTCTACTAGCTGCAAGATTATGCAAATGCAGAAATATTTTGAGATGATTGTTCCTTTAAATAAACAAACTTATTAAGAAATTTATTACTCAGTGATTTACATAATATTTTAGCAATGCATTCAGTTTTCTTAATTCTATTGTTTTTCCCAATTGCCCATTTTTTCCATATTAAAATGTTTGAATCAATAAAAGTGTTTGCATTAGAGGTATGGTTAAATATGTGTGGCTACTATATCATCCCAAAAGCATACATTTAACTGCTAAAAGATGCAGAAGTCTTAAAAAGTAAGAGAAAAGTAACCAAGGCTTTAAGGACTCAACAAAGTGCCCATCAGAATGAAATTTTATTTTATTTTTTATTTTTAATTTTTTTTTAATTTTTTTTAATTTTTATTTATTTATGATAGTCACAGAGAGAGAGAGAGAGAGGCAGAGACATAGGCAGAGGGAGAAGCAGGCTCCATGCACCGGGAGCCTGATGTGGGATTTGATCCTGGGTCTCCAGGATCGCGCCCTGGGCCAAAGGCAGGCGCCAAACCGCTGCGCCACCCAGGGATCCCCAGAATGAAATTTTATTGAGAGTTGTTTCAAGTACCCACATGGAGTACGTGCATCTGAAGTAGGATAACTTACAGGACTTGTAAAAGAAAATATTAAAAAAACCCAAATTTTAAAAATCCCCTGAACTCAAAAAACTTCCTTGTGATCTATATTCCCTTTCTAAGCTAAAGTCTAAGTCACTTAAGTCCTCAGAAAAAGGTTATATCATGAGAGAATAGAGGAAGTACTTTCTGTTGACATAAACAGTAATTGATAAGGCTTTCTTGAATACTTTCATAGAAATGCTGATGTATTACACTTAGGATTACTAGTTAGCTCTCATTTCCTTTCAACTTTTGCCTCTGGATAAGCTCAACCATTCCCAGGAAGAAACACTGATCAAGTACATTTGTCATGCGAGCAACTATAATAAGGTAATTCATCATAGTCTGTCAGAGTTTTATTCTAGAAAGGCTGCTGCATTTTTATCCTTACTTAAAAATCTGCTGTCACTCCTGCTGAAAATTTGGTAGACATTTTGGACATGTTTAAAAGCCCTTCCAAACTGATAGTGGCAGATAATTAAGTTATCAGCTATCAAAGCTTTCTTTCTTTTTCTTTTTTCTACAATTTGTATGACACCATGAACCCATCTGGCTAGTTTAATCTGACCTGTTCACAGAGCATGATACCTTGTTCCCCTCCCTTTTGCCTCCTTAATAGTGGCCAATGACCAAAGTAATTCACAATGACAAATGAAGCCTTTCTCAAGAGTCTAGTTGAGCAATTTTGTTTTCCTTTGCAAGACCTGAAATCCACAACACTCTGAACTTCATTCACTGAGGTGGCAAGAAATAGTGGTTACTAGGAAACTAGGTGGATTAAGGTTTCTGAAGAACAAATAAATAAACTGCTTAGGTGTACTATGTTATATCTCAATAATATTTCTTGTCATTCAATGCATCTACTCAATTACTTACTCCATGTGTGTCCTTGAAACCACTCTCAACAAAATTTCATTCTAATGGGTATTTTATTGAGTCCTAAAGCCTTGGTTATCTTTCTCTCACTCTCTTTTTAAGACTTCTGTGTCTTTTAGCATTTAATGTATGCTTTTGTATACATACCAGTCTTTTGCCAATTTTATGTCATCCTTATACACTACCTTACCAATAGATGTTGTTTAGTTTAAGGAGAAGAAAGGAAACATCACAAACATTTTTTTTAATTTGGCTTCCCATTCAACTAATTTACAGCTTCCTCATGTAATATACTTTTTTTTCACTACTAATTAATTATCAAGCCTGAGAACATGATCTCATTGGTACCAAAGCAGTGCCAAGGTAATTAAATATACAGTATATGTCTATTTGTGTGTGTTTATCTCTAAATACAAAATAATGTAAATATAAAGGTAAACACATATGGTATCTTTTATTCTTTTCTAATAATTTGAAAAAATACAAAATCATAGAGCTCTACTGCTTTGATGATTCTTTGCTGTCTCATCCCCAAATATTTATTGAGCATCTGCTGTATTCACAGTACTACTTTCATCTCAAGGAAAGCTTGGTAAGCTTCTTTGAAAAATACTTGTCTCTCAACTTACTAGAGGATCGAGACATAGGTGAAAACGATGCTTCTGCATCAGATAGCCATTCACATAGAATGTAAAGCATCATTACAATTCTACTAAATTATTTCTCACATCTTTTAAGGAAGAGAGGAAATCTAAAACTTTGTGAGTAATTAGGATTAAATACTGATGTTCTACATAAAATTGATGATATGTCATACTGATCATCATATTTTCACAAAAAAAGTAAAACTGAAGTACAGGGCTATTTCAGATTTTTGGTTGGCTGCCAACTTTGTGAAGCGTCATTTTCTGCATTATCACTCCAAATATGTTTAAAATTTTTGAGGGGATCCCTGGGTGGCTGAGCGGTTTAGCTCCTGCCTTCAGCCCAGGGTAGGATCCTGGAGTCCCAGGATCGAGTCCCAGGATCGAGTCTCACATTGGGCTCCCTGTGAGGAGCCTGCTTCTCCCTCTGCCTGTGTCTGTGTCTCTCTGTCTCTGTGTCTCTCATGAATAAATAAATAAAATCTTAAAAAAAAAAATGTTTGAAAGCACCTAATCAAAGATCCCATATAAATGCATAGAATTTAAAAATAAGTGGTACCATTACTTAATATTTAGCATTTTAATAAATTAAAAAATAAATTTAGGGCTTTAATAATTTGTGTGGATGTATACAAACACGCTTATAATTTTTGCTTATAAATATCTTGAGGCTTGAGTTATGAAGACAGTTGAGTCTGTAACATTTGGGACCAACTGGATCTTCCTTCCTTCCTTCCTTCCTTCCTTCCTTCCTTCCTTCCTTCCTTCCTCCCTCCCTCCCTCTCTCCCTCTCTCCCTCTCTCTTTCTCTTCTCTCTTTCTCTCTTTCTTCTTTCTTTCTTTCTTTCTTTCTTTCTTTCTTTCTTTCTTTCTTTCTTTCTTCTTCTTCTCTTCTTCTTCTTCTTCTTCTTCTTCTTCTTTCTTTCTTTCTTTCTTTCTTTCTTTCTTCCTTCCTTCCTTCCTTCTTCTTCTTCTTCTTCTTTCTTTCTTTCTTTCTTTCTTTCTTTCTTTCTTTCTTTCTTTCTCTTTCTCTTTCTCTCTTTCTTCTTTCTTTCTTTCTTCTTTCTTTCTTTCTTTCTTTCTTTCTTTCTTTCTCTCTCTCTCTCTCTCTCTTTCTTTCTTTCTTTCTTTTCTTTCTTTCTTTCTTTTTCTTTCCTCTTTCTTATTTTCCCCTTCTGAACGACCTAATGATAGTGAATTTTGATATTAAAAGTGCTTTGAGGGCAGCCCGGGTGGCTTGGCGGTTTGGCGCCACCTTCAGCCCAGGGCCTGATCCTGGAGACCGTGGATGGAGTCCCACATCGGGCTCCCTGCATGGAGCCTCCTTCTCCCTCTGCCTGTGTCTCTGTCTCTCTCTCTCATGAATAAATAAATAGTCTTTTTTTTTTTTTAAAGTGCTTTAATATTCACAGTATCTCCTTATAATTCTAAAGCCTCAGGCAAAAATACCTATAATACTAGCCCACAATTTTCACATCTTCTGTCCTAAAACTAGTACATGCTGACAAATAAGTTAAAAACTACAGAGAGCCAAAAATGTGTTATTACAAAATATCATTTACAAAGCAATTTTTGTAAAGCTACATTACAACTGCTATGAAATACATTCTAAGAATTCATAAGTCTATGATAATAGAACTAGAATCATCATGAGGGAATCATATATTCTTCATTTTTAACTCTCCAAGGGCTTAACTGCCAAATTCCTCTTGAAGAAATAAGACTTTGAAAAATTAAATGATTGGATGACAAACATATCCTTATAATAGGAACTCCTAAAGTCATTTCTAAAATAACATTTCTCCCACATGTAAAAAATTATGCGAGAAATGTAATTTATTTCTTCAACAGCAATAAGCCAATTATAAGACACATTATAATTTTTTATATCACTATAAGGAGAAACTTCATCAATTAAAATACAGTACATCATTTGTCATCAAACTCATTCCAATTTCAGAGATGGAAAATGTTGCATCTTAGAATTGATGACCTGTAATATTGGCTATGATTTTTCTGAAAGATTTTTACCAGTTCTCCATGTAGATTTTAACTTAAATGACATATTTTATAAACCCCAGTAAAGACTTCCTTGATGTCAAGGAAAGTACTCTTAATATTATAGCTTGCTAGATGAATCTGTAAAATAATGAAATTTTAAAAAAGGATCCACCAACCATGCCCCTGCTACCACAACCATCATGAGGGAATCATGTGAGCACCTGAAAAGGTATCTGAAAAAGCTATGTGAGTCCAGACCAAAGAGATACATCAACTTCTTAGAAGTATGCTCATATTTAATTAAAATCAATGTTGATTTTCAAATGCAGACAAGCTGAATTTTTATTGCCAAGACACCAATGAGAATGTCAGATTTTAAAAGTTCAGATAATTTGTGTCTCAAAACAATAAATCTACCAAGGGAGCTTTAGTGCTGCTTAAACAGTAGGAGATCTGCAAATACTTGACCTCTTTGACACTGACCAAAAATCATGATGCCTGAAAAACAAAGCACTGTCAGATTGTGAAATTCACTGAAGAAGGATTAAAATTTTCTGTGAGAATATCCCATCATTTCCTGTGACTATTTTGACACTCTGTCCATCACACTGCATCTTTATGAGAACAACAGTATGTTTTGTTGTTGTCATTGTGATTTTTAAAAGTGTTCTTGTTCTAGAAAGAAGTGACAAGAACATTACAAAATTTGTGAGACAACTAAAACGTATAATTGTGGGGGTTTTGTTATATTCAGAATAAACTATTGCAGATACTATGAATCCACAATTGGTAACTTGAACACCACTGTTGCTATTAGAATAACTCTCTTTAAAGATATTTTATTCTGGCAATATATATGAAAACTTAGAATGGACCAAAATAGTCAAGGGTCAATCCTAGCACTTTGTATCTTTTTATTACTATTGGATCAATAGACATCACATATTTATGATAATTTCAAGAATTGCTTTTAAACCCAAATGTTCTGTTTCAGATTATTATTAGTAGTAAAGATATGTAATTGATTTGTCCTAACTGGGTAGTCAATCAAAACGAAATATGACTTTAGAATATTTTAAACATATATATGTTTCATTGCACATTTAAAAAAAACTAGGTTAACAATATTGCTTATTTAAATTACTCAGGAAACTTGTTTTAATAAATATATAAAATATTAATCTACTGCTCTTAATTTAATGGTGTGACTCCTATCTCTGGGGAAGTCACTTATCCAAACACAAGCATAGAGTATGGATCAAATTTGATATCCACGGGGTGACAGATACTTCTGCGGGTCATTCTCACAGTTCTAGCAATGTAAATGTATGCTTTAAAAAAATGCCTTTGTCTATTCTTTTATTTTGGTTGTTTAAACTATTAATTTGTAGTATTTCTGGAAGAAGGCCTTAAGGTGAGAAAACTTAAAATACAGACTTTAGTTTCAACTTCTATCCTAATTAGCACAAATTCTGAATAAAGAAAAGTGATAAGACATGGCTTCATACTGGGTGGAATAACATTTTAAAATCAATAAAATCTAGTTTCTTGAATAAGATATACATGAAAAACAATAATTCCTAATATGTGAAACATTATGAAAATATCAGTTACTTCTTTTAAAGTAATATAATGAACTCTCAAAAAAACTCAATAAAATTTAGTAAAATATATAGTCAATTACATATATGAACAGCAAATATAATAAATGTGTGTATATCTATATCCACCAACAAAACAAAAAGGCTACCTAGTGAACGGAAAAAGTTATTTGCAAATAATAAGGGGCTAACATCCAAATATACATAAGGAACCTACATAATTCAACATCAAACAAACAAAAATCCAATTAAAAAATGGGAAGAGGAACTGAATAGACATGTTTCTTTCTTTCTTTCTTTCTTTCTTTCTTTCTTTCTTTCTTTTTCTTTCTTTCTTTCTTTCTTTCTTTCTTTCTTTCTTTCTTTCTTTTTCTTTCTTTCTTTCTTTCTTTCTTTCTTTCTTTCTTTCTTTCTCTTTCTTTCTTTCTTTCTTTCTTTCTCTTTCTTTCTTTCTTTCTTTCTTTCTTTCTTTCTTTCTTTTCTTCTTTCTTTCTTTTTCTTTCTTTCTTTCTTTCTTTCTTTCTTTCTTTCTTTTTTTTAATTAATTAATTAATTTATTTTTTAAGTAAGCTCCATACTCAATGCTGGGCTTGAACACATGACCCCCAGATCAAGAATTATATGCCCTACCAACTGAGCCAACCAGGCGTCCTCTGAATAGACATTTTTCTAAAGACATCCAGATGGCCAACAGACACATGTAAAGATGCTCAGCATTGCTAATCATCAGGGGAATGCAAATCAACACCACAATGAGATATTGCTGCATCTGTCAGGATGATGAGAATCCACTGTGTTTTTTTTAAAATCAGTTGCAGTATTATTAATCAATAAATTTAGTCACATTTCCATGCTATCGTGTTTCCATGTTAGCTGTTACTTTAGTTAGCATTTTGCTGAATGGCTTCATTTACAAGTTATAAATTTCCTCTTTCTTTTTCTGGTTGTACCATTTTGTTGATTCATTGGCATTGAATGCACCGTAACTCATGCCTGACATCTTTTCTCCACAAGGCACATGACAACATTCTTGCCCTTAGCAACATTGTGTCACAATGCTTGGGGGCCATTTTCTTTTTAAGGATTTTATTATTTTTTTTAAGATTTTATTTATTTATTCATGAGAGACAGAGAGAGAGAGAGAGAGAGAGAGAGAGAGAGAGAGAGAGAGAGAGGCAGAGACACAGGCAGAGGGAGAAGCAGGCTCCCTGCAGGGAAGTCCGATGCGGGACTCGATCCTGGGGCTCCAGGATCACGCACTGAGCCCAAGGCAGACACTGAACGGCTGGGCCACCCGGGTGCCCCAACATTATCTATTTTTGACTTATATAATTGTGGGACCCAGGAAATTTAACAAAACTCCCCTACCCCTGGACAAGCAGAGCAAGACTGATTCCATTTTGTGCTACACCCGCCACCTCCCCTATGACCCCCACATGACCTGCTTACTGCTTAAGGCGCTGCCCCAGCCTAGTCAAGCCCCTGGGCACACCCTAATCGGAAATCAGCTCACAACGATGTAACCCTGCTTTGTGCCCCCCAAAACTGCGCGCCGATTCTGACCAAAGAAATAGGCCAGCTCAAGTGGATACTATAGGGTAAGGTGTAGTTCTATCGGCCACCTGCGTGTGGACCGACACGACTGTGCAACTTTCTGCGCATCCCATGGGCCACGGGCCCCTATAAAGCTGCTGCCTCTTAGCCTCGGGGTCCAAGTCCCTGCTCCGCTGTGTCGGGTGCACTTGGACCCAAGCTCGAGCTTGTAAATCAACCCTCGTGTGTTTGCATCGGTGTCGGCTCCTCGGTGGTTTCTCAGATTCGCGATCTTGGGCACAACAAAAATAAAGGTGCTGTATATAAAGACCTGGGTCTTCTCAGTCTTCTCTTTGACCCACACAAACGGAATAGTGTGCAATCACCACCACCACCACTACCACCACCACCCAATAATATACAAGAGTCTAGAAAAATGAACTTTAATCCTAAAGACAACAAAAAAATCCTTCTATAACTTTTAAAAATGCTAAACTATGTATAATTTCAAAAGAACATTCAGTACAAAAGATTAGGGCATATAATAGCCATCCTTAGGTATTATTTACCTTTGGGTGCCTTGAACTTAAAAAAACACCCAATATTTGCTGAGTAGGTGAAAAATAAGGGGTTCTACAGATTTCATAAGAAGGTATAGGATTAAAAGATGAGAGAAGAAAAGACAGTTGCTTAATTCCTATTTTGCTTTGATTCTTTCAGAGAGAATTTTAAGGTAGAAATAATAAGGAACATTTTTTAAGAGATAAATTAAGTTTCAGGGGCACCTGGGTGGCTCAGTGATTGAGAGTCTACACCTTTGACTCAGGCGGTGATCCTGGGGTCCTGGGATCTAGTCCTATATCAGGCATCCTGCTCAGCAGGGAGCCTACTTCTCCTTCTGCCTGTGTGCATGCCTCTCTCTGTGTGTCTCTCAGGAATAAATAAATAAAATCTTAAAAAATTAAGTTTTAGAAATGTGGGGAGTCCCCAAATACTTCAAATATTTTTTAGCTTTCTATCTAATTCAAATAAATTTCATCATAGAGTAATATAAAAATTACTGATGTGGTTACAGGTAAGTTTTTCAGAAAAGGAGAAACAAAACTTACAGCAAGAGATACAGCAACACTTCTTTTTTCAATTTTTGAAATAGGAAAAATAGTGGATTTTGGACACTGTGAAAATAACCAGTGATTATTTGGTATTTCATTACATTATGCAAGAAATGGCATACTCCAAAGTAACTGTTTCACCTTTTGTTTGGATTTATGTCAATATATTTTAAAAAGATCCTATAAGCCAAACTAAAATATCTATATTTTTAGAAATACTCTTACTAATTCTTTCTCGATATCTTTGCAAATAAGATGAAGAAATAGGAGTTGAAAGGTAGTAAAACAAAACAATTCCTTAGCAATTAAAAAAATTTCCAATAAACTGAATTACTGATTGTATCAATATAAATTTGAAGGGGCCTCTGCTTTCTCATTTTAAACAGTCTTTGACAAAAAAGTTATGATTATCTAATTTTCTTGGAAAATTTCACATTATTAAAGAAAATGATATGAAAGTGAGTCCAGTCAGAAGAATTCTAAAAGGATGGCATAACTGGGTCATGGGCATTAAACAGGGCACGTGATATAAGGAGCACCGGGTATTATATAAGACTGATGAATCACTGACCTCCACATCTGAAACTAATAATACAATATATGCTGATTAATTGAATTTAAATAAAAAATAAATATTTAAAAAATAAAAATTCTAAAAGGAAACTTATGATTACTTAGAGCTTATGAAAACTGGAGGAGTCAAATGCTGACAGCAGTGATGGGGAGGTTGCTGAGAATCTTAAGTCATTAGCAGTATTGAAACATAAATCTCTATATTTAAAGTTAGGAAAGAAGAATGTTGCAGAGTCTGGTGATGTTTATCTTGAAAAAGAGAATTTAGCAGATGAGAGCACGTTTCAAGTATTTGAAACATTTTCTAAGGTAGTATCAGGCGGTATATTCTACTTTGGTTCTAAGGGCATATAACTGTGACAAATGTCTAGAAGCTAATGAAGAGTAGATTTTTCTTCAACCTTAGAGAGAATTTCTAAGTCCAGAAGTATCCAATCATGGATCAGACAATTAGGCAGAGTAGTAAAGGTTTATTAATAGACCAATAGGAAAGAGATGAGATGCTCTGTTTTAGATGGCTCAGAAGGAATGGCTCCCATGAGGGGGATAACTTCTGAGCCTTATTCCAATTTTCTTTCAATGTTTCTTCCAACCAATATCACTTCCAGAAGAGATACAATCCAAAAGTATTCTATTCTTCAGCATAATGTACTTCAGTTATGATTCAAAATGTGCAAACACATTTAAGAGAGAATAGATTAGTACTGGGAAGGGAATTGGTTACCTATTCCTAAGTTTCATATTGTTACTAATAATTACATATTTGTGCTAATAATAATGAAATAATTTGTGAAGACTAGTCTCTATTTAACAAACACACTATTATTGATGGATTACATTGAAAAGTCTAAAATTGAAAAGTCTAAAAGAATTGAAAGTCTAAAAGAATAATCTTTAGACAAATTTTCTCATTAATGAAGTGACTGGATGACATAGAAAAATTTTTTAGATAAACTATACATAATTACTTATTAGCTTTTCACAAATAAAGGAAATCCTTAAACTTTTTCTATAAAGGGTGTATGTGTGTATATATTATATATATACATACTATATATGACAAATAATGGGGAACATCATATGTTAAATAAGCATGTATTCAAAATTAATTCAACAGTCTTTTTATTTGCTAGGATAATGAATGGGAAAATTAAACAATTGTGTAGGGTAGTGATCCAACATTTTATTAAACAGAGAAATAGAAAAAAAAAACACTAAGAAAACTATTTCATCATGGCTTACAAGCAGCAACTCTAAAATATTACTGAATTGTTAGTCAAAGTGCATTATGGATTTAAGAATTTTTATGAAAATTAGGAAGCAAAAAGAAAAAAAATCTGAAGTCTTAATGAAAAGAATGTATATTTTGTATGAAATACTTCAAGTGGGATATTCAGAATAACATTTGCCATACTATCCAGAGATCACCTAGGACTTCCTGCTTGTAATCATGTATTGGTCTCTAGATAGGATGAGTCAGCAGACTAATAATGAACAAGTAGACCCTAGATTTTTAGTTAGAGAAACAAGCAGACTGATCTGAGGCCAATCCACTAGCCATGATCCAAACTGATAATTCTAGGACTTTCCCATTTTTACCTTGAATTCCTTTGGGATACCTTGCAGTGCACTTTAAGCAAAATGAAGAGACAATCAAGAATGTGAATCCATTCCCTGTCCAGGTTCTATAAATCTTTGCAAGGTCACGTGTAAATGATTTAGGGGGCTGTCTGTTATTTTAAATTATCTGCCCCGCTGACCCCTTACAAAAATGCAGACCATCAAGCACAGACTAAATACAGATATTCATGGAAGAGCAGAAAATTAACATTAGTTGTATCTCTGAGGAGCCTGTCATTGTCTGCTCTACAACTACGACAGCCATCATGTATTTCTCTTTAACTACTTTTGGACTACTTAGTTGGAATTACAATTCAAGCCTATTTTGTTTAAACTCACTCTACTGTCATCTGCAGATATACCTGACTGGGGAATGTGACACTTTATACTACACACATAAACAAAACAAAACAAAAAATTACACGCACACACAAGTTAGAAAACAAGACGCTATCAACCACTAATTGGCATGCATGATGGTAAAACAAGAAAATATAGTATGTTTAAAAATATAAGTCATGTCTAAGTCTTTCTTTCTCTCCGTTCATTCTCTGTTTTGATTGGCGTTCACATCAGCAGTGTGACATCAGTAGAGACCTACAAGGGAATTAGAGCAATGCATTTTCCCTATGGCCACCATTTGTACTATAAATTATGAATGCATTATTATGCTGCCACTTTGGTTTTGAAGAGCTTATGTTAATTAAAGGCTAAGAAAGCACACACGCAGCACAATTATTTTTAATTAAGATTAAAATAATTCAGTATGTCAATACAGTCCTTAATGGGAATGATGGCTTAATGTGTCCTTTCAATTTCTTGTCTATAGTAGTACAGCCATGTCTAATGCTTGTTTTTAGTTTCTTACCTTTTAAGTACATAAAACTCAAGGTCACCCAGAGATAAACCTTATGCCTGAGATGGTATTGTATACAAGCAATTATGGAGTGAACACTCTATACTAAGGACTATCCATTTGAAGTATGTAAACAAAAATGTAAACTATAAGATTCTATGTTTCTTAGGACTTTGCAATCATATTTTGGGTGACCTATAGAATCTATTGCTAAAGTGGAGACTATTTTTGTGTAAATTTACGTAGAACAACAAAATGACATAGAGCATGAGAACCATATTATAAAACAAACGTATTGACTGATATTTTAAGAAGTGTGAAATTTCAGATTTTTCTTGCCATTTATAATTAAGGAAATGAGAGTTACCTTTATTCAATTTAAAAAAGGCCTAATTAATTCGTTACTTGTTTTAAATTGTTATAAAATGAACGCTACATAGTTGAGTAAACTTTAATTTAGAATAACTCCAATCTCCCCAGGTCTACTACGTTTATAAAGGCAAAAAGTTTGATCTTGTAGTGTGTTTAACAAATACTCTTATTCTAAAAAAAACATTAAAACCTCAATTTCATGGCATTTCTAGGTAATAAACATTTCTGTCTTGCTCAGGTATTGTTACATGTGAAAATGTATTTCTTCATGAAATAAGACTGATCATAAGAATCTAAATGGCAGTTTCCATTAAAAAATGGAACTTTTATAATCTATCAGAAGAAATCATATTGTACACAAGGATATGCTCAGGTGACATTTCTTTTATTCCTAACAGAAGTACAAATCTTAGGGCTGACAAGAAATCTATATGTTTAATTTTGTCACAGCAGCAACCCAGTGGACAAGCAAGGCAATGGCCGCATTCTTGACGAAAGGTGAGCAACACAGATTCCTCAGGGAATGCTGAGGCTGAATCATTTAGAACAGCATGCCCAAATTGCTGTTGTTGGGACTCCAGTAGAATGAAAAGACCAAGTCAAAATGAAGAAAGTGTAATTAAAATTTTTTATTTGACAGTTTACTTCACTTTAATTGGCAAGTTAACACCTGTGCTTGTTTCAGTGGCAAAGAAGTTCTAATTTTAACATGAGACAATGTTCCTTCATGGATAAACCCAATAAAAGTATGATGAAAAATGTTCAGTGCCTGATTTAAAAAAAACATGGAATTCAATAAACATTTATATGTACTTTATAGAGTATTTTTTATCACTGAAACTGAGTATTTTTGGAAGGATGAAACTAATAGCTGTGTCAAAACAATAAGAAAAAACCTGAACATGATGGGGAATAGCAGGGGACTATATGTACATGGAAGAGGCCTTTTCAATTTTAGTGGGTAAACACAACAATTTGTGAAAAGTGTATACTGAAATATTAAAATTATTTGTGAATGTTGTATTTTGGCATATCCAATAAAATAGCAGAACTAGTAATAAATAATTGGTTTTGATTTTTTTATTGGATAGAATAATTTTGCCTGGATAGCCTCAGACCATAAATAACCATTCTAACCAATATTCCTTCTTAGTCCTCCATGATTGGTTAATTTTTCCTAATTTGTGTAGAGTTAGAAATATAGTCTAGTATCAGAATAAATAAGAACCTATACGCTACCATTATTGACTTTCCTAATCTTTCCTATCAAGTCTCTCTTGTGTTTAACTTCTGCCTTTCTTATTTGGAAAATGCAAGAATCTTCAGTTTGCTTCTTTATGTTAATTTCCAGATACAATCCCTTATTGATAGTACCTATTAACTGAAATATAGTGTTCAATTTTTCAATGATGAACATTATCTTTGCTAGGTTAGTGAAAATATGGAGGTAATTCTATTTTGAATGAACTATCTGTACATGAAAGCAATCCATTTATAAGGAGAAAAGTTTTGCTTAATTGTGTGGTAGGAGGAAAGAAAACAGCTCCAGTAAAATGTATTTCATATATAAAGTTTTTAATAACTTAGATAAATTTCTCCTGGACTTTAGTATTTGTTTTAAAAATAAATATGTAGGAACACATTGTTATTTCCTAAAATATAAGGCATTAAAGATTTAAAAAAATTTTCTTAAAATTAGAATGCAATGAATGTGATTAAATGTTGCACTATGACTAAAGAGCAATTTTCTTTCCCTATCCAGGGGTGCCTGGTATCTTTTATGGAAGACTAGAATGCAGTTATGCAGATGAAAACTTCAAGTTGGGATCCCTGGGTGGCGCAGCGGTTTGGCGCCTGCCTTTGGCCCAGGGCGCAATCCTGGAGACCCGGGATCGAATCCCACGTCGGGCTCCCGGTGCATGGAGCCTGCTTCTCCCTCTGCCTGTGTCTCTGCCTCTCTCTCTCTCTCTCTCTCTGTGACTATCATAAATAAATAAATAAAATTAAAAAAAAAAGAAAACTTCAAGTGACTAGAGCAGTAAATGGGAGGCCACAGTTGGTATATTGCCAGGAACAGATGTAGCAAAGGGGAAGACAACAAGCTTTCCACACAATTTAAACAAACTTTCTTAGATGTTTGAAATGTAACTTTAAAAGTTATATATGCTATGTATGTTTACATGATGTTATACTGTGTTTCTTGGTTGTTTTTACAGCTGTGATTTTATTGGAGAAAATTATGAAGCAAATTAATTCCCCATAGAATAGAAGCAATAATTCTATGGAAACAAATTCAAGTTAGGCCAAGTAAGCAACTCTTTTGAAATTTTTATTATATATTTTTTCTATTTTGACTTATTACTTAAAAAAATTCCAAATCCAACAAACCCAATGTATCCATTCCAACATAGGTTTTATATCTCAGCTGTCATTAACTTCAGGCATGGTTGGTCCATATTCTGTACTTTTACTACTCTGTTTAAGGCAGGGGTCTTTCATGTTTGCTTTGAAAACGAGCAAAATATCACAATCATCAAGCACATTTATCATCTACACAGGGCATTCTGCAAGTTTCAGGTTGGATTCAATACATGCTTTAACGCTTTGACTTAAAATGATAAATGGTAGTCTAAGTATTCTGAGAAAAATTCAGAACAAGTACAATTATATACTTCTTTTAAACGTCTAATAACACATCTTAAAGAAAAATAAATTAAATCTGTAACTGCCTAGCCAAAATGTTATCTACAAATGGTTTTATTTTTCTTTTCCTGCAGCCATCCGAATTCCCGGATATCTAAACTGTATTTTTCTTTCAAAAAGAATTGATAAGATTTGATATTTTTCTTTGGTAAAGACAAACCACATATTAGTGATTTAAGAACCCTGAATAGCAATTATTATTACAAGGTATTTATTGTAAAAATGTCTCAGAAATGTTCAATTTTTAAAAGTTTTTATTTAAAATCCAATTAGTTAACATACAATGTAATATTAGTTTCAGGTGTACAACATAGTGATTCGACACTTCCATATAACACCTGGTGCTTGTCGCAACAAGTGCCCTGAAATGTTCGATTTTCTACACTACATACCAGAAACAAGAATGGGTCACTTAAGCAGCCTTTTCATTAAGTGGAATACTGAGTGAAAGGAGTACTATGATTAATTAATTGGATTTTCTGTAAGTCAAAAACATTTAACATTTTTGACTCCTTAAGTTGATTTTCCCTCTAAACTGTAACGCATGCTACCAAACACTGGGGAAATACAACTTGGAATTTGATGTCAGAGGGTTTAAGTCTTAAGTATGACCTCAGGCAAACAAAATATGCATTTGAGTTCAGGTTCTGCCAATGTGTAATAGGAATGCCAATACCTACTCAAATGATTTTTGTGTGAATTGAATAAGAAAATCTTGGGGCACCTGGATGACTCAGTTGGTTAAGCATCCAACTCTTGGTTTTAGCTCAGGTCATGATCTAAGAGTAGTGAGATGAGGCCCCAGGGTTAGGCTCTGAGCTCAGCCTGTTGAGCTGCTTAAAATTCTCTCTCTGCCCTTTTCTCTTCCCACGCTCCCTACCTTCCTCACCCCATTGTGCACTTTCTCTAAAAAAAAAGAAAGAAAATATTAGAAGTGACTTACAAATAAAACCTTTAAGGAGCTAAAGTATTACAGAGTTTTCTAATGAATATAATCAATTCTTTTAGATGATACAGAATTTATTTTCAAGTATTTCAGAATTATGATTCAGAATAACAATTTATATTACACAGGATTTCATAATGAATATAAAATGTGTATGGAATTTGTTTGATCATATACTGACTTCCAGAATACATGGAGTCATTATTATATAAGAATTTCATATTAGTTTCTTTCAATATTAATTGTTTCTTTCCCTTATATTTAGAATATATCTTCTTAAAAAATGTTGAGTTTTTAGAGGGTCATTATTTTTTGAAGTTCTTTTTCTCTTAATTACTAAGATTGATGTATTAATTGATGTTACAAGTTACAAAAGGATTTAAATGGCACATTTAAAAAAAGAAATATATGTTAAACTTATGGATCTATTAAACTAAAAGTTGTAACATCCCTCCATAAATTTCCAGAATCAATCTACTAGCTATGTTATTAAGATCTCAATCTAAAGAGAAAAAGTATAGGGGTGCCTGGGTGGATCAGTCTGTTAAGCATCTGCCTTCCACTTGTGTCATGATCCCAGGGTCCTGGCATTGAGCCCCATGTTGGGCTTCCTGATTAGCAGGGAGCCTGCTTCTCCTTCTCCTTCTCCTTCTCCCCCTCCCCCTGTTCATTCTCTCTCTCTCAGATAAATAAATAAAGTCTTCAAGAAAAAATAAAGAGATACAATGTAACATGAATAAATGAATCCTCTTATTTTAGGAATTCTATTTTCCACTAATCTAATAACACAAAAACAAAATTAATTTTTACTTAGCCATTCAGAGTAAGATGAACTTTATTTTACATTGCTATAAACACAGATTGTCTTCAGTCATTAATTTTAAGTTATAAAAATGATGTAGTGAGTGATGTAAGACAAGGTTTACATCCTTCTTTCTTAAAATTGTTAGTTTTAATTACTCTGAAATGACAACACTAAAACTGAAATCTTTAATTTGTTGAATATATATGACCACTGAGCAGTAACTGCACAAGATTCTCTAGATAGTACCTGTAGAATGATAGAAATTGGCATATTTCTAAATTTAGTAAATTCAATAGTGATACACAGAAAAGTATTTTGTTATCAAATTAAGGTCCATTGTAATTATTTTCTTTTTACTGTGTCTTGCAAAAGTATGAGTTAAAAACCCAGCCTCCATCCTCCCTTGGTAATGCTGAAGCAAATAAATAAGTAATAAAATCCTCTATATCATTTCATGCATCCTCAGGAAGGACTGCATAAAACATACCAAAGCAAAACAAACAAAAAGCAAACAAGCAAAAAATCAAAAGCATACTGTTAAGCATTTCAAAAGTCTAGTCTTGGCTACTATATTTAGAGTGTCTGACGATGTTTTAGCACCTTATCTAAAAGGTATGACAAATTTAGAATATTTTATATAAATAAAATGATCTCTATCTTGTTTGGTAACTTATAGAATAAAATACTTAGATGTTTGGAAAGACTAATTAATTAGCATGTAGATTTTTTCTTCATCTGACAGTATAAATTTGAATAAGGGAGAAATCGAGTATCCCTAGGTCTTAGTAGAGTCAGCCTCAGCCTCACTTTTCCATGTGTGACCCTTAAATGACTTTAAAAGAAGAAAGAAGGAACTTGTATATATGAATACAGAAGACATCATTTACTTATTACTTTAGATAACTTTCTATAATTTATTACTGATATGTGAACTATTTTTTAAAATTGTTATATTGTTGAGATTCTGGATAGTATTTTTCTAAAATAGAAGTAAATAAGTGAACTTAAAGGGAACATTATATTCAGTGCAAGAGGGCATATGCAGTTTGAGGGGGGCGGCAAAAGCAGCAAAATTTTATACTAACCAAGGAAGGAAAGGATGAGCAAATTAGATTTTAGCATCCATGATAGAAAAAAAAAAATAAGGTGCCATTTGTCAGGGAGCTTCTGGTAGGCATTAAATACATGGCTCCCTGGTAGTTCCTTCTTGTATTCACACACACACACACACACACACACACACACACACACCAAAGATCCCTCTGAAAATTTCTAGTCCTGCATATACAGATACAAGGGGTAAAAGACTTGTTTAAACATAGCTCCAGCAAACAAAAAGAGCAGAGCATTTTTGAAAGCCCAGGCTTGGTGGTAGCATTGCCTAATAACACTACACTAAAGATAAATTAATGTAAGAGTTGGTGGAAATGGAAAAAAAAATTGAGGCCAAAATATTTACTATTTTAGCAGAGATTTTCAGCTCTATAAGTCCGTAACCAGATAATTCCTTGTCCTGGAGGAACATCCATTCAGTAATGTAGAGGGATATTCCATTATGATTTTTTTATTAAACTACTTGTGTTATATTCTCATAGGAAAAATTTAAGGATCGTTCTTTACATTACTTTGTGCATTATTTTGGATTGGATATATTTCATAGAGGTTTATATTTGAGACTGGTATTCTTTTAGGGTTCACCATGGCTACCTCGATTCAGACATAGTTCTCTCTGACTATTTAGAGTGTTCTATCATAAAATAAGTTTAAAATGTATTACAATCTGTCATACTATTAATAATATACATCTACCGAAAAATCAAACCTATTTTAATAGAACCTATTAGAAAGAATTTGTGGTGTCCCTGGTTGAGCATCCGTCTAACTCTTGATTTCGGCCCAGGCCATGTCTCAGGATCATGAGATTGAGTCCAATGTCAGGCTCCATGCTCAGAGGGGAGTCTCCTCTAGATTTTCTCTCTCCCTCTCTGTTTGCCCCTCTCCCCCATGCACATGCATGCTCTCTCTCAAATTAAATAAATCTTTTAAAAAATTTGCTATTTTGTAGTCATTTGCTACAAAAGGGGGAATATTACAAAATAGAGAATTGAGAAAACATAGTTTTTCCTTGACAATAGTAAAAATTTTCCAACTACTTCACAGTGAACATAAAATGTAGATTTCATCTACTTAGGTATTACTGCGTAAACCAGATTAATTAACAATCTTTTCTCCCAAACTATCATAACCCATTTTCAAACATGGAAATCACACAAATTTATAAATAAGATTGTAACAGACCTACAATATGAATTGATGTAAGTATTCACATTATTGGTCAAAGTATTTCCATTTCTTATTATTGCTCCTCCATAATCACCTATAAAAATGCATACCCTTACAATGTAAATTACACAAACAATAAAAATACAAATGGCATTTTCCCCTTATTTTACAGGTGAAAGAATGTTTTCAAGAAATTATATTCTGAAGATAGTAGTTTAATGTCTAGATCATGTCAATACTTTGCAATATAACAAATATAAATGATATGTTCCACTGAAGAGAGAATGAGTTTTATTTTTTATTAAGATTTTATTTATTTTTTCATGAGACACACACACACACAGAGAGGCAGAGACACAGGCAGAGGGAGAAGCAGGTCCCATGCAGGGAGCCTGACATGGGACTCAATCATGGGTCTCCAGGATGAGGCCCTGAGCTGAAGGCGGTGCTAAACCGCTGAGCCACCAGGGCTGCCTGAGAATGAGTTTTAAATAGGTCTAAGTTACCTGCTGTGACTCTGATGTCATCATTTACTACTCTGCTACTCTGTCCTTAACTTAGCAGCAATAAATAAAAGCAAGTTTTGAAGGTCATTATTAACTTAAAGTATAAACTATACTGAATGTAAAATGCTGTTCTTGATGCTAGCAGACCCTTTGAATTCTAAAAGAGTACATTATGAGGTTTTGAAATACCACATACTCATCATCTTTCTTTCCATAAACATCACAAAATTTTCAATGAATTACCCATAGGCACAGAGTTAAACATGCCTCCTGGGGTAAAACCTTTTATTTCTTCTTCTTAAAATGAGCCTTAGAGAAGGAGAAAAAATGAATTGGAGAGCTTTTTAGTTTATGGGTTTTATTTAATGCAATAAATGGTTACTTTTCATGTTAGTAAAATATAATTATGTTGACAAGAGGGTAGTTTATAAGCAATTAAGTTTTATTTTGCTGATGTCAATTTAAATTCTAGGGTCTCAATGAAATATATAGATGCTATTGCTACACAGAGTTGCTCAAATAACTGTGGCCTACCACACAGGCAGGATGTTGATGTGTTTGATTTATTTCTATGGATATGGTTATTTTTTTTCCAGTTACCAATCACCTGCTGGTGTTCTTTAAGGAATAATTTGAAGCCTATGTCTGAATATGAGTAGTGAACCATGAAGGAAAGGAAGTTAACAATGCTTTGGGCAGATTTTCAAACATGAATTTATACAGAGTGGTGAATCCAAAGGGTTATAGAGTCAGAATGTCTTTTCTTCATAGTGCATAGTAATTTATCCTTAAAATATGGGATAATAATTTTAACTTTTAAAATTCATGACATTTAGGAACTTATACAGCTGAATATGTTACCTGATAGGTTCTCCTTTGTGTCCCTAAACCTTTGATGGTCCTCAACACATAACAGATTGTCAATAAATATTAGTGGACAGTAAAGCATATTTTATTGTGAATTAGAAGGAAATAGAAATACATATAAATTATTAATCTCATTTTGCATTTTGCAAAATATAAAATATGATCTATTATTCTAGATTGCTAAAACGTTTTTAAAAAGACTCTACTGCTTATTTTTATTCCTTATATGTTACTGTATTAACAAGCATTTGTGAGTATTCAAGTCCATACATCATTGCTATGATGTATTGGCAAACTGCATGAAGAACAATGAATGAATGTTTCTATAAATAAGAGTCAGAAATATGAAGTCTGTCACATGACTATATGACTATAGGATAAGTACAACTATAAGTTAGATTAAATTTGAGGGTTTTTTAAAAGATTTTATTTATTTATTCATGAGAGACACAAAGAGAGAGGCAGAGACACAGGCAGAGAAAGAAGCAGGCTTCTCGCAGGGAGTCCAACATGGGACTCCATCCTAGGACCCCGGGATCACGCCCTGGGCTGAAGGCAGGTGCTTAACCGCTGAGCCACCCAGGGATCCCTAAATTTCAGTTTTTAAGAATAGTTTAACAGGGGATCTATGAGGCCAATAAAGAATTAGGATAAGAAAATGTGAGAAAAGTGTCTAATACTTACACTTTTAAGATCTGAAACTAAATTCATTGTCCTTATGCTAATATGATCAGTGATGGTGGGGAGATAGAGATGTGGTTTTCAAGATATTGTAGCAAGAAGTAGA
This sequence comes from Canis lupus dingo, assembly GCF_003254725.2. Lineage (NCBI taxonomy): Eukaryota > Metazoa > Chordata > Mammalia > Carnivora > Canidae > Canis > Canis lupus. The sequence continues at coordinate 2,788,886 of NC_064273.1, forward strand.
CTTTTGATTTGAATGCAAAAGTGAGAGGTAAAAGGAAGGGTAGTTACTGGTCACATACCAGACTCCCTAAAATAGAAAACCCTTGTCAGCATGAATATAATATACTAATGACACTTCGTGTGATTATGAAAAGGGTAGCTTTCTAGGGTTGTTGACACCTTTTCTTTAAAAAATACTTTCTCTTAAAAGTTTATATAATTCTAAGAAGTTAGGCTATCAATAAAGCAGATGGCCTTCAATTTAGGGAAAAGGTTATTTTGCAGTTAACACAGAACTTGAGCAGCATAAACATCAGGAAAGCCTCAGTGCTTGCCACCTTTGGAGCATTGTGAGAAGCACAATAATGTCTAATAACTTATTCAAAGGATCCTACCCAAATACCTGAAAGTTGAAATTGTAGCCTGGTGTCTTTGTTAAACTTGTAAGTGTGGAAGGAGAGTCCATAGCTTGTATATATATTGGATTTGCTTCCAAGCTACTCTATGCAGTTGAGGAAGAAACTGGGATATTTTCAGAGCAGATATTGTAATGAAATAGGGAGAAAAAAATGCCAAAACATTGCATAGTTTAAAAACAAAAGTACTAGGATGCAACAATAAGGACACAGATAAATTTAGTAACTCAATTTCTTAAGAAATGATATACCTTAATAGTTTTTTTAAGGCAGAAACCACCAGAAAATAATAATAACTTCTATTAAGGAGATTCTAAACAGGAATTCAGGAGGAATTAAAAGTAAAAATATCATTTGTGTAAAGGTTAGGATACCATGATTTTCAAAGAAGATACATCACTCCTTCTTGAAAATTATTTAACATCAAAGAAATTTCTATTATAGATAGCATATATACATATATATAGCTATATGCCTACACATATATACATGTGTACCAGTTCAGAATATTAGCATGTACATCTAGAATTAGAAATCTTTATCATGTGTATATGTGTCTGATGCACCTAAAAATATGTACACTGGCCACAGAAAATTGTGTTAATTGTCAATATATGTAATACATTGATCTAACATATGATAAAATATGTTTATATATATGCACACACATACATGTATATCTACATATACACTTGCAAAGTTAAAGAAGAAATTATGATTTATAAGTTGGTATGGGAATAATCTAAAATTAAATTTCACAAATTCAAAAACACATTCTAGAACTGACAAGGTGACTTATTGTTTAATGGGTACAGTTTTTGTTTAGGGTGATGAAAAGGTTGTGGAAATAAATAGTGGTGATGATTGCACAATATTATGAATGCAACTAATGCCACTAAGTTTCAACTTTAAAATGGTTAAAATGGCAAATACATACAAAGGGCAGTTTTATAAATACCTGTCAGTCAATATGGAATATGTTTGTGTTCAGATTCTAAGAGTGAGATCAAGGATATTATTTAATGATTATAATTTTCTTAAATATTTATATATCCATAAAATACTTTTAAAGTCTTATGGGAAAAAAAGCGTATGAAGGTATATTTAAGTCATCTTAATAGATATTTATTTTTAAGTAAAAGTTCACTGCTTGAATACCTAAATTTAAAAAAATTAAATATTTCACTTCCATTATTGTTTCATTCAAAGTATGCATCTTTTCTACACTAAAAGCTATAGAATATAAGGATTACTAATGAACCCTGGTTTATCAAGCTCTTCATATAATAATAACAACCCCATGAATATTAAACTAAGATGGGACAACTTCTTTCATCATGAACCATCAATTAAAATCCATTAAAATCTCTTTGAAAAATCACAAACTAGACACCATACATATATAAATAGATCTTTACATAAACTCCTCACAGTTGGCCTTACTGCAGTTACATGTCCAACACAGCAATATGTTTTTCAAAAATAAAATTATCCATTACAATCACTAGTAGTCAAGGAGATTGCTTGTTAGACCAATCGACTTAAGTTAAGAAATGGCTTTAATTGTACCATTATTTTTGAATGTCCCTGACAAACTCCCAGAAACTATTATGGAATATTCAGACTCCCAGACATATGAGTGAAGTCAAAATAAATTCCAGTGTTTCATTAACTATAGAAGTGTGAACTTTTAACTAGTTGACTTCTATTTTACACTCTCTAGAGATAGTGTTATGGTACTTTCTGGTACTAGTAGAATTTCCCATAGCTACAGATAATCTGTACACTCTGTAAATCAACATAGGGAATATGAGGCATACACTAAGAATAAAAGAAATATTTTGAATTTTAATAAACACATAAAAATGAAGGTTTTTCTAACATGTATTCTAATGAATTAAATCATCATGTAGACTTTCCCCTTTATACATGTAACACATGCAATTGCCCAGTTGAAGAAGCAGCATATACTGTCCCATTGATCTCTATTTATTGTTTTGTATTTTCAATTCATTCCGACTTCTTTTGAAGTGCAACTTTCTCCCCAACTCACAAAGAACACTAATAACATCAATAGAGTGTTCATCAGGGTATTTATATTTTAAGAGTAGGAAAGGAAAAAACTGAAGTTCTTTTGAATACCTGAAAGAAGAATGTTTCAATTTGATTGGTATCTTGTGCTGACAGAAATCCTAGCACAAGGATTTAAATATGCTTGAAAGAAATTGACATTGTGCTAGGAGATATTAAATCTTTTCTCCCCCATAACATCTCAGTGGTAATTTTCTTTATTATTATAGAGCAAAAACTTCTCGCCCCCAACCTGCCGTGTTTATGGGTGGAAATCACAAAAGCTTTACCAAGTTGGAAACAAATTAAAATGCCTTTTCTGACTTGTTAATGAAATCGGTCCAGTCTTTTTATTCACCATCTTAATGGTCATGCTGTTAGTAGATTGTATCCAACTAAGAAAGTCATTTGTTTAAATAAGAATCTATTCACTCTTGTAAAATTCACAAAAGAGGCTTAAGCAATATGAATAAAAGAAGACTCACTTATCTGTCAATATGGGAGCACTTTCCTAGATCATTGGTGATAAATTAACCATTATGTCAGGCACCTTGATTTATTTTGATCACACATGTAAATAGTATCATTCTAAACTGATTCTACATTAACCATAAAAGATACAATGTAGTCACAAAAAATTTTTGTATATGCCATATAAGTACATCATGACCATTAAAAACATTAATGTATGTATCAGATCTAAAATTTGCAAATAAATATATACAAAACTAAAATAATTAAAATCATGGCTACCTTTATTTCTGTTTTGCTACCTCCTCTTGCATGTACCTTAGATAGACCTTAGATCATGAGATGAAAGATAACTCAAGTTCAGAGTCCGATTGTGCTGAGAGAGAAATCATACAAAGCTTATGCTTCATGACAAAAAATATTTCCTTATAAAAAATAAAGGATAGCACTGTTGATACAAATATTTTGAGAAAAAATAAAAGTAATCTAAATCAATACAACAGATATTAAATTTTGTAGATTTTTAAAAATTTTGCATTCATTTGTCCTGAGAAGTTGCTATTCTATATCTTATTCATCACATAACTGAGGACAAATGAATAACCTGTTGTAAATTGCCTAAGTCACTATCCTCCTCAAAGACAAAATAACTTAGTGGTGAGATTCTACATAAGAAGTATACACTACATATTATGAATAGGAGTTTATAGATCATGCTACTCAAAGGAGCTTGTTATGTCCAGAGGAAGAACAAATCGTTCATCATACTTACGGGACAGGTACATCTCTGCATTTTTTACGACACTCGAGCTTATTTTATCATCACAATAACTTCATGCTATGGGTGCTATTATTCTGCCCATTTTACTGAGGAGGCTGAGTTATGTAGATGTGAGGGGCTTAAATGAAGAATATGATAACTTACCCATGGTAACAAAGTAGAACTTGCAGTCTGGATATACATCCACTCAATTTGTGCTATTGACCACCTCATTATGCAGTCTTTTCTTTAGATTTTTAAATATGATCTTGATAATGGTTACAATGAAGTTGATAAAACAACTTAGGTAGTTTACAGGAAAGTTACCTTTATAATGGAGGAGTGGGTAAAACTCATTGATTTAAATTTTCTTTTTGACAAATGCAGTCAATAATGTAAAGAACCAGTGGTAGAGATATTATTATCTGCTTGTATTAGCAGCCTTTACACTTCTCCTATCAGACTGGTAAAATTACCCTTAGCTCAAAGCCATTAATGTTTATTATGATTCTCTTCAGAAGTTCTATCCCCTATGTAGTATCTTCTAAATCGTAGAATATATAAGTATTCTGTAAAATTATATCCCCTTCACACCAAAAATTTAGTTAGTAAACCAAAAGCAACAAAATCCCAAGTCAAAAAACCAGACAACACTTGTTTACATTCTATATTTAACTGGAGTTTGATCAGAAGTTTGAGAATTTGAAGTAAAATTTAAAATATCTTTTTTTCTCCCTCCAAAATTTAGCAAAGTTGACAATAAAATATGCTTTAGTAAATTACTGCCTAATTTAGTGCCACTTAGCTAGGTAATTAGGACAGATCTCCTATATACAGAGCCTGACATGTCTGTGCTGTAGAGTGAATTATAAGTTGGAAAATCAGCATTTCAGATAAATGCCATCAAAGATCAAGGCAAGGGAAAGGCAGTGATGTGGGTACACAGAGGTGTCATGGAACTACATGGGCAAATTCGGATTTGAATCCTTGTCTCAGTACCATCTTGCTATGTGACCGGAATTATTATCAATTATAATTATTATTAATTAATATAATTAATTATTATTAGATTCACCCCTTTGACTCTAATATTTCTCTCATCTGTAAAATATCACCTTTGAAAGGTTCTTGTCAAGATTTTATGTAATAAAATCATATGGAATCAGTTAATACAGTCTTACTTCTTATTGGTGCTCAAAGTAGCTTAGTTCCCTGGTATCACTCTCCTAAGTGAAACTTCTGGTGCTCATCCTGTAGGTGGGAGGTTCCCCTGCCAACAGACATATTTTCCACTGAAAAATAGGTAAATACTTCACACTCTCTATATAATGCCAAAGGAGTAAGTGATAAATGCTTATAAAAAGCATGGCATAAGGCCAGGCAAGCCGGAAGTGTTTAATAGCTTCACTAATAAAAATACACGATTGTCTACTGATTTCCCCTTGGCCATGTCCAATGCCTCCTCTCCTTACTCCACCTCCTGCTTCCCCAACACCCTGCTTCTCAAACTTTACGATTCATCAGATTTCAGAGTAGTCTCAAGACATTAGGAAAATGAAAGTTTCACTTCAATAAAATATTATAGAGCTCTTCCCTTGTTAAACTTGTTTCTGCAATAATTTAATTCCCTAGGTTGTTTCTTACCCTAGGAAATGGATAAGTTCCCATTTTTTATTTCATTTTCTAGTCAATTCTTCCAACCAGTTGTGAAGATGAAATGAAGTGCCAAATCCCATTGCCACTTAATCCAACAAAACTTCTTTATCATTCAGAGCATCCTGTTCAATCATTACCACACTCATATTTTCAGAGACACTTGTAGACATACAGAATGATTCAGAGATTTAAAAATAAAATCAGTAATAACAAGTCTCAATTCTTTTATATAATCCAGAAGTGTTTCATGTTGCTTAACACATTGTTATGACTGTTTTGAAAAATCTTAAAATCTTCAACAGCATTACAGATATTTTACATTTGTTTAATAGAGCTTAAAACAGATACTTAGACTATATTTAACACTTCTGCCTTTGACTACCATGTATTATCCTGCAGGAAAGTCTTCAAAGGCATGGGGAAGAGTCATAACTAAAATATAAAAGGTCTCCATGCCCATGAAGTGATTCTAAATCAATCATACCATCTAGAGCTTTCACTTTAAATTGTCATTTCATTAAAGAAGACATTAAAGCCTTATGAGAAAACCCGTATTGCAGTACAATGATTTGGTGTTTCAAATTCTTATTTTAAAGTACATTTTCCAACTATGTTTTAAAAATAAATAAATACTTAAAAATCTGAGAATCTTAATACTTTGTTACTGATGTCCACTGGAGTAATTTATGGGGACAGAACCAGATGGGGCTCCTATTACATTATTCAGGGGTTACATTTTCTGACCTATTTGTTGTACACATAATTCAGAGTTGTTTTACCATCACTGAAGAAGGTAAGAAGCCAGTCCAGTCCAGTATCTAGTTAACCCAGAAGAGATCGTTAAAAGAATTTTCAGAGAAAAATATATGCTTCAGAGAAAATTGATCTAAATCATTCTATGTCATTCTACTGTTTTCTTATCATCATAACACTTACTACTGTACATCATCTTGTTCCTTTATTTTCTTGTATTTTATTCTTCCTAAAGGTAAGCCTCATGAAAACACAGGGTCTATTCTACTTGTCCACAACCTATAAAAGTTGCTATACATATTTTATTTTATTTTATTTATTTATTTATTTTATTTTATTTTTTGGGGGGGAGGCAATTATTTTATTTATTTTTTTTAATTTATTTTTTATTGGTGTTCAATTTGCTAACATACAGAATAACCCCCAGTGTCCGTCACCCATTCACTCCCACCCCCCGCCCTCCTCCCCTTCCACCACCCCTAGTTCATTTCCCAGAGTTAGAGTCTTTACGTTCTGTCTCCCTTTCTGATATTTCCCACACATTTCTTCTCCCTTCCCTTATATTCCCTTTCACTATTATTTATATTCCCCAAATGAATGAGAACATGTTCCTCAAACAGTTAAAAATAGACCTGCCTACGACCCAGCAATTGCACTGTTGGGGATTTACCCCAAGGATACAGATGCAATGAAACGCCGGGACACCTGCACCCCAATGTTTCTAGCAGCAATGGCCACTATAGCCAAGCTGTGGAAGGAGCCTCGGTGTCCATCGAAAGATGAGTGGATAAAGAAGATGTGGTTTATGTATACAATGGAATATTCCTCAGCCATTAGAAACAACAAATACCCACCATTTGCTTCCACGTGGATGGAACTGGAGGGTATTATGCTGAGTGAAGTAAGTCAGTCGGTGAAGGACAAACGCTATACATATTTTAAACTCAAACTTTTTAGTTTGAGTTCACAGTATTCATTTCCACCTCTAAGAATTTTAGCTCAACATTTTCTTTTTCTTGTATTTGTCTTCCCCTGCTAAAATCTCTCCCTTCCTTGGATATGTAAGTATGTTGACAAGACAGGTCTTCAAATAAAGAAATATTAATAGAGAATTTTCTATAAATAACTAATATTGCTATGTCAAAAAAAAGGATGGGACCAGTTAACTGTGGGAAAGCAAACTTTTAATGTTTTTAGCCATTAAGAGAAAAGAAACAGATGGTTTTTTGACAGTGTGGTATTCTTGCCACTTGAGGTTTAAGAAATTCGTACCTAATGGTTATGCCTTCAGGCAAAAGTCTTAACTAATCGAACTACTAATTTGCTGTCCAACGTAACATGCTGCAAACCACGTGAGCTTAAAATAGAATGCCATTATGGAGGTTTTCTCTATAGTCACGTCGAATACTGCTGTAGAGAGAAAAGGATGATCTGTCGGCATTGTTATGGCTACCCAAAAAATGGATGAGTGTGTAGGTGTGGGTGTCTAAAGTCTTTGTTATAACAAAAGCTTGTCTAAGCTCTTAAAGTTTAAAAACTGACATGTTTAAAGATAGATAGGTAGGTAGGTAGGTAGATGAAACTAGCATGCTGTATTTTTCAAGGATACAGAATTTCAAAGAAGATTCTGCTCCTTCTGTGGATTTAAATTATTTTGCAAGCCAAGCACTAAAAATAAAAGTCTACTCTGTGTATGGCAATTGATTATTAAAAATAAAAGAATAGATTTTAAAAAATTGAGGGGTTTGCAGAATTTGCTTCTCTCTGCTACCTTTGTAGTGCACTGGCAAATTCTTGACCTTGAACTACAATATAGATACTGTATATGTGACATGAAAAAGTTGTATTCATGAGAGACACAGAGATACAGGGAGAGGGAGAAGCAGGCTCCCTTGGGGGGCCCGATGCAGAACTCCATCTCAGGACCCTGGATCACCACCCAGCCAAAAGCAGACACTAACTACAACCCAGGCGCCCTGACATGAAAAAGTTTTAAAGGAAGGAGTGAATTAGAAACAAAACAGAGCCTGAGTTCATTTAGCTTCCTCAATGTGATATTTCTATGCTCTCCCTTGCAACCCCTATTTCTTTTTTTAATATCATTTTCTAAAGGAGAAATATTTTCTCCAATGTGTGTATAATTTAAAAAGAGATGGAGGAGTAAATTCTTTAGCATATATAGAAAGCTTAATGCTAGAAAATGTAATCATAAGGCTATGATAAAAGTTCAAATTGTGATACCTTTCTCCTGCCCCATTTTATAAATATTTATGAAGGAGCTCTCCCCTTAAAACATTTCTCAGAACTTTGTATGTCAAAATACCAATACAACTTTACCCAATAGATGCAATTTCTTTTTAGTTATGTCAGGCCTATTATGGCAAATCTCTTTTTGGAAAAAAATAGACATCTCTACAGATGGGTGAATTATTTGAGGGAGGGCATAATTAGATTGAAATATAGATAACTTGCAGACAATATTTCTTCAATGATTCATTATTTTGTCCTACTTGTATGAAAGGCAGGAATTCAGTTATGTGTGATTATTTTTCTTTTTAAGTGCCTTGCATGCAATTAATATCACAGACATTCCAATCTGAATATTTTTAGTATTTCCAGCTCTGCAAAATAGTAAACTCTCTCAATTGATTTTAATTAAACTAATGAAATAATAATTATTATCCATTTAGAAAAATAAAACAATTAGAAATAGTCCCTGGCTCTTAAAATTTCTTTTATAGATGTAAAGCTCCATTAATTTTAGAAGCTTTTTTTTTTCCTTGTGAGCACTTAAGTGATTAAATAAGCATATTATATTGCTTCAAAAATATTTATAAATTATTAGGCAGGTCTGCTTTAAAGATTTAGTCCTTAGTAACCAGTGTATTATTATATAAAATCCACGATGGTTTATCAAACTTATACTTATCCTAGACACAGGATAAAAATGGTTACAGTCTAAAAACATATCCAAATTAGACAAACGTAGCTCAATACAAAAAAGGGAAAAGATGAGTCTTTCCAAAACTTCTTTCCTTTACAATGATTATTTATAATTCAAGATTATTGCGGGAAGCGATTATCCTATTGATTATTATAAAATTCAACGCACCACTATATACCAATTCGTAACGTCACAGCGCTAAAGGTGATAGAATTGAGGTCAGGTCCACGCTAGCCAGAAGCAGGCCGATGGCCAGGCACGCAACTATTTATTTCATCTTATTGCAATTAGGTGACTGAGGCCCAACTCAGTTGGCAAGGCCCACATGCTCGAATTCTCTCCTTTTTATAAATTCTGTACTTACTAGGTCCCTATTAAAATCCACTAAAAATACTAGGACTGTTTGCCTTACCCTTGCTTTACACTAGACAAACATCGGAGAAACCGAGCTCGGGGGGAAATGCCCTATGCATTTAACGGAACCTCCGTGGCCTTTGCCTCCGGCTCCCCAAGGAAGCGTCGCTGCCAGCGCCGCGGGTCCCTGCGGGGAGGCCCGGAGCAGCACCTGGCAGGTCCTCGCTGCGGCCGGCGGGGACTACTAGGGTCACGCGCACGCCGGCGTCCCCGGGCCACAGACGAGGCCACCGCCCGGCCGTGCGCGCCCCGAGGCCCGGGCTTCGCCGGCACCGGCTGGGTCAGGGCTCACGTGGACGCCTGCCCCGCCTCCCGGCGCAGCGCGCTCTGCTGTCCCGCACGCACCTGGGCGCGCCCTGGTCACCACGTGTAAGCGGGAGCCGTGAGCGCTCGCTTGGGAAGGCGCGTGCCTCGAGCACGTACGTGCAGCACCCGGTGGAGGTACTCATAGGAGTAGCTTAAGCTTCAGTGAAGCCATGTGACGGTTGCGTGTCCACATGGCAGGGCATAGGGCCCAGATGCTTGGTCGGGCAGCCCTGTTCCTGTGAAGGGGTGTCTCGGGCGAGATTAACTTTTACTCGGGAGGTAAAGCAGATTCCCCTCAAGAATGTGGGTGGGCCGGACCCCCGGGTGGCGCAGCGGTGTGGCGCCTGCCTTTGGCCCCGGGCGCGACCCTGGAGACCCGGGATCGAGTCCCACGTCGGGCTCCCGGTGCATGGAGCCTGCTTCTCTCTCTGCCTGTGTCTCTGCCTCTCTCTCTCTCTCTCTCTCTCTGTGACTATCATAAATAAGTAAAAATTTAAAAAAAAGAAAAGAAAAGAAAAGAATGTGGGTGGGCCCCATAGAAAAGCAGTTTAAGAACTTAACGGAACACATACTGACTCCCGAGCAAGCAGGAGCTCTGTCAGCAGGTTGCCCCTGTGCTGGCCTTGCGGCTCTCCCCAGGGGCCCACCCTGCCAGCCTAGAGAGCACAGTTTGTATTTACCATGCCTGCACAATCCCATGTTCCAGTTTCTTTTTTAGTTTTTTGAATTTTTTTCCATTTTCCAGTTTCTTAAATCTCTCTCCGCTTTCTTTTTTTTTTTTTTTTTTTTAAGATTGTATTTACTTATTCACGACAGACACATAGAGAGAGGCAGAGGGAGAAGCAGGCTCCCCACAGGGAGCCAGATGCAGTACTCAATCCCAGGACCTGGGATCCTGCCCTGAGCCAAAGGCAGATGCTCAACCACTGAACCACATCATAGAAAACTATTTTAACCACTTTAAGATATACAATACAGTGATATGATTTCAGCTTAAAAAAAAAAAGATTTTATTCATTTATTTGAGAGAAAGCAGAGTGAAAGAGAGAGAGAGAGTGCACAAGCGGTGGGAGTGGAACAACCAGACTCCCTGCTGAGCAGGAAGACTGACTCGGGGCTGGATCCCAGGACCCTGAGATCATGACCTGAACCAAAGGCAGATGCTTAACCAACTCAGCTGCCCAGGTGCCCTAATACTGATTTCAACTTGTTTAACTGTTCCATCTATTAATATTTTCATCATTGACTATTTTGAGATGTTCTGTTTTTATTACATTAGTGTGTTTTAACAAAAGTTAGGCTAATATTTGTACTCCCACAATATGATCTACCTTTCCTTATCTTTACCATCACTAGAAGCTCATCCAAATCATAAAAGCTATACTTAAAACAAATCAACCCTCCCTAATGCATAAAATGATGAGGAAAAAACCAACAATGCTACTTAGTGTTCTAGAAACCTATCAGCTTTCCTTGCCAATTTTATTACATTTTTATGTCTTTTTTAAAGATTTTATTTATTTATTCATGAGAGACACAGAGATGCAGAAACATAGGCAGAGGGAGAAACAGGCTCCATGCAGGGAGCCCAATGCAAGGCTCGATCCCAGGATACTGAAATCACGACCTGGGGTGAGGCAGATGCTCAACTGTTGAGCCACCCAGGTGCCTCAAATTTTTATGTCTTAAATTTATTTCTCATAACATCAATATTTTTCATGCCTTAGTTTTCTGAATATTAGTAACTTTGAATATTAATTCAATGTATTAACAAAAATATTTTCTCCATAGTGGTGAAAGTATTTATGAATGCCCTGTCTCTTTAGTTCTATAATCTTCCTGGTAGCATCAAGTCATATTCACTAAATATAACTGTATATTTTTGAATTCTGAAATCCCAAATTTTGATTAGCACTTCTTATAAAATATTATAATTTAATGTGTTTTTAATGAGATAATTATGAAAATGGATCAGTTATAGGTTTTTAAGGTATATTTTCCAATTTTATTAGCATGCAATAGAAACAAAATTATTGTATACAATTAGTATACTCTTGGATTCTAAAATCAGTTTAAATTCCAACACAAAAGTGCTTCATCACCTCTGTTTCCTAGATGAAATAATGAAGTTGTCATTCTTTGCCAACCATTGTTCAAGACTGCTTCTCGTTATACCCGAAATTTTAGAATTGAGGGTTGAAATTTTGGTAAACCTGATTAATGGAGGATCGACAGTCACTTGCTTTTGAAATATGAACATGTTTCCTTGATACTGTACATGGTAAAATTTCCAAAGCGGGAAGCTATTTTGAGTAGTTTCCAGAAACATCTCTTTGTAACACAGTCTTAACTGTGATTTCCTAATCGCTATGCAGAAGATTTCACTCCCTAATTAGAGGACCGGTGCAGTGATGAAGATCAAGAATACAGAGCAGGGCTGTGAGCTAATCTACAAGCAAAACACAGAGGCTACTTGTCAAGAGTAAGGGCATATTTTATCGACAGCTGTGTCCAATAAGGATGAGTTATGTGGTAAATATTTAATATTAATGCATTTCTGCCATGATTGTTACCTCCTTCATTATCTCTCACTGTGCTCAATAAAATAATTAACAGTCACTTATTGGAGTTCCATTTTAAATGGTGGAATTTTAAAGAGTAATACTCATTTTCAGGGGAAATATAACCGTCATTGCATAAACAATAATATATAAATCCAATAAACTAAATGTATAACTAATCTAGTTAACTATTCAGTTTATTGGTAATATTCTATTTTGAATACATGAAATAGTGTATTAATTACACATGTATGGTAGAGAAACAGTATTGACATAATTGCCACCATTATTGTGTGAGAAACTAGTGGCTTAAACCAAATGCAAATTTAGTAGTAATTCCCTTTACAAAGGGAAAACACATATTGTAATAGAAGGGCCCATACTTTAAAACCAATACTCCACCAATTGTTAGCTCAGTAGCATTTGCAATTTACTCAATCTCTCTGAGATGTAATTTCCCCATCTTAAAAAAGAGAAGTAGAGGTAATACTATCTACCATGTGGAGTATTTGTGAGCAAAAATAAGATGTTTATAAAACACATGGGACACACTAGACTTTTAATAAATGTTATCTCCCACAACATAGATAACATAATAATGGCTCTAAATTATCCAAGCCAGATTAAAAGAATAATAAACATTTTAAACATGATTACTAAGCTTTGTTATTCAAAATCTATCATATTTAGATCTATAATTTCAATAAATGTATATTGTATTTTCTATTATAACCCAAGTTCTGTAAATGCTAGTGGCAATGTCACAATAAATAATATACAGAAGCACAGAGTAGAAGTGTATATATTTACATCTCTGCCTAGGTCTATAAATCTGTATAGCTACATCTATATCTATCTATTAACATATCTCTCTGTGTGTATAAAAATATAATTTTATACATTTCCCCCAGGACAGGTAAGGATAGTTAAGAAAAATGTTCAGTGTACTTTTATTTTTTTAAGATTTTACTTATTTATTCATGAGAGACACAGAGAATGAGAGAGGCAGAGACACAGGCAGAGGGAGAAGCAGGTTCCATGCAGGGAGCCGGACATGGGACTTGATCCTGGGTCTCCAGGATCATGCCCTGAGCCGAAGGCAGAGCCAAACCACTGAGCCACCGGAGCTGCCCTGTTCGGTGTACTTTAAAAAGAAAATGGTTGGGCAGCCCGGGTGGCTCAGTGGTTTGGCGCTGACTTTGGCCCAGGGTCTGATCCTGGAGACCCAAGATCAAGTCCCATGTCGGGCTCCCTGTGTGGAGCCTGCTTCTCCCTCTGCCTGTGTCTCTGCATCTCTCTCTCTCTCATGAATAAATAAATAAATAAATCTTAAAAAAATAAAGATAAATCATTCCAGGGCCACCTGGGTGCCTCAAGGGTTGAGCGTCTGCCCTCGGCCCAGGGCGTGATCCTAGAGACCCAGGCTCCCTGCATGGAGCCTGCTTCTCCTTCTGCCTATGTCTCTGCCTCTCTCTCTCTCTCTCTCTCTCTCTCTCTGTGTGTTTCTCATGAATAAAGCACTCCATTAATATGTTACCAGAGGAAACCAGAAAAGTCTGGTTTACTTTAATATCCATCATGCTTCCTTCATCAAGTTCTATATAGACTATTAAAGAATTTTCTTACGTACAGACTGAAGGCTAAATTCAAATTTGGTTTCCTTAGATCCCTACATTAGCAATAGTGTGGGGAAAATAAAATGGCCCAATGTACTGCGGTTGGGAGTGTCTTCTTTTATGTACAAACTGATATAAATCTTTAAAATACAGATATTACAGAATCTTTTTAAATAAAAATAATGTGTTTTATATTTCTAATACCAATTAGTTATATTTTGTCTCTGTTGGCTATTTAAAAAAAAAAACTTTCTCAGTAAAAGCATAAAAGGCACTAAAAATATAACTAGGGAGAGTAAATGGTATAATTTTCCTTAGATTAACTATTGGAATTTTCATATACTTTCATTTACCAGACGATGAATGCTCTTAGGGAAACGTAACCTTAAAAAGTTTAAGCACGTTGATGACTTGAGTAGGTTGACTTGTCATGTTCAGGCTATTATTTTGGGTATTTGGCACAGATTGCCTACGGTCCACCTAAATTTGCCTTCCATCTCACTTTAGTAATATATTTGTAGCAGGGCAGATGGTGCCAGGTTACCTTGAAGTTAAGTGTGATTAAGTTTTTGTTGAAAGAATTGAGTAGAAGTGTATCAATTCTGAGCTTGGGACTTTATACTTTAATCTTATATTCTTCTAAATTTGTTACAAACTCCATGTCTTGTAACAGTGGAGTCACTGAACTGGGATAACATGGAGAAGAACGCAACATCCGGTAATACGGTAGAGGGACAAGAAAGATGAAACCTGCATCTTTGAGTGATATGAAACAAGCACTCCAACCTGGCTGTTGCATGCAAGAGACCTAAAAATCTATATTTAGGGTGTTTGGGTGGCTCAGTTGGTTAAACATCTGACTCTTGATTTCATATCAGGTCATGATCTCAGGGTTGTGAGATAGAGCCCTGCGTGGAGCCTGCCTCGGGCTCTGTGCTGGGTGGGAGCCTGCTTAAGTTTCTCTCTCTTCCTTTTCCTCTCCTTCTGTCCACCCCCTTATTCTCTGTCCCTCTCGTAAGAAAAAAAAATCTATATTTTAAAAATTACCATGTTTTTAAATATCTTTGTTAGAGCTACTTTAGCCTCTGCCCTATGTGATAGAAGTAATCACTGACTATCAAGTAAAAATACCATGATAAATTGATAAATCTGCAGCATATGGCTATGTAATTTTCATGTATTTTTAAGTTTTTTTAATATTACAAAACAAAGGATATTATTTTAATATAATTGGGTATGACAACTTGCTAAACATTCCTCTTTTTCAAGGGCATATGAGATGAAGGGTAATTTTGAGAGATAAGGAAGCTAGAAATGAAGAAACTGTTTAATGTCTTTACGTCCAGCTTTCTTGGCTTTCACACCAAGTGGTTTTCCTACTTGTGCCACACCAGTTGTCTCCTCTTCTGAAATCTAGCAATATATTAATTATATCACGGATAATTTTTTAAAAAGTAACATTGGAAAATCTTTTCATATACACACTTAATTGCTAAAATTTTCCCTTACTTTCGTTCTCAAAGATCACTACCTCATCACTCTGAACATTTCCAGAAGAAAGAGTACTGATTCATTTTTTTCCTCAGTTTTAGACTACTAAACCCTCCCAACCCTCCCAGAGCCTTCCCTAATTAGGCTCTAATAAAACGATGTAGCTCCTTCCACTATTCCTATTTTGTTTCCCTTTTTTATTGAATCATGAAGGCCACTTCTATTTCAGCATATAGACTTAAGTATTTTTATTTATTTATTTTTTAAGATCTTGTTTATTTGATGGAGAGAGTCAGACTACAAGCAAGGGAAGCAGGAGAGGGAGAAGCAGGATTCCCATTGAGCAGGGAGCCTGATGCGGGGCTGGGATCATGACCTGGGATCATGACCTGAGCCTAAGGCAGACTTCTAACCCGCTGAAGCACCCAGGTGCCCCGAAGACTTAAGCATTTTTAAATTTTTGCAAGTTATCCAAACATCCTGCCTTTTTACCCTTATTCGTAGAGCACAATTATTCCACACCATGTGGTACTTGCTTGCTAACTCCTCACATGAATTTCTGCATCACCATCTCATGATGTATGTATTTTTGCACTGTTATTTGATTGTGGAAATGTGAACATATTTTATCTCCATAAAAGTTTGTGAGTTTTTTTAAATGCAGTATTAAATAAATGATGGGACTTGTTTCTCTGAAACTCTGAAATCTAAACCTCTTCAATAAATCCTTCTATTTGATCCTGGGTGTAATTCAAATAGGCATTTTGAATATAAATAGACATTACCAAACCCAATGGAAATCTGAGTTAAGTCACTCTCTAGTACTGAGGATTGAGTGGTCCAGCTGAATTTCTATTCTGCTTCCCTCTAACACCACTTCCCCTTCTAAAAAATGTTCTTTATTTGGCTCATCATACTCACTGCATACACAACGCAACAAGAAACAAATTGGAGTATCTCTATTTGTCAATTTAATAGCAGTTATTAAGCAGCTTCTGTATGTCAGACACAGTTCTAGGCACCTATACATTTGTGAATAAACAGACACATGAGATTAATATTTCCTGTTACTTTTCCATACTTGCTCACATTGACAAGCTGCATCCTGCTTGATTCCCTTTCAATCACATTCCTAACAGACACATGTTGCCAAGGTAACATTTACTTTATTATACTACTTTAATCCACTTCCACAAATAATTGTATTACATTGCCTTGCAGTATTTGCTAAGTAGATGTCTGTAAAGATTACATTTTGACTTCTACCCCCATGTTTGACAGAAACTGTGGTAGCCTTTCGTATACCCATGGCACTCACTGACCTTTTAACACTTTGGATTTTTTTACTGCAAACTCCTGGAACATTAAGCCTGAAAACTTTTTCTGACTTCTTTGAAAAAAATCAGCCCTTTATTTTTCATGTTCTATAGTTCCGCTATAGAACTTTCCTGATACATCTATCATTTCTCAAGGATTTGGGTCACATTTTCTGGTGATGGAACATGTGAAAGAAATGTGTAAATCACAGGGTAGCATTCTGACAGTTATTATGATAACTACCACACCAAAATTTCCAGTATTTGAAATATTCGCTATTATAAGACTCAATGAATTTCTTAGAATCAATAGAAGTAACATTTCTAAACTATTTTCTAATATTTAACTAGGTGGTATTTTGATATAAAAACAATGTTACTAAATACAACCTACTGAAATTGTAAACCATTAGATTGTTATGTTAATTTATGGCAAGTACACACTAAATGACAAAATGTCTCACTCAAAAAATACCTGATAAACATCCAAATTCCCCACCATTTATCGCTAGAATTCAGGTTTGTTTTTAACCCACTAATTCCGGCTTGCCACACTTCTACATAAAGAGGATACTATATATTTTACTACCAACATAGGGTAGCTGTTACAAAAATTCAGGTTGTGTATCTGGCTAGGAGGGTTTTTAACCCCAACACATGTACTGTGACATTGTTTTCTACCTAACATTTAGGGAATTCTAAAAAAAGCACTGAAGTTGGCAGTTATTCACAGTGTTGGCTACAGGAGACCAATTCTCTGCTGGATCAAAATGTTAAGTTAGTTCCAAGAGAAAATGTGAGAAGAAAGTAAATGCAATCTCTCTTCTGAGCTCTAGGAATTCACATTTTCCAAGAGTGGCTGAAAACATTATCAGCTGATACCATCCAATGAAAGAAAACTGTTGGAAAAGGGAACTACAGAAAAGAAATGCAATTTTGGTGAAAAAAAAAAAAAACTAAAGAACAAACTTCAATATTATTTTCATTAGCAAAATATTTAACCCTAAACAATTTTCACCTAAAGATTTGTCTTCTTATATTTATCTTTGCAATTAATCTGATACCATTCCATAGATCATTAAAGTCCAGTGTTTTCACATTTTAGGAATTAGTACGACTGATGCAGGGGTGTAGAGAACACGCTAGACTAGACTGCTAGATGAGAACGTGGACAGAAATGGTAACGCCTTCATTCTTACTAGAAAAAAGTCAAGGCTTTTTTAAAATGATTGTCGCATAATTCCGTTTCTGCTAAGAATAGTTTCACATGGATATATTTCCCAAAAATTCATGCTCTACTTATTTAATGTTGAAATAATTTGGAAAAACTCCTTCTGAAATTAACCTTTGATCAAATTATAACCCTCAAATGACAAAAACGTATAAAATTGGGGAAGATAAATTTAGTCTGAAATTACTGAAAGCCTTCATTAAGCCTTAATATATGCTGTCAGCTTTAAACTAAATAATAGATGAGATTTTAACATAATCAGAAGAAAACTGCTGCTACCTGCCTGTGTTACTGTCACAATGAAATTGACAAGATAATTTTGAAAATAAGGCCTTCTCCAAGTCACTTTATGGATCTGACAAGCACACAGTATTTGGAATTATATCTATTCATACAGAAAAAAGATTTAGCTACACAGATAGTTGAGTGGAAGATCAAATATATTCTCCTTTACATAATACAGCATTCCTTGCTTTAGCAAATAAACACACATGCTAGCAATTCTTTGCTTTCAGAGAAGACTCCATTTTATTTTCCTCCTGTAATAGTCTTTAAGTAATCCTGAAGTCAGATAACCTTCTGGAAATTAAGAAAGGTGTAGCCTGTATATGTTACACTGAGTTCCTGTGTTCAGGTGCCTTCTTGAGGGTTTCCTTATATTATTAGCATATATAGCTATAATTATGACTGCCAATTAAAAAAAAAACAGTTTCCTCAGTGTAGGGAAGAGGTACAAAATAACAAAGAAAAGCAATGTATGTCTAGAATCTTCAGGGATATGTATTAGGACAAAGCTAAAATTTTAGCGTAACAATATTCCCACCTTTCTTTCCAGCTGTGTAAGATACAAAGTATTCAATAACTCTTCTTTTTATCAAATTGAATATTACTCAGAAAAATTAGTGACATGACTTTGGACTTAATATACACAAAGAGCTGGAGTTAGTGGAGTTATTATTAACTAAAAGTTGCTTGGTTATATATCATGTGTTATTTGACATTTTTTGATCACATATTGATCATTATGTCATTCACAAATATTTACTTCCTAATTTTACTGCGTTCCAGATGCTAAGTGGTGGTGGCAATTACTAACGATTATTATATCTGAAATCAGATATCTCTAGCTCTTTGAAACAATATTCAGGCAAAAACATATTCCATCTCCTATCTGACAGTGCCTGATTTGCTTGTTAATATTGCATTGTGAATACACAGGCAAACTTCGTACCAAAAGCCAATTGATGATTTATTGGTCATAGAGCACAGGTTAGGAAAAGAAACAAAGAATATTGTTATAATACCTTTAATCAACCAGTGTTATCTATTTTAGAATTAAAAATAAGTTTTCTGCATTAAAACTCTGAATATAACTTTGAATATATCTTTTGAATACAGAGCTTCAACTTCTGATATCTAGATATCACCCTTTGTTTTCCAAATGACAAAGCTAATGGCATCTTCGTATAAAATATGATGTTAAAACATAGTGAAAAATCATTGCTATTATCCTTCCATCTGCTTAAAATGGGACAGGAAAGAGACACAGCAGGGAGAAACTCATGAACTTACCTGAAAGTTAAATACAATAGACAGGTCACATTTTTGAATTGCCAACTTTGATGTGCCTTTACTTCTATATTACAAATCGTGTCATATTCAGAAAGTTTAAACGTTGAGGGATCTATTGAGTGTGCTGTCCCTGATCTTCAAGAAACCTGAATTTCCAAAGAGACATACAGATGGATTTTTTTTTCTCTTTTTGTCCTTTTCATTAAATGTCTCCAAGCAAAAAGTTCAAGATGGAGGGGGAAAAAGGAAGTTTTAGGAGCTTAATCTGAAGTGATCATTTTGTATCAGAATAGCTATGAAAAATAATCAATTTTAAAAATGGAAATATAATCACATTTCAGATCCATCTAAATTTTATACACATGTGGCAAGGTATAGATTTTTAGTATGGCATACTCATTTATAAATATCTAAAAGCTTTAGTAACTAGGTCTCATTACTCACCAACATTCTTTTCAGAGCTTCATATTCAGATTACGCTCATTATCAGGGAAAAGTAGAAATCTTATGCTTCATTGCTTGTACTCCATTTTGGAAGAATTACATATTGATCACCAAAGCAGAGAAAGTCAATGCATGATGTACCAAAATTAAAGGAGATTTAAATTTGTGTCAAATATTATACCTCAATAACATTAGGCCTATGGAAATAATATGTTTAAAATTTTGAGGTAAGAGTAGACAAAAAATTATTATAATTTGTGAATCTTGCTATTTCCTTTAGCAGGAATAGAAATGAAGAGCCTAGTAGCCAAGTGTGTTAAAGAACCAACAAAAAGCTAAAAATGAGAAAAAAAAAAAACATTGAACTTTTGGATTTTAAACCTACTTATGAACTATCCTATAAAATATCTTTCTGAATCATTTTAAAAGCAAATTGTTCACATATTCCAGCCAAATAACATGTTTGTACATTCTGGGGTCGGAGTGGGATTGGGGTTGGAATGAAGAAAATATATATTTTTATCTCACTCATAGGACATACTTATTAATATACATTTTGAAAATTTGTAAATAATTAGAATCCTTTCCTATTAAAAAGAAAACGAGATACCAAGGCAATATGAATACAGTGGGGCTAAAAAGCAATGGATCTCCGCGTTTATCCTGAAGCTTCAACAGACTCTAAGCTAGTAGAGATTTCTTGCCCGAGAGTCATCAAAATGCTAGAAATGCACCCCTTGAGAGAGGTAGACTTGTTCAGACCAACTAAGTGCAAGCCACGTGCAGTTATCATCACTCTGACCTTGTAAAGAAAACGGATGAGAAAAGCCGCTTTGAGAGAGTCTGACACTCACAAACTGTTAGATTAATAGGGGAATATGCTAGTATTCCACCACTCCAGAACTTGCTTCAAATTCACAAGGCCCATGAAATGGGCATAACTCTGGATGTCTCAGCAAAGTCACAGAGGAGTGGAATGAAAAAATCTTTGACTTCTAGATCTGCTGCAATAAACCAGCATTTAAGAATACTTACTCTTAAGAGCTAAACTTACTATGAGCAATGTTCTAAGCTCTCCATGTGTTAAATAATTTAATTCTCCAAACATCCCTATGATCTGGTTATGATATTCTCCTTTCACAGAGGAGGAAACCAAGTAGGGCGTGGCTCAATTATTACCTATTGCAAAGCTGGAAATCTAACCAAGATTTCTAGACACAAATACCTGCTGAACTACACTTATCAGATTAATACTGAGACAGTTTTTCAGCAATGTGGTCACAGTAGTTTTACAATACAAAAGATTTACATCTTATGATGTACTACATGAGGTATAACTTACCTCATAAGGCTGATTAATAGAAATGTACAATGAGCATTTAAAGAGGGAGTGTGCAATAGACACTGAAAATACTAACGTTCAGTGTTAATGTTTTTGAAGATTTTATTTTTCTAGAAGTGTAGATAGTATTTTTGGCTAGTACTAATATGATATAATTTTTGATGTCAGGATTCACTGATAGGATCTTTCTGAAATAATTTTATTACAGAAAGTACTTACGTTTAATGTTAAGTATTTTGTATCTTTAGAGTCCAGATTTTGTAATGTTTTATAAAAAACTATCCTGGACTGATCTTCACCACAGAATGACTTATTTTGTGGAAGTCAGCCTAAAATAATGCCTAACACAAATTTCACAAAGGGCCTTCATGGAATAAATCAAACAAGTGTTTAAAAGAGGTGTCAATCCAAGTCAATTTTTAATAACATCTGTGGGTGACTTAGACTACTTTTTCAGGATGTGCCTCAAAAAATACAATTTAATGGAATTGCCATAGTCTTGGTGCAGATTTAGAAATGTGGATCTGTCAGATTTCTACAGGTGTTCTGGTCCTGAGGGAGCAAGTCACTAGAGTTAAATTCACATGAGACTAATTCATAAGCTCAAATGCCAATGTTTCAAATTCTATTGGAAGGATATTCTGGGGCTTGACAACTGGGACAAGTCATCTGCAAGGGCATACCCTTCTGGGTAGTTAGGTTCTCTGAGGAGGTGAAATTATAGATTAGATGTTTCTCCTGAGAGCATAGAATTAGAACAAAGGGGTTTGACTGGTCTTCAGGGATCATTTTATCAGACAGTGGTAACCTGCTTAATTGCCCTTCCCAACTGTTCTGCTGATGTTTCTATCTAAATAACTAGGTCAAAGTACTGTGGAATCAGAACACTTCCCTCCAGATCATTTCCACAGAAACAGTGGAAATTCCAGACCCCTGGATATACACTATGCTCTTCTACATTATAGTGTCCAACTTTGCTATTTATTTGCTAAGTTAATTTGACCTGAGTCTAGTATTTCAGGACAAGACTTTGACATTGTTTAGCAATAACAGACAGGAAGACAGCCAATGAAAGTTTGATTCTCTCTTTCAAAGTAGAGAATTGGCTGTATAAAATTTGTGAGTTAGGAAGATCCATTGATACTATTAAATTGAATGGATTGGGTCAGTATTGAACAATGAAAGATTTTTGCAAAACCCAGCCCAAAGGCATTAAGAATTTGAACATGGGTTGTTGCAGCAATTAGGGATAGAGGCAAAGTAACAGATGCAAGAAAGATTTTTGGGAAAGGAAAGTTATAATTCTTTTCTTCTTGGTTACATTACATCATGACTGAATACTCATTCATGGACTGAATACTCAAGTCATTTACAAAAAATTGTCAACATTTTTTTCTAAATAAACAAATAAAGAATAAAGAATTCAGTAAAAATGTCAAAAGTTCATGCTATAAGAAATTGTAGAAAAGGGAATACAAAGGAAATCATTTTAAATTATTTTAAGGTACTCTTCAATACCTTTCCCCTTAATATGATCTCTGCTTTACTTTGCTAAACTTGCTGACTTGTGTCTGACATCTCTTAAAGATTATCCACCAAAGTGTAATATTACAGGTTGTTGGGTTGACTGGGAGAGGGAACCAGTCTTTTTATGTGTTAATCTGTTGTGCCTCAAGTCTGGATCTCTCATGCCAAAACAAGAACAAATGCCTCTCTAATAAAGCTTGAACATGAATGGGAACAGAGAGTATATGGGAACTTTGTACTTTTTGCTCAATTTTTCTGTGAACCTAAAAGTTCTCTAAAAGAGAAAGTATATTAATTAAAAAAATAAAATAAAATAAAATAAAATAAATTGAAAGTGAAATCACAGGCAAAAATAATTCTTTCATTCTCTTTTCTATTCTCAGGTCTTTCTTTTTCTCAATGAGGACAGAACTCATATTAACTACAGCAAGGAAACACATATTCCCTCTTGTGCTTTAGTGCCTTTCTCCAGAGGGATGCTTCGGTGCTTTGTCTCTCCAGAAACTACCAGACAGCTTTATTCTCTCTGCTTCTGACCAGTCTGAGCTCCTCTCCCTCTCCTACCAAACAAAGCTCCTGTTTTGTGAGGACAGTTCCTGATGGGTAGTTAATTTTTCTTTAATATGACACATACCATGAATGTAAACAAAACACCAAAAACTTTAAAGCACCTTCATCATAGATACTTTCCTTACCTACCTTTCAAGAAAATGGGGCGGTGCTGGGGTAGTGGTATATATGTAAAATTAACAGTGATTCAAAATGCAATAGTTAAAATTAATTTAACTTAACCCAACCTCCTCTGTACTGTTACCAAGATGCATTTTACTTGAAAAAGATTAAAATGATGAAATTAAATACAAAATCTCACAATAGAAATTTAAAGGCATCTACACAAAACCATGGATTGGAGGTAATGCCTTTGTCCTTTCAAATTCTTCTTCAAAAACTGAGGATTTTCCTGCATTCTAAAACTTCAGTTACATTTTAGAATGCATGCAGCTTAAAAATAGCTTTTGGAGGTCTTTTAATTATAGATCAATAAGTGTGTCTGAGTGCAAAATCAATTATTAATTTATGTAAGCTGAAAAATTGGTTTATTTTAAAAAGTTAGGTTCTATCTTCAGAGCAGCTCTTGCTTTTTTGGTAACAAACCAAGTGGATAAGGTAATCTTTCTGACCCTTAAAGTTTCACTATTTTAAAAATGATATCTTCTTAGAGGAACCTCAAGTTAGTTGGAAAACCCTGGACTTCAATAAATGTAAAGTTGAGTAATGAAAATTAAGTGAAAAATGTAACTTCTGAGGCAATAATTCTATTAGCTGGTTTTCTATAGTTTAAAATGTTGACATATGATAAAAAGAGTTGAAGTACAAGAAATGAAAATATTTTCCACAGTATCCAATGTTTCTTCCCATAAAGTCTAAAAATGACTTATCTTTTGGTTAAGTAAATTTCTTCAAAGTATCTTAATCTTTTTTCTCTGGCAGATATAAAATAAGAATAAAGAAAAAAATAGAATAGGAATAAAGAGATTAAACAATGCAGTAACAAAGAACCATATTTGGTGGACATAAAAACAAGCATCAAAGAAAGAAAAAATATAAGCACATCTTAATTCACACTATGCATAAATGGCATCAACAATCAAAACTGCATGCAGAGTTCAAACAGACTTGCTTTTTAATCTTTCTTCAAAAGGCAAAGTAGTGAATGACAATCAAATATGAATAAACTGAAAATGAATCAGCAATAAAACAAGTGGTCCACAATTAACCATTTGCGGTGTTAACATTGTAAGAGAAAGAAAATCATAAATTAAAATGATGTAGTCATATTCAAATTAACTGCTTTAAATATAGTTTATTTCAGCATCTGGTCAGGGTCACACTGATCTATTATAGATGGGAATCTGTTTTGTTTGTTTGTTTGTTTGTTTGTTTTAAACATTCCTCCTCAGCACCATTTCTCACTTGTTATTTCATACTAGGGAGTTGTTTCTCTCCCTTCTCCTTACTGGCAGGGGTCACCTGCCCTGATAAGAGCTAAAATGCTATATGCTCCAATTTCTAGCCTCTCTTGCTGTCAGAGCACGACCATTCACCTATACCTGAGGAAAGTATGCTGAGTGTTTTTGGGAAAAGTTTGCTCCCTGTGACAAGGAAAGAGAGATGTGAGGGACAGATTTTGTTTCCTTGCTGGTTTTGGACAAAATCATGAGAAAGCAAGGTGCTTGGGGACTGCTACCACCATCTTGTTCCAGATAGAAGAAGACACGAAAATCTCAGAAAACATGGGGCACGGAACCAGCCATCAATACTATTGTTTATGTGGATTTTATTGGGTGTTCTTGTACCAGAAAACAACTGAATACCCTTTACTTTAAAGAAATTCAACCCTGCATCTGTCCTAAATTATTTGGTCTACAGGAACATTATACTTTATATAATCATGTCCAATTTTCTATCAGTTAAGTGATACAATTTCCTTTAAATTGTTTGGAAAAACTGCAAAGGGAAAAAAAATGTTCCATTTGAATACTGACAGTGATTCATCACAGAAGCAATATACGATAGTAATGCAGTATAATTTGCCTTTCCAAGACTGCCTTCCTTTTGGCACTAGGTATTTCTCTATTGTAGTTTTCAAATGTATTTTTGTTTGTTTCTTTGCTTTATTCTACCAATGAAGTTTATTCCTGTTTGTTGGCTGTTTTTTTTTTTTTTCAAAATTACAATAGAAAGAAGGAAAGAAGAAAGAAAGAAAGAAGAAAGAAAGAAAGAAAGAAAGAAAGAAAGAAAGAAAGAGAGAAGAAAGAAAAAGAAAGTGTTGCCTTAGTTAAAGAGGAAAAGATAGATTTATAGAGCCTGTTCTCTATTTGGCTTCCAACCCTCTCTCCTTTCAATAGCTACTATACCACTATAGGAAACACACTGTCACAACCACTCTTCTCGTCCTAAAGTGGAAGCAAAAAGGAACTTGAGGAAAATACAATTTGATCTTTTACCGACATTCAGGAAAAAGATGGCAAGATGAAAGTCAATAATGACCTTTCCTAATTATCTACTTTCCAACTCAGGTAGTATTAGGTACACAGGGGATCAATATATATCCATTGTGGGAATGAATAAAACTTTTAGATTACTGTGTTGCAGATAGAGCCTGGGCTTATTGTTGCTTTTGTATTAGGACTTTCCATTATGCAGAGATGATCTTCCCACAGGCAGAGGACTGATATAACATAAAATAATGAGTGCATATGTTCAAAGCCCCTATTATGTGTAAGGCATGGAGGTAGGCTTTTCCCGGGTACAATGAATATATAAGATCCAGTCTTTGCCAAAGAAGAACATTGTTTAGTAGTAGAAACAAAATAATATATATGTGGCCACAAAATACAGAGCAGAGAATAAATGCCACAAGAAAGGACTGAAGCATTTTAAAAGTTCAAAGGTAAAAAAAAAAAAAAAGTTCAAAGGTAGATGTTTATATCATGTAAGAAGGATCATAAATGAAAAGAACATCGAGTTGGACCCTGACTGAGGGATTGCACTTCAGAAGGAGAAACGTGAAAAAAGAGTTTTTATAAAAGAGATGATAAAGCGTTTTAGAATAAAATGGTAACCCACTTTTCCTTAACCATAGAAAACATAAAGAAATCCAGGGAAAATAAATTGGAAAAATACTTGGGAATTATATTTTGGGAGTCTTTGAATGGCAGAAAGAATTCTCTCATATCTGGACATTCCCCAAAGATATGCCCCAAAGCAATTCAAAATACCCAGCTTATGTAAAGAATGTGAAACATATATCTATACAATGAAAATAAGTTAAAAAGGAATCCTTTGGTTTTATCAGACTCTATAACACAATAGTGTCCACTAATACAAATAAATGCTAAGCTTAGGTGAGATTTCAATTTATAATATTTATAACTGAGTTTTCAACTGTCCTATTTATCTAGGCCCTTAAAAATAAGATGATGGTTGATATATTCCTGTATATTGTAAATCATCATTAAAAAACATAATCATCTGATGTTCATTTTTGTGTAGACTGAAACCACTAGAGAAAGTGGGATAAAATAAGATACACTTCTAATATTTTAATTCTTTCTTTTCACACTAACATGTAAACTTCAAAATGTGAGATTCATAATAGATCTTTTGTTTTAAAGAATCTGATGAAAGATCTGAAAATGACTAGAAATAATGTCCAAAACAGGCCTGGCTTTCAGTAGTGCATCTTAATTGGTATGTGTCTGGAAATAATAATTGTTCAAAATTTTATGGGAATAAATTACTCCAATTTGTCCCTACACTACATCATCAGCTGTTTTTAAAGTGAAAACCTCTATGTCCTTAAACAGCCGACTAACTTGAGCCCTACCTATTATAGAAAGGAAGACCTAAAACCAGTGTGATCTTGTGAGAAAACTTACTTTTTCTTTTTACTGAAAGAGCTAGCATTCTTGAATCCAAATTTTTGTACAGCTTTGTAATACGTTAACTTTGTCCAGTGTCTGCATAAAATTGACTTTTTAGAACTATTTCTTGGGTTTCATAGACAGTGTAATGGTAAAATTGATATTAAAAACCAAGTAAAATTTATTTATAGCTGAGTTGGTAAAACAGCTCATCAGTAAAGATTCAAGAGAGAGAATACTTTAAACTTTTAAAAATATATTCTGCGTCAAAATAGTAAACAATAACAGCAAAAAACCCAACCCCAAGCCATAAGCGATTTTTTGCAGTTAGCCTTGGTAGAAACTTAATAAGTGGTATTCATTGTTATTAGTCAGGGGAATATATTTGAATTTTGTATCAGTTCATTCCTTTGTGTGTGTGTGTGTGTGTGTGTGTAATTTTCAAAATGGATTTTCAGCTGTTGTTCCAATAAAGTAGTCTAAACTATAGAAATATTAAAACACAAGCAGAGAGAAAACCTAGAGCAATTTTTTAAAAGATTTTATTTATTTACTCATGAGAGACACAGAGAGAGAGAGAGAGGCAGAGACACAGGCAGAGGGAGAAGCAGGCTCCATGCAGGGAGCCCAATGTGGGACTCGATCCTGGGACTCCAGGATCACACGCTGGGCCAAAGGCAGGCGCCAAACTGCCGAGCCACCCAGGGATCCCCTACCTAGAGCAATTTTAAGCACAAAATTGTATCTATGCATCCTGGAAGTCCAAGGAAAAGGGAAACATGATGGAAAACACCTATCTTATAAATAAAGGTGGACATACCATTTACTGGAAGGCAATATGGTAATGCTTACCATTACAACTCCAAAATAATTTATTGCGTGGATATTCAGATAAGGATAATAGAATGGTATTCTGTGCAATGTCTTTAATAGTTATACAAAAGATTCATACATATTTTTATATGGCCATCTCTACTGACATATGACACCTAATAGCCAAGTGTCACATAATACTGTCTATATCATTGTGTGGTCTAGAAATCTAAATTCATAGTGACTCAGGTAGGGATAGGTTCACAGCTTAGGCAATGTCTAGGAATGGCTGCCAAATAGACTATCAATCTCAAATATCAATTGTCTCAACCAGGCTTCAGGCTGTCTAGATAATGGATGGTTCAAAATGGTGTCTGCTGATACCAAACAATGCTGACTTTTTGTTGTAAAAATGCTTATAATCAGAAAGTCAGCCAAAATGAGCAGAGATGTACTTCAGAGGCACTTACAGACGGATCCAAAATGCTCCTTTGCAAGCAGCTTCTGATCTAAGGGTCAAAATTAGTTACATATAGACCCGAAATTCTGCAGCATTGAGCACGGAAAGGTGATTTGATGTCATTTTATTATTTTTATCTGTGGCAGTCATTTTTTTTTTCATTTCGTGTATTTTTAGATGATATTGATCTTGCTTGGGTAAGTTGGGTGTTTTATCTATTCTATTTTTGCTGTCATGAGACAGAATATCCTTAGAGATTGACCAGTATATCTTTCAAACACACACACACACACACACACACACACACACACACACACTATTTTATTCCTATGTCGAAACCAGTCACGTAATTGTTTGAGGCTTATGGGCTTTGTATTTCTGCTGGCTGCTGTCTAGCACTTAAAAGAGAATTCAATCATTAATAGAATTCCCCTTCTGCTGAGAAGACCCTTTGTGAAGCTTCCAGTTGCATCTACAGGATCCTGTGATATTAAGTAAGAGTTACAATGGACATACTAAAAAAGAGCATCCATATGGCACTGACAGTAAGAATTGTGTTAAATTAGTTTCTGTTGGAAGTCTTTCTCTGCATATCTTTACTCATGCTATCAAGTCCATCCAGGCCTCAGGCTTATGTTCTTTAAACTGAGACATTTTTCTACTTATCAACTTACAAATTCTTTACTGCAAAAACTGTGACAGCACGTTCTTTGTAGACATCAGTAGGGTGGATGTAACAGGATATTGTTTGATCACAATATAAAACCTGTTTTTGTCACTTAATTACTCATGCTATGCAAGATGAAGGTAATAAATTTGACAAAATAATAATTAGTGCAATTAGCGACATGTACTGAGTTACTTAGCAATATTTCTCTAAATAACCTTTTCTTTTGAATTCAAAGGGAATTCTAAATCTTCTGCATTTATGTTTTGTTGTGACTTTAATTTTTAAACTTTGTCTTTTTTTTTTTTTTTTTTTTAGCTAAACTAACTTAATGAGGTAGGTTAGCCTCATATAAAAACGACTTTTTGTGAAACATTTATTGGAATTTCATTGACTTGTTTAGGATATTATTTAGATTACAGCTCCGCTGACCACAGCAGAGTGTGTATGCACAGTGAAAGGGTTTTGATTCTGAATCTGGATCATACAATCTATATTGCCTTACACTAACCAATGCAACCATCAAAAGTTATGGTAGCTTTGAGTCAATAAAGCATCTCATGAGGATATAAACTACATTGTGCAATTGTTTTTCATAGCACGTATCAATTTATGAATAGAGGTTTATATGTGTTAATATCGCTTAATGACCAATATCCCTCACTGAATGGCAAATTGGGTAAATACAAGGATAATGGGTATTGTATGTAATGCTTTACTAAGTTGGGTTGGGTTGAATTGCTTTACCATTTTAATTTTACAGTGGATACTTGAGAAAAATGTGTTGAATTAATGGGCATATATTATTGGTGATCTTTTTTATGTCTAAATTGAATGAGGATATACATTTTGAGGGCAAAGTGTTTTGACTGCCATTTGAATATAGTGGGTAATTTGACTCTCCCATTTTGACACCAACAGGCATTTTGATTCTATATCTAGTTTCTCTATCAAACGTTTAGTTCCTTTTAAAAATGCTCCTTCGCTTCTTCAAACCTAGGGGTAGTAATAGCTTCCTACTTTTCCTAGTCCCCTGACCACTAATTAATTCCTTCATTTCTTCAGTTATACTCTCAGTGTGTTATTGTTCTCTAAGTGGGACTCGGAAAACTAAAAGGGCTCATTATATCTCCTGTATTTTTTAAACTTAAGATTGTAAGCTTAGTTTTAATTTGAATGATTATTTCCACTTAATTCATTTTTTCTTGGTTCCTTTTAAAATGTTTGCTATTACTTACTACAAGTGACAATTTTTTGCCAAATGAAATATTCTCATCTTCCGTCTAATTTTTATGATTATTTTACATGTGATGAATTTTGTACATGTAGTGAAAATTATAGTAAAATGGGTAAGAGACTAATAATTAAAATTTTGAAGCACTCAATCTATGCAAAAATTGTGCCTGTTTCCTTTCATATATTCCAGAATTGTTCTATCATCTGAGATCAGTTTACTGTATTTGAAATCCAATGCTTCATATACCTCCTATAATTTTTTTAAAGATTTTATTTATTTATTCATGAGAGAGAAGCAGAGACATAGGCAGAGGGAGAAGCAGAATCCCTATGGGAAGCCTGATGTGGGACTCGATCCCAGAACCCTGGATCATGACCTGAGCCAAAGGCGGATGCTCCACCTCTGAGCCACCCAGGTGCCCCTACCTCCTATAATTTAAAGTTGTACATTAAACAGTTTTATCGCAAGTAAAGACAAAAAATTAAATATATTTGACATTGTTTTGAATCATGTATAATCATTTTTCTTCTAGTTATTATTTAAAACTGAGATGTTACATGTTATTTTTCATGAAAATTTTGGGTTAAAGTATTCTGGAGCTTATTACTTCAGATGAAAACCTAAGAAATTGTCCATTAAAATGATTAATATGGTAATGATAGAGAATATTAACATGTATAGCAGGAAAATATATATTTATGACAAATATATAAAATATATGAAATTAAAGATGATCCATTATTGAGTAGAATATAACGAGTAGAACATGCAAATTTAAGAAGAGCTTTTTTTGTTCTAAAGATTTTATTTATTTATTCATGACAGATACAGAGGGAGAGAGAGACAGAGACACAGGCAGAAGGAGAAGCAGGGTCCATGCAGGGAGCCCGATGTGGGACTCGATCCCAGATCACGAGATCATGCCCTGAGCAAAAGGCAGATGCTCAACCACTAAGCCACCCAGGCATCCCAAGAAGAGCTTTTAATACACTAAAGGAAAATGAACATGGGCACAAAAAGTAATATTAATATGTGAAATTCATGTTAAAGAAATTAAAGGGGGTGTGAAACTATTTTTGAAAGAAATACTCTTAATTTATTGTATGTAATTTTTTAAAGATTTAATTTACTTATTAGAAAGAGAGAAAGAGAGAGAAAAAGTATGAGCAGAGGGGAGGGTCAAAGGAAAAGGGAGGTGCAGACTCCTACTGAGCTTGGAGCTGGATGCGGGGCTCCATCCCAGGACCCCTAGATCATGAACTAAGTCGAAGTCAGATGCTTAACCAACTGAGGCACCCAGAAGCCCCTTGTTATTGTGTATTTACTTTATCACGTCCTATTAGACAAAAGTACACAACAAAAATTTAAAGAATTATGCCATTAAACTTAATCACCTACTAATATATATTAATAAAATTATTTTATAGTAAAGCAGTAAAGGTTAATTGTATGGGATTTTTTTAATATTGGCATTTTTATGATCTGGGAAACAGCAGGACACTTTAAAACTCAAAGATATTTTGGGGCTCCTGGGTGGCTCAGTTGGTTAAGTGTCTGCCTTCAACTCAGGTCATGATCCAAGGGTCCCGGGATTTGAGCCCCAAGTCAGGATCCTGCTCAGCTGGGAGCCTGCTTCTCCCTCTCCCTCCGCCCCCCACTCATGCTCTCTCCATCTTAAATGAATAAATAAAATCTTAAAAAATGTAAAGGTATCTTGACTGAGGTTTAGTTTAATCAAAGTTTAAGAATATTTGTGTGTATGTGTGTGTTCATACACACGCATAACTGTGTCTGTGTGTTAGTAAGTCTGCAGGTTTGCATATACACGCATAGGAGTGTGGTTCTTTCTTTTCATAAAATTATAGTAGGGGCCATAGTGTCATTGTTTTTAGGCAATTTTCTTGGTATACATTTTATTATATTTCCAAAATGGTCATTATTTATTTATTTATTTATTTATTTATTTATTTATTTATTTATTCATTTGTTTATTCACAAGAGACACAGAGAGAGAGAGAGAGAGACAGGCAGAGGGAGAAGCAGGCTCCATGCAGGGAGCCCGACGTGGGACTGGATCTCGGGTCTCCAGGATCACACCCTGGACGAAGGCAGGCGCTAAACCGCGGAGCCACCCAAGGATCCTTAAATGGTCACTATTTAAAAAGAGAGAGAACGCTGTGCAGTAAATTACATTGCTGCGATCAGACAACTTCACAATTGGAACGGCCCCTGACATTTCATCTGAGGGTTACCTCCTGGGATAAACTAAGGGACAATTTCAATGGAATCCAAAAGAAAGAACTTATAAAAAGCTCTTTCAAAGAACAAAGACTAATTGCTCGGTACAAACTTTCATCTCTGTTTTTATTGTTGTTTTGTTTTGTTTGTTGTTTTTTATAATTTCCATAAACAACAAAAGTATCTGTTAAATGTATTGGAAAACATGCAGAAAATTAATAGGGAGTTTAAAACAAAACCAAACAAAGCAAAAGAACAAACAAACAAAAAGGAGCAAAAAGAGCTCGGGATTCTATAGACTGAGTACATCAGAAAGTTTCCTTCAATGCAAACTGTTCCTTTTCTACTCTGTCTTTAATAGGCACTATTGCTCTTGTAGTAGTGATGTTTTTTGTTTTTGCTTTTGTTTTTAATAGCATCTCAAAGAGGAAGACAAAAGTGCAAAAGCACTGGGGATGATACTGGAAGGGTTGGTTACTGATTCTCTTTCTGCCATTCATCCAGCATGTGAAAATGTGAACAGAGATTAAACTCCTCAAGTTTTGGATTTATAATCTATAAAATGGGCTTTTAAAAAACCTTTCCCTAACAATAGTGGTATTGTTCTAAGAATCAAATAAAATAATGCTATGAGAGCCTTTTCAAACTGCCATGAGCTACGTAATGTATTATTTCAGCGACACAACCACGTGAGAAAGCAGTTGCAGAATATAAACGATATTTCAAGTTGGAGTGTGAGGAAACACTGCTCTCTAATTTAAAGTCAAAATCATATAGACTTGCTAGAGAGTGAACTAGTGAAGCCTTTAGTTTAGAAATTGAGTGTTTTGGACTGCACACAAGTACTTTAAAACTCTTTTAAATAAATGCTTCCATATCATCCATTACACGGGATGGATCCCTGGTGAAATGATACTTCACATTAATAGCTAAATTATTGACCGCTGTTAATGTGTCCCTAAATACAAAATGGATTTAAAGATTTCTAGGATAACATTGCTGGAGAGTAATTTAAATAAAATGTCATTTTAAAGACATCAGCCTTGTTCACAGAATAGCAAACACTGAATTGGTAATTCGCTCATTTACTAGTACTTTATCAAGAACCAACAGTCTAAGAGTCGCTGTGCTAGGCACTCTGAGAGTTTCAAAAAGGAATAAGACAATGAGTATCTAGACCAGAAGAGAGTATAAGATGAGTCTGCAGTCCCTATTTTGCAAGGGAGAAAGTGAAGTGTGTGAAAGATGTGCAACAAAACCTCATGGGTTTTCAGAGACAGACTGCTTCTAGGGAGGTTTAACAGGGAATGCTTTCAGAAGCAGTTGTAAAATGCAAACTATAAATGTTTATCAAACACTCGTTGAACGAGCTTCCTTTTCTTGAAATAAGTATGAGTATGATCATTAAGTAACTTGAACATTATGCAATTTCTTTTTGTGCCCACTTCTAAAGGGTGCCAACTTCTAAAACTTCTTAAAATATAGAAGTGTTCACATTCTATCTGAATGAGACTGAATAATATTTTAATTATTCCACTGTAGATACCTATTTTGTATTGAGGACCTTATATTAAGTATAAATAAAATGTAAATTAAAAGGCCACACTCTATTTTTGTTCAATGTGTAAAAAAAAGTATGAGTTTACTTTTAAGAAATTGGAACTCCACGGCTTCATTGCAATTTTTGATTATCTACCTGTCTTTGTGCATCAAGACAAACAAACAAACAAAATTAAACTAGCCTGGCTGCTTGTATGTTATCTCATTGAATCTTCAAAACCATTCCAGTTAATTATATTTAACCAAGAATTAAGGAGATTAGGAAACTTGCCCAAATAGTACTGCTGGATTCAAATCTAGTTCTGTTTGAATTAAGTCCATACTCATTCCACATTCTTTTGTTTTTTTCAGGCATATTTCAAGTAATCATTTACTGTGACATAGTATCTTAAAAAAATCTAAACTATAAAATATATTATATATAATATATATATAAAACACGTTATGATTTTATTATATAAAGTTACTAGTAAATCTATAGTCAAATGTTTTATTATTATACTTTTATGAAATTGCAAGATTTTAGGGCACCTAAATACCAAATTTCATGGGATTACATTTTTTATGCATGGTCAAAACGAGTCTTTCTCTCTGTATTTTTATTTGTTATTGCATTCTATTTATTACTTTATTTATTCTGAATTTTCAACATAAGTTCTAAATTAGTTGTTGGCCTGAACAGCAGACCTAAATCTATTGTTCAACAAGAGTTTTTGTTATTTGAGATTGTAACTTTATATTTGTATTTGTGTCTATGTGCATATGTTTGTATTTAAGATTATAATAAAAGCAAGCAAATGAACTTTACTGTGGGTTCCAACAAGTAGACTTGGTAATATCTTTATTTTCATTGATTTATTGAAATGTATTTGTGAGACAGATAAATTAGGTTATGATTATATATGACATTTAAAGAAATTTTATTCTGAATACTTTTACTACGTCCCCTCCATGATGCAATACACATATAACAAGAGTTAGCTTTTGGCTGATAGGTTTTTCTTCACTGGTTTGATGTTTTGGTTTCATTAGAACAGAAAGGTTAATCCTTTAGATCTTCCCATAGGAAGCAGGCAAGCAGCTCATTTATTTTGATCGGAACAACTTTTCAGACTTGTTCTGTTTACCTATTTCCTAACCTTATTCTGACATCCCAGGCCCTTTACCTGCCATCCATAAGCAAGGACTCATTTGAAAATTAATCCACTGGAAACAATTTGCATTGAAAGCAAGGCAACCTGATACACTAGAGAGATCATTGGACTGAAACAAAAATGTCTAGTAGCAACTCCACTACTAATTAGGTGATAAACCATAGGCATCTACTCTTAACCGTTTTCCTTCTTTTTTCCATTATCTGTAAAATGAGACATCTGGATTAGTTAATATTTAAAGTTTCCTTAGCACTAAGTATTGTTATGAACATTTAAGAATTTTAAGAACTGAGAGTCTGTTTTCTACATTTATGTTAATATAAATTTTTGATTCAGCACAACAGCTTGTGATGTACTGCTGAATGTCATTTGCTTAGTCACAGCACTGGGGGATGAAGGTAATAAAAATTCCGTGAACATGTTTGCAAAATATAAATGCTTAAGCAATCTTTGTAGCCACAACTTGTGGTGTAGATGGAAAGCAATCTTGAATAAACAAGATGAATGAAGTGAAGGGTAACCACTGCTTTATCATTCTTCATGTAGAGTACAGAATCTATTGCCTGTATGTCTAAGGGGCAAAGCTTT
Source organism: Canis lupus dingo (assembly GCF_003254725.2). Classification (NCBI taxonomy): domain Eukaryota; kingdom Metazoa; phylum Chordata; class Mammalia; order Carnivora; family Canidae; genus Canis; species Canis lupus. The sequence continues at coordinate 2,824,898 of NC_064273.1, forward strand.
ATAATTCCAAACAATGAAACCATATTTTAAAACCACATTAAGAGAAAATTAAATATTAATCTTTATAGAATGGATATGGTGAATGGAATCTAAAAATCAAATAATTTATCATAGAACTAATGCTACAGTAAGGCTATCTCAACACAGAATATCTAAAATATAAATGGCAACAACTGATTATCTCAAATATTTTCTTACATGTCATTTTCCATTTCTCTGCATACAGTTTCCACAGTAGTTACTAGAATGATGTAGATTTCTGTTTTATGGCACTTATCCCCAGGATTTGACACTTTTTTCTTGAATCATAGAGCTTCTCCTCTGGGGCCATTATGGCAATTTAAAAACCCAATTCAACTGATGGCATAGTTTTGAGTTATATTACTCTATGTATTATAACTATGAAATCGACAAAACATATATTAAGCTTAAGTCATTTAAATATTTAGCTTCCAGAAGTGATGTATAAATATATTCCTGAAGAGGCACTGAAAATCTTTCATAAAATATTCTAATAATCTTTTTATCCTTATCTTCAAACGCTAATTCTTTTTCAAATAAGGAAAGCCAAAAAGCAGAGCAAATGTTTAATTTTCTGTCAGAGTCAGTAGTTAAATGATGCTACCAGAAAGATTTGCTGAAATCTGAGGAACTCACCATTCAAAAAGGTCCTACTGACCATGGTTTTGTTATGACATAAATAATACCACAAAAGTACAATAACAAGGCTCCTTATGGACCTTGTTGAACACATAATTCACCTGTAAATTTTAATTAAATTAGTTCCCTAGACTCTGATTACATGTTTATTTTATAATCACTGGGTAACAAAGTTCATCATCCCATTCATTCATTAATTTACTCGTTATTGAACACTATCTGTGTTTAAACACTCTGATTACACAATAGAGGCACAAAAATGAAAAAAAAAAAGTTGATGTCTTTCCTCATTTAAGTTAGAGCCTACAAGAGAAAATAAGGAGCATCAAATAATAGAAAATAAGGAGCATCAAATAGTCACACCACAAGGAAAAATGCTCCGTAGGTAAAAATAAAATGTGATGATGATCTAGGGTGTACAGATCACAATTGCAATCATTAAAATCAGAGAAACATTTGTGGAAGTTGAGTATCTCGTCTGCACTCGTGAAGATGAACATATTTGCAATACAACCTCATATATTCTAAGCACTTTGCAATATATTTATATAACTGTATAGTTTTATATTACTTCAAAAAAAGAATCTCTTTCATCTAGGAAGCTTTTTAAAATACTCAATTCATAGTTATCTTTTCCAAGAATGCAGCCTGTTCTCTCACTGAATTGTGATCATACTTCAATCATAACCCTTGCCAAAGTGCAGTGGAATCATTTTTTCTTTCTGTCCCTCCCACTATGAATTCCTTGAGATAGGAATTATTTAGTGTTGTCTTATTTAAAAAATGTAAGATGCACCTGATGTAAGTATTTGATAAATGCCTGTTGATGGAACAAGTAGATAACTAATCTGAGTTCCTAGGCAAGAAAAATATTTTTCTTGTATTAATAAATATGATTTTAATTGAATTCTCTTTGAGATTTACAAATGCATATACTATGTCATTATATTTTTACACAAGTTTCATCTACTTATATTTCATTACAGACAATATAGTAATATCTCATTTGACAGGATATAATTTAAAAACTTTGTTGGATTAAATTTTATATACATGACACAGCTTCTAAAATTTCACAGTAGAATTTTTTCTGTAGATTTAAATACAAATTTATGAGTGTGTACTGTATATAGCATTTATTACTAAATTAAACAATTTTTGAGGGAAAACTTAGTGAGAAGCAGGCATAGGTTAATGAAAAATTGCAAGCGCTAGATGCAGGCAAATCTAAATTTGCATTTTAACTTTGCAGCTCCCAGCTCTGTTTCCTTAGGCAAGTTATTGAAATTCTATATTTCAGTCCACTCATCAACAAAATGATGATACCAAAAAACTACTTTTTCTTCCCCCGGGGTTGTTACTGGGAGTAGGAAAAAAGTATATGTATTCCTTTAATACTAGTTATAATAATGATAATGGTAATATTGATGATAGCGGATGGTAATATTAATAGCAAACATTTAGCACTCATTATTCCCCAAGCATCATTCTAAATACTTACACCGACTAATTCAAATTCAACAGAAATATGACAAGAAAGTCTCCCTTTCTAGACTACAACTCCCTACTGGACAGAGATAGTGCCTGCATATTCTCTAATGTTTTAAAAGCCAGGAGGCCAGTGAAGCTGAAGTGAAGTTACCATGTTGAAAGAGAAGTAGGGGATGAGTTTGGATACAAAATGTCTCTATGTATATATATTTTTATTTAATTTATTGCTCTTTTTTTACCTTCTCTGCTTAAAATTGGCTTCTTTTCTCTGTTCCTCACTTCTGCATGTATTATTCCTCTCAATCCTTCCTATCAATTCTACATTGTTTCAAGTTTTTTTTAAAGATTTTATTTATTTATTCATGAGAAACACAGAGAGACAGACAGACAGACAGACACAGAGATAGAGACACAGGCAGAGGGAGAAGCAGGCTCAAGCAGGGAGCCTGACGTGGGACTGGATCCGGGGTCTCCGGGATCACGCGCTGGGCGAAAGCCGCGTCTAAACCGCTGAGCCACCCGGGCTGCACTGTTTCAAGTTTCATATCAACTTCATGTAGTTCATCATATATTTCTCACCCTCACTTTTGGAGGTTCTGCTTTATTTCAGTTAATCTGCTTGATTTCCTTCACATGTAATTTTCTTGTTGCCACCAATGTGTCTCTCTATACTGAATACAGTTGCCTTGTAAAAATAGTTTTATATGTGTGTGTTGTTTGTTTCTAGTGCTTAGACATATTGCCATATTTGCAGGACTTTTGTGCCCAAATTACAAATCCAGAATTTTAATAAAGAAAGAACAAAAATCAACTTTGTGTTTATTTTTATGGGCAGTATTAGCCAAGATAAGGACGAGAAAAATGAAATTTGTAGCTTATATTCATATATGTTGGCCTAACATAAAAGTCAACCAAAAATGTGAAACATTTATGGATATTAAATTACTGGAGAATCAGCAACAATCTGGAAATAAGTGAAATTATAAATGTTATGTTTATCTGTGTTTATAATATTGAAAATAATATTAATTATAAGCAAGTATGTAATATTGAGCTATAATGTGAAAAATGTATCGATCCATGAATCTTAATGATCATGTTAAATGACATTATTAATTAGGATTATTTCTTTTTTTTAAAAGTTTGCTTTATTTATTTATTTATTTATTTATTTATTTATTTATTTATGAGAGGCACAGAGAGAGAGAGAGAGAGAGAGAGAGAGACAGGCAGAGGGAGAAGCAGGCTCCATGTAAGAAGCCCAAATGGGACTCGATCTCGGGTCTCCAGGATCAGGCTCTGGGCTGAAGGTGGTGCTAAACCACTGAGCCACCAGGGGTGCCATAATTAGGATTATTTCTAAAGTTATTCTTTTTGTTGACAATACAATATTGAAAATTGTGAGTGTTTAATTGCTATGAAATTAGAGTTATTTAAAAGATAGGATAATTAAAATTGAATGAAGAAAACATCAAAGGCAAGCAAATGTATGAAATATTTGACTACATGTGAGAATTATGGCTCTGTGTTTATATATATTAAAAGAGAATAATATCTAAATTTTAAAAATATCGACCATAGCAAATTAATAAAAAGTGATAAAAATGTTATATAGTGTCATTGCAGAAATTCATACAGATTCCTTTGCTCTCTCTAAAGGAATCAAAGTGCCTAGTTAGCATCATGGATATTGCAAAATAAATTTCAGAGTCTTGAGTCCATCATTAAGGTGACGACACTGAAAACCCAAAGTTGCATAATTTTTCAGTGGTACAGCAAAACTAGGACTTAACCTAGTGTGTATTTGTTCCTCCCAGCTGGCTCTTTATACCAGTTTTTATAGTCAGTATGTGTTTGTAAAGTAGATCAATGCAGTTTTAAGATTTAGAAGAGTCTCTAAGAAGGGCCAAGTCAACTTACTATTTTTACAGACAGATGCTTAAAACCTAGAGAGACTAAAGACCAAATGTTCTGAAGGAACATGGGAGGCAAATTTATCCTGGCTTCTTACAACCTTGAGGAGCAACCATCTTTCCTAATTACAACTAGAATGGAATGCACCTTCTTTGGACGCAAGCATATAAATTGATTTAATACTATAATCCCTTCAAATGCAGACACAAGTTATATATCTCTGCCATCTTTCCTACTTTTGCCACTGATAAACGTAGGCGAAGTGCTTCCGAAAAAGCCACAAAAATACATTAACTCTAAGATACTCTGTCTTATAATTGCAGTGTACTAGTCTTAACATTTAATTTTAAAATATATTGTGTGTAAGCAATTCTCCTAATGGAATTACATTAAGTTGAATTTATCCAAAAGTAATGTAATAAAATGAAACAATTACTTTGATTTTAAGAATGTTTTATATGAAATAAAATCACCATGCTTTTACATTATATAGTAAGAAGATGATATTGTGTCTGACTTTAACTTATTTTAACCTACTATTCCTAAAAACTGAATATTTTGGTTAAGAAATATCCAGGATGCAAAAGCTATCATTACATTGCCTTTTTAATATGTATTCTTTATTTGTCTTAGTAGGTTGTCCAAGGAAATTTTAGGGACAGTCAAGTGGCCCAAACGGTATATTGGATGATAAACTTGTTGATTGAGCTGATTGACTACACTCATTTTGGCTGGAGATACTAAAATTATTAAATATGCTGATTTTTCTCCTAAATCACTGAATAGTTTCAATATTACATAGAAAATTTTTAAACAAAAACAGAAGAATTTGTGTACAACTCATAGAGAAAGTGATAAATTTACATTCAACCAGAATTTCACACTAACTAAAATCAACTCATTAGTAAGTCATGTGTGAACTTTTCTCTTATTGTCCCCAAAATATATTTCTCAAAATTTATTTCAAATTCCTTCCACATATTTATTATCTATTGAACTTTGTCTTGGTAACAGCAGGTGTTAAAATGCAACTGTCTATCAATCTGTTTTATACGACTGTTTTTGTATGCACAGCCCATATAAGAATTAAAATAAGAATTTCTCACAATACAGTATATAAGTCTTAACTATTATTCTTTTGTCTTGGAATTAGAATGGGATTGGAATCTACAACTGCTCATAAGAGGGAATCATTAAACATAATTTTGACTTGATTGATTATCAAAAGGTACACCCAATACTTGTTCTTTACTTATATTTATAGAAAAGTATTAAGTGTGATTTCTTCCAAACACCAGGAGTTGGAAACCAAACAGTCATAATGTGCAGAAAATCATTTGCATTCAAAGGTGCTCATTGCTGCATTATATATTCTAACAATGAAACTGAAAAACAACTAAATGTCCCAACATAAGATGACGGTTAATTTTTGTTGAAACTCACAGCATAAAATAAATTTTGGTAATCATACTTATATTTTTGATAAAATTTTAGTGGTTGGAAATATGCTCAAAGACATATACTATGCAAAAATGAAAAAAGAATTCAAAGTCATCTATTTGTCTTGATTCCAATTACATCATCATCATCATTATTATTATTATATTATATTACATTGAAAGAGTACTGAAAAACAACTTGCCAAGACATATTGAAACATTAACACTTAGTTTTGAGTACAAAGATTATAAGGTAACAATGAGAATTTTCAATATTTTGCACAATGAGGTAATGAGTGAGTTTTCTTTCCTTTAGTATACTTTTTCTTAATGACAATGCTTTCTTTTTATATTTAAGAAATAATCAAAATTCACATTAGAAGCTAATAGATGTGTGAACAATAACAAAAATGTGATTTATACAAATATATTAAGAATTAAGAAGAAAATTCCCAATAGGTTCTTTGTAATGCAGTTTCATAAAGGAGAAGGGACTGGAAGGGTCTGATGGACAAAAAAAATATGAATATTTTGATATGTGAAGGTGTGAACATCATTTAGGTTATAGAGATGTACACTTCCAAAAATAATAATATTTATTCAAGTAAAAACATGATAGATTTCTAGAATGTTTACCTTTATTTTCAAATTCCTTCACATTTAATGTATTTTGCTATCAACACTTTAAAAAATATCTATCCTCTGAAATAACTATTTTTGAAAGAAATATTGCTATAATGTACTTTCTAAAGTGAATTTGGTTGAACAATTATTTATTCCTTTAGTAAAAGTGTAATCATCTAATAAACACTCACAGTTGCCAAAATGTAGCCTTTGGAACACTGGAAGAATGCTGATACCTGATACATGTATGACCCTTATATTTTACCAGAAACATGCTCAAAGGAAAAAGAAGAAAGAAAAATCATCTTACTCTCCTAAAACCTACTGGAAGCTAAATTTAAAGAGTGTGTATCAAGTAGTTGAAAATCTCTCAAATCCTCCAGCTAAGAAAAAAAAAAAAAAATCAAAATCCCTTCTAGGAGCTCCTGGGTGGCTCCATCAGTTGAGCTTCCGGCTCTTGGTTTCCACTGGGGTCATGATCTCAGGGTTCTGAGATGGAGAGGGGTCTGAAGTGGGGGTGGGGAGGGAGGAGTCTGCTTGAGGTTCTCCCTCTGCCCTTCCCCTGGCTCTCTCTCTCTCTCTTTCTCTCTCATGCATGCATGCTCTCTCTCTCTCAAATAGATAAATAAATAAAATCTTATAAGAAAGAAATCAAGGAAAGAAGAAACCAAAATCCCTAATTAGTGCTGCAAAAAAGCACATGACTTATTTAATTTTCTGTCATTTGATTCTTGTCTTTTGGATTTTTTTTTTAACTAATTACTGTTTTCCATAGTTATTCCCACCTCATCAGGTTGCAGAATGTGAACTAAACTGGTAAAATAAAGTGTGGTGCTTACTTACTTCAGGCCCAGCCTAATCAAGCCATAGAATACCAAACTTCCCTCTATATATTTATCTAATTCGATCACACATTATCTTCTCATTATCTTAAATCAAAGTGAGCTACTTCATCCTCTTCATTTTATTACTGGATTGAAAGAACACACTCGCCCACAAAATGTCAAATGTTCAATGGCTTAAAATGCAAGAGCCCTGAAAATTGCGCTTACCATTTAGTGGCATCGATTGTGTGCTAAGCACAGTCCAACATCATTTACACAACTGTCCTCTGAGGGGAGGAGAGTGAGATGTTTTATGACTGAAAAGGATGCAAAAAAATGTTCATATGTGTCCACGGTCACCACACTACAAAGTTAAGGAGCTCTTCTGAAAGCTGAATGTACCTGATTCTAAAGCCCAAGCTTTTCAGCTCTTTGCTGTGGCAGATTATATATATATATATATATATATATATATATATATAATACAATATTATATAAAAATATAAATAATATATAATATATAATATATAATATACATTTGGCACATGGATAAGAATATTGAAGAAGTGATATGAATAGCATGAGCTGCGGTATGAATTATGCTGTTGTCATCTATTATTTGAGTAACTTATTGAGAACAGGGCCTGAAAACTAAAATGATAAAATCTAGACTTCTACATAATCCCTAAATGCAAATTAATGACTAGTTAGAAACAATCATTATATACTAGTATAACATATTATCTCCAGTGTACAGTATCTCTATTGTGGATAGAAAACACTACAAACAGATAATGAGAAAGACTCAGCAAGACAGAAAGATCCTATGTAGCTTGTAAATGGGTCATGTTAACATAAGCAAGTAATTTAGGTGTTGAAGGGATCATGGCTCAGCAATTTTATTTTTGTTTTTAGATATTACTAAATTAAGGAGAGTGCTTAGAATGTCAGAGGATAATCTCAATATTAGACTTCAAAGTAGCCTTTAATTTTAGGCTTTTTCAGAAAGTTAAACTATAAAGGTTTATTTAAATAAGCAGACAAAATAAAAGACACTGTACAAAACCAAAATAGAATGATAATATATAATTTGAGTGGTCAATAATCCTCATGGAAATGTAGAATTCAAAGTACAGGTAACAATTATTAATAAAGTATTAATTTTTTCCATAGCTATTTTCTAAATGTATATAACAGTTTCTCAAACATGATGGGCCCTTATTTATTGAATGGATGAATGAATGAATGAATGAATGATTGTATGATTACACTGAAAATTTGAGAAAGAATCTGTTTGACACAATATTTTAATAAGTTTATTGGTTTTTAGAACCATACTTAGTTTTCAGATCACAAGCTAAAAAAAGTGAAAATTAAAATATTAAGCCAAGAGCAGGCAAGGTAGCAAAAATAATAAAACTTAAAAAGTGAAACTTAAGAAAAAATTAAATTACGCACTGATTTTAGCTGAGAAAAGAACAGCCGTTAGTGAAAATCTTTAAGAAAATAAACAGTAATAAAAGAATAATTATTGAAGTTTATTTCTACTGAAAAGATAGGAGGAAATCTGCTTAAGTTAAAATATTAGGAGAACTTCATAACTATGAGACTGCTAAAATTTAGCAAATTTAGTGAAACTAATAAGTAAATTGACATATATTTTCATTGTTTTTTGAAAAAAAAAAAAAAAAAAACATTTACTGATTGACGACAGATGTCAGGAACTATAGTAGGCCCTGTAAATACAAAGAAAGCTTAGAGACATAACCTGGCCCCACAGTTCCAAAAGAATGATTTTGATCCCAGCTGGTGAATGAATTAGATATTCTTCAAATTGTAATCTCTGAGTGCTGTGATGTATGTGTGCTGGTATGATTCTGAGCATCATTTCCTGTAGACATTCTCTTTTGATTCATTTAAATAATGCAATTCACAGAGAAATAGTTAAACTTGTACACTAAAGCACTATTCAAAGAAAAAACTGATTGTTAGTCTAGCGATATTTCTATACAACCTATAATTGGAAAAAACAATTCTATTCTCCGGGTCTATGGGGCAATATGCAAATCAGAATTCATCTGCACAATGGAGTTTTGTGATTTCTCTCAGCATAACCTATCTTTATTTGCTAGCTCTTTACATGACAGAGGGTTCAATAACCCCCACTTCTCCAGCTCTCTGGCAAAGGAGCAAGAGATTGCTTTCCAGGCGGGTAGTCACAAGTAAGCAATTTCAGGAATGCTCTAATGAGGCAATCCATAATGGTTTTCCTAACTGAGTTCCTTCACCAACCACAGGGAAAAAAAAATGTAATTCTAGCAGCCTGTTTGAAGAAGGAACACATACACACTCGTTCCTTGTATTAGAAGAAAATGCATTCGTAGATGAAATGATCACTATAGAGGATAATCTTGGACAACAATTTATGCAGGTCATTTGACGTGTTTTCTAGGCCTTGGCTAAATATAGACTTCAAAGAGTGGCTGGTTCTTTTAAATTATATTCCATATTTCATATTTTATTAGCTTAAAAATTGTGGAAATAGAGGAAATTGTGGAAATAGAGGACTCAGAAATAAATATGTATGCCTTTAACATTTTATTTTATTTTTGTATACCTTTATTTTAAATTGAGATTTTAATGAGTATATGAAGTATAGTATATCTTAATAAGAGTATAGTATAACTTAATGAGAGTATCTCTCTTTTCTTATATATATATATAACATACATATACATTATATATTACGTATATTATACATTATATATCATATATATGCATTTCAAATGCTTATAACTCAACAGAATGAAATGTATCACCTTAGGTATTTATTAGAAGTGCTTAGAATTTTTGTTCTCTTTTTCTCTCTCAAATTAATAATGAACATTATGATCTAAGTATAGTGATAGTTTTTCCTGAAGGAGTGTCAAAAAAGTGCTAAGTGGTATAAGAGGACTATAACTTGATATGTTATTAGAGTAATATTAGAGATTTCAGTACTTAGTTGGTGTTTTATAGATCTTTTTGTAAAGCTTACTGTTTGCTATGAGGAATGCTTTTTTAAAAAATAATAAAACGGTATAGCCCTTTCAGAGGCACCTGAATCAGTCTGTGTAGGATAATCATCTGGAATTTATATTTTGATCACACTCTTTTGGGGATGTTTTATGTACATGAAGTTCTGGTTCTACTATTCTAAATTTTTCTCATCTCTTCCTCCAGCATTGAAATAAATCTCTAACTCCAATTATTACTAGGTTAAATTATCCTAGACTTTTAGAATTGAAAATGACCACAGAATTCAGCCATTTAAATCTTCCCTACAGGGACGCCTGGGTGGCTCAGGGGTTAAGTGTCTGCCTTTGGCTCAGGTTATGAGCCTGTGGTCCTGGGATCGAGTCCCACATGGGACTCCCTACAAGAAGTCTACTTCTCCTCTATATCTCTGCCTCTCTTTGTGTCTCTCATGAATAAGTAAGAAAAAAATCTTTAAAAAAATAAATAAATCTTCCCTACAATTTGGGGTGGGGAGACTTACTCCAAATTTCTATTTTACAAATTTGAAACTAGTTAATTTTTGCAGAAATTCTTGGCTCTTCTCAAAAATGCAAGCTTGTCAGTCAACAGTTTTTAAGTCACCCCTTTCCTCCGCCACTATGCTCTGGTATCTGTGAACTCTACACTGTCCTTCTGTAGCTCATTGGAGCCGTCAGCATCTTACTCCCGTGGCTGTACATAGGATTTGCTACAAGTCATAATAAATCTGATACTTCCAATGGTATCTTTGTTGTCAATTACCAGTTCTTCGACCAAGTCTCTACATCTCTCACTCATTCATTGCCAGTATCTGAGTTCTTCAGTTTCATGGAGATTTCCAAATTCATTGACTCTCTATTTCCTCCTGATTAGAGCAAAGCCATGCCCGGGCATTATATTTTGTTCATAACTAAAAGACTGTATCATGTGATACATCAACAATGCTTTCGACTATACCACAATTGCACCCCATCTGGTCTTCTTTTCTAGCCTGCTCTGTAAAACCTCACCCCTTTGTGTATCCACATAGCCTGTAAAAAGAGCATGGCTGAAGAAAACATGCACTTAAGTGTAAGCCAGTGATTTTCTTTTTTTACCCCCCTTCCTTTCCCCAAGCCAGTGATTTTCAAATTCAAGTGGTCTCTCAGCTAGCTTAAAAGTACTTTTATTTCTTTATTCCCTACTCAATAGTCCCTCCAAAATTTTGGTGACAATGCTAAAGTTGTTAACTACACGCCATCCAAATTCTCAGCAGACAAATTTAAGTCATTGCACTTAGAGAATTATCATCAGTAACCATTTTTTTCTATTCAGTTAATCCAGGTTCCAAATTAATCCTTTCATTTCCTCAGTCTTTTTCACATCAACCACCCCATCATATATTTGCAGCTTCACTATGTCTTTAACACTTCTGCTGACTCTTTCTTCTCATCATGTGCATTCATGTGAGTGATGTATAGGGGCTAGCTAGACACGAGTGTGTGTGTGTGTTTGCACGCACATGAGAGAAAGAGAGAGAGGGAGAGATACATTTGGAAAGAAGGTATAGAGAATATAGGAGTATGAAAATAAGCATCACTAACTGAATCTGAATCTTGTGACATAATCTCTCTACAAATATGTCCCTGAAAACACTAAAGATAGGCATTATTATCTTAGTTTTACAGAGAAGAATCTTGAGATTCAGGCTCTACAACTTGTCCAATGAAGTAATAATAGCTAATATTAATTTAGCTCTTACTACTTATTAGGTGTTCAAATCACTTTAAATTATTCAGTAGTGTATATGCTTCTTAAGTAGTTATATAATCCCCATTTTATAGTTAAGGAAATATCACCCTATCCTAGCTAGTACCTTCTTTTTCCCTTAAAAGACAAAATCTTTGAAATCATTGTCCAACTTCAAGATCCCTTTTCCCTCAATTTCCAGGTACTCTTACCAGCTGGAGTTTTTGAACTGTCACACAAAGTGCAACAACAAAGCATCTTGCTTCTAAATCTACTGTTTCTCTTTCTTCTAGCCTCATTTATGCCCTCATCAAGCCACTCATCAAGCCTCATCTCTCCATCTACTTATTCAACATTCTCAGTTTGATCATACCAATAGTCTTCTACTGATATTTTTATTGTCTCCTGAATGTCTCTTATAAAACAAAAGCATGGTCATAATTGTTCTATCTTTGTTTTGTCCATTACTGGATTCCACTGGCTTCAGGATAAAATCCCCTTGGCAAGACATAGAAAGACATGTACTTAAGCCTTCTTGAATTCATCCTCACCTTCGGTTTCATGCCTTTGCCCATGCTTGTTCCCAATATTTGAAAATTCTGTTTTCTTTCCAACATATCACACACACACACACACACACACACACACACACATACACATTTGTTTCTGCTTAGGTAACCCTATACATTATTCACTTTACATGATCCACTATATGGTCATTCTGATATTCCCCATCTAACTTCCCTTACAAATCAACCTGTTAATTCTCCACTCACTTTGGTCCTCATTCTAGATCAGAGCTCAGCAAACATTTTCTCTAAGAGAGCCAGACCAGGCTCTATGGATCTAGAGGCAAAATTGAGCAACTGTTTTTTCCAGAAAGGCAATAGTCTTGGTCTGTTTTAAATTTCACATTTAAAAAAGTAAAAAGAAAACAAAACAGGACAAAACATTTTTACTTCCGAAGACCTAAAAACAAGCAGTGAGTCAGATTTGACCGATAGGGAGTAACTTGCCAATATTTATCTTAGAATATAATTATTTGTGTAATTTATCTCTCACACCCACTTTACAGATGAGAATGTAGGGATTGTATCTTTAATCTTTGTATGTTTAGTGATTATCTCATTGTTCACTGCATATTGGTCATTTAGTAGATGTTTATTAACATAAAACGAGAAATATGTGATACTCTATCCTGAGTCCATGCCGTAAATGTGGTCAACCATTTCCTTTTAAAATGGAAGAACTTTCATCAGGAAAAATGCTAAAGTGGCTTATCTAAGTGTAGAGTAAGTATAAATATAATACTTATATTTACTGATATAAGATCAGTACATTATAACAGTCATTTGGCCATATCTCTTACTCATCAAAGCAGACATTGTGTCTACTTTTTTGTTTATCCTGGGCTCGCAGCATTGAGGTGCATAATTTATAATCATGAAATTGTCTTCATCTTATTGTACAAAAAATTCTAATATATTTCATATCATTGTATCATAAATGAACACTTTGAGGGGGTATTGTTATTTCTATATAAAAATGATGTAACTGAAAAAAAATGATGAGACTGAACATGAGATTGTGTGACTTGTCGAATGACACAAATACAATGCAGCAAAAATGTGGCTGAATGACACAAGTCCCGTCTTCTGATCACATACCCAGACCTTTCTTCTTATAAGTTTACTGTTTCACCAAAAGAAAATGTGTGTTGTACTCTCAAATGAAGTTCTTTCAAACCTCAATTGATATTTTATTGCCAAAAATGACAATTAATTAACCCAGGAACTTAAACTTTTCAGCCAAAGGCATAATTTGAGAGATAGTAAGAGAAGAGAGAAAGAGAGAAGGGAGAGAGAAAGGGAGAAGCAGACTCTTAGCTGAGCATGGAGCCTCTGGTGGAGCTTGATTCCAGGACCCTTGGATCAGAACCTGAGCCCAAGGTAGATATCCAACTGACTGAGCCATTCACGCATCCAAAAATGCTTTTCAACTCAGCCCGTAGATAAGGGATCTGCTATGGTTCAGTTAGATTAAGGTGTCTCCCAATATTAGCAATAATCTAAGTAACCCTATAGAAGCAAACTAATTTGACTGATAAAGTGAATTGGTGAAAGAGAAAATAGAAATTAGGTGAGGGATGCAGATTGTCACATAAATGTCTTTCAATTAGTTAAATACCCAATTTCTTTAATGTGGCTGATGTATACATACTTTTTTTCAATTTTTATATCTTAACCTTGGTGAGAACATTGTTTCACCATTAGTATTTAAATGTACAAAAAAGTTGTCTTTTTCATGAGCTATTTTACCAAAAATTTTTTGTTCATTTTAGATAAATTATATGCACATCTATGGTCAATATGAATTGTATAAACCAAGGGAGAAAGTACTTGATGTTTCATAGTCGAACAACAATCATTACATTAATAATGATACATTTGTACCAGTGATAAAGAAATCATGGAGCAATACTATGAGCATAGCTACAAGAATGAGTATGTCACTACAGCTGAAATAATACAAAAGCTATCCTCAGGTTAACTATAACACATGCAATTTGCTTTATGGCTTCAAATGTCATATCACAAATCTTGCATTCACTGAAATTATAAGTACATGAAGTACAAAACAAAGGTTTCCATGTTTCATCTCCAAGAACTGAGATATTATTTTTCCTAATGTTAGCATTAACCAAAGCAAAATGTAATTCACTCCTAGTAGTCACAGGTTTTCAATAGCCTGTACTGTATAGTTAAACATAGTCAAAATGATAACAGAAGTTTTTGCATGAAATTAATTATTTGTAGGAAAGTATGCTGATGCTATTGTGACTTTTGTAAACTGCTGAAAGATAGTAGTTCCCAAGGATGACTTGATAATGTAGCTGTTACATTCCAAGTGAAGGATTCCAAACTCAAATAATGCCTGTGGTGTCATTTTCTCATATTTTAGTATGAATTCAGAATGTAATGACTTTTAAAATGAAATCCTTTTATGAGAGGAATTATGATATAACAGTGTTGACTTTTATGCTATTAATGATTGATTGGCCAACTATTTGTTTTATACTGCCAAGAAAAGGCTCAATCCTAGATGCTTAGTCTATAAAAAATCTAGAATCTAAAAAACACATTTCAGGGTAGAGAACAGTGGACATTGTAACTTGTACTCTTTGATCTTCTAATCAAACAATTTTCACTTGTAAAATACATTCAACTACAATATTCCACCCATGGTCTAAATTCTTGGACTTGGATAAAATGAGCTATTATCTATGGCTTGCAATTACTGTACAATTTAATTGGTAGGCCAAGCCATTGAATCAGCTTTACATTTTCTATTTTGTATTTCTCCAAATGCATTTTTCCATTTCCTCTCTAAATTATAATAGCTACAAATTTATAATCTAGTCCTAAAAAATAATTGAGTAATGTTACAACTTAATGAATGATTCTTGTTTTCAGAGGTTGCTAACAATGATTCTGGAGATGAAACCTAATTTAGAAAAATAAATTAATCATATATGCAGAAGCAGTTTCATGGATCATTCTCTTGGAAATGATTTGATACACGAGGTGGAGTATTAGAATGTTTGAACACCAGATTCATTAAACTGTAAAGACATGATTCTAGGAAATATCTGAAGAAAATCACAGATTAAAACATGGTCTCCATCTTTTCATAATCTTAACATGTTAATGCATTTCTTTCTGGAAACTATGTTCACATTCTAGGTCAAGAAAGAAATTATGGATCTTTTCCCAGACTTTTTCTGCTTTGCAAGAACTTACTGGAAAATCTTATTATACAAAATTCTTAGAAGAAAGTCTGAAATCAAGATATCTTGCTTTCTTATGCCTGTAATAGGACATGAAGAATAAAATAAAAAGATTGTACTTCTTCGGCTCACCTAACTAGCCATGGCTGTTTCCAAAAGAGAATTATTGTCTGGTAATTTAAAGCAGAACAGGTTCTCTTTTGAACACTATATCATGTTTTCTACTTAGAATTAAATTATTTAAATATGCATGATGGAGTTGATGGGGCAAAGGACAAAGACATTTTGGTTGTAATTTTTCTATTTGGATTTCATGGGACAAATTAACCTCTCCTTGAACAATAGACAAACAAGATGTTAAAAAACACTTGGAAAGCCAGATCTAGTCCAACAAAAGGGATGACGTTTGATATCTGTGGCAGGAGAGACGGAACTCTGAATTTTAGCTTTATCTTAATCCTTTTCAATTATGACCTATATACATCTATCTATAAATATACACATATATAATATATGTTATATGTATTATTATAGAACTCTTCCCTTGGAAAGAAGTGAAATCAGATTATTCTCATATATCTTAACATATTCACTCATTCATTCAGTTTTGTATAATGAGAAACCCAAAGTTCTGGGTAAAACTGTGTTGACTGCCAGTTAAAGCAGGCAAGAAGTTGGAAGGTAGTGGCATTAAGAAGGAAAAAAAAGTATTTTTTATTTCTTTACATTTATGGAATAATAACATGATCATTGTTGGAAAAGAGTACATCAAATAACCTACTCTAGGATGTTAGAGTCTAAACCATTACTGAATTTCTTTTACTTAAAAAATAAAACCAAATGTTCAAAAGAGCTCTATGGGTACATAGTTGGGATGACAGTTACAATTAGAAACATTCAAAAAAAAAAAAAAAAAGAAACATTCATAGTGTGGTCTAATTTTCTTCTCCTGTTATTTAGTCCATTTTACCAGGTCACCCAAGTCTCTTTTACGTAACTTCAGAAAAGTGATGTTTGCCATGGTCAGCTCTTTGTTCTTTTGAACTGTATTACCTTTTCCACACTGACCTGCTGTAAATAAATAAAAACAAAGCAAAACTCTTAATACCACCTCACCAGTATTAATAATAGGATGACTATGATGGTTAATTTTATATGTCAACTTGGCCGGGCAAAAAAAAATGCCCAGAAATCTGGTAAAACTTTGAGCATATTTGTTGAGAGTGTTTCTGGAGAGACTGGCATTTGATTTGGTAGACTGAATAAAGGAGGTCGCCCTCACCAGTGTGAGTGGGAATCATCCGATCTGTTGAGAGTCTGCAAAGAACAAAAAAGGCAGAGAGAAGACATTACTGCTCTCTGTTTAAATTGGTACATTCATCTTCTCCCATCCTCTGACATAGGCCCCACGACTCTCAGGCCTTCAGACTCAGATTAAATTCTTTTTTTTTTTTTTAAGATTTATTTATTTATTTATGATAGACATAGAGAGAGAGGCAGAGACACAGGAGGAGTGAGAAGCAGGGTCCATGCAGGGAGCCTGACGCGGGACTCGATCCCGGGACTCCAGGATCGCGCCCTGGGCCAAAGGCAGGCGCTAAACCGCTGAGCCTCCCAGGGATCCCCTCAGACTAAAGTCTACTGCAGCTTTCCTGGTTCTTCCACTTACAGAAAGCAGATCATGGAACTTCTTGTCCTCCATAACTGTGCGAGCCAATTCCTATAATAACACTTTTCTTCTATATATCTATATGTATCCTATCAGTTCTGTTTCTCTGGAAAAGCCTGACTTATACCACGACTATGTCCCATCTCTAGCATGTCATATTGTTGGCAATCTGGTGCCACATATCATTTGATTGACATTTTCTCTCTTTTTAAGATTTTTATTTATTTATTCATGAGAAACACACACACACACAGAGAGGCAGAGACACAGGCAGAGGGAGAAGCAGGCTCCATGCACCGGGAGCCCTATGTGGGAATCGATCCCTGGTCTCCAGGATCACGCCCTGGGCCAAAGGCGGCACTAAACCACTGAGCCACCGGGGCTGCCTGATTGACATTTCCATTCAGCTTTTGTCTATTAGGAATGCCAGATCTTCTCATCCTTTTTTCTGTAATGCTTGAGTCTCTACAGAAATAAATTAATAGCTCTTTTATTCTAAAGTGCATTTAATTTGTTAAAATTTCCCATATTTATATATTTTCAACCTTCGTTATGTTTAGGAACATTTGTATAATCTTTTTTATAGAAATTAACCATTTTAAAAATAATCGTTTTCTTCATTTGTCAGGTACTAGAGAGGGAGATTCAAGTATTGTTCCAATTTTAGTATATGTACTGCCCAAGCGAGCACAAGTGATTCAAGTACTGAAAGGGAGATGAAACAAAATGATTTTTCAAGTCCTTTTCAAATAGATTTTGTTGTTGTTGTTTTATAGAGTTTTCTATCTCTATATGGTTTCAAATATAATATGAAATAAATATTTTAAATCTCAAACTAGTTAAATTAGGAATGCTACTTTGTGATTCTGATGTGTCATATATTAAAAGTCTGAGCCTAATTTATTTGAAAACTTCTCTAGATAAACAAAACATATTCCTCACAAAAAATATTTCTAGCACTAGGTTAACTTATTATCAGTATTCTACACATTAATATAAAATAAGTTCTCTTTCTTGTGTTTTCAATACACAATCTATGTCCAAGTAGATATTACTATTTTACCAGAAATTAGGTGACAAAGGACAGGGCATAAAAGGATTGAAAGAGGTTTCTATCAGATACTATAGATTCAAGTAAATAAAGGCAGAATTTGAATGTGATAGGAAAGACCATGTAAAAGTTTTCTGAAGAGGAATTAGTATCTGGGACCTGGCAAATCTGCTGAATTAGAGACAACCGCACATGGTTATAGCGTAACTAGATTCATATGCAAAATCTAAAACCCAGCAAATAAAACTCAGACTGAGAGAATGCGTAGCAATGAGAATTGTGTTGTTGAACTTTGAGGAGCTATGCCAGTCTCAGACCAGGGACAAGGACCAGAATAATTCTGGTAAAAAAAAAAAAAAAAAAGAAAAAAGTGAAGAGTTGCTAATTGAGGCAAATCAGCAGCCACTCCTCTAGTTCTTCTTCCTTGTTAACAGATTCGTGATTGTGTTCTGAGACCATGTGCTTCAGGGGAAGCTGAGTGCTTCCATAGATAACATTAGAATATTCTAGGTTGGCCTACTGTAATACTTTATTCCCCTTTCTTATATCTGGTTTACAAAGAGGCATGAGCTAAGATTCATAAATTAGTAACATTCCTCTAAAATATATACAAATATGCAAAACTATTATATACGATAGTTCCAATAAACATTAATACAAGTAAGAATGAAAGGAAGCTATAATATGGAAGTATTTTAAAAGACTGATGTGTTATTTTAATTGCAAATGATTGTCTGCTTCCGGCATTCAGGAATTATAATGATTTTGTTTTGTTTTGTTTTAAGATTTTTTAGCAAATTACAAAACTTTAGAAATATCACCAATTGTTATTACGATGCTTGTGTGGTTCATGTGTATTTATACACACATTCTAAAAGTTTTATATATGCAGATTGTAATACATAAGTAAATAACCTTTTTAATTAAAATGTGGAAGTGGAATATACAGGTGCACACAAAAACTTGCATTGAACTCTTAATGTCAATTCCTTAGGGAAAGAACAAAGGAGACAAAAACTGGAGTTATCATTGACAAGTAAGGTACAAACAAACTTTCTAGGTTTTTTTCTTTACCCTGTTTTCTATAAAATAACAGCAACAGAAAATGTCAAGAAATAGATAAAATTAATTTCTGTTTTGATACTTAATGCCACCATTCTGGTTAAACAGAAAGGGAATTATATGCCATATTTACTTGCATAATTGCTGCCCTTTCCTTTCTTCCTTTGTAAGTCACTCAATTCAAATTAATCTATACAAAATATTACATACAGCAATTATGTGATGGTGACGGATGCGTGAGTAAATATGGTAAATGAACCAAAATACTGTACATATCAGCAAAGCACAAATGATGTACTGAACTTCAAAAACTCTCAACTTGAAATCAAGAGGAAAACATGCAAGACCATCAGGTAGAGGTAATCAGTTTACACATACACTTGTAGGGCATATGGCATATGCCACAATAGAATAATTTTTAGTAATCAATATTCCACTTGAGAAGAAACATAAGACAGTTAATGTTTCTCATTCTTCTTGGGCTTTGAAAACATGATTCTTCAGCTTGAATTAATTGCTACATATTAAATAATTAATTTGAAGGCATGACAACCATAATTTAAATTAGCTTCTAAATATTGTCTACACTTTTAAAAATTGAAACACTTGTATGCAGAAATACATTAAAACAACAAGCAATTAATGGTGATGCCTTATAATGCCAAATGTTCCAATTTTAGTAACAGAACATGTAATACTGGAAGATGGACTGAAGGCAGACAGACCTCCAGGAGGTAAATCCCACCCAAATTCCCCAATATCTCTCACTCTGCCTGTCTTGCAGCTTCAAATTCTTGAATCATGCATATACCTTTTCTCAAAGTCACATTATAGCATTTCAACTTCACCTTATGTCTTATATTCCTTTAATCACTAAGTCTAAAAATACTGATAGACATCATCTGTACTGTGCTTTGTGTAAAGAGTATATAATTCACATTCTTCTGCTAACTAAATCATAACAAAAGCTATGCATCCCTCATCAATGTGATAGCTAGAGAGATTCTGTGAAACCAAAGCTGTTAGGAGGTCTGTGATTCAAGAATTGCAAGTATATTTTCATTGTCTTTATTTTTTTTGAGTTTTTTTTTAAATCCAGTTAGTTAACATGCAATGTAATATTACCTTGTCTTTTAAAGAAAACTTTAAAATACCCCAATATAGCATTTATTATAAGATGCAGGAATAATGAATATTGGTTCTTGTGAATTGAATAAAGAAATAAAGAAATTTTATTTACTTCATTCAGTGTTATCCTTTTTTTTTCAGCCATAGTTTAATTTCCTCTTATTTTGTTTTGTCTTGTTTAAAGTAAACAGTAATGCAATTTTATAAAAAATGTTTTATGTCTCTCTTTACCTAGACACAAAGATTTTCTATTTCAGTATTTTAGTACTTTGACTCTGCTATCATCCATTCCTGACAACTTACAACTGGAAATCTGAAAGAAAAAAATAGATCCTGTTTTTGTCATGAAGCCCATTACATGTTCCATTGCAGGGAAGTAGTTGGGTTATAAATTATTTACCTTCCATGGGGCATATATTTGAAACTCTTACAAATTTAATCATCATAGTACCACATATTCCTTATGGAAATTAAAGTAAGCTACCAGTGTGCCATCTTTCACTTTCTAATATGAAATATAGACTAAGTAAAAAAAAATATTTTAGAGGTTAATGATTGAGAGAAATATCTTATCTCAAAAAATAATATCCATCTTAGAGATGGGTAAGTAGATGCATCCAGAAGGTCAAGAAAATGTGCATTAGGAATTATTTCTAATTTTAGTGTAGCAAAAATTTGATAGAAAATCAAGGATCAGTGTAGACAAGTTAAATAACACATAGTTATTCTTCCTTAGGCTATTTTCTTTTTTTTTTTTTTTAAGATTTTATTTATTTATTCATAGAGACCCAGAGAGAAAGAGAGGCAGAGACACAGGCAGAGGGAGAAGCAGGCTCCATGCAGGGAGCCTGACGTGGGACTCCATCCCGGGTCTCCAGGATCAAACCCCGGGCTGCAGGCGGCGCCAAACCGCTGAGCCACCGGGGCTGCCCAGGCTATTTTCTTGGGAAGAAACCTTGACACATGCCTAAATCTCATAACTGAACTCTCTTTCCATTGTGAAAACCTTATTATCCCTTGAAACTTTGGCAGGGAATTTATCAATGATTTGGTATAGTATAGGGGTTCTCAAACTGAAGTCCTGAGGCTAACAGCATTGGTCCATCCCCTATGATCTTGTTAGAAATGCACATTCATTAACCCAGACCTGACCTATGGCACCAGAATGCTTGTGGATGCAGAATGTCAGAAATCTGGGTTTGAATACTTTCCGGGTGATTCTGAAGGACATCAAAGTTTGAGAACCATTGGTTTGGTAGATGTAGAGCTTAATTACAAAAACTGCAGCTTATTATTGTACTTATCATAATTATTAGTTGTTGTGGTAATAGTAGTCGCTTTTCTAGAATGAGTTCTAGGGTATTAATTTTTGTACAATTATCCAATGCACATGCAAAATAAGTGGCATATGTCATGATATGACAGGAAATTCATGCATTGGAAAGAGGAGAAAAACACAAGTCTTCATTTCAACCAGTTTAAGCTTCCATTATTTGATAATCAAGACTCAAAGTGATCTCTCAAACATGTGTAACTCAAGAATAGCAGCCCATATCAATAAGTCACATATCTTTAGCCCCATGTTTTATTCACAACTTGTGGTCATAATTATGTGATGAATGGAGAGTCTATGTGAATGAGGCCAATCTTGATAATGTGGAACTGTGAGTATCCATATAATAGGTCAGTATAAAATAATGGCAGTGAAATTACTGACTGTACTTATCTAGAATCCTTGCAATCTTTGTTTTCGAATTCTCCTCATTCTTTCTCTCAAAATAAGCCAGCAAGATTTAAAAAAAAATAAAGAACTAGGTCAAACACAGCCACGATATTAGAAAAAAAGTATAGCTAGAGAGCCTGCCGGGTGTACTGTTGTTAAACGGTCACCATTTTTTACTTACAAAACTATCAGAAGAGGAACTGCTTACTCTGACAACTTCAGTAATGCTCAGTTCCCAATGTAAATGCTATTTTGAAGGGAGGGAGAATACAGGTTAAATTTTAAATCCAAGTTCATTTCTTTTTTTACTCTATTCCTCGATGTTTCAGTTATCACAAAAATTAGAAAATTCATTGAAATTTTAATAAGTCATGTATTTTCTTCTATATAAAAATGACTTTCAGATAAGCAGGATAAAGATTAATATATAATGTCAGCAAAAGAACCATTAAAAAGTTCTAATCACATTAATTCTTTGCTGGGTCAAATTCTCAACTAAAATAGACTTATAACACTTGCCCTAAGTAACATAAGTAACATTTGCCTGGCTTTTTTTTTTTTTTAAGGAAGTCATATTTTAAGTAGTTTTGTGTTTGCAGAATAATTGAAAGGAAAAAATAGAGTTCCTGTACTCTCCTTCCCCCATTAATATCTTGCTTTAGTATGTCACATTTGTTACATTTAGTGAGCCAATGTTGATACATTATTATTAACTGAAACTCACAGTTTACATTAGGGTTCATTCTCTGTGCTGTATTTTCTATGAATTTTGACAAAAGCATAATGGCATGTATCTACCATAATAGTTTCACTGTCCTAAAAATCCCCTGGTTGGCGTGAACTTTAAGTTACATTATACCAGTAAAGACAATTAACAACCCATTTGGGATAGGGGTAGGAAATATTTTAAACCTTTTTCTTTCCTATCCATAAAGAATGTTTTTAGTAAATCTTCTACTTATATAAGTAGAATAAATATTTGACAGAACACTGTACTTTAGGCTCTGGCACCTTGGTACTTGTCTTAGTAAGTTCAGGCTGCCATAACAAATTCCATAGACTAGACTGGGTGAGTTAACAACAAATATTCATTTCTCACGGTTCTGGAGGCTAGAAAGTCCAAGATTGAATCCATCTTGCTAACTCCTTGATCTTGGACTTTCCAGCCTCCACAGGCTGTGAGACATTGGAGAATAGTGTAAATGAACAAGAAAGAAAAAAAGGGCAGAATTTCCAAACAGATTTGACAAGTGAATTTAGTTAGTTTACATGTTGATTTTGTCTGAATACTGTATGCAACATGCAATAGCTAGTAAAGAACGTACAAATACAAATTTTAATTTCTTGTGACTTTGAAATATAAGACTCAAAGTTGTACTGTTATTCTTAATGCATTTGTTGAACATTTTGTTATAAGCTCTTCAATGATCTATAAAAATCATATATTTTTTCTATGTAGTATGTACTCACCTTATGCTGAATCACAAACTTGAAATTCATGTCACAGTGTTATAACCATAGCCTTTATTTGAATAAAGCACAATTGAAAAGTAAAGCCATTTTTGTCAAAAATACTCAACCTACTTTTCACTATCCTCATTAAGATTAGCTTAGCACTCAAGATATGGAGGCTGTCTGTGATATAGGACATATTCTCAATACAATATTTAGTCCAGGATTGTCAATGAGTGATAGTTTTCAAAAGTCTATACCTATCTCTAACATATATTTCATATATATGTATACAATTAATATTAATAATATAATTCTAATTAATTAGAAAAAATTATATAAGTATATACTTCTGAAACTTTTTTTTTTCACATTTTAGGGCTGCCCCTAATAACCCATGCACATTTTCTTGATTTCCAAAAGCAGTGACCTGTCTTTGTTCTTGTTGCTCATGTGGTGTCTGGGCATTAGGCAGCAAAGCAGAACCTTGAAGATCAGTGGCAAATTAAGAGAACTTAAAAGATGCATGGGACCTGGGGATCCCTGGGTGGCTCGCAGTTTGGCGCCCACCTTTAGCCCAGGGCGTGATCTTGGAGTCCTGGGATCAAGTCCCATGTTGGGCTCCCTGCATGGAGCCTGCTTCTCCCTCTGCCTGTGTCCTTGCCTCTCTCTCTCTCTGTGTGTCTCTCATGAATAAATGAATAAAATCTTAAAAAAAAAAAAAAAGATTCATGGTACCAATTCAGGAAATCTCATCTGTTGCATAAATCATTGTAAATTCATATTATATTCCGGTTTTCTAACAATCCTACAGGACACAGCCTGAAATTATTCATTTTTTTTCTGTGGGTCTAAGATCTTCTGCCTTTTAATAGTATTTAAACTTTTTTTGAGTGAAAAATATTGACTTAATAAATATAAATAAATGTAATTATGTTTGGTCCTACTGATGAATAAAGAACTTAACAAAAAGGCTATCATCAAAAGCTTAAGAACAATCAGATAGTAAAGATAGTTCTAGATATTCTATTTACTGCTTGCTGTAAGTAGAATTCCCTATGATTTGGAAAACTCTGGAAATAAGGTTTGTTAGGGGTAGCTACTTTTTAAAATGTGCTTTGGGTATCTAGTTTTCTTTCGTATTACAAAAGAATAAAATGTCATATTGCACTATATGGTCCATGCTAGCTATTTTGTAAAGAAATATGTAGAGGGAAAGTTAAATTTTTAGCAAATAAATGTTTTGATATAAAAAACAAGATTTATGATGATTTTTGTTTTCTGAGTTCTATTTTAATTCTTTAGTTTCTAAGTAGCATTGGCATTACTATGATGTTGCTTAATCTAGCATGAAATGTCACAATAAATAATATATTATACACTGCTCCCCCCACAAATTTGCAATAATTAAATATTCTTGTTGCTTTATCCCTAAGAGAAAGTCTAATATATTTATGTATGATGCTGACAACGTATTCCCTCTTACAGGCTTTGATCCTAATGTAGATGAGTCTTAAATCCCTTATTTGTATACAAATCATAACCTTAAAATCAAGGCATTAGGCTGAAATTTTGTTTGCAATACATAGCTTGTATTAGAAACACAATTAATAGCTCCCATGGACTCAGTTATCAAACGTGCAATGCTAGTAAAATTTAGAAAAGTGTGTTTAAATGTCTTTTAAAATATACTATCACTAATAGCACCTGAAGAATCTGTCTAAAGGAGATGTGTTTAATCAACTATTTTATTTTTTAATTTGTTTTAAAGTTTTTATTTATTTATTCATGAGACACACACACACACACAGAGAGAGAGAGAGAGAGAGGGAGGGAGAGAGAGAGGGAGAGACACAGGCAGAGGGAGAAACAGGCTCCATGCAGGGAGACCTACACTAGGATCGCACCCTAGGCTGAAGGCGGCGCTAAACCCCTGAGCCACCCAGGCTGCCCTCCACTATTTTATCTTGCGAATTCATTTGTAGAAAAAAATAAAGTTAAAAAACCAGTTTGACAGATCTTTTCTTAGTTGAATTTACTACTTTGTAGGACAGATTTTGCAAAGCCTGGCTATTTGTCCACTTGGAATACTTCCTGAATCAGAGTTCATGAGTGGGAAGACCCTGGACATGCATTTAAATAAACACTTTTAATTATTCTTGGGATGACTCAATGGCTTAGTTGGTTAAGCAACTGACTTGTTTTGGCTCAGGTCCTGATCTCAGGGTCATAGGATCCAGGTCAGCCTTGTGTTCCACAGGTAGTCTGCTTGTTCTTGTCCCTCTCTCCCTCTGCTCTCTCTCTTTCTCTCCCTCTCTCTCTCTCTCTCTCTCTCATTCTCCATCTCTAAAATAAGTAAATAAAATCTAAAAATAAACAAACAAACACTTTTGGTGGTCCTTGGCACACACATCAAGTTTGAGAACTATGGTCTTAGACTGCTTATGTAAATAGTTTC
The DNA here is from genome assembly GCF_003254725.2 of Canis lupus dingo. Lineage (NCBI taxonomy): Eukaryota > Metazoa > Chordata > Mammalia > Carnivora > Canidae > Canis > Canis lupus. The sequence goes on from NC_064273.1 coordinate 2,850,944, forward strand.
AAATATTTAGTAACCAAACATCTTTCTTTCCTTTTTTTTTTTTTGTAACATTTCCTGATGATGCAAAGTGTAAGCAAATTGACACTAGGTTCTTTGAAAGCCAACTGAAAGCCAAGGAGATCTTTTGTATAGGTCTATTAATAAAATATTCAGGCATACATGTTTAAACATAAGGTCTTTATGCTCGAGGCAACATCATACGTAGCAAACACACAATGGTTCAGTATTGGGTTCTTTGAAATTAATTTTATACCAAAACTGCCTGGCCAAATGATGGAGGCATTTGCACTTAAGGGCTTCTTTCAGTTTTGCACAATTTATTTTTTAAATCCAAAAAACATATGAACACCTTACCATAATTCTTTAGTCTAATAATAAGTATTTTGCCTGAAGAGTCACAACAACTTGATAGAGTTCTCAGGAAAAGGCATGCCTGTAATATATAAACCAAATACCTCATACTTGAAGATATAACATTTTCACTCCACTCTTTCCCCTAATAAAACATAGGCAGACAGGAAAGTTTCAGAAATCTATAAGAAATGACAGGCAATGTAAAGTAAAGTTTGAATAGAAAATGTGAAAAGCTTGAGGTGGTTGCAAAAATCCGTAGGGGAACTGGTAAAGTGCTTATTAGAATTATCAGCTTTAAAAATTTCATGATAAGAATGTAAATCGAAAGCTGCCCCTGGATTGCTTAGCCAGCAGAAAGAACTGAGACTGGGGGATTGAACAGTGCTCCTGTAGATAGAAAAAAAAAAAAAAAATCAACATACATAGGCTGAAAAGAGAGAAGGAGAGGGAGGGAGGAAAGAAAACCTAAAATACTTCAGAAATTTGGAGCAAACTCTAGTTTCCCTCATATAATAAATACTTTATTGCACATGTCAAAACTATAGAGTTGCTATGACCATTGAATGGCCACAATTTATGTCTGTAAAGTGTTATTTTTCTCAAGTGTATATGTGTGTGTGTGTGTTGTTGTTGTTGTTATTGCTGTTTGTCTTCCTCATGAAGGATTTACCTAAGCAAATTTTTGCAACCCAACTAAGCTGATTTGTTGACCTTGCAGTTTCAGGTTTTGTTGAAGACCACTTCACCCTGGTGCTAATTAACTGGAGAATTATTATAGTTAGAGGAGATGCTTTAAAGGACATGACATGTTCATGCGCTAATATCACACATGAATTAATGTATCGAAAGTTCTAGCCAGTCTCCTAGGCAGCATCTGAAGCTATGACTTCAGTTCAGGTAGTTTGCTGATTACCTGTACTACATGATCTTAAACAAGTTTCTTACTTTCTGATAACTGCATTTTCTTAAGCATGTGTTTTTTGTTGTTGTTGTTTTATTTTCAATAGCACAATTATTTTGCAGTGAATGATATTTCTAATCTTGAGAGCTCCACTTATCCCTTTATGAGAGACTCTGTCTGGTTAATTTAACTATGACTTTTCCACTAAATTGGTAATATACGAGCACAAAAGAGAAAATTGAACTAGCTTGGGGCTAGACTGCCACAGTGGGAAGTCAGGTGATGAAGACAACACTGTTACCCCAAAACAATCATTCAACTGTACAGAAGTGCAACAAGAAGTGGAAACAGAAAACAGAGACTACAGAAAATTATTTTGGGGGGCACAGAATGAACAGAGGCACAGAATGAACCGCAACCAAATACTGAACAGGAAGCATCACTGGACCTGATTTTAATAGAAGATTATGACTCCTTAATAGAAAAGATGAGCAACTGGAATTTTCAAATATTTGAAGTTGTGGAAAAAATGGGAGATAAATCAGGAAGGATCCTTAGTCAGGTTATGTATACCTTATTTCAAGACACTGGCTTATTGGAAATATTTAAAATCCCCACTCAGGTTGTAGTCTCAATATAAACTTTGCGCCAATAGGGGAATTCATCTTACAGTTTTGTTTGGTGACCTACTTTCCCTAAATACTCTAGCAGAACTAAAATTAGATCTAGATTTCAGCTAGTGTATGTTGTCAATTTTTATTTAATTGGCAATAAAACTCATTTAGAGTTTAGAATTGTAAAATAACAATAAAATACATTTAGAATAATAAATTATAACTAATTTCTCCATGAATCATGTCATATACTCTTTATAATAATAAATTTAGAGATGAGGAAATTGAGATTCAAGACATAATCTCTAAAATCCCTTAACCAGTGCATACAGGAAATAGATTTCCAATAAAATTCTTCTTAATTTGAATTCCCTATTCTTTGGAAATCTCAACAGAAAATTATGCTTTGACATCTTCCTTGAAATGATGGCTTTAAAAAAATAATCTGTATATCTTGTTTGGAGCTCAAACTCATGGACCTGAGAATAAGAACTCCCAACCTGAAGATCAAGAGTCATATGCTTTACCGACTAAGTCAACCAGGCACCCCTTGAAATGATGTTTTTAATCTAAATTCTGTAGTAAGCTGGAGCTGGTTGTGAGAGTTGTGAAAGCCTCACTGTGACACTTCTCAAACTTCCATTTGGTGTAAATTTATTTGAAAACAGCTATGGTTGGAGTATTTTAGCCATGAAAACTGGAGGAATGCTACAAATCAGAACCTCTCCCCCAAAAGAGCCAGTTATTAAATATTTACCAACACATCACTTGGGTTGAACCTAACTATGTTTTTTATTGATGCTGTTTGGTATGTAAATCTATATTTTTATGTCAGATATTTTTATTTTAATCACAATTTGGTGATCGGTTTCTTAGAAAAGGATGAATACACTTATTTAAATGGGTATATTTTTCATCAAATAATTTAATTAATACACTTAAGCATATTGAACTTTTATTGATCTACATAGCAAATGTTACCAATATTATAAAAGTTCTAAACTCTGACGTTCCTGTGGACATTTAATCTAGCAGGTGAAGTACACATGGTTGTTAGGATTTCCAGTCATGTTCATGAATTCTATTGCAGCCCAGTATAAATTCATCTTTCCCTAGTCTTGTGTAGCTGCCTAAGCCTTTATATACTCTAATAAGACCCCTAGAGTAACCTCCTCTCTAAATCATATTGCTTTTTCACTCTATCATCCACCATACAATAGATCAGGTTACAACAGCATGTCTTCTTGGTACCATGTCAAACTATATATAACCCATAGTAACACATTTTCAAAGGCTGAATGCAATACTGTATTTCAGGGTGCCCTTGTCAAAGTACTGCTTGAACAGTTCTATCTTTTGTAGTAGAAGAAGACACTTTGCTTCCTTTGCACAAGAGCCTGTCGTTGATCAAGCTATTGGCCTACCCAATTTTGGCTGCCATTAAAAGTAAACTACACAACCAGCCCTCAGGTAGGTCACTGGACCTATTGTTTGTGGCTGTTCTTCCTTTGTGGTTCTGTCTCCTTCCTTTCCTAACTAATTTAAACTCTTCAAGCAGAGTCATATTTCTCTTACATGCTTGTTTCTTGTCTGTTGCTACCACCAACAAAGACCTTCCATTCATGATGTACTTCAGTATCTCTGAAACAATTTTCCCTCCTTCACTCTAAACAACCTTTTTCACTGTATAGCTTAGCTTTTGCTTAAAGTAAACTGTTCTCAAAGGAGCTTTTGCTGTTTTGTAAAATCAGACATCACATAGTTTTACTTGTTTGTTTTAGTCAAGCATTTCTGTTTTAAAGCAAAGTCCATTAAAAATTCAACTAAAATAGAAGATATGAAATTATGTAGATATAATAGTGCATATACAGATTGCATGAAAAAGGCAAATGTTTTTGAAAGTGAGCTGTATGAGAAAAATCAGCATATAATATGCAAAATGAAAGAGATAGGTGTCATATGGAAATGTGTGAAATCAGATACAATGCTCAAGAGTGCATTTTCTTGAAAGTTTCACTCATGCTAGAAGAACACTAGATTAGTTCAGCATGACTCTAAAATAATCATACACATTCCTTAAAAGTTATGTGCTCAGAATTAAAATTTACAAGTCATGGAAAATGTTGGGCCTCATGGGTCGTATGTATATGAATTCATACACTTAGGTACTTAGTTATTTTAACTGAGATTTGAAATGAGAACATAAATTGGAATAGGTTGGTTCTACTTTTTTAATTGTTGGATCACATTTGGTAACATTACACTTTGCCTACCACGTCTACATATTAAGCGCTAATGATTAAACCAAGGAAGATGTAAAGAGAAGGAATCATCAGGAAATGTCATTAGTGCAGAATTTATATGCAAAACTGTTCAGGAAATGAAACAGGATGTCAATACCTACACATTTTATACAATCAAGTCTACCATCAATTCTTGATTTTTTCCCCTGAGGTATAGTTGTCTCAAACAGGAAATATGGGATTAACTAAACTTCTGATATATCTGCAACCTTCACATCTATTCACACGATGCAATCAATTTAATTTCATAAATATGTCTTCATTGATACTAGTGTCTTCACTGTGGCCTTTATCATCTTTAACCCAAGTTAAAGCAACAATTTATTTTGTTTCCCTGTCTCTGTTCTCTAATATTCTCCATTGTGCTTTCCAAATTAGCGCTGTAAAATTCATGTCTGATCCTAACACTCTTCCATTCAACCTCAGTGATTCATTTTCACTTGAAATGTAAACTCCAAATTTCCTGGTATAGCCCGGAAGGCCCTTCATAATGTGGAAACTGTCTACATCTCTATAGTACCATTTCTCCCCTTAACCACCCGGCAAACTTCTTCTCAACCCTGAAATTCATTAGAACTCAATCAAAACATCACTTTATGTGATCTCAGGACAGAATATGATACTGACTATAATTGAATTTCAGGAATATTCCCATTTTCAGATCTCCCATCTCCCTGAATAAAACATTTTACCACCTGGTACACCCTTCTGGAAAATGAGAAAAAGCATGTGGGATATTTACCAAGAATGCTGTGAAACATATCTAACTTAAAATGCTAAAAAATGTTCTGTATGACTTGCAAAGGTTAAGTCTAAAGTGGGTTTCGGGATTAAGCCACAGGTTATGTTGTAGGATATAAGAGAAAGCCACAAGTTGACTTTTAGCAGTATTTTGTGCCTGTTTATTTTTCAACTTCATGGATACCATTAGTTGCATGTTTTTGTTTTTGTTTTTCTATACCTCCAAATAAGGCTGTGGTAGCACCTAATTGGAAAATGGTACTTCCTTGAGGGGTTTTCAAATGTGCCTGCTCTTTCACAGGTGGGAAAAAGAAAACAAAAAAAACCCAGATACCCTTAAGATACAGAACCAGGCCTGGCCCCCTGCTGACTGAACATCTCCTGCTTCATGCACTGCTCAGAACAGAGAAGAACTCTATCATATTCACACTTGTTGCATGTACATCTTCAAGACTAAGGATCGTGAGCAATCTAGCTCTGGTTGGGTGGCAGAAAAACAAAAAGAATGTCTCTAGTTTGTGTGGTAAAAAGTATTTTTTAAATGCTTTACTACTCTCTTTCATATCTTCTGGCTTTCTCAAAATTCAAAACATAAATTCAGAAGTTAGGAAATAACTGGTCTTTTGCATTTTTAAAGCAAAAGATACACTGCATTTAAAGAATGTTAATTTTGTCATCCTTTCCAGAACCATGTAGAGTTACCTTCAGATACTATCTGCCTGGTTTTTACATTCAGACACCTTTGCATTTTGTATTTATCTTATTGAATTATTGGGGTTGGTACATTCTTCTATGTATAAGGCATTCTGATTTTCTCTACTGCATGTAGAGCACTGGGTTTTTCCATTGTCCTTATAAATGTGTTGTTCCACTCGTTTGAGGAAATATTCCTGAACTGTATGATCCACCCTAGTCACCTCAGGATTTCCCCAAAGAGCAATCTTTTCTTGCTATCTATACTTCAATATATCTATTTTTCACTTATTATGTCATTTTTCTCAGAAAATCATCATTTATTAATTCTTCATATCATTATGCTTGTGGAAGAGGTAGAAACTGCTGACCACTTCCTCTTTTTAGAAACTCTAAACTTCATGACTCAATGGCTTTCTTACTGACCAAGAAGTCATTCAGGCATGATCTGCTGGATAGAAAAGGCTTGTTTTTAGGAAATGCTACTTTGGCTTAATTTGGAAAGATTAAGAGTAATTCACTAATGAAAAATGGGAGTGAGCGGAAGGTATATTACAGAATAGTAGAATGACTTGTAAAGGTTCTGAGAGAAAAAGAATGTGGGATCCCTGGGTGGCGCAGCGGTTTGGCGCCTGCCTTTGGCCCAGGGCGCGATCCTGGAGACCCGGGATCTAATCCCACATCGGGCTCCCGGTGCATGGAGCCTGCCTCTCCCTCTGCCTATGTCTCTGCCTCTCTCCCTTTCTCTCTCTGTGACTATCATAAATAAATAAATTAAAAAAAAAAAAAGAAAAAGAATGTGATATCTATGACAACCTGGAATAAGAGCCAGGGTTAACAGAGTCTGAACAAACTATGGAGAGTGATAGAAAATGGAGCTGGAATAATAATAAGAGATCAAATTGTATAAAACTCAAGGGACACATCGCTAATTTGGGTCTATATCCTAAATCAATAAATCACTGAAGAGTTTTAACAAAGGGCTTAACATGATCAGATCTTCTTTTAAATTAAAAAAAAAAAAACTTCTGTATGGAGAAGAAATTGGATCAAAAGGCAGCAGAGGAATATGATAGTTAGACAAGTACATATTAATCAAGAGATGATGGTTCTAGGGACTGCTAGGTGGCTTAGTTGGTTGAGCCTTTGACTCTTGGGTCACAGTATTGGGGTCATCGGGATTGAATGCTGCGTGGGCTCCATGCTCAATGAGGAGTCTTCTTCTCTCCCAGTCTCCTTCTCCCTCTCCCCTGCCCCACTTGTGTTCTTTTTCTCTAAAATAAATGATGAATCTTTTTTAAAAAAAAGAGAGAAAGATGAAGGTTCGAGAGAGTAAAGTGGAAAGATGTGTATGATATTCAGGAGGTAATGCTGGCAGGTTTGGAGCATAAGAAAAAAGTGAGGTGGTGTCAGGTTGGTGTCTACATATATGGAGAATAGTCTCATTTACTAAGACCAAGAACACTGAAGGTGAACCAGATTTGAAGAACATCGTGAGTTCATTCTTGAACATGAAGAGAACTTAATCATTTAAATATATGGTTCTGATGTTTAAAGGAAAATAATGCAAATAATCATTGCAAGAGTTATTACAACTAAATATTAAATTTGGTTTTGAGGTTTATCAGAGGTAAAATTGAAAGACAATATATTGAATGGCTACTGTTCAATTAAAGAAAATTCTAAATTTCTTGTCTAGAAACTCTTCAGTAATTTTATAGAATTTTTCCCAAATGAATGTTTGTAATACATACAAAAATGTATGATATCTTTTAGTAAAAATTTCAGATATCTAGTAAATATTCTTCAAACCGAAATTTCTGGTATTACCTCTCCTTGAAAGGAAAGGCAATGATGAAATCCTTAGTGAAATAACTTCATCTTCTCATTAGAGGAATGAGAAGATGGAATCCAAATGTGCTACATTATTTCCTGGATGATTCCCAAAATCAAGTGCTTTAAAGAAGCTTCACAAGTGTTTTTACAGTCAATTCATTATTAAATTATTTATGAAGGCCTGAAATTTCTGTCTCTACATATACAATGGCTTAGATACTAGCCAATATTTCATATATAGTGAAGTTGAGAGGTCAGGGACAGAGTTTCATTCTATTTTAAAACATAGGAGCTTTTAGTAAGTCCTAGCTCATAAAAGCCTTTTCAATTTATGAAGGAATGTTAGTTTCATAGTTACTTTTGTGTCAGATCAATATTGAACAACAACAAAAAAAATAGATTCACAGGAATAGGACCACAGGAATATTAAAGATTTGAAGTTTAACTAGCTGGAGTTCAAGTTATCCTTCCACCAGCAGAGGTTTGTTCAAATCTCTGGCTCTCAATCTCTCCTGCTACAGAAACCATAGCTATGCTATGAGGACAAAATGAGATTATAACATAAACTTCCTGGCATAGTTGTAGGAACAGGATAACAATTCAGTTATTTGTATTATTATCAGTCAGAAACACTAGGATGAGCCACTAAGACTCCTCTAGTTATAAAGAAAGTATTTTATGTAAAAATTATTTAAGGATTTTCTAAATAAACACTATATTCTGATAGGCCTTTCAGAGGGAGCAATTGCAGTACTTAAACCAAAGAGCTAATTTGTTTCTTAGGTATTTAACTACTGGAGATCTTTTAACATTTGCATTAAAGATTTATCCAGCAGTTAGCTATGCCTTAAAAGCACTTCTACTTTAGTAACTTGTCATGGCAGAACCATATATCAAAAACACCCAATATGTCTATCATGTGTAGTACAATTTAAAGATAAGACCTATGTAAACTACTAAACTGTTTATTACTCCAAAATTTGTCAAAACCAGTCCCCCCCCAAAAAAAAAGCAAAAAAAAAAAAAAACCAAACAAACAAAAAAAACAATTTTCCCACTTTAATTTTGGCAGTGAAAAACTTAAAAGAGCTAAAATTTAGCACAGATTTTATGTAAAGGAAGTAAGCAAGCTTGGTATCTAATAGCAAATTCTGTACATTCATTAAGTGTATATCATGATAACCTCAGGATAATATGAAGAAGAAAGCCATCAATGTCCTAATTTATAGTGCTTTTGTAATTTATAAATATTTAATTCAATCAGTTAGGTTTTAAAATAGAATTAAAAGATTACCTCCACATAAATTTACCTTGAAGGTTGATTTTTTTTCCCTAAAATTTTTGAAGTGTACAATTATTAGAGAGTTTGGAGAAACCAAATAGATATTCCAAAAAAATTATTCTCCTAATCATTTGACATTTTTTTTTCTGGCAAATGCTATGAAAATGTCCTTCTTAGCTGTTTTCCTTTACTGTTTTCCAGAAACTGAGTTTATTAAAAATACCCAATAATCTTTTTGTAATTGACTTTCTTATGAGGAATACAAAATTTGTAAACACATATACAACATACAAATCTGTAAGTAACCACTAAAAATGTCACTAGGTCCAAGGGTCAAAAAGATAGAGCAGAATAGAAAAAAATAAACATCTTACAAAGAGAAAGAATGCTACACTGAATAAAGGGAGGGAGAGGATAGGATAGCCTTTTGATAACATGAATAATTTCTAAGATCAATTCTTGAATGTTGCAAAATTCTAAAATTTCAAAGGAAAATCAAGCTTACAAGTTCAATAATTGAAAACTAATATAGTAAACAAATGTGTTGTGTATATTTTTAAGTTGACATTTAAATATATGCATGTTATATATCCATGTATAAGATATGTTATTACATAAGCTGTAACTAAATTTGTTAATTTATCTTCCCTTCCATGCAAAACTCCATGTGCATCATCTATCTATCATCTATCTATCTAGTAAAGGCCAGTTTTTGGACATTTGATTAATTTGCTCACAACATATAATTCAGTTACAGAACTTGACAAAAAGTACAATGTTTACTGATTTTTTTAAGGATTTTTATTTATTCATGAGAAACACAGAAAGAGAGGCGGGCACACAGGCAGAGGGAGAAGCAGGCTCCCCATAGGTATCCTGATGCTGGATTTGATCCCAGGCCCCCAGGATTGCACCCTAAGCTGAAGGCAGACGCTCAACCACTGAGCCACCCAGGTGCCCCTTTACTGATTTTTCTGAACCCAATGAATTTTTAACACGTCATATCAACACAGCCTTTGTCCTCAGCTTTTTAGCTAAGCACATATGATAGCTTTGGATACTGCAGAGATAAGAGCATGATAGAAATACTTTGCTTATTTAGAGTCATCTAAAAGTTAGAAATCTGAAAACGAAGATTATTTCTACATGTCAAAATATATATATATTCATAGAAATAAACTGAAGTGTATGCATTTGAGCATCTAATAATGTCTAAGCTGGTCACATTAATAAAAATGCCTCTAGTAAGTTTCCTGTTGTCAAAACCAGAAAATTTGACTTAAGAACAAGATCTCTCCTAAAATGTTTCTATATTATGTTATAGCAAATGGCATGTCAGAAGAAATAATTACTGACTCAGATGGCCAAGTTATATTTTTGTTTTTCTATAAAAGTGTTACAAGAAAAAGTCACAGATATACTGGTATACAGCAATGACTATGAAGGAATTAGGTACAAACAGAACTGCCCTTGAGAAAGAATGTGAACATTAACATGTGAGAATCCCACTGAAGTATTTGGTCCAATGCTCTTTCCACTCAATTTCACTGTATGATATGCAGTAGGGAACTACATCTTTAAAATTTAAAGAATACAGTGTCATTTAATTCACATAGAAACAACTTTAGTAATATAAATTTGGCATGGGATGAGCAGTTACAACCTAGTAGATCTCTAGAATATACAAAAAAATACACTATTTAAAGAAATCCATGCATCTTTTCTCGAAACATAGTACCTTTGAAAATCAAACACAGAATAAATACTAGCATACAGTAAAAATGTCTTTAAAGTTTTGTTTCAGCTTTTCAGGTATGTTTACTGTGAGTTAATTAGGGCACTGAAAATATGGGTACTAGCAAATTACTATTTGTCACATCATCAAAATAGGTATTATAAAATATATCAAATTTATTTACTTAAGACTTTATAGGTCTTTCAGGATGGGTGGAACACATTTTGTGTGTGTGTATGTGTGTGTGTGTAAAGTTCTTATCCCAAGGGATTGAGATTGATTACTCTGTACAATTCATGGTGACAAAAAGATTTACAGGTTTTGATCTTAGCTCCTAGTACAGGCATCAGTATTGGGAGGTATTACTTGAAAGACTGTGCATTTTAAGATGAATTGGTCCTGAGGAAGACCTCTGGCGAGCTCTCAGGCTCAAATTTCAAAGTCACAATTTGTTATGACATTCTGTTTCACTGCTTTGGTCAGTCCTTCTATTTCATACATTTAGTAACAAGTTGATGGATTTGTTTTTATATTAGGTGCTTCAAAATTTTATTGAGGGCAGCTCCGGTGGCACAGCGGTTTAGTGCCGCCTGCAACCCAGGGTGTGATCCTGGAGACCCGGGATGGAGTCCCACATCAGGCTCCTTGCATGGAGCCTGCCTCTCTCTCTCTCTCTCTCTCTCTCTCTCTCTCTCTCTCTCTCTCGGTCTCTCATGAATAAATAAAAAAAAATCTTTAAAAAAATTTATTGAGGGATCCCTGGGTGGCGCAGCGGTTTGGCGCCTGCCTTTGGCCCAGGGCGCGATCCTGGAGACCCGGGATCGAATCCCACGTCAGGCTCCCGGTGCATGGAGCCTGCTTCTCCCTCTGCCTGTGTCTCTGCCTCTCTCTCTCTCTCTCTCTCTGTGACTATCCTAAATAAATAAATAAAATATTTTAAAAAAAATTTATTGAGAAAAATATTTTTTCATGACCTACAAAAAAGTAAAATATGGAGAACAATACCCCATACAGAGTAAAAAAAAAAAAAAAAAAAAAAGACAAAATCTATAAAGGAGGGGACCAATAAATACTATGAGTAAACATATTGAGTTTAATGTCCTTTCAAATACTTGTATAGTTATATGAAAGAAGCATAAATATTGGTAGCAATTGAACAGAATTTATCTAACTTTTGATTTATCTAATTAATCTACCTACTAGTACTCTAGCAAAATATTAGCCATTTTTCTGTTATTGTTAGTGGCTAATTCTGTGGAAAATGTTTCCAATGTAGAATTTAAGAATGGTTTGGCTCATTCTTATACTCACGTAGTTTCTTCATTATTTGTATATTACTGGTGTTAATAGAAATGGTATTTGTTTTAAATAGTCTCCATGTCTGTCAAGCATTAATGATGGTTTGATAGTGCATCTTCTATTTAAATAAAAATATAATCCTTACTTATCTAGTTCTAGAAGGTCCAATGAGGTGAAAGTGTCTTATATTAAAGAAGTCTATATTTGAAAAGTATTATCTCAGGAATCATGCTACTATCAAACTTCAGTAAGACAACTTATTGCATCAATTGATTAACAGTTACATTTAAAAGATAAACTAGTTTTAAAAAGAGAAAATACAGTCAAATGTTATGGTGTGGCTGTAGCTGTTCCGGGGCCTGCTGCCATGAGAACTGAATTAAACCTACATGTGACCCTGGGTATTTGTGCCTTCCCAACACGACCTTCCTCTTTCCTGGGGGACCCAAAGAACGAGAATAACCCTGATGCTTTCGGGTCTCTGTGGGCTGTGTGTAAAACAGCAGGAGCAAAAGCGTTCCTTGAAAAAGGGGGGAACTTAAACCTCTCTTTCATTAGTATTCCTCTGTTGTTATCATATTCTTCTTTGCTCATCGGGCTTTCTCTCTATCACCACAGCTGCCTTCCAACTTCCTTGAGCTCTTTTCTCTTAGAAAAGAATCTAGTTTTGGTAGAAGGAAGTGGCTCTTTCCAAGCTTTGTCCACGTCTCCTGCCATCTTCCTGCAGAAGTCGCCCTTCCGCTACGTGTGGTTCATGCCTCTGTGTCCTTTGGGCAGTTTCTTCCCTATTTCCAAACGGTGCATTTATTCCCTACTTGACTTTTTCTGAAGATGTATTACATGTTCTTGATGTACTGCAGGCAGCATGTGAAATTTCATTTGGAGCTTCTTCATTTCAATTTCAAGCTGTGAATTTTCAGACTCAGCTTGGAGACTTATTTGTCCTATACGCTCTTGATTCATTTCACTTTCTTCACATAGCTTTTGGTTTTTTCTTGCTCTTACCTGTGATCCTTTTAGGTTAACAAATCAATGTGTTCAGATCAAATCCTGGCATTCAAGGTGATCTCCATTTCCGGATTTATTCTTTTCGTCTAATTGTGAATTGCCATTCACCTGATTTTCAAAGAGACCAGTGAACTTATGTTAAACGTGGTTCCAGTGAGAGATATTTCATTGATTCTCCATGCCATTGAGGTTCTGTTTCATTCATGAGTTCTAAGTTTTCAAGCATTTCTTTTCTGCTTATCCAGTTTCTAAACTCTGCTTCATTCCTGCAGTTCCTTGGGTAAGCAGTCAGACTTTCCTTAGGAGTGTCTTCCATTCAAATTCTCCATTATTTTTGTCTAAAGTTGTTCTACATTGTATTTTTAGAGGCTTTCAATATATTTTTTAAAATTAGTCATGAGGTACTGGAGGTATTCAGATGCATCGTTGAGTGATTGTGTCTGCCCCTGAACGAGAATCATCATGAGTCTGTGAAATGAAAGTTTAGGGGCTTTCTGTCCTTTTTGAGAAAATCTGTGTTTTCAAGAGATCACCTGTTCAGATTTTTATTAGATGCAGCCAAACACAACATTTGTATTTTCAGAGTGGGCCCTCACCACAGGTGAATTGAGGGCTTCATAGGCTTGTGTAATTAGTCCAAAATTCTCACTAACTCTTTTGATACTTCTACTTAGGTAGAAAATCTTTTGGGTAGCACTTGTCTCTCTTTAAGGTATGTTGACTTCTTAATATAAACACACTAGAGCAATACATACTTCTCCCAGAGATTTGGGTCTTATCTCTATTATTCAGACAATACCAGCACAGTAACCGCACAGCTGCTCCACAAGTTAATTTTTGTCACAGTCACCAGGTCCTTTATGGTTCTGAAGGCTAATTCTGTGGAAAATGTTTCCAAAGGCACCATGGCCCTTCTTCTGGTTGCCAGTATTCTGTGAGTCACAACTGAGCATATAGAACTCCATGGACTGTTCCATATCTAACAAGTCAAACAAGTGCCTAGGAACCAGGACAGAGAGCATCACTTGGGTTGTAGTAGGGAAAGACCATCTAGATGCTGGAAAGCATTTATAGTTTTGCCCTGCTCAAAGCTCAAATAGAAACTCCAGACTGCTAACTGCAATCAGCACTTTCCACTTTCCCAAATGCACTGTACAAAAAAAAAAAAAAAAAAAAAAAAAAAAAGTTACTACTTTCTATTTGACCTGTGAGCAGAGCAAAATTAGAAAAAGCTGTTCTCTAGATCCTGGAGCTCAGGATCACTCTAGGCCTCATATGACCCTACAGCAAACCAGAAGATCAAATCAGTGCCATGTTATAATCCCTTCTTTGCATATGAGCACACGTCAAGGCATAATGGTGGAGCCTACATCACCGACTAAAGCTCTAATTGAAAGTTTCCTTCTGCTACAGAAAGAAAAAACTAATCCTGCCCCCTAAATGTTGAGGGATCTCCCTCTGAAGACTTCCTCTCTCTTTTGTGTTTGGTCAATGTAGGCAGGCAGGAGAAAAGACTGAAGGATCTCCCCAATGCTATTAACTAAGAGACTTGACTTACAATTGTAAGATCTTAAGAGAAATCAATTGGAAGAAGAAAATTCTTAAAATGTCATGGGTTCTATGAAGCCGGTATGTCCCCATTTAATCCAAATGTTCCTGGGCAGAGATAACTCTTCTCTGAGGTGACACAGTGGCCCAGGATCGTTTTCTCATGTGGCTCTGCCCTAATCAACAGCACATGCCTAGCACGTTTCTCCCTGAGATGGTCTCCAATCCACTGTGTCATCTTCAGAATTGTGCTTTTGAAGAAGGAAAAATACTTCTTTGGCTAAATGTGCTATCTTTTATTTTTTAATACCACATCTAATTCTCCTAGTTTCTCTCTGGCAGACTGAGGTTCAGAGGCTCCTTTTCTGTCACTGAGATTCTGCCTTATTGAGGGAAATAAGAGAACTATTAGTTGAGGCTAGTCTGGAGAACCTGAGGAAGTGCCAGGACCCAGGCTGTCGCTCTACCAGCCTCTCCTACTCTCCCCCCAGGCCATGGATATGGGGAGTAGAGGCTCTAGCCAGGCTTACTGGTGAAGGGAGACAGTGGCCACATGCCTAAAGTGATCAAGGTTTTACTGTTCTTTTTCTTGTTGTCATTTACAATTCAGTTATTTATGTCAAAAGAAGGTCTTCAGTTTTAAAGGTTTACACCTTATGTCTGAAAATATTTGGCCTTTTCTGGGGTAGAAAGGAAGAGGCTGGACAGGATTTAGGTCAGACTTTTTAGTCTCGTAACAGGAATACATGGCAAGTAGGTTAAGCCACAATAGGGAATTCAGATAAGTCTATGGGCAAGAAAAGGGGTGGGGTGGAGAATGTGTACAGAAGGGAAGTGCTGTAGGAGTCACAGTGTCCTGGAAGCTTCCTTGGATCAAATGAGTGTGGTTGCAAGCTGTACCTTTGTGTCTCCTCCCGGTATCAGAAAAAGGCTTCTCTGAGTCTTTGGGTAAATTCACCCTCTTACTTTTCTTCTCTGGCAGGAATGGAGTTGATAGAATCTGTAGTCTAGGTTTAAAAACTGTTCTGATTTGTTTGTTGTGTGGTAAAACATGCATAACATAAAATTTCTCATTTTAATTATTTTTAAGTGAACAATTTAGAGGCATTAAGTACATTCACACTGTTGTGCAGCTATGTCCTCTACTCATCTCTAGAACTTTTTCATCATCTCCAATAAAAACTCTGTACCCATTAAACAATAAACTCCATTACCTCCTCCCACTGGGCCCTGGCAATTTTTAGATTACTTTCTGTCTCTATGAATTTGTTGCTTCCTTGATACTTCATAGAAGCAAGATCATATAATATTTGTCTTTTCATGTCTGGCTTATTTAACTTAGCATAATGTTACCAAGTTTTATCCATGATGTAGTATGTGTCAGAATTTCTTTTTAAGGCTGAATAATACTCCATTGTTATGAATATACCATCTTTTGTTTATCTATTAATCGTTTGGTGGGCATTAAGGTTGTTTCCATCTTTCAGCTATTGGAAATAATGCTGCCATGAACATTGATGTGCAAGTATATGTTTGAGTCTCTGCTTTTGATTCTTTTGGTATATACCTAGAGTCTGAATTGTTATTATGTATTAATTCCATATTTAGCTTTCTGAGGAATTGCCATAGTGTTTTCTATAGCAATGCACAAGGATGCCAATTACTCCATGTCCTCAAAAACTTGTATTTTCTGGGAGTTTTTTGTTTGTTTTGTTTTAATATAATAGCCATTCCTAACCAGTGTGAAGTAATAGCTTGTTGTGGTTTCTAATCCAATTTTCCCTAAAGGCATGTCAGGTTGATCTTCTTTTCTTGTGTTTATTGATCATTGTAAATTTACTTTACAGACATGTCCATTCAAGTCTTTTGCCCATTTTTTAATGAATTTTTTGTTGTTCTTGATTTAAAGAAGTTCTTCACATTCAAGATAGTAATCTTTTATCAGATAGACCCTTTGCAAATATTCTCTCCCATACTGTGAGTTGTCTTTTCACTCTCCTGATAGAATTTTTTGATGAACCAAACTTTTTAATTTAAACAAACTTCAATTTATCTGTTAAGTTGTTGTTGTCTGTGCTTTGATGTCAGATTCAAGAAACCATTGCGAAATCCAACGTCATGAAATTTTTCCATATGTTTTTTTCTAATAGTTTCATAGTTTTACCTCTATATGTTGGTCTTTGATCCATTCTGAATTAATTTTTGTGTATGTTGTATTGTAAGGGTCCAACTTCATTCTTTTGCATATGAATATCCAGTTTCCAGCATTATTTGTTGGAAAAACTATCTTTTCCCCTTTATCTTATTATTTTAAATGATACATATCAAAGAGCATTTTCATAGTTTTGAAAAATAATGAGTAATAATAAAATTAAATTAACTATATTTTAGACTGTATAACATGAAATTTCAGTAAATATGTGATTATCACAAAAATTTAGACATTGAAGGATCTATTACTACAATTCATTTTAATAATTCATGTGAAATAAAAATATATTCACTTAAGTAATTGTATTTAGCAGTAAAATAATAATCATTACCAGTACCATGGGAAATGTTAAAAATAAAGTATAAGGCTACTAATCACTTTATGAAAGAAAAGGGGCCTGAATCACTGTTCCTGCTACTATAGGTAAATGCAAAGCTGGTGAGGCATACAGGGAGTTGGATATTAGGAATTTAGATAATAACATATTAAATATATACAAATATTAATATATTACGTCTAATTTTGAAGAAATAGTAGAAATTATTCTAAAGACATTTTTTAAAGATTTATTAATTTATTTATTTGAGAGAGAGCATGAACAGGAATGGAAGACGGAGAGGGAGAGAATCTCAAGTAGACTCCGTACTGAGTGTGGAGACCAACACCGGCTTGACCTCAACCTATGAGATCATGACCTGAGCTAAAACCAAGAGTTGGACATTTAATAAACTGCCATCCAGGCACTCCTGTTCTAAAAAGTTTCAAGAATAGTCTTCAATCATTGATGTAAAATTTTTGTAATTGTAACACTTACATGGTGTAAACTTTGTATTCATTCCTTATTATCTTTTGAGAATATTAACTTCAGTAAAATCTTTCAAACCAGTATGTGAAATATTGGTCTTATTATCAAACTGGCCCTACTGAAGTTTATATATTCCCTCATAGTTTTACACTTCTGTAAAAAATCCAGAGAATTTCCCAGAGAGGTATAAAATCCATATAAAGCAAAGTTTCAAACTCATCTGTACTACATTTTAAGGCTAATATTATCTTCATTTATGTTTACTAAATGACAGCTGGTAACTTATCAATTTATAACTTATAAGTTGATACTTCAGGGAAGCAAGGTCATACAATATTTCTCTTATAATTATGTTATACTTTTTATGTTTCTGCTTAAAACTATTAAAAATCAACCCATTTTGAAATAATTATATTAGATCCAATTATTCTTGACACTAAAATAATCGATTTTTTCATGACTTTCTACATCCATACAATGTCCCTTATTATACTTTTTTAAAAAAAATTTGATGTTTCTGTTACCCAGCAATAAGATGACATAAAAAAATCCCAAGCAACTGCTTATTTTCTCAAATTTTCAAAGCATCACGTGTTGAATATTAAGATCTCTTAGGAGAAAAACATAGGTAAATAGTTTTGTGAAGATACGTGAGTATAAACCTATAACCAGAGATCGTATTTTTGTTTTTGCATGAAAATCATTTTCTTATAATTCTATATGTGAGGGGTGCTGAGCATTTCTAAAGCAGCAATAGGGATAAGAAAGATAGAAAGACTTTACAATAATAATACTCTCCAAACTCTTTTCTCTAAACTCCCTTTTTCCTCTGACACAATGAGTAGCTTATAAATAGTGATTTGATGCACATATATAACATGATAAATGAAGTCAAAGGAAGAGAATACAAAATATAGAGTAGCTCTAAAATAGCCATGGTTATATGAGTATAATCAGGGCAGTTAACTTTATACTTTATCCAGATTATTTAACTTTGAGTGTCAGGACCGAAAGTAAAAAAAAAAAAAAAAATGCTTAATTTAAGGAGCAGAGTACTATTCTTAGCTTTTAAAGATAAAGACTTGAAAATAAAATGTCCTAATAATAGGTAAGGGCATGTGTGTCAGCACCTTTTTTTAAAAATAAGTTAATGGAGATTTAAGTAACAATAGGAGTTACAATTTATCTTGAATCTTTTAAAATTATTATCAGAGGACTCCATTAATGAAACACTTGAAAGACAAATTTATTATCTTCTGTTCTGTATCAATTGATCTCTTTCGCAGTAAGTATGCTATGTCTTCCATGTGTTTCTGTAGGGCTTCCTTAAGATTTTTCTCCCTAGGTTAGTATACAAATTCTAGCATCCCTGAGCTTACAGTTTTGGGGTCTTTTTTGTTTTTTGTGTTTGGGTTTTTTTCTGAGCTTATAATTTTATGAATATTTATGGCTCTTGAAAAATCCAAGCCCTTCTCCAGGCTTCAGCTATCATTTCCACATAGATGACTATCAAGTATCTATCATTAACATTCACCTAGTTTGGTGATTCAGAAAAGCCTTCTCCCATCACCTTTCTGTACCATAGGAATTTTTAATTGTTTGATCCATCACCACTTCAAAAGCAATATATCTAACTCAAAATCTTCATCTTTCTCTTCAATCACCTTTCCCTGTAGTCAAATTTACCATCAGATTCTAAATACCCAAACTCAAAACCTTAGAGTCACTTTTTGACTTTCCTTTTTCCTTACTACATATACCTAGTAAGTTGCTAAGTTTTGTTAATTTGCTATTTTGCCATTCTTTAATAGTCTTACCTCTTAGACTACTATGTTAGTCTAGGACTATTTCATCTAATACTTGGACTCCTGCAATAATTTTCTAACAGACCCTCTTGCCTCCAGTTTTTCTATACTTCAGCTCAACCTGCACATTGAATCCAGAAATTGTTCATTAAACTCAGGCTTTCAAGGTGATCAAAACCCTATTTACTACCAATGTGCAAATGGAGCATGGGATCATTGTCCAGATAGTTCTCAGTAAGGTACAAGGTTAATCCACAAATAACAACCGTCATAACTAATAAGGATAAATATGAAAACCTCCACATGGATAAGAGAAACATTAACACACAACTACAGGTGAGGAGAAGCTGGCCAAACAGCAATTTGTGTTTTGTTTTGTTTTTTAAGCCATAGGATTCCAATTGATTCTAGGTTCCTTAAGTGTCATTGTGAAATTAAGCTGTCTGCGAAGACAGTTAATAGCGTTCTTGGGTAAAGAAAAATAACTTGATTTTAATCTATACTGTCCAGAATGTATTCAGAGAATTGTATTAAATTGGGTGGCTTTAAAAATCGAATAATAAAGGTTATCAGTTGAAATGTTATTAGAGTCCAGAATGTATCCAGAGAATTGTTTTAAATTGGGGGGCTTTAAGAAGTCGAATAATAAAGGTTATCAGTTGAAATGTTATTAGAGTTAGGAAGATATACATGCTTTGCCTAAAGAAGAGAAGACTTAGAGAACTCATAGCAACTCTGTTGAAATATTTAAAGGCTGTTGGGTAGAAGACAAATTAAATTTATTCTGTAGACTCCAAAGAACAAACTAAAATATTGGTTATTTCTTTTTGCCTCAGTATGAATTAAAAATTGATAATTATTGTAACTGATGGTGCCCATAGCCTATATCACAGTTACATGTCTGCATGCATGGAAAAATTCCAGGTTATGATCTATTAGGAAAGTTATTTCAGTTATACCAAGTGAGAAAGCATCTGTATGAATGGAAGGGATTTCTATAGTCTTTTTTTCTTATACTTTGAATAATGGATATGGACATTGAGATTTAGCTTAAAATAAGACCATTCCTTGACAGATTAGGACAGAATATAGTAAGGTATGCTTATGTAGCTTAATCCTTCAACCATACTGAATATTTAGAAGTGTAGTTCCAAGGTCCTTGGATATTTATTATTTTATCTTTTTAAGCTGTTTTACAGAAATATTATTTCTGTCCTACCAACAATTTAAGGTCTTTTCTTCATAACTCCCAATTTTCTCTTTTTCCAGTGGTAATATCCTTCCAAAAATGCAATGGACAACTTGTAAAAATAGCTTTTATGTTATTTGAAAATGTACAAACAGAGACTGATATTTCTTCTCTCAAATTAATTGTAAAGGAAATTCTTTCATAGTGTTGGATTTGAGAGCAATCTGATCACAAATTCACCAGCCTTTTGATAATCAGTAGTGATGCAACTAATCCAAATGGCTAGGGAGAGATTATCATCTACACCTACCCCACATATGTAGATAGTAAAAAGTCTAAGTATATCATATTCTCAGGCAAAGAATACATAAACAAATACATAATTGATCTGTATTTAAAGGTATGAGAGATTATGCTCCCCTGAGAAGTACCTGCTTGGTTGGCATTCAAACCAAAAGACTTTTACAAAACCAACATTATAGCATAGAGTATAATTCTAGTTTGTGTCTTCTGTCTTGTTGAATCTAGACTATTCATTTTCCTTTAAGTATGTCATTTACAAACAAGGTTCAAGTCTCTACTTTTACTGGAAAGACACTCCACTTTGCTTGTCATTCATTTCAGTTCTCCTACTCTGAGAGTTTGGGTCAAGCTGAGCTAATGGATATATAAAGGCATCCATAAATAAACAAGATGTATGATTTTCTTCTTCAGTGCTTTGGAAAGGAGAAAAAACAAACAAAATCATGGTTGAAGAACAATTACTTAAGAAAGCTAAGAACACTAACAAAGAACTAGCCAATGATTTTAAGGATTATGTATTTTTAAAATGGAAGTAAAGCAGGGTGCCTAGGTGGTTTAGTTGGCTAAGCATTCAATTCTTGATTTCAGCTTAGGTCATAACCTCAGGGTTGTAGGATCAAGCCCCCTATGGGGTTCAGTGCTCAGCATGGAGTCTGTTTCAGATTCTCTCTCTCTCTCTCCCTTTGCCCCCCACCCAATGCTCTCTCTGTCTAAAATAAATAAATATATTTTTTAAATGTGGAGGTAAAGCCAAATAGTCTTGAATGCTTCTTCAGACGGATATTAAATAGACTCCATTTTAATAATTTAAAAAACTATTTCTCTAAGTCTAGTATGATGTCTTACACTGGGTATATATTAAATGAACATTCTCTGAAAAAGAAATGTGTAATCTAAAACTTTGTAATTTATTTTTCATTTTAAGTACATATAATCTTCTTTATTCCTACTTACGTCTGTCTTTAGACAGATTTGATTTACTGTGCCAAATGCAGCTTCAAAAATCATAATGCTGACTCATTCTTTTACTTTACAAGAAGTTGTAAAATATGCATACATTTTTAACACTTACTTGCCCTTTTATCAACAATTCTCTTCTGAAAATCATTAAATAGGAAAAGTAGAAATAACATGAAATGTATTTATTGTCAAAGTACTTTGCAAATATCAGAAGAATAGTTAGTGCTAGATACTTGGCCTTGAAATTTTAAGGTGACCCTTTGTTTTTCCATTTGATTGTGTGCACACTGCATGGGATCTAACATTTTTATAAAGCATAAAATCATAAAGAGGCAAAAGGGAAAATATGTTATTGGAAAATGTTGGTAAGAACATTGCAAAAGATAGAATATAGATTTAGTTACTGTAAATACCCTGATGAAGGACTTGAGGGACATAGTAGATTCTGAATCAAGAAATTTGGAACTTGGATTAGAATACAAAATATAGAGTACATATAGAATATTGAGCATAGATTATAGATGGAAATGCAATATACAGAATAAATACAGAAAAAAAAGGATAAAATGAACTAGCTAGGTCCTGAGTAGATGTCAGTCTGAAGGATTATGCCTTCAACTTCACTTCAGCTAATTACAGATAATGGAAATGCAGAATAGGCCTGAATTTCAAGATGAGAACATTTAGTTTGAAACAATGCTTTGGACAATAAGAATAAGGGCAGAAAATAGTTCTTTACTACAAGATCTTAATTTTTTTTTGTATAAAGAAAGGGTATTCTATTTATAAAAAATAATATTCAAGCATATTTATACATGATAAGTATACACAAAGGTATACACGATAAAAATATGATACAGAGTTAACATCCCATTGAAAGCTAATTTTTTTTTTGAGTGTAAATCTGAGTGTAAATCTCTTTCCTATGGCCAATCCTTTTTTTTTTTTTTTTTTTAAAGTAATCTCTTCCCCTAGTGAGGGTCTCAAACTCAGGATCCTGAGATCAAATGTCACATGGTCTACCAACTAAACCAGTCAGGCACACCCTACTCTCTCCCCCACCCCTCTCTTTTTGAGAAATACAGTTTTTCATCTATACATTTATTTCATTCATTCAATTATAGTCTAGGTGCCTAGAACAGTACCATGTCCTCCTTCACCCAAAACCTTATTCATGGAATTATTTCTCCTCCTTTATCCATGTTCTGCTTAATATCTCCTTCTAACTGACTACCTTCCTCAAGCCTACTGATGTACTTGCTTAATAATAATCTGTGACCTAAAAACTTCTATTTCTTCAAGCTGCCATGCATCTCATTCTAAAATCACAAAATGAAAAAATAAAATTTCAGGTTTGCTCAAATTCTTTTCTGTTCTAGGTAATCCAGTATTTATACATTTTCTTTGCTTGCTTTTTATAAATGTTGCCGTAATTTCATTACATTTTATTAATTGGGCCAGATAAAGTTTTCTCAGTATTGGTGTTCTTTGATATCTCTGCAGAACTGTATTATGTTGGCCACTGCCTTGTTATCAAAATGCCTTTTTGGATTGCATGATGCTGCACCATACATGTAGATTTCTTTTTTACTACATTTTTGTAGATCATTAAAATTATTCCCTTCTCCATTATCTATATATATAAATGTTCTCAAGGTCTTTTCTTCTTTCTGTATAACTGACCATTTTGCCATCTCATACATTTTTGTAGCTATTACTATATGTGCTATGCATATACTTCTTAAATCTTCAAATTCACTCCCAACTTCTTCCAGAAATCATTCCTGTTATTTTCAGGATCTTATACACATATCACCTCCTGGCTGCCTGTTGCAACAGATTCAAGATATCCCCACATGGCCTTAACTTTCTGGCAAATAAAAAGTTCTCCTATATTCAGATCAACTGAAAAACTTCCATAGTTTCCTTTCAACCAGATAAAAAGTAAGATTTCAATAACATTAAAAAAAATCTTTTTGTATCAATACAACTCTTGTCATTTCACATTAAATTAGTTTTCTTAGGCCCTACTCATCTCTATCCTATACAGCTGTATTTGAAAGGAATTGCAATAAAAAACACTTATGTATATATTCTAGATACTCAGGAGATAATTACAACTTGTATTACTATCTTTTTAAAATCTATTGTTCTTGTCAGGATTTTCCAGCTTTTGTCTCCAGCTCACAAATAAATCTCAGTTTTCTGCCTACCTTTTTATAATTGTTGCCTGTGTTGACCTATCTGTGCAGCTCTTGTTTTACCCCTAGATACACTCTTGGACCACCCACAACTCCAAGGCCCTAGGGGTTCCTCTATCTCTAAATGTTAATACTCTTCAAATGGAGATCATATTAAATCAGTCAATGTAGCCCTCACATTTTACACACTACTACTTGTGACACTATATTATTGAAACAATTACATTGACCTATATGCTCTCTACTCTGTTCTGATTATAAGTACTTCACTTAGCAAAATTATGGGCACAAAGAGGACCTCTAGAATAATTTTTGAAAAATTATCAACCCAATTACTATATAGTACCCTAGAAATATACCTGGATGATGTATTATGCCTGGAAGAAGGCCTTCCAATGCGTAGCTTTAAATGAAAGAACCAGTGTGCGGACTTTGTTTTAAATAACACCTGAGAAAATACTTCTATGTCATGAAATGTATCAACTCTCTCAGGTCACGGGGGAAAGCATATCAGAACTTTCATTTGTTCAGACCCCAAGTGGGTCTAGGTTAAGTACTCTCATTAAAATACATCTTGTCTTTAGAAGGCAATTTACTGTAAAATCTTCTCTGATACTGATTAGTTAGTATGGTGTACACAGGGAAAAAAACATCCAAGCACTTGATGCATTTCAAAAAGGGACCAGATGGACAAATATGATTTTTCTGTATCTTTTAATGGTGGAGGTGGGTTGGATGTCAATTTTAATTTGAGTAATGGTTCTCTCTTTTTCTCCTTAATTGGTCAGAATTTCCTGGCTATGGTAAAGGCAGACCAGCTAAAACATCAATCACTCTAGCCAATGTATTTCCTCATAATCAAAAATAGCATATAATAGGGTTGTACATACCATACATTGCATAACTTTCTTTAGTTTTCTGAAAAAAAGATTTAAAGTGAGGAGTAATGTCAACTCAAAAATATATCATATATGTTATATACATATATACCCATACACATGCACTTATATAAATAAATGTAATCTTTTTCTAAAATGTGATTTTTTTAACCTTGAAAATCTTATTTTTGAAAGCTTTAAGAGTTGAGCAAAGAAACCAATAACTTTTTTGAGTCTTTAAGGAAATAATCTAATTTCAGAACAGCTCCTCTCTGGGAAAATTACTTCTGTCCTGATTTTTCTTATCTGCAAGGTGATCTGATTCAAAATATTAATAGTTTCTTCAGCAACCAAAAGTGAGAATCAAAGGATCTTATAAAACAAAAGCATAGTGGCTATGTATAGACTTTAGCAGCTCAGGTGCTATAGCTAAGCTTCCATATTTAAATTTCAGTGTCTATAAACCACATACACTAAGTAAAACAAATAATTTTAAAAGGAATGCAGAAAGAATTTTTAATTATTTGAAAAAAATACCAAATATATGATATGTGTCTCAAAAAATAGTGAACCTACACAATTATTAAAATACAAAATTTAATTTTCTGTATGCTATATATGAAATTACATGAAAAATACAGAACCAATTAACACAAATTTTCATTTGGAGAGTTTTCATCCAAAACTTTGTAAATGATTTGTGTTTTAACCATTCAGTTGTTTATTTTTCTGGTATCAGAGAACAAGAACAACAAAATCATGAAAAAATCTGCACCAACACACATTTACCACTTGAAAACTAAATGACCACCAACTCTGGCTAAATAAAAAGCTTATAACTGCTCAGTAGTAATAGAGTTGTATTTCTGGGTAGCAGAATAAGACATAGATCATTTAAATGAATTAAAGACATTTCATTATACTTCATTTATACTTAATAATATTTTTTACATTGTTTTCTTAAAAACGATTTACAGTAAATCTGCCACATAAAACATAATAGTTATAATATGGTAATATGATATCAGAACATATCAATGACTTGGGAGGAAAATCACTTTTCCAGATACCTACACTAAATATAGGACGGTGAACATGGTTTGTTACTTGGCCTTCTTCCCCCGCTCTTTGTTATTCCCTATAGAATCTTAATTTGTGTACCTGTGATCCGGGAACTCCCTGAAACTCATTCCACCATAACTACTGGGCTTGCTCTCAGTAAACTAAAACTATCACAGTAATCCTTATTCAAGGAGATTGCTTTAGGAATCCCAACTTCAGTCATAGGTATGCCCTACCCGTGGAACTGTTACTGTTTGTGGGTAAGTGTAGAGCTAGAGACAAGTGAATGAGGGAGACATTAACATATGGAATGGAATGATTTCTATTCCATACTGGAGAAAGAGGCCTCCTGGTACATACTGGATATGAATAGGTGAACGTTTTTTGTTTGTTGTGTTTTCTGGGAAATTTTCTGAATCAAAGTTCATCCTCAATACATTTGACCGTTACCAATTCCTCCTCTTCCCACTACCAAGCCTCCCACTCTTTAATAACAACCTTTGTATAGGCAAAAGAGAGTATTCAAGGTGCTCTGACTTCATTATCTATCTCCTTTATCATCACAACCCTGGGGCATTGCTATCACTAGTTGCCAGGTGAAACAGTTAAAACACTAAAATTTTTAGGTACTTTGGTACTTAAAACATACTGTTGGTGATAATCACAGCTAAGGTTTGAAAGCCTGTTCTCTTATTCCAGCTTCAATGAGCATTCCATAGGGACAAGGATACACTGAGAGGATATGCCCTTAGTCAGTAAATCTTCCATAAACTAGCAGAGATCATGGGGTATGTGGTCCTGGAGAAAAGTGAGTAGAAAGCGTAAAGTACTAACGGGAGTAGGAGCCATCTGGAAAGTGGAGGGGGGTTTGATATGGGGAGGGGAGGAATTTGGCAGGGCATCTGGGCAAGCTATGGAATATGAAAGCATAGAAGATTTACTGACTAAGGGCATATCCTTTAAATTAACCACTCCACAAAATAACTTCCAAATTAATTAAATACTTTGAATTTATCTATGTTGCATCTCCAGGTATGGAATCATTCCTGAAATACCAGTGTCCTTTGTTTCTTACAGTCTGGTGAGCATCACTCAAGTATGTAAATAAAGTATCAAATAGTAGGAAAAAAAAATTCTTTCAGCCAACAACTCCTCATAAAGAAAACCAACTCCATAGAACACAATTTTTCACAGGAACATTGGTCATATTACTTTTTAAAAAAGATTTTATTTATTTATTCATGATAGACACACACACACAGAGAGAGAGAGAGAGAGAGAGAGACACAGGCAGAGGGAGAAGCAGGCTCCATGCAAAGAGTCGGATCTGGGACTTGATCCCGGAATCCAGGATCGTGCCCTGAGCCGAAGGCAGGTGCTAAACCGCTGAGACACCCTGGGATCCCCCATATTACTTGTTTTAAACATAGTCATTGTTAGAAATCAAAATTCAACCAAATACATTTGCATATCTAATTGGCTTTATTAAAGGGTCCATGGATCTGTCAGCATCTTATCTAGCAAATAGAAAAAAATAGAAGGGAGTGACACTGAACTAAACCAAAGAAAGGTTTTTAAAGGCAGGCAGAGGTTATAGAAAGAAGGAAGGAAGGAAGAAAGAAAGGAAGGAAAGAAAGAAAGAAAAGAAAGAAAGAAAGAAAGAAAGAAAGAAAGAAAGAAAGAAAGAACAAAGGGATTTATAAGCAATAAATTTGTTTTTTGGGCAAGTTTGCCCACCTAAGTAGAGCAGAAAAGGTCTGTTAGTAATTTCCTGTAATTAACCATTAAATTCTATGTTGACAGGTTAGAGTTTACACTCCTGGGGGAAGGGGGACTGAAACTGCAGGTTAGATATTCTGTCTTGGTTTACTGACTTGGGGCCTTAAGTATTGCCATTCGGGGTCTATGGTTTTCTTTTAACAACATTAATACAATTTAGAATTCTTCATTTGTCCTTAAAATGTGATTACAAGTGTGACACACAAAATCAATGTGTGTATGACTCATAGTAGAAACTTTTTCAGAATAACACACCCAATCTTAAAGCAAAGGAAATATGTTATTCAATTTATACAATCATAATGCATCCAGTTTATCAAAAATGTTCTCTGTCCAAAACATAGAAACACCTGTAAAATAGTGAAGTTTTTCTTAAAGGGTATTTCAGTTACAAAAAAGAGTCAATGTTCCATATAATTGAGGAAAAAAAAAATCTCTCCTCTGGGAAACACGAGCGCGCGCGCGCGCACACACACACACACACACACACACACACACAAAGAGGGGGCAATCTCTCAAATAAATGGCTCTTAACAATGTGAAGCTGCCAAAAAATCAATTCTTTCCTGTGCTATTATTCATTTGATAGATTTTACTACTTCATAGCCCAACCTCATAAAACAAGGATGAACATGTTATTTACCAAACGTATCCATGATTAAGTTTTATTTATTTGTGTAAAGCCATAGGACATGTGCTTCCAAACGTTAACAAATAGACCATGTCTGTGGATTCCCCTTCCTGCTGTTAGTAAATCTATACACTTTCCCTTCCTGCTAGCTCTACCAGCAAACTTAACAGATATTGCTTTTGTTTTGGAAAATTCAGCATATTGTTTCTTGTCTGCACTGGCTAGCATGATTACAAAGAAAGAAAGCATTTATCAGGGAATATAGGAAAACATTTATATTCACCTGGATATATAATCTTGTCCTGAAGGGAAAAGAAGATGATCCATAAATTCCACTACACTGAGATTTAAAACATATATTTATCAAAGATTGTAACATAAAAAGAAAAGTCATATCCTATGGAAGGTAGCTGCTATATATATATAAACTAGTTTTATTTCCTTGAAAAACAATTTGACTCTATCTTATATATTTAAATATGTGCATATTGTTTAATTTACCAATATCATTCCTGAAAATCATTGTACAGGTTCATCATTTATAAGACTTTTCAGAGAAGCACAATTTTTTAAAAGAAAAGGAAAAAAAAAAACCATGGAAACAACTCAAATATTTATCTAAAATAAGAAGGAATGGGTAAGTAAACTGTAAGATCTTATCTTCATTAAACAAAATACTATACAGCAGCGAAAATCAATTAATGAATAAATGAATGGGAAAATCTCTAAAGTGAAATATTATAGAAAAATATGGGTGTTGAATGCATATAATATGAAATTGTTTATAAAAATTTTAATCCATAAAAAGTCTAACTATGTCCGTAATAATAAAGGAAGTAAGTGAGAGGGTTAAATTTAAAAGAGCTGTTAACCTTGGGAAGAATGGAACCTCATGAAGGAGAATTCACTGGTATGGTTATTAGTCAATTATTTAACTTAGTTGGTGGGTAAAAGTTTATGTCACAATTTTATGTGTGAAACATTTTATTAAAAGAATTATTTACTATAAAACAAAAATTATTCAACAGTTTTGTATATGAAATGTTTAGACTATTGCTGTAGTATTTTTCTGATAATCTGGAATTTCATATTTTCTTATAACTATGCCTGAATAGTACTTGTAAGTGTTGATAGCTCTACTGATATAGTTTTTTTTGTAGTTTTTAATAAAAAATAGAAGTACAATAAGTTTTAAACTTCTTTCTTCATTTAGAATTTCCAGATTTTTTATTTCTGTATTATTTAGTTCTTTCCTCTATTATATTATTAAAGTTAAGTCACTAATAGATATCAATTGATGAAGGATAGTTGGAAGAAAGGCAGGCAGGGACAAGGGGTTCCCCTGCCCTTAGAGGAAACTACCCGTAAAAAGATTTTATATCACCCTAGAAGGAGCTCTCCATCCTTTCCCACGAGATAGAACCTAACTGGACGACAGGTTCCTGGAGGGCTAATTAGATCAAAGCAGCCCACCAAAAAGCCCATAAAAACCTTGAGATTTAGAAGGCCCCATAGTGATCCTCTCAGGTTCCCTCCCTCTTCGGGAGCTTTATACTATCATTCAATAAAGTTTGTACAATCACTAGATAAACTTCGCTTTGCTGCCCACCACTCTTCCTCTGGCCTACCTCTTCATTCTTTGAAGCCATGTGACCAAGAACCGCGGCAGGAAGAAGGAAATCCTGCAACACCAATGGTGTTGCAAAGGAGAAGATTATTTGAGAAGTTTTATTTTTGATGGTTGTGTTTTAATTTTTAACAGTGATCTCCTTAGTAGATTTAGATGTATATCACTGTGCTCTAGTAAAATACTATATCTTATCAAAAAACCTACATAATTCCAAAATTACAGAAATCAGTTCTGATTCACGATATAAATACTTGTATGTTTTGTTACATGTTTATATATTTGATCCATGTACATGAGCAAACATACACACACATATGACTTCTATGTTCACATACAAAATAAAATATATGGGTATGGGTATTTAGTAAATACCAATATTTACTAGTAAATACTGGCTCTGTTCATTTATCAAAATTTTCATAGGTCTACTTTCTCATTTGTATTTATTTCCTAAAATATTGTTTGAGGTTGGAAGTTCTTTTTTTTTTTTAAGATTTATTTATTTATTCATGAGAGACACAGAGAGAGTGTGAGAGAGAGACAGAGAGAGAGAGAGGGCAAGAGAGAGAGGCAGAGGGAGAAGCAGGCTCCATGCAGGGAGCCTGACTTGGGACTCAATCCCAGGTCTCCAGGATCACACCCTGGACTAAAGGCAGCACTAACCTGCTGAGCCACCTGGGCTGCCTTGAGGTTGGAAGTTCTTATCCTCACCTTCTATTTTTAAGATTACATTATTTCATTAAACAAGTATTAATTGGATAGTCATACCGTGTTATTTTAACTTCCTTTAATTACTTAGGATGAAACTTATAGTACACTTTTTTGTAGCTGTTTATGTTTTCTTTTCATAAGAAAAGTAATTGATTATCCAAATCAGAAGAAAATGTGAATTGTAGATACCTATATTTAAGAAAATCAGTTATTTACAATTATTACAAATATCTATAGTTAATTTGATATTAAAATATTAATATATTTAGGTTTAACTGGATTTTTGTTATCCAATTATTATGTTTGTGCTCTAATTGAAAGGCAGAAGAAGAAAAATAATAAACTTGAAAGTGTATTACGTATACTGATGTTTTCCCAAGCATATCCTTGAATTTAACAAAGCAGTCATACTTAATTGAAATTAACATTCTTAATAATTTAGAATTAGATCTCACATTAAATATGCATATTAAAATAGCTTTACATAATATATATGCAAATTAACTTATATACTCTAAAATTATGTTAAAATGTTAGATGTTATATTCTGATCCACGTAATAGATATTTTAGCTTGAAATTTACATTGATTAAAAAGCAAAAATATCAACAGTTGTGTTTCATATATATTAAAGAATCTTATGATTACCTTTGATATAGCATTTTAACATTATTTTTGAAAGGTATCAAGATTCCCTGGCACATTTCTCCTACTTCCTACTTTTCATGGTTGTCAGGAAAAACTTCATGTTCTTGAAAAATTGAGTATCACTTACAATTGTAATCAATGTTTATTTTTTATTAATTGTATACTGTATTAATGTGTATAAAATATTAATCTATAGTAATGTATATCTGTGTATATTTAACATTATATATTATAATTTATATTAATGTGTATTGAAAAAACATGATTTATTGAATATGGGGAATAAGCTCAGCTCTGCTCTTTGAAAGGAGACTTAGCACCTTGCTTATCATGAAACATTTTTCAGAAATACTCATTCAGCAGCTGCTGACTTCTACAAACAGATTGAAAAATAGGAATGTTTGCCAAAGCCGTCTTGCATAGAATGTGCATTTTAAAAAAGATACCAGAGAATAAAATGGGTCACAGGAAAGAATGAAAGCTGAATGTGGCATCAACTCCAGTTATAGAACAAAAGCCACAGTTTTAATCTTTATAGTGTAACAGTTGCCAATAGTACAAAATGAATTTGATGGAGCACCAAAAACATAGCAAGTTGAATAAAATGTATTTTTGTTGATAAAAAAGAAAACAATCTTGTGGGTCACAATTTCTTGATCCTGTGAATTCAGTTTCCTTTGAAGGGTATAATATTGATTTGTGGAGTGTCTTGTTATTACTAAAAGCTATTCTCTTTACTCTGATGTTTTTCTCTTGCAAAAAAAGAAATGAGATTACACAGCTGATATCATTAAAGCAAGAGCAAAATTGCATTAAAATGCCATGTTTAAAGAATTGAACATGAAAAGCAACGAGTTTGCTTAAATTTCTCAAGCAAACCTATAAACGCATCTCAGAGTAAACTCAGTCAACTGTCCCTAGTTACAGCTTTATAATACTACCATATTGTGGTGCCTGGGTGGCTCAGAGGTTGAGCATCTGTCTTTGGCTCAGGTCGTGATCCTGGAGTCCCCACATGGAGTCCCACATTGGGTTCCCCGTGGGGAGCCTGCCTCTCCCTCTGCCTATGTTTCTGCCTCTATGTATATCATGAATAAATAAAATATTTTAATTAATACTACCTTATCACTCATGACACATTATATTACATTGATGTTTTTTTCTAATAAATATTAGTCAATGTCATTGACTTATTAACATACATGATTTGGTTTGTATCTTTTTTGAGATTCACCTTTTACTACGGAGTGAAAAAATGAAAAGTCTCTCCTTTTACCCAATTTTCCTCAGTTTTAATGAGACAATCATGAGAATGCATTCAAGGATGTGTACAAAATACCTACTTTGTGGCAGGTGCCATCCTATGTGCTGGAGATTTGATGGTGAACAAGATAGATATGGCTCGTCTGCAGACAGCTACTGTCACACACACAAGATAAACTAATTTTAGGAAGTGCAAAGTACTGCATAGTACACTTTAGAAAAGACAAGGGAGGAAGATCTTTGTGAAAAGAGAAAATTGACACTGAAGTGGAAAGAGCCTCTTGCAAGAGTGAAACAATCAGAAAGGTTGTCGATGTACCAAACAATTTGGCATATCTGAGAAAGAAAAACACCAGAGTGGCTGAAGCAAAGGGCAGAGTGATGTGCTAATAAGGTCAAAGACAAGGCTGACCTGGGCCACAAGAGATTTTATTTTTCATAGTAAGGGGTTTAGATTGTAAAATAAGGGGAAGAGAAACATATTCAAAACAGGAGGGATGGTAGAGAGGAGATTTACCTAATTTAAAATTTCAAAATGCTCTACTGTGAGATCAATAGTGTTAGAACATTCTAATACCCTTCCATGGAAAACTAGACACACAAAATGATTTTTGAAAAATTTAGGAAGTATAGATACCATCTTATGCTTTTGAACAACCACAGCATTCTTTGATGTCTTAAATACAGAACATTTCCAAAATATCAAAAGCTGGTTAAACTTTCATATTACCAAATAGATCCGACTTTATAATCTGGTTTTATGGTGATACCTGGTATTTGTCTCTGGGATCACACTATAGATAGTATTTATAGAGGAAAAACGTACTCAGTATTATTCAAGTGAGCTACTTCCTTGGAATTGCCTTCCTTTGTTTTAAAATTCCTGTAACCATTAACATTTTAAATTTGTAAAAACTTAGGTTCATTACAAGAATGTGCTTTACATTCATTAGTTTCTATACACAACAAACAAATAAATAAATCACAAGGCAATAAACCCTTTAAATATGGATGAGAAAATCCCTCTATAAACTCTTTTATATTTCATGTTCTCATTGGGCAACTGGCATTAAATATGGATAAAGTAATGGTTTTCATAAGGATGTCCAGTATTAGAATGTTAGGATGATTTTAATTAGTCTCCATCAGCAGGATGGGTTACCTGTGTGCTTGTCCATGTGAAGTGCATATAAATCCTGGAGCATCACCTATGAATTTAAATCAGAAAGCTCATCAACTTCTGTTGGCAAGGTGAAAGATAAAAGCCACAGAAGGTCCTTCCCAGCCTTTGTCACTAATGATAAACAGCATTAACTGCTTCTGTAGACACTAATGCTGCTATCTTGGGAACACAGGCATCTACCATGAAAACTTTACAGCTTCACTAATCGTACTTTTGTTTGTCACAAAACACAAAATAAAATCTCAACAAAGAAGCAATAAATATTAGCATTTATGAACAAAAGAAGGTCACATAAATATGTAGATCTCTAAATATGCAGTGCATTCTTCATTAACCAAATATCATGTTCATTATTATAAGCTCTTATTAGAGTCGAAAGAAACAACAGAAAATAAGAGCAAATTAAACAAAAACTGGGGTAGATTCTGCTATGTGGGAAGCATTTTCTATTTAAAGATCTGATGACTATAATATAGAAACAAATGCTTTAATGCTGTGAAATATTTATTTGCTTAAAGGAAACTTCAGGAGAAATTAATATTTTAAATTCCATGATGTCAAAAAAAACTTTTCTTCTAGTTCATTGAAAATATTTTTTGTCATTATTTTTAAAATTAAGATGTTTTCTTAAAATTATGTTTTTATTTTAAAGGCAAATTATTCACATTTAATAAATTTAATAACGTTGTTTATAAAGTTCAAATAACATGTGCTGTAATTTTGATATTTAATATAGAGAAACCCAAATAACGTTAAAACATATCAGGATGGCATACCATGATTGAACTAGTACTAACAAGTTCAAAATAAAAAGTAAACCACCATATATATCCTTTTTCAAAACATATGTGTTTATAGAATTTGTG
Source organism: Canis lupus dingo (assembly GCF_003254725.2). Classification (NCBI taxonomy): domain Eukaryota; kingdom Metazoa; phylum Chordata; class Mammalia; order Carnivora; family Canidae; genus Canis; species Canis lupus. The sequence continues at coordinate 2,885,384 of NC_064273.1, forward strand.
TGATATTCATCTTATTTTTCATCCTTGTAAGCAAGAATATTAAATTCCTAGTTCTTTGAATGAGTTCTATTATATTCAGTGGCTTCATTTTCTTTTACATTTTTCCTTTTTTTTGTATTATATTTCTAACATGTCTTACTCTAAGTTTTTTCTTCTCTGCTGTATTACCAACGAGATTAATAAATTGATAGTTCAAGTAGCTCAAATCCATCAACCAATTAGTTAACTGTGCTACTAATTATACAAAAACCTTGTCTCATGGTCCCTGCTGTGAATATGTATTAAAAATATCACATTATTACTTCAGTTGCTAAATCTGTTGGGATATAATTAGTAATATTATATTAAAACTCAACTGCAGTTAGGTAACAGGCATGTGGTTTAGGAGATGTACGACCAACCAGGGCATGTCTATTAAGAGGACACTTAAAGAAAAATAATCCAGTATGGATGATCTAGAGTCTAAGAGCTTTGGCATTCTTTGATAATCATGAGTTTTATTACCTGTAAAATGAGTTAATAGTATCCAATTCACATAGTTGCTCTGAGAATTGTTACACATTGCATATGAAATGCTTAGCATAAAAACTGATTATAATTAAGTGCCCAGTAACTATTAGATATTATAATTTAAAGTCACTTTAATTATAATATAAAGTCACTTACATGTCTTTAAATGTGATTATTGAAATAAATAAAATAATAATAATAATCACAAGCACATTTATTTATTGTTGCAAATACTATAAGATAGCCAAGGGAAGATGGTATTGAAGTTTTTATAATGGGATGAATTCATAAAGCTGAATTATCTGAAGAAAGGAATCAGGAACCAAGTCTTTTATAATTTTATAATTTATGTAAATAAACATATTGTTTTTTACTTTTTATCTTTAGCTTACATCTAAAAATTATCTTTTCATTTCCTTTCTGGGAACTGAAAAGACAGTGAATTTGTCTTTATTGGGAAAGAAGAGAACAAGAGATTGGAAGAAAAACTGAAGTCGTATAGTGGAAAGAACTTTAATTGCAATCAGATTTGGCTTCACATCCCAGCTATATGACTTATCAGTGGTATAAATTTGGCACAGCGCGTAGCTTCTCTGAACTTGAATTTTTTCACCTTGAGAATGTGAATAATATATCTAAAGCACAGTGTTGCTTAGGGATTAGAGAGTATGTATTAAAGGACATAGTAATCTTTATTTGATTCATAACAATGTCTTAAGATAATATTTGTTGAATAAATGAATGACTAAATGGTATTTTTACTGAAAGACCATCAAAAATATGGAAAATAACAATATAGAATTACTAAGCTGGAAATGGATATTGAACATTACAAGAGAATTTCTAGCATTAGACTCAAAAATACCTGAACATCTTGAATGTGGGCCAAAATCTCTGTATGGTAAAATCCTACTCAATTTATTTTCCATCTTTCCAGTTAAAATTGTCTCTAGATGATCTTTAGAAATTAGAGTGGGTAGCTATAAAGAATATAAAAACAAAACCCATACATTTTGATCAATGTAGGTATTACTTGGCATTTACAGCCACTAACATAATGGGACTTTATATATAGTTTTCTCCCTGACATTTTACTTTTTGGAATTGTTTATAAACAGGAATTCAATGTCTCTTATAATCTCTTGATTTTGTTATTTCTTTTTTTTTAATCTTGCTATTTCTTTTTTTTTAATTTTTTTTTTTTATTTATTTATGATAGTCAGAGAGAGAGAGAGGCAGAGACACAGGCAGAGGGAGAAGCAGGCTCCATGCACCGGGAGCCCGACATGGGATTCGATCCCGGGTCCCCAGGATCGCGCCCCGGGCCAAAGGCAGGCGCTAAACCGCTGCACCACCCAGGGTTCCCCTAATCTTGCTATTTCTTTAAATAAAATGCTTATTTCTATGTGTGAGGTATATAATGTCAAAATATATCTTGCATCATTAATTGACTATTTTTGTAAAACATTTCAGAGTTCTAGTAGTGATTTCCTTTTGGACTTCTATATGGAATGATTTTTCTTTAACACAGGAACATTTGAGGGACTTTGTCAAATGACTGATATGATATAGACAATGAATTAATTGTCCAGGCACTTTTCTCTATCTTTTTAACATATTGCCAATTCACAACCTCACACATTAGTGAGAAAAAAATGAAGTTCAGAAAATGGAGTTATTTTGTCAAAAAGTCTATATGTGCCATATATATACATATATATGTATATGTATGTATGTAAGATTCTTAATTAGTAATGATAGAGATTTGGACCAAATATTAATGATGGAGAATTATAACATAATGAAATGTTATATATATATTTAATTATTATATATAAATGTAGTATACACATATACATAGAACACATAACATGTTATAATATATATAACAAACATATTATATATATTATATACATATAACAATTCTCCATCATTAATCTTTGGTTCAATTCTCCATTACCAATGTTTAAGTATTTTACCCTTATTTACATATTTGTATTCTTCCTTCAGCAACATTTTCAGTCTTTAAAAAGTTCATTATTACGGTGCCTGGGTGGCTCAGTTGGCTGAGCATTCAACTCTTGGTTTTGGCACAGGTTGTGATCTCAGGGTCCTGAGATGGAGCCCTGAGTGGGGTTCCCCACTCAGCAGGGAGTCTGTTTGTGATTCTTTCTCCCTCTGCCCTTCTCCCCCCCCATTGTGCCCGCATGCTCTGTCTCTTTCTCAAATAAGTAAATCTTTATTTAAATATTAAATATTGGGATCCCTGGGTGGCGCAGCAGTTTAGCGCCTGCCTTTGGCCCAGGGCGCGATCCTGGAGACCCGGGATCGAATCCCACATCGGGCTCCCGGTGCATGGAGCCTGCTTCTCCCTCTGCCTGTGTCTCTGCCTCTCTCTCTCTCTCTCTTTGTGACTATCATAAATAATAAATAAAAAATTAAAAAAAAATAAATATTAAATATTTAAAAATTTCATTATCAAAAATTATTTTGAAAGAAGGATCTATGAAGAGAGAAATCCCAACTACTAGGAATATATATATTTTTTTATTTTAGATTTTATTATCTCTAAGACAAAGTAAAACAGTCTATTGCTTTTGGTCCTGTCTTTTTTTCCTGAAGAGGTTGGAGGATGGTTTGGGACAGATATTGTATTACAATATCAACCAATGCATAAGGTGGGCAACTAAGATACAGATCGGTACAATGAGAAGTCTTTAAGGAAATAATGGTGAAAGAAGAGATTTTCTTCCATATTCATCTGTATATATCTAAACTCTGTAAAAATCATTAGAAACATACTATCTTTCCTGTCAGGATAAAGTATGTTCTGCTTGAAAAAAGGTGTCATGTAGGTATTTATTTTTAAGTGGTATTTCTAGAATAGATGTGTATATACATATAAAATATGTGGATACAAGGCAAATAAATTTAAGTATTATTTTGCTAGCTAAAATGTTTCTTTCAGATATGTATATGAATCTCATCTATAGATCTATAGATCTTCCCTATTTGATACTACTTACTCTGTTAGCATGGAAAATTAAGAATTGACTGCAGGGAAATGTTTAGAAATAATGTTGGTCCACACAATGCTTAGCCAACTCCCCTCTAATCATTTACATGTACAATAGTTAAAACATCCCTTTCAACACTGTATTTTTTGCTCTTCCTTGTAACTATTGTTAAAGATTAAATTAGATCATCAGAAGCTAGTGGTCTGTGAAGGACACAATGCTTCCCTATCACCATTGAACAATAGTTAGTGATGTATAACCCAGAGCCTTAAACTGAAAAGTTTTAAGTATTCAAGAGCTCTAGTCATACACAAAACTCAGGTGATAATAGCTTTAGTAATTGCTAAAATTATTAAGAAGACATCTCTACTATGAGGCCATAAAAATGTACCCAAATTAATTTCTGTGGATAATTCATTAATGCTTTTTTACTTCAATTATTTCTTCAATGTTGTAGCCTAAGCATCCCCCAAGATATGAATGAGGAGAACATAGGATTCTTTTGAGAAGGTCATTACACTTTTGAGAAGGTCATGTTATCAATTTCAGGTAGTTTCTAACTGCAGATTCTGGATTCTCAAATGTATCCTGTGTAATTATGTGGTATTCACATGCACGTAGTAGGAACCTTTAGGACATGAGAGTGAACAAAGTTTGGTATATCACTACATTCATTGTAGTCTCACTCCTTTTCAGTCCAAATCACAGGGCTGAAAATAGGCTGAGCCGCAGAGCATACCTACGTAATGCTAACCTTAGAAATATATACAGTATGAAAAGTACTCCAGAAACATAGGTAGCATGAAAGCACTCCTTACTACATCAACTTTTCTCTAATTCTTATAGCAACTAAGAATTTAATCAACCCTCTAAATAAAGACATATTTATTGATTCCTTATTATGTGCCAGGAACTATCCTGGGACCTAATGATTTAATTGTAAATAAACATGGTCAATAAACAGACAATCAGAAAATTGTGTCTTAACACTGCAGAAAGCATGTGGTAAGGATGATCTATCCAGCCTTGGAATTATTATATTTCTAAGTAAAAATCTTTAGCCCAGGAGTGTATATTCTCTTTCTTTTGCATACCTTCTGTATATTACTCCAGGGCATGATAGGTGCAAAATAAATATTCACGAAACTGAAATAATAACATAAAACTTTTTGCTTATGTGTTGGTTAGCAAGAAATAAATGTGCAAGTATATTGAAGATATTTTATATTTATGTAAATGGTTATTCAATAGAAAAACCCACGCTAAAATTAACATGTTAATATATGTATTTCACCAGAGGGTGCATGAATATTAAAATATATGGATACAACATAATTTTGATATCAGGTATCAAAATCACCTATCATTAACTGGACATATCAATCAATGAAGTATTATGATATATTCATTCTCTTTTCACAGAATGCGTTTCCTTTGAGAAATAAATTGAACGCACATGTCAGAATATAAGGAACAGCCAGTGACATATCTAAGCTAGCTGTAATAATCTTAACTCTATTTAATTCACTGTCTACTTCAAATAAGAACACTGGTAGAAGATTAAAACTACAATTCTCCATATTCCAATTATACCTGCTAATTTGTAAAAATTTAAGATTCATTTATAAATGAAAGAAAGATAATAAAATGAAAGATTGATATGAAATAATGCAATGAGAATATTCATCCTTCTAAGAATTAACATGCCATTCATAGAGATATATATAGTTCTAGTGGTGATATTTGATATTGTTTTTTTTTTCAAGCCAGCATTTTAAGGCATTTAAAGCAAGTGCTACTATTAAATTAGTTTATTTATTTCTGTCTGGATTTGTTATTATACAAGTACTTAGAGTCTTATTTATACAATATGGTGACATCTCCCCTGTGGTTAAAATTTTTCTGATAAAAGCCTTAGAACTTTCTCCTTTCAAAGATTATAAATGAAAAATTACCACAAATAACAAGCCTAACAAAACAACATTCTGACTGCATTGTCATATTTATTATAAAATCCTTGGTTCACTGCATTTTGGCATTTTATACAACTGGTTCTGACAGTGATTAACATGGTTTGGGCTTCTGCAGTTTCACCCAAGAGAAATAAAACACCAAAATCTCCGCAGGTGTGTAATGGGCCAGAGATTTACAATCTGTTCTGCAAAGTCAGACTTCAAAGACTTGAAAAAAAAAAAAATCCCAAAGTTGGCAATGCCTCTATCATCACTATTATTTAAGGTTTTTTCCAAATTTCAAAAGGAACTGTATGGCTAATCGCAAATATTTCATCTCCAATTTGACTTCCATGCAAGTCTCTTCAGAAGACAAATTTCATTATATATCTGCACATTCTAGGTGAACAGACAGCCCCTATATGAAGCCACAAACTAAATAATTAAGTATTTACTTGTACTTCCAAGGAGACTTCACTTACTTGAAGTACATTGCATCATTTTACTGATGCTAAGGAGTAGTTGGGAAGTACCAAGAAAATTACCAAACGACAATCAGGTGGCAGCACCTGGGCGATGGCAGCCCCAGGACAAGTGCCCATAATTGCTTCCATGATTGCTTGGCGTGCACCTAATATTAAACTTACCCAATTAGGGTCAGAATGCACATGATCATTTCAATTATAGGAATGTTCATCTTCCTGAGAGCTGCTCACAGAGGAAAAAGTTCAAATAGTGCTATTTAAAATTTTAAATGTAAGAGTTTGCCCATTATAGTGTATAATCAGGCCCACATGTGTGCTTGACCTAGGTACAAATTGTTCCATCTGTGAGAAGAATTTTCCACTTACATATTTTCCAATATCATCACTGTAGTTTATCATTCCACAAGTAAATGACTACTAAACAATATAAAGGAATATCATTTTAATGATATGTCCCTCAGAAAATCAGTAGTGGATTACTATCTTTAAACTGGAATTCTGTTCATAAATGTCAATGAAGGCACCCAGGAATTTCTCTGTCAACCAAGGCTATTACTAACAGAAATGCAATAAATTGAATAATAGGCCAATATTTTTAGTCAATTTAACCACCAAAGGTTTTGATTGCTATGATATTTTGCCTGAAGTATAGTTCTCTTTACTTCAAATACATTTGTTGAAAATTGTCAAGGTCATAGATGCACACATTAACTGTATCAGTCAAGGTGGCAAAGAGAAAAGCCTTCTCCCATTATAGCAGATTGCAGCCTTCATTCCAACACTTACCATTACCTTATCAACCTTGTGTAAAAGAGGGAATAATCTTGAAAGAAAGAAAAAAAAAAGCTCTCCTAATTTTGATTCACAAAGTATGCCTAGTACTAAGTATGTTTGACGTACATTGTATTTTATTTATTTTATTTTATTTTATTTTATTTTATTTTATTTTATTATTTTATTTTATTTTATTTTATTTTAGATTTTACTTATTTGACAGAGAGAGAGAGAGAGAGAGCACAAGCAGAGGGAGTGGCAAGCAGAGGGAGAGGGAGAAGCAGGCTCCCTGAGGAGCAGGATGTGGGGCTCTATCCTATGACCCTGAGACCGTGACCTGAGCCGACTGAGCCACCCTGGCACCCCTGATATATATTTATGCATCATATATAATATAATCTGAATACATACTTATATATCTATGAATATAAATTATATATAATCTGAAAATCATCATAATACTGCACATTTTAAAGCTTTGGTATTTTTAGGATATGGATAAGAATAAAATGCTCATTTACCAAAACTTCTTAAAAACATAAACAAAAGATCTAATTGCACATATGCTACCAAAGTGTTCAGTAGTATGTGAAAAATAGCACTTTGCCATTTACCAGTGTTTTAAAATCCTACACTTAATCCTCTTTCCATTCTTCTAGGTTTTTGTAGTACGAACAAGCAAACGATCCAGAACAAGCATCAGAACCACAAGGGTATGTTGCTCAGCTTAGTTTCCCGACCAAAGCTATTGCACTGTATCTGCCAGGATGCCTTAGCAAGTTTCGATCAATAATGTTAACCTGAAGCCAGCATTGACCTAACTGAACTTGAACTTGCTGTAACATTTTATTACAAAAATTGGAGGCTGTAATAAGTCATTGTTTTAAAATAAAAGATAGAACCTTTTAGATTTATATAAAAGCCATAATTTATGTAGTGATGTTAATTTCGAGGGTACAATGTGCTTTAATCTCTCATTCTGCTTGCCATTTTGTGACAGAAATGCTGAAGCCATCTGAAGGTTGCAAACAATGTTCACTAATAACGAGCTCTTATGTCCTTGTAGGTTTCACTTTGATGGATATCCATAGTGTTTCCCCATGACATAATTCTACTGAGGAAAAACACATCTTGGAAATACAGCTTGTGCTTTCACCTTCAAATATGACTAGTGTGATTTTTAAAATAAACTAAAAATGAGAAATAAACACGCATTTTCTCATAGTCCTGTGATAATTTTTATTATAGGCACTGCTAGATTAAATTGGTAAAAACAAGCTTGCTATAGAAAGAGTTGATATAATGCAGTGCATTCAATAGATTATATATTATTTAAAATTCATCCTTTTAGTCATAAAACCTTTCCAATGAGACATATACAGTACATCTTTTTTCTCTGGAAAAAGCTATTACTTTTAATAAAGCCTTATGGGGCAGCCTGGTCGGCTCAGCGGTTTAGCGCTGCCTTCAGCCCAGGGGTGATTCTGGAGACCCAGGATCGAGTCCCACGTCAGGCTCCCTGCATGGAGCCTGCTTCTCCCTCTGCCTGTGTCTCTGCCTCTCTCTCTATGTCTCTCATGAATAAATAGATAAAATATTTAAAATAATAAAAATAATAAAGCCTTATCATAAGTAAGTCTCAATGTCCATTTTGGAGGAGTGTTTATTTTTTGATTTTTTTAAAGATTTCATTTATGTATTGTAGAGATAGAGTGGGGAGAGGGACAAGCAGACTCCATACTGAGCACAGAGTTGGACACAAGGCTCCATCCCAATACCCTGGGATAATGACCTGAGCTGAAATCAACAGTCAGAGAGATGCTTAACTGATGAAGCCACCCAGGCATCCCTTGGTGGAGTGATTATACTTAACCACAAGTACCCTTTATCATTTTCTTGCATCACCTCTTGGTTCATTTTATTGTTCAGGTAGTGCAGAATGAAAACAACCAAACACATACATGTAAGGCCCCTTTGAAATGCTTCAGTTATCCATATAAAAATAGGAAATCAAAATATCACAGTCCTTTACATGAAAAATAACAGATAACCATATGTTGAGATGTGCATGCTTTGTGTAAAGGCTAAACTGGATTTTCAAATGAGACTCCTGAGTTGTTAGTATTGGCTACACTAAGGAGCTTGGTGTTTGGGGACTTTAATTCCAATGCCATGCAACATGAAATGGTATCAATTGAATCCACAGGTGTTTTAATCAGGAGGTAATATTCTATTTGCACTATACTTTGTTTCCATGGGCTCTCTCACAGATTTCAATATAAAAATGACCTCACTGGTTTACCTCTAACAGATGTCTATTTCAGTAAATTATGCACGTTAGCTATCTTCCTCAGCATACACACACTATGAAATGACCTTACATAAAACTCTATATAAGGAGGATTAAATTTGGAAATTGTGTGTGAGATGATCACAGAAACCCATTACTCGTTTAACAAGTCTATGTCTACCTCCTGTGCAGTGCCATTTAGCCTAGGAATTCCATGAACGAGGGCAAAATGCAGGCTTCGGCAGAAGTCTCAAAGTACCTTTGAGTACTCAGGCAGAAAACAGCTATTGTAACTCTCATATACACATTTAGACTTTATCTGTGACACCATATCAACATACATGGTTTACTGGAAGTATACAATGAGCTCAATAGAGATGTCTTGGGGATCTTCACATGAAAAACTTAACGTTGCTTCTAGATACAAGTGCATGAATTTTGAGATGCTCTAAACTATGTATTTATTTCTACATAGTAAAACAATAATCTCAATGTTAGTGAAAATATGATACGAGACAATTCATAACTGTATAAAATTCTGAAATAGGAAGGAAGCACCTTTTCACACATGCAGTGACAACAGGTATAAAATGATGTAAACAAATAGGTTGAATTCCAGTTCACCTTAAAAAAATGGGAGAATTGAAACTTCCTTTTTTTTCTTCCCCAAGAATGTGCGCCTCATTATGTAAAGGATTTTAATAATGATTTATAGATGAACATATAGAGAAGTTATCAAGGACAGTCTTTCATTAGGTTTTTGAAAAGCAGTTTCTAAATATATGCATGTCACTTTAATGAAAAGAGTGATGATAGTAATTTCTAAATGACCTACAGATGTGTTTATATAGCACCTGCCTATCTCTAGTGGGCAGATTTTCCATTTAACTTCACATATATCAAATGGGGGAGTGTGGGCAATGGTAGCTAATTATTTGATGTTCATATGAAGAAATCTAGAAATCTCTTCAAAAAGACTGTTTTTGACAAGTGAAATCTGGGGACTATCTTGAAAGTTAAGAGACATCCTCTTTTATTTCATATTGTAGTATCTGAAAAGTAGAACTTGCTTGCAGAGACATTCCTCCTGCTTCAGCAAACATGCAGCTACCCCTGTAATGGAAAATATCTGTCTTTAAGAGGGTGAGATGTAGAGATCCCTGGGTGGCTCAGTGCTTGAGTGCCTGCCTTTGGTTCACGGTGTGATCCTGGAGTCCCGGGACTGAGTCCCACATCGGGCTCCCTGCATGGAGCCTGCTTCTCCCTCTGTGTCTCTGCCTCTCTTTCTCTCTCTCTTTCTTTCTATCTCTTTCTCTCTCTCTCTTTGTCTCTCATGAATAAATTAAAATAAACAAACAAAAAAAAGAGGGTGAGATGTGATTACTTCAGGGAAATCTGAGCTGTTCCATATGCCTAATCTCATTGGGCAGGCCCTATAAGTTACGGGAGGTCCAAACAAAAGTTCTATGGACTTAATTATTTTTGAAAAGCATCCCCAAAGCTGATGCTACCTCAAATCCCATTCAGAATTGTTGGCAGAAAAAAAAAATACATATATATATACCCCTGAGGGCTTTTTTCCTGATAACATATCCACTCCTTTTTACCAATACTTTCAGGAAAAAAAAATGTTACTTCCCTTTAAAACACAATACATATCTTCTCTTCTTGCTTTCCAAAGGCATGTGGTAGAAATGGCTAGCTATTCCTTGAATATTCATAGGGAAGAGTTTTGGTAGAAATAGCTTCCCAGACAGTAACTTAACTGTCTTAAGTATAAGCAAGAAAGAGATGGAAAAAATGGAGAAGTATTAAATGATATAATGTGTCTTGGGAAGAGTGGAGGGTAAAACTGTAGGTGGCAATATGAGCAAAGGCAATGAATGAGATATTGTATGCTCAGGATGCTATACTGCAGATGGTTCTCTGTAGTTATAGACTGACTTTGAAAAAGGGGAATGGCTTGGTAGCTCTACAAGAGTGAACATTGGTATTGAGGGAACAAATCCAGAGTTAGGAAGACCAGCTAGTGATCAATACTCTTATAGTACTCCAGTGAAATGCAATGATGGTTTGCTGCAGGGATGTGGTGATAGGCGTGATTAATTAGATTAATTGGATTGGGAGAGAAGGTAAGATTTAGCTTACTCTAAATGGTTGTGTCAAAAATTAATTATTCAAGGAGAGGCCAATTTAGAACAAAATATGATTAATTCAATTTTTATTTTTTTATTTATTTATTTTTATAGTCACACAGAGAGAGAGAGAGAGAGAGGCAGAGACATAGGCAGAGACATAGGCAGAGGGAGAAGCAGGCTCCATGCACCGGGAGCCCGACGTGGGATTCGATCCCGGGTCTCCAGGATCGCGCCCTGGGCCAAAGGCAGGCGCCAAACCGCTGCGCCACCCAGGGATCCCTAATTCAATTTTTATTATATCAAATTTCAACTGTCCCTAATCTGTGGAAGTCATGATGACCAATGCACAGTTGAATACATGAATCCAAAGATCAAAAATAAGTCTTATCTGAAAAGCAAATTTGATTTATGGAAGTCAGCTTTTGTGATTTTGCTTAATTTTAAGTTCACAGCTATGTTTTGAATGTCGATATTGTCAAAGACACTACCTTTTAATATAATAGATGGGTCATATATTTTTTAATTTATTTTACAGTTGCTGTTTTATTAGATAGTGATAGATGAGCAATTAGTATTTAAATTCCTAAGTTTTGTCAGAAATATATAAAGCTCTCTATTCTGCTTACTAATGGTTCTTTATGCTAACTTTAGTAATAATCTTTAATAATTAATCTGCTTAATACATCAAAATCAATTGTATTCTAGAAACTGAGAGAAATTCTACTTGATATTTTTTAAAGATTTTATTTATTTACTTATTAATGAGAGACACAGAGAAAGAGGCAGAGACACAGACAGAGGGAGAAGTAGGTTCCCTGTGGGGGGAACTCGATCCCTGTGGGACTCGATCCCAGGGTCCCGGGATCATCACCTGAGCCGAAGGCAGACGCTCAACTACTGAGCCGCCCAGGTGCCTCCCAGTTGATATTTTCAAGAATGAACAAATTGTTTTGTATTTATTTTTTGTATGTGTATATATTTTAAATTTAATTTCATATATAATATAATAATTACATTATCATAGACTTGGATGCAATGGCATTATATGATAACTAAGTTTAAATATTTTAGTGGAGGGTTGCTGATATGATTCTCTAAATAGGCTTTGATAATCTTCCTGATAGAATATTTTTTATGCTTAAATATAGCAATTTAATTTAAGTTTAAAAGGAAATTTTTGTTTTCACAGACTTGGGATCGCATTCTTTGCCTCACTTTCAATATGCCAGGCACATTGGACAAATCTACAGACTCCAATAAAGTATTGTTCTCTCAATTTGCTTACTACTATTAGTGGAGTTGAAAGAATATTAGTCTCCCTCTTTTCCCCTCAAAAACCCATATCCATATTTCCCTAGAATAAAGAGAATCAGAGAGTAAAGAGGGCTTTACTGTCGGTATAACATTGGGGGTGTCCTAGACCCCACACTATCTCATTAGGAAGAATTCTATTCACAGACTCATAATTTGACCAGAGACCAGAGACGATACTCTAGAACACATCTTGACATACATATCCGATTTCCAATAGGCTTAGCCCTTAATTCATTTACATTCCACACATGGTGCACCTGCCCCTTGTTATCACTTTGCTTGCCCCACATCAGAGTACTTTTTGATAAAATTGCTCTGTCTAGCTTTAAAGATGCAATACAATGCCATACTGAGAATGCTTTTCCATGAGCTTGTATTACTTTGAGAATCTCAACAAAGGGATAATAAGAATAGACAGAGATTAATCAATTTCTTTTAGAAATGCTGCCTTTTTAGTCACAGGGAAATATGCTCATTTGCATGGTTGAGATATAGCATACTGAGTTCCTTAGCCCCGTCCACCTCCTCAGTCAAGCCTAACACCCATGAATCATGGGCAGGTGTAATGAGGCTGTAAAAGAAGACATCCTGGTGGAGAGATTGCCCCACATCCCTTAGGACTCTTAAGACAATGATTTATATTTGTTTGAATTTACACAACACCAGTGTCACATTATAAAGTGTTTCAAGAATGACCAACTGCTAACCTGCAGTTGATTTTGCACAATTTCACATTAAGCGCAACCCACTATCTATAAGCTTCTTTTCCTATTTGCAGCTTCAATTTTTCATTGAAATCAATGTTTGGTCAGTCATGCACTAAAGCAGCCTATCAGTCTTAAGTTATCCATTTCTGTGGTGCACATATATTATACTCTTAATTTACAATTAACAGCACTCAGCTAATATGTCTTCATAATGAATATTTCTCATGGATGTAACACATAAACAGCTTTTCTAAGATTGGTGCTCAATTTTTCCCAAATTTGTAATCAATTTTATTGGCTATGCAAATTTCTTTCCTTTGGTCAATCACTCTTTAAATTGGCTAGCTTAATGCATCACAGCAAATGATTTTCAGAAATCACTAGGCACGTGAAAATGCATATTCAGCTCAGAGTTTTAAGTGACCCACTCGCACCTACCAATGACACTTTTAGACAATCTGCCTATCTTGTTTCTCTTTATTTCATTAAACTCTGGGTTTAGAATCTACTGTTAAAAATCTTTTTCATGGATCTGTGTTATACTATTTATTTCTTTTTGTGTGTGGGTGGGCTTGACTATCTTATTTCTTCATAAAGGATTGATATGACACCCTGATGTTAGTAAGACTGGCCATGGTTTAGCCAAGTTCTTAGATGAGTACTTCCAGGAAGCAAAACTCAAAATCATTTACAAAATGGTTCTCAACTGGGGATTGATTTGTTCTCGAGAAGACACTTGGCCATGTTTGTAAATGTTTTCGATTGTCACAACTTGGGGAGAGGAAGTTACTGGGATCAACTGGGTAGAGAGGTCAGGGATTCTGCTACACAGTCTACAAGGTATAGGTCAGTCTTCCAGAGCAAACAATAATCCATTTGAAAATGTCAATAGTGGTGAGATGAAATAGCCTTGCCTATAAAATGTCCTTTACAATTCATTTGAATGAAATAACAGCTGGCTATCAAACTCACAGTGAGGTCAGAGAAATCTGGGTCCCAACCTACCATGCTTCCCTTCCTCCATCTGACAGCACAGCCCATGGTCCTTACTGGGTTCTTTGTCTCTGACATATTTACATAATATCCTTTGGGGAACTAGACGTGGCAGTTTCCTACATTGTCCTGCCTCCCCGGCTTTAAAATGTGAGTGCATGTTAGTACAACCCTTGGGAAGGTGGTATGACGTAGGCGAATAGACTAAGGATAAGACACCATTAAAGTTCTATGGTTAAAGCCATTTAGCAGCTCTATGATGTTGTAGAATTTGAGTTTTCTATTTGTAAAATGTGAAAAGTGATTCCTTTCCAGGAAAACTGGTGTAATAATTCAATAGGATAATAATATACATTTTAAAAAGTAGGCTATACTATGTAGTTCATTATAAATGTTAATTAGCTTACCTTTGAGAGATGGTCTGAATGAAAAATAAATTATTCCAGTAATAAGAATTTGGTGACAGGTGGAAGGAATATATACCCAGAAATGAGTAATACAAATATCTCTATTATTTTTTCTTTTGTGACAGCTGTTTTTTTGAATTTCAGCAAATCATTTTCTCCCTGAGTTTGGCTGTGATTTCTATAATTTGTTGAGAGTGATGGAGAGTGTTGACAAACCACCTTTAAAATTAAGTCAATAATGGTTATATCCCTCTTCCTTTTAGGGATTTTCCCATATATGTTGAAGGGTTTATGTTAAATAAAATACAACATTTAGTTGAAAAACCAGAATAATAACAAAATTCATATTTAAAATTATCTCAATGCAAATAGAAAATATTTTTTAATTTAATTGATTTATTTATTCATTCATGAGAGACAAAGAGGCAGAAGCAGAGGGCAAAGCAGACTCCCCACAGAGCAGGAAGCCTGATGAGGGACTCAGTCCAAGGACCCCAGGATCACGACCCAAGCCAAAGGCAAACAATCAACTGACTGAGCCACCCAGCACCCTACAAATAGAAAATCATAAAACGTTTTTCCAATAGCCTCATTAATTATAGAAGAACTTGTGTTAGCTAACCCCCATACCTCCACCCTGGCAGAGAGTGGAAAGTGAACAATGTCTTTACTTCTCTGATTTGATTTGTCTTTAAATCAATTTTTCAGAATTTTGTCTTGGAGAAGCTGTTCAAAAATTTTCCAACACTTTGTTTTAATTTGGTATTTATAAATAATCATTTTCTGCTACTGCATCAAAGACCCCTTTCAAAAACGTGGCAAGATAGTAAGAATGGAGTATAGCAGTTGTAAAATAAAAAAACTAAATGCACATGGAAAATTGAGTACAACTTAGCTCATGGCATTTGAACATTCCGAGCTGTACTGTTCTTTTCTGTGTTCCAGAAATCATTATTGTACCTTGCAAAAGAATTTTGTAAGTAGAATTCTCTTTCCCACACCTTGTGATCTACTGAAAATCATGAACATTTTGCAAAATATAAACTTACATCTTTTCAAAATACAGATCTCATATTCCTCTAGTTAAAATCTTTCAGTGGCTTCCAATTATCAAAACACCAGAGTCCTTCACAGGCCTGCAGATTGTGTATGGACTGACTCTGGACTACACCTCTAACTTCTCTTCACTTTCTCCTGGAGCTCTGTCTACCAGCCACTCTGATTTTTCGCTATTGCTTGGAGATGCCCTACCCCATCCCATCACAGCTCTTATTTCTTTACTATTCCTCAGACGTTTTTTCCTTTGGTTTTCTCCATGCTAAAACCAATCATTCCTCAAAATTGATTGTAGAATTCAACTGTTTGTATAAGAACACATCCCCAAACATTGTGGCATTGTAGCATTCTTACTCTGGCTAGCAATTCCCCTCTGCTACTTAATTTGTTGAAATTTTCTTATAATCCATCAACCCTATCCACTAGATAAGCATTTGTGGAGGGCTGGCACTGTCTACTCAAATTTTGACTTCTAAGCATTTATTTAGTATATAAAATATGTTCTGGGGCTCCTAGGTGGTTCAGTCAATTAAGAATCTGACTCTTCATTTTGGTTCAGTCATGATCTCATGGCTATGATCTGGCAGTCGTGGGGTGGAGCCCCACTTTGGGCTCTGTGCTCAGAGCATTTTTTTTTTTTCCACTTCACATCCTCTCTCCCTCCCTCTCTCTCCTTCCCTCTCTTTCTCTTAAATCAATAAACAAATAAATAAATAAATAAATATTTTTTTAAATGCTCTGTAGTATTAGTTACAGTAAATTATTTAATTCAGAACATGGTTTAAAATGGCCTATTCAGTGGATCACAACATTCATACTTCATTATTTCCAGATCATGCTACAACAAAGAGAGAACTTGGCAGCAGTCATCCAGATTTATTCCAAACAAGTCAAAAATAAATAAATAAATAGCCCATTATTTCCCTCCTGCTTAAATTACACCAGCCCCTTTACCTTTTCAAAAATAATAGACTCACTCCTTCCTTGGATCTTACCACTTGTTAAAATATTCTTTCCTCAGATATCCTCATGACTCAAAGGCCACCCTGTATTAACTTCACAACTTCCATCTTTTCTCCCATTTTGTTTTCTCTTTAGTACTTACTGCAATTACTATATTGCACATGTGACTTGTTATCATGTTTTTTCATCTACATACCACCACAATGCAAGTTTCAGTAGAGTGAGTTTTAATTATTTTGTCCCTATTCTATATCCTATACTTAGAATGGTGCTTAGCACATAGTAAGTACTCAAGGAATTCTTGTCTACTAAATGAATGGAAAAAAAGGCAGTAAAAAAATTTCTAACTAAATTATACTAACAGAAACTAGTCCAACTTGTGAGAATCAGGCATCTACATAGAAAGTCAGTGTGACTTTTCTGACCATAGCAAAAGAATGAGCTGTCTCTCTCTACATCTCTCTGTTAGGTTATTCTGTATACAATGACATATGTTTAAAACACACACATGCACATGACACCATGCATGAATACTTATTTTTGACACTAAAATAGACTATATTTTGATTTGATATATTACATTTTCACACATGAAACTTTCTCTAAAGTTTCATATGTTAATGAAGGACTTTTCAAATAGTGGTGGACTTAGCAATTATACAACAATTCATTATCTCATTACACTAGTCAGCCTAATGATAAAAACGTCTTTTCATTATATCATGTAGTTGAATATAAATAAAGGTATATTTGTCAACGTTTAAGTTGACATGTTGAACACTATAAACCTGTTTTATTCCTGATTCATGATCTCTACCTAGAAAAAAATCATGTTGAAAAATAAAGAATAATATTTGCATTTACATTTAAAAAAATAAAATAAGTACATTATAATTATGTAAAATTGCAGCTGATCATAATATACTAATAATCTAACATTTATTGAAATAAAAGTTAAACATGCTCAGTTTTCTCAAAGTTAATATTTTTACTGCAAATTCAAATGGTCAAATTTTCATTCTAAAACAAGAATAAGTGATTGCTTAATCCTTTACTAATTTCCAGTGCATTGATTTTGGAAATAGAACTTTAAAAAAATATTGAGTAGAAAGAAAAAATTAGCAAGGAAGACATCTAATGAATATGCTTTCACCACCGACATAGAAATCAAATTATATAGCAATACTATAACAAAAGAGATTTTGAAATGAGTGCTACTTGGGAGAAAAGATCTAAGGAAAAAGAAACAAAAAAGTTCCTAAATAATGACTCGCTGTGATAAAATAGCTCATTGGAAAAAATCTTTAATGCAAAAAAATCATATATAATTCATTAAACTGTTAAAAATAAAGCATAACAATATTTCCCTAAAGCTCTAAAGCTATGAGTATTTAGATGTGAAGCAGCAAGGGAGGGATAAATTCAGAGGGGCAAGAACAAAGATAAAGAGAAACATAAAAATTATAGAACCAATTGTCATTTTCATAAAGTTTCCTACATTGCAATTCAGAGCAGGAAAATTGCCTAACTGTGATTCATTTCTGAAGTGTTCTAATAGAATGGAATCCTGCTGCGTGTTACTTTTCAGTTACAAAAGCCACTGACTTCAACTTCCCTAAAGGTAGCCTGAGCTTTGGAAATTTCTATTCCATGAGATAGGCCTTTTCTCCTCAATTCTTTAAAGCATAAAAAATAAACACAAAAATTCAAATATTATTGCCCAGAAAAAATGATAGCCACAACAAATCATTTTATTAGTTGATCCTTAAGAATAGATTAAAGGTTACTCTATGGAAGATCCAGTGGAATATGTTCACAGTGTCGAGAGATAAATAAGCTTTCAGAAACTCAAGGGGGAAGAATCAGTATATACTGGCAAGAAAATCTCCCACTTATAGGCTCATTGGTGTTAAAATTTCTTTAAAGCTTAGCATGAGGGATCCCTGGGTGGCTCAGTGGTTAAGCACCTTCCTTCGGCCAGGGGCATATCCTGGAGTCCCAGGATGGAGTCCCATGTCAGGCTCCTTGCATGGAGCCTGCTTCTCCCTGTGCCTGTGTATCTGTCTCTCTCTCTCTCTCTCTCTCTCTCTCTCTCTCTGTCTCTCTCTCTCCCCCGTGTCTCTCATGAATAAATAAACTTTAAAAAATCTTAAAAAAAATAAAAAAAAATAAAGCTTACCCTGACTCCATGAAAGCAGCATACCATTTGAGGTATGACCATTGAGGAAGAACAATTCAGCTGTATTAGTAACCAGAAACACACGGATGCAGCAGGTCCAGAGAATATAACATCAATTAAAAAGCTAAGCTGGATTTGATATGGTCATTTAGTCACTTAAGACAGAAGGTGATTTTCTTTTTAAATCATAAAATTATGAATTTCAAAAAAACACGTAGGTGGTATAGATGCTGTGGAAGCAAAACCGGTTTTACCCTCCTACCACTGTACATTTGTATATGACCTTCCAAGTCAAGAAACAAGAAAACAAAACAAGATAGAAGCCACTACTGAACTCTAAGATGAGCCAAAAATAAATCTAGTCAGTCCTGGATCCCCAAGTAAATGACACTATGAGGGGCCCTATGAAACCTGAATCTCCAATCACAATCACCTTTATCTCTGAATTTTTATTGTGATAACCACATAAGAAATTTGCCATTTTCTACTGCTAACATACTAATGTAAACTTGTTACCTTAGATAATCTTGCAGTTGTTTTCCTGTGTTTTTATTTGGCAAGAGAGTGTCTACTAATGTCAGACTTGCAAATTAAAAAAAAAAAAAAAAGGCGACCTAGGTGAATAGGTGAAGGGGGATTAAGAGTACATTTATATGATGAGCGCTGAGTAATGTATAAAATTATTGAATCACCATATTGTACCCCTGAAACTCTTATAACAATGTATGTTAATTATACTAGAGTTAAAATAAAAAACAATAAAAGTAAATTTTTAAAAAGTGACTTCTTGTTTCCTGTGCTTGTCTTTCAGTATAACTTTTACAGTATAAAAAAATGACAACACTCATTATGTACAGATTCTATAAAGCTGTTTTGGATGCATCAGAATAATGTATAAGATGGACTACGAGGCCTTGATTATTAACGTTTTAGGAACCATTCAGATTATACAAATAAATATGTGATTCACATCAATTCTTATAGTAAGGGATAAAATGTCATAATCTTGCATCTGCCTTAGGTGTAAAAGTGTTTAAAGAAATAACCAAATAACTACTGTTTTATACTTTATTTTTTAAAGATTAATTAATTAATTAATTAATTTATGATAGATATATAGAGAGAAAGGGAGAGGCAGAGACACAGAAGGAAGGAGAAGCAAGCTCCATGCTGGGATCCCGACGGGGGACTCGATCCTGGGACTCCAGGATTGTGTCCTGGGCCAAAGGCAGGCGCCAAACCGCTGAGCCACCCAGGGATCCCCTGTTTTATACTTTAGGATATAAATACATATATGCATGCGTATGCATGCACTGATGTGTGTGTGTGTGTGTGTGTGTGTGTGTGTACACAGACAAGACTCAGGTCTTAGAAACCTTTACCTAACTTAGAAGCACATTCCCGTTTTCAGGACTAGATATGTTTGCAAGCAGCTGAACAATTCCCACATTCCCTTAGCCTGTGCAGTAAACTTTACATATGGGGAGGCATACTCTCGTCAGTTCTTACCCAGCCAGCTTTTCCAACCCTGTGTGATCCCTGATTAAATTGAGCAGGTGGTTAAATATTCAAGGTCACTTGAGAGACAATACTTTATTCCTTTTACCAGCTTACATCCCTTCAACCATTGAAAGAAGCATCAGTTATTGCTTTAACCATAAATTATGCCTATTTTGATGTGATATCATTTTGATGACCCTGTTTGCCTGAACAGAGTATATGTTAATTTTAAAACATGAAATATTCCCTCCACTATGGTAAGCAAATCAGCTGGAAGAAACCACTTCTATGTTTAATCAAAAATACTTTAACTCACCAAAGATGACTCTTTTACTCAGTTCAATCATGTCAAATTCAGAAATATTTTATTTGAGTAAGCATCTGAAATATGGTTCATCAAATAATCAATAGATTTAATGCACATATGTATCAAATGTTCACATACTCTTCTGAGAAAGGTACTAAGCAATAAACATGAAAAGGTAGACTGAGCCTATTAAATCAAACACTTGTTCAGCATATCTAAGCTTTACCTTTAAAATAATTTTTTGAGAGCATTTTATCTTGTTCCTTGAAAATATTTCTGTTTGATCACAGCTATATGCAAAATACTGCCAACATTCTTTCCACACTAACTCACGCTTCAAGTAAATACCCCTTGTTTTAGATGTATTCCTTGTTCCACAGGGGAATATCAACCCATATTTCAAGACTCAAGTCAGAAGCTATCTCTTCTTTAGAATGAGGGAACTGTCTACTCCTCTTTCTCCATTTTCCCTGGCTAATCATCCAAACCTTATCCCAGACAACACAGGCTTTGTTTCCATACTGAATACTATGGTGTGAGGCTACTGATGTGGCTAACTCTCCTCTCCTTGCATACATTCCATTTTGTATTAAATAGTATATTTTTTTTTAACTTCTGACTGAAATAACTGAATAAATGAAAGGCAGATAATACTTAGATAAATGATGATACAGTAGTGTCCGGAATGGGAGATTTAAAAAAGACCCTAAGTTTTGTTAGGTTTATATTCTCCTTTACCAAGGTAAGCAATAAATGCAATTTTGTGGTATATTCTTATCAATGAATTGCATTGGTGATATTTGAGGAGTAGTTGAATTTCAACATATTCAACTTAGGTTGTTTATTCAGTGGACTTTTGTTTGTCCTCAATCAACTCAGTCAAAAAAAAAAAAAAAAAAAAAAGATGGTCCTTCTCAGAAGCTCCTAGAAACATTTCTCTTTCCCACTCCAATGCTGAATGTAAATCTAGATTGTAGCAGAAGACAGAAAAGGGATGAGGAGGGAATGAGAAGTGGGAGGCCTTAGCCATAGAAACGAACACCTGGGATAGATATCAGTGAACACTGATACCATGAAAACTGCACTCTCTCTATTTAATGTCCTTGCTCCCACTTTACTAAGGTTGACATGCGAATACATGAAGAAACAGAAGAGATTGGAGTACATAAGAAATGCCACTTAGAGCCAGAAGACAACTTCATTTCATTTAACCGTTTCATTTATGGCTAAATCTCTGAACGCTGAACCTTAATAAATGCTGAGAGGCTCTGTGAGGAGAAAACAATCTCTGGACTCTTAAGCGAGCAATTGAAATCTCTGAATAGAAGATAAAAGATGTCATTTAGAACAGTGTAGGTAATGATTGCATTAAGAATGTCTTGACAAAGATTTCTAGAACACAGTTTATACTAGGAAACTCTGAAAATATAGAATTACCCAGAAAATTATCATTATGAGAAAGGATATTGAATGACTCTTGTTATCACAGTAAATATGAGCATGTCTCTTATAGGACAAGCTTTTCTTCTTATATCTTTTGTACCTGAATCAAATCCATTGAGGAAATATAATGAAAAGAAATAAGAAACTATCTTTTTCTTTATGTATCAAATTATACTATTTACAACGAAATAGAGTATGTTAAAGACTATTTAAATTATTCTGTTTTTAGTAGAGTTAGTAGCTTTACATGAATTATGTTAATAAGACTTTCAATTTTTTAAGTTTACAGGTGAAACTCTCACCCTTTAACCTCTGACTGCCTAATTCTAACCAGGTTTATTGGAATGGAAATGTTTCACAGCTCTCATTTTCATAAAGACTGGATCATATGCTTGACCGGCAATTCCTAAAGTAAGATGGTCCTCTGAATATCCATTTTTGTTCGTTTATTTTGTCTCACTATTTTTTCTTTTTTAATGATGCTTGTTGCAAAGCAACTTCACTACTAATAGCTGATCTCCCAAGAGACGTAGATAAAGGAGACGTGAGGGATAACTTTATGTGTCACTTGACTGGACCACATAGGATGTCAGATATTTGGTAAAATATTATTCTGAGTATTTATTTCTGTGAGGGTGATTTGGGATTAACATTTAGACTGAGTAAAGCAAAATTACCCTTCATAATACGAGTGAGCCTCATCCTAGCAGTTGAAGGCTTGAATATAACAAAAAGGCTAAGAGAATTCTTCCTAGCTAATGACCTTTCAACTGAGAAAGACATTGTTTTGTTTGTTTTGTTTTGTATTGTTTTGTTTTGTTTTCCTCCTGACTTGAACTGAAACATCAGCTCTTCCGGGACCTTGAGCCTGCTGGCTTTTGGATTAGAACTACACCATCAGCTCTCCTGGGTCTCCAGCTTGCTGACTCACCCTGCAGATCTTGGGACTCTTCAATCTCCATAATTATGTGCGCCAATTCCTTATAAAAAGCTCTTTATCGGGATGACTGGTGGCTCAGGGGTTGAGCGTCTTTAGCCCAGGGTGTCTGATCCTGGAGTCCTGGGATTGAGTCCCACAATGGGCTCCCTGCTGGGAGCCTACTTTTCTCTCTGCCTGTGTCTCTTTCTTTCTCTCTCTGTGTCTCTCATGAATAAATAAAATATTTTTAAAAAGCTCTTTATCCATGCTGTTGGTTCTATTCCACTGGAAAACTATAATTAATGCATAAAATCAATGCAAAATTTCATTTTAAGCCTGTTTGCAGTCTTAGAAAAAGAGTCTAGTTGTTAATAAAAGTCTGCTTTGTAACAAGATATTAACAAGAGCTGGCATAGCTGAAGACATAAATGAAAGTGGATCTCAAGGCAGAATGGGACAGAATTGATTATTTCCAATAACAGAAAAATATAAAGGAATGGGCTTTTTTTTTTTTTTTTTTTTTTTTTTTTTGCAGTAGGAGACTGAAGCACAGAATACTGAACACCAGGCAACCACATGGTATCTTTGGAGGAGATTGGGATGCAGGAACAAGAAAGTGACCACATTAGAAGTGACTGAAAAGCTGGCAAAGATTTATATGGAGTACAAGCCAATGGAACCCGATGAGACTTTCCTCAGTTGATCACCTTGCCTCACAACAGCTGGCATAGAGCTAAGCCTCCTGCAAGGAAGCTGTCTTGAAGGTGCAGGCGGCAATGTTTTACATTTTTGCAATAAAAGATCCTTCCTTAGTTCAGGCTTAGTAACTTCTCTGGATCTGAGCTTGGGGGTAAGGTCATCGGTGACCTACACTGTGTAAGGCAGTATTAGGATCTAACAGTCATTGCAATATAGTATTCAGGATTTTTTCCCAATATTTTTATAGTAGGAAAATAACAGTGTTGAGATCAAGAAATATTATAGGAAGATTCAGAGATTTATAGTCCATGCTTCACTAGCATTTATTCAACATCTCTTCTCAGATTTGACAGTGTGCTTTCTCCACACACACACGGGGTCCCAGTGTCTGCTTGCTGAAGCACGGCTTAGTCAAATGGCACAAACTGTAGAATAAAAGAGCTTTGACTTTGAGTCCTAGCATGGCTACTTTCACTCTGTGTAACGTTGGACTATTTATTTTACCTTGCTTTTCAGTCTCTGCATTATAAAAATGTGGGTAATAATATTTTTTTAAAAAATATTTTATTTGTTTATTTTAGAGACAGAGAGAGAGTGAGCAAGAGAGAGAACATGAGCCGGGTGAGGTGCAGAGGGAGAAGTAGGCTCCCCGCCAAGCAATGAGCCCAATGCAGGGACCCTGGGATCATGACCTGAGCCAAAGACAGACACTTAACTGGCTGAGCCACCCAGGTGCTCCAATATTTTCAAATTTACTGTTAGCTTTAAAGATAGCAGATGAAAGTGTAGCAAACAATGCATGTTTATATTAACCTGGCCAGTCAAAAGCTTCCCACGGAGCCCATCTCCGTCTCTACTCAGCATCTTGCCTGTTCTCCTCCCCAACACTCTTCCTTCAAAACTTTCCATCAGTGTCATGTTGGCTGACAGCCTTGTTCATTGCTTGGTTATGATGGCTAAGAAATTCTTGCTATGTTCTTAATGGCCTAGAATTTATGTTTCTAAATACAATTTTTCTACTCTATTTGTAAGAGTTAAATAGATTAATTGGACACAAGCAATGCAAAGAAGGTGGTATATTAATAAAACAGGTGAAATAGAGGCCTGGATATATATGTTATTTACAGCCATCACCTTTATCCATAGGCCCTTCCTTTACCATCGATTGGGGTGTGTGTGTGTGTGTGTGTGTGTGCGCGCGCACATAGTGGTTTAAGAATTCAATTATGCTTTTGAACATACCTTCACAAAGACAAGTTATTAAGGAAGCAAGGAAGGAGGAGGGGCAGCCTTTTTTTTATAAGAAGAAAGAATTAAGCCAGTTTGTAGGTTTTCAATTTTGACTCACGATTGGTCACTGAACAGAGCACAATGTGATCCAAAAGAAAGAAGAGATTCAGAATCATCATTCACATACAAGATTCTCATATTTTTAATGCAAAATAAAAATCAGAAAATAAAAATTAAGCTAAAAGATGTCACATCCTTTCGAATCAGAACCATACATTCTTGACATGAAATAAATTTTCCTCGGTTTCTGAAATTTGCCTGTAATATGGTATTATATATCGTATATATATATTTTTTTCCCTGAGGGCTTGAAATATTGACATGTACAAACTTTACAAATTTTCATTCCTCTAATGTGAAAATTTCATAACTGTCACAAAATCCTCTAATGCCTCAACTGTCTTCCCTAAAACTTTTCAAGAAAGAATTTTGTAATGAATTAGTTTAAAAACTTAAATTTTGGGATGCCTGGGTAGCTCAGTGGTTGAACGTCAGCCTTCGGTCAGGACGTTATCCCAGAGTTCTGGGATCAAGTCCCACATCGGGTTCCCTACAGGGAGCCTGCTTCTCCCTCTGCCTGTGTCTTTGCCTCTCTCTCTCTCTATCTCTCATGAATAAATAATAAATAAAATCTTTAAAAAACTTAAACTTTAAAAAAAACTTAAACTTTGTAGAAACCTTGATATGAGTAATTTACTATGTTTAATAATAGAATATATTGAATAATATATTCAATTAATAATAGAATATATCGAAAACAGATTCTAAACAAAATCTGAAGTTTGAGAGTTGGGATATTTATGTTTGTTGCATTCTTCCAAATAGTGGTCATACCAATAAGTTAATTTGAAAAAAATATCAAAAAGCTACAGTACTGGGATCCCTGGGTGGCGCAGCGGTTTGGCGCCTGCCTTTGGCCCAGGGCGCGATCCTGGAGACCCGGGATCGAATCCCACGTCGGGCTCCCGGTGCATGGAGCCTGCTTCTCCCTCTGCCTATGTCTCTGCCTCTCTCTCTCTCTGTGTGACAATCAAAACTAAATAAAAATTAAAATTTTTTTTTAAAAAGTTACAGTACTGTCCTAAAAAATTAGTTGTTTTTTTTGTTTTTTTTGTTTTGTTTTTTTTAAGATAGGGTGCTTCTCTTCATTTTCCAATGGCATTTTAAAAATGATCATGTCCTGGAGTCCCGGGATCGAGTCCGGCGTTGGGCTCCCTGCATGGAGCCTGCTTCTCCCTCCTCCTGTATCTCTGCCTCTCTTTCTCTCTATGTCTATCATAAATAAATAAATAAATCTTTAAAAAAATAAAAAAATAAAATAAAATAAAAATGATCATGTCCCCAGCCTTTTAATAATTGCTGTTAGGTAGAATTATGTGCTATTCTTAATAATCAAAAATGGGTAATTTTATCTCTAATTTTTGACTAATTACATTAAACTCTTCCTCCTATTTTTGTTATGCTTGAGTGTACATATATTATAAACAATGTAAGTCCTGGTTTAAGTTATTTCTCCCTAAAGTTAAAATGTTGTGCTGAGTGAAGTAAGTCAGTCGGAGAAGGACAAACATTATATGTTCTCATTCATTTGGGGAATATAAATAATAGTGAAAGGGAAAATAAGGGAAGGGAGAAGAAATGTGTGGGAAATATCAGAAAGGGAGACAGAACATAAAGACTGCTAACTCTGGGAAACGAAATAGGGGTGGTAGAAGGGGAGGAGGGCGGGGGGTGGGAGTGAATGGGTGACGGGCACTGGGTGTTATTCTGTATGTTAGTAAATTGAACACCAATAAAAAAAAAATAAAATACATAAATAAAAAAAAAAATAAATAAATAAAATGTTGCCAATACCTAAACTCCAACTGAGTTTGAGTAGTAGCTATAATACCCCACAATATGGAATTGATAAAAGCTAAAAAACAAAACAAAACAAAAAAAGAATGTAAATTTTTGTCTTTTTCCATATATTTTAAGTGCTTGATGATTTTTAAAGAATGTGTGTATACCATTTTTCTAATTTCCCAATATTTACCCTTTCCCCACTGTTAGATCACAACTATTAATGAGTATGTGTATTTTTTTCCCAAAATTAAAAGCACCAAGAGTAATTAGGACTCCCCCCCTTTCCTTGATACTATTGTCCTTATTCAAAAGCAGTGTTTGTGGCAACTATTTCACTATAGACAATTAGAACAACCTACAAATGACTTTTATCTGATTGAGAATCATTATCATGCATCTGACAACCTGGGCCATTCAAAGATTTTTTTAAAAATATGTGTGTTTGCATGTTGTCTGATGTTGATATAAGTAAGGCAAAAAAGTGTTTCATCTTGTAAGTACAGTACCCTTATCCTGTGAAAATTTCAAAGTAACAGTAAGTAGATCTATTTGTCTACTTTGTTCTCTATAGGAAATTATTTAAGACAAATTCAAATGGTGGTGTGAAATTTTCATGGCAACTTATCAAGGAAACTAAGTTTAATAAAAAGTTCAACACCTTAATTTAAGTCTAGATTTAAATTATAGCTATGTTTCCTTTATACACAATTTTTTCTATAATTGGCTGAAATATCTTCTCTGTTACTTAATGCTGATTACATTTTTCTAATATTCTATATTATAAAATAATCCCAAGCTAATAGTAAAGTTACAAGACCAGTAGAAGTAACTCCCATCTGCCTTTCATCCAGATACCCCAATTGTGGACATTTTAACCATTTTCCTTATAATTTACTCTGTTTATATAAATGTATACATATTATTCTCTCTGAACAAGTGGAGATTGACCCCTAATACTACAGTGCATATTTCCTACAAGCAAGATCATTCTTGTATATAACCACGGTCCAACGATCAAAATCAGGAAATTGATATTTTTACTTGATCTAATTCACAGGACAATTTAAATTTTACTTATTATTAAATAGTTTCCTTTATGGCAAAAGAATCCAAACCAGTCATATTTTGTGTGTGGCCGTCATGCCTCCTGGGTATTCTTTAATCCCAAACAGTTCCTCAGATTTTCTTTGACTTTTATGACTGGTATTTTTTTTAAAGGCTTTATTTACTTATTTGACAGAGAGAGCATGCAAGCAGGGGGAGCATCAGGCAGAGGGAGAGGGAGAAGCAGGCTCCCCATTGAGCAGGGAGCCTAATGCAGGGCTCCATCCCAGGGCCCCTGGATCATGACCTGAGCTGAAGGCAGACGTTTAACTGGGTGAGCCACCCAGTCGCTCCATGACTGTATTTTTTTTTTTTAATAACTAAAGGCTAATTATTTTGTAGAAAGTCTTTCAGTCTGGGTTTGTTGGATGTTTCCACGTGATTAAAATCAAGTTAAGCACTTGGACAGAAATACAGCAGAAGTCATGCAATATTCCTGCTGCATTCTGTCAGACAGTGCATGCTTTCAATCTTCCAGGCTATTGGAGATGATAATTTTTGCCACTTTTTTAAAGTGTTATAGTCTAGGGTTCCCCCTGGAAATTTATACTTTATCCCTTTGCAATTAATAAATATTTAAGGGGAAGATTATTGAAATCATATAATTCTCCCATTATTCATCAAAGTTTTACCCACTAATTGTTGCATTCTGATGAGTTATCACTGAATCCTTTCCTTATTTTGGTTACCAAGTGGTGATTTGCTAATTCCATCTACATTCATTAGCTGGTATTTTCTTTTAAGAAAGAGCTTTCTCTTCTCCCAATAGATTCATTAATATATTTATTTACATCAGTATGGATTGAGAATCATATTTCATCCAAGGGGGTTTAATCCATCATATCCATTATTTATTTTGGTGCTCCAATTAGCCCTTACTTGACTAGTGACTAGCATTATCATTCTTTGAGCCCTTCCTTAATTTCTGATACAGTAACGTGTTCTGGGCTCATCTTGTACTTTTCCTGCTCCAGCCTTAGAATACATTATTTCCCCCAGAGGAAACCAAGACCTGAGGGTTCTATGTTGCTCTTTGTTACTGGAATATTTCTGCCTCCCTTTCACTCCTGGGGTATGGGGTGGGGTGGGGTAAAGATATATACACACACCCACAGACACATGCATATTTATATCTGTAGTTATTTTTATTTCAATCTATATGGAAAACCATCATAAAGATGGATAAAGGTCCAAATTCTCAGGGTTTATTCAAGCTTTCCATATTTCTAATTTCTTTCTTTCATTGTGAAAATTCTGGTTCACATTAGCCTCAATATTTGCTTCTTTGTTTAATTACCTTGTTCAAAAGCAATTCCTTAACCATAACTGGGTGCTACTTCTCTCAGCTATCTTCTCTGGTAAGGGCTGACCTATACCAAATAACCACACTACTTAGCCACCTTCTTTGCTTGGTTACTCTACTTCCTCGACATTTGTGGCCTCTTTCTTGTCTTTT
Source organism: Canis lupus dingo (assembly GCF_003254725.2). Taxonomy (NCBI): domain Eukaryota; kingdom Metazoa; phylum Chordata; class Mammalia; order Carnivora; family Canidae; genus Canis; species Canis lupus. Next base: position 2,914,732 of record NC_064273.1, read on the forward strand.
TAAAAATCAGTCACTCACTAGAAATAAAGAAAATGAGAAAGATAGGGAAAGGGAAGGATGAAAGGAGAGGGGAAAAGAAGGAGGGAAAGGAAAGGAGGAGTATTGTAGAAGGAAAATGATTGTTTAAAATAGCAAGTTTGCCAATGACCCTCATAATTGTCCCTGCATCTTTCACATGACTACAGAGTAGAGACTTCTACTGCCCTCAAATCTGAAGTTAAACCTGAATATTCACTGTTTCCACAATGTTCTAGATGCCTTTCTAATCCTGTCTCTTGTTCAAGCCTCCCTTGCTATTGTTTTTTATTCCTGTGTCATACTTCTATCTGTATGCATCTTCTCCCTGAACCAATTTCTTGAACAGCTTTGTAAGTCTTTGCAGTCATGTCCCTTTTTTTCCTTCACTGCAGTTGCAAAATTATTAGAGCAAAAAAGACTTTCTGGAAAATTAGTATCATCCATAGCATTTATTACAAGCATTAGATGGTAAATGTTCAGTGTTTCTAGGCTGTGTTTACTCTTTGAAATAAGTTGAATGAATAACCAGTCCTCAGAAAATTATAATTTTGAAAGGTTAACATTTGAAAATTACTAAAAATCACTTTTGAAATCAGGCCTTGCTCTATTTTTTAAAAAGCCAATCATTCTTCTTTTTTCACCAATAACTGAGTATCACATTAAAGAAAACAAGGTGAAATGGTTTCTGGAAACTGTACAAAAATTATCTAAGAGCCTGAATTATTTTCAACAATCTTTCTCTTTCACAGGAGTTAGGTCTTGAAAAAATATGTAAAATAATTTTCTCGCTAAAATACCACGCTGCATATCCAGATAGACAGATTGATATGCAGATAGATAGACAGACTCATAGACAGACATACACATGTGTGAGGAGAGGTAGGGTGGAGGTTATTAAGCACTGTAGATCATCTTTATTGATCTATTATTTGGAAAAAGTTATAAGATCAACTCATGAGATTTTAAAAAATAATCACAGTATTTTATCTTCACAGCAGAACCAAATTATTTAGTGAAATGACATTTCTTTAAAACTCACTTCCTAAGCTCTGAGGGTTCTCTTATGAGGGTTATTCCAGTACATATAGTAATGTCATGTTTCATGTGTGTGCACAGAATTGCACAAAGTAAAGGTTTGCGTGTAGCTTTTGTTAGTACTTCAAAACACTTCTTCAAATGTAATAAATTCTAAGTTTTTTGTCTGTTTTGTTCGTTTTTAACTAGGCTCCACACCCAATGTGGGGCTCTAACTCACAACCTTGAGATCAAGAGTTGCTCTACCAACTGAGCCAGCCAGGCACCCCAGAAATTTTAAGATTCTAAATCAAGTAATATCAATATTTATTCATCACTAGCTAAATTGAGTTAATAAAAATTTAAAGATTTTACATTTTTGAAGTTTCAGAAAGTTGAATTTAGCTTATCACCATTATTGACAGAAGAAAATAATTTTAACACGCACTGAATCTTTACCATGCAGTAGACACTGTGTGACACACACACACAAACACATACACACACACACATTATCTATCTATCTATCTATCTATCTATCTATCTATCTATCTATCATCTATCATCTGTATATATTCACACTATTTTTATAATTCTGTTGCCAATTTTAAAGATAAGAAGTGGAGATCACAAAGGCTTATTGAAATTTAAGTCGTTTAGTCTAAGTTCAGAGCCCTTGCTTTTAACTGCTAGACTAAAATGAGTCTCCAAAAAAGTACTTCAAATCAAGAATGTTAAATTTCTATTGAATAAACTGAAGACATTTGAAAAGGCCTAGATAAAACCGGTATTAAAATTTAAGTATAAACAGTCATAAAAGTAGATCTAAGCTGAGAATAATCATCTTTCATTTAGACCAATCTCTAAAGATTGACAAATTGAGTATATTTAATACATGTGAATTATCATATTCCTACCAGACATGGTTACAATACTAAAATGAAAACAGAATGTTCCTAAAGAGGGGACCTTAAGAAGAACTGGATTTATTCCTAGTTTCACTGTGTTCTTGGAAAATCAGATAGCTATGGTTTTATTACCAAAAAAAAAAAAAAAAATCACTCAAACAAATAATACCAGTTCATAATTTAATCAGGGAATCAATCTACATGTGGAATGTGTAAATGGGTCAAAAGCTAACAAATTTCCTTTAAGGTGACAAGTGCAAATACTAGTGAATGAATATATCTTTTTTTTTTTGAATGAATATATCTTTTGCACTGCAAACATATTTTTTGATATACTTATTTATAAGCCATTTTTGCAAATAAACAGGGGGTTGTTTCTTTTTTTTTTTTTTTTTTTTTAACAGGGGGTTGTTTCAATGAGAAATTGTCATGCTCACTCTCATACCTCGTGACTTCATCCTGGTTGGTCTTATAACCTGGAAACTTTCCATTCTCCATCATATATATTAACCAATCAAAATCCAGTTGAAGCCCCATCTCCACTACAAATACTTCCCTGGTTTTTGCAGCCTAGACACAAACAAACAAACAAACTACACTTTTGGTATCAGTTTTGCTTTGTTTTGTTTGACTATTCATATAAGTACTTTGATATTTAACTATATACTACTTCAAAATTGATCATTTTTTTTTCTTTTATTGTCATACCTTTTAATATAATCATGCTTTGTCCTTTTAAATAAATTTGTATCTTTTTACAGGCAAAAGTGCTTTAAAAGCAGTTTTAGCAAGTATCTAGCAATGACCTAAATACATAGTAGATTCTCCTTTTTTTAATAATAAATTTATTTTTTATTGGTGTTCAATTTGCCAACATACAGAATAACACCCAGCACTCATCCTGTCAAGTGCCCCCCTCAGTGCCCGTCACCCAGTCACTTCCACCCCCAGCCCTCCTCCCCTTCCACCACCCCTAGTTTCCCAGAGTTAGGAGTCTATATGTTCTGTCTCCCTTTCTGATATTTCCTACATAGTATATTTTCAATACATGTGTATGGAATTTATTCTGATTAAAGATTTTATTTTATTTTATTTTAAGATTTTATTCATTTATTCATGAGAAACACAGAGAGAGAGAGGCAGGGAAAAGCAGGCTCCATGCAGGGAGCCCGATGTGGGACTTGATATCATGACTGCGGAATCGCACCCTGAGCCAAAGGCAGATGCTAAACAGCTGAGCCACCCAGACATTCCTCTAATTTTAAAGGAAATTTAAATTTTAAAGGAAAGAGGTCATGAGAGTAAAATGTTTGCAAAAACGAGGTAAATCAGAGATAAATCAAGAGCTTCTTTATCTGTAAACGGTTCAGAGCCAATAAAGCCTTCTCCTTGAAGTTTTCCTCTATGATTCAAGCACTGTGATCCTCTAAGAACTGCCTTAATGAATGCTTAATGAATGCCAATACCTTTAAGCATTGTTTTGTTTTACTTTTATATTATTCATCATCTTACTCTTCTTTTTAAACCACAATCCTAGTATGATCCTGAAGCAGAATAGGGGCTCAGAAAATGATGACTGGTCAGATGGATGATTCCTTTGCTGCACTGTTTAAAATAGATTTACTAATTGATTGGAGAAGGGTAGAGGGGGTAATAATTTTAATATTGCCCCCATTTCTAAAAAAAATGTTATACAAGATTGATTTGGTGTTCATTGAGAAACTTGAAGGAAAGAACTCTAAAAGCTCTGGAGAGACTCTAGAATAGTGGCTCAACAACAACAACAAAAATTCTGGATCCCGATTACATGCACTCTTATTCTAGCTCTACGAATTTGAAAATTTTGCATAACCTCTCTCTAGATCAGTTCCCTTAGCTACAAATTTTTACATACTAGTGTGTCCACCAAATGGTTGTAAGGATTAAATGAACGTATTATGTACGATCAATGTGTAGAACAGGGTTTCTCAACCTTGGCATAGTTGGCACAGGTAATTCTTTGTTGCAGGAGGCTGTACTATATCATGTAGGGTGTATGGAAGCATCCATGGAACCTACCTATTAGATGCCTGTATCTCCCACCACCAGTTGTCACAAGAAAAAAAAATGTCTTCAGACACTGCCAAAAAATATCTCCTAGGGGCAAACTCATCCCCAGCTGAAAACTACTGGTCTAGACTTTTCATTTAATTAGGAAAAAAGAAATAGTCATCTATTATATATTTGTACTAGGGTAAGATCTCAAAGTGGAAAGGTGTATAGTCTAAATCTCAACTTGTAGAACATAGTTCCAAAATAAAAACTGGGATAGAGTTGGGGAGGAGAATGCCACAATTATATTCAATTTAATAAGTATGTATTTTATGGTTTCAGAATTTTAGAAAATGTACAAGCTGACTACACATAGTGTCATTTATATATAAAGTAATATATAAGTTAAAGTTTTGCCTTACTTGGCAGAGGAAAAGAGTATAGAGAGATAGCAGATAAAAATAGACACTAATTTAGGCTTATATTTATTAAGGGAGTTAGTATTACTCTACATCAGTGGTTATCAACAGGGCTTTTTTATGAGGGACTGACAGCTTTTGGAAACTATTTTTGTAGTGAGATATGGTCATAGTAAATACAATAGTAATGTTGAAAGAGCACAGGCCAGTGGTAGGGTTGAGTACACCTAAGAACTGACTAGGGTTTGACACATTACAAAGAAAGGTAGAGAGGAAATGATTCCCACTCTAACCAAAAGCAGTTAATGAAATTCTTGTGGTGTCATCGGTTAGGGTAGAAAGTTTCACACACTCTTTTAGATATGTTTGTATATGATAAAAACTCATACCTGACCTATATTATAAGATTTGGCTTTAAAAATCCAGATAACTTCTCTTAAAAAGAGAGAAAACTAACTGTAAAAAGAAGAGCCTACCCAAATATAACTAATAAGGGTCAAAGACCATACCAAATACTCCTCTCCTCACTTTGATCCTGCAAGATTTGCTACAAAAAAAGTCACCCCTTTATCAATAAGTCAGAGATCATGCTTTGCATGCATTTTATTTGTGACTCCTTTCCCTAATGAAATTTTTGTGTGTGTTATAACTGTCTCTAATCCAACATCTCACCAATAATTGTCTAATTATTCATTAATAAAGACAACGATCTAGAAGTTTATATTTAATTGAGTAAATATATACAGTATTCTATAATTCCACATTTTTAAAAAGTACTTTTTCTATTAAAAGTTAGATTTTTCCTTTTTAATGCTATGAACATTGTTTTTGCTACTTGCAAATGAATTAATCATTTTTTCAAGTGATCAAATTTCTTCACTTAGAAACTATATGCAGGAGTCTATGATTTAGTTTTTATCTCCAGTGCCCTGCCCAATAACTGACATATAATAGGTTCTACTAATCCTTGTTGAATAAATAAATCAGTAATTATTTAAGCTACCTTATTTTTCCTGTCTTTAGAAGTCATTAATTTCTACTTCATTTTTAAGCTTCATACATGCAATGTATGTTGTTCATTCTGATTTCTTATCTTGCATATGGTTTATGTACAACACACTTAACAAATCTAACTTCTTTTCCCCATGTTTCGTGCTAAACAATGGAGGGACATAGATAAACCAAACACATATTGCCCTAACATTTTTAGAGTTCACAGTTCAGGGTTCTATAAAAAAAATGCTTTTTGATAATGAAGAATCTTTATCTTGATCAGATTTAATGACACTCTTTAATTTTTAAATGCATTTCATTTCCTCCTCATTCGCTTTAGCTCAGTGTTTTGATATGGTGAATGTTTGTTTAAATACATTAACTCATTTTCAGATTCTTCATTATCAGTTCAAAAACTTTTAGTGTTTTTATAGTCTTTGTATTACTGGTTTATTTGAAGTACTTTATTTCATGGCAAACTGTGGAAGGAGAAAAAGAGTGACATAAATAGAACACAAATATAAGAAGCAAAAAAAAATAGCTTGAAAAATAAAAACTAATATCATAGTTGAGTTAGGACCTGAGACTTGCACTACAATTTCTGAGACTTTAATATTACAAAAATGTAAATTCTAGCTTTCTACCGAAAAATTCTCCAACCTTCTAAGTTTTTAAATAAAGGTAATTTGAGTATAGAGGGAACCTTGTAGAATAGACACAGGAAGAGTTTAAAAGTTTCATCAATGGCAGTAAATAAAATGATAATTAATCTCCAAAGACAATGATGATTATCCTTCAGGGATTTCATAAATTCATCGTCTCAGGAGATTATTACCTTTTGTAGATGAGATTTCAAATGAGAATACCATGTAAATTGACAACATTTCCCATGCTGCCAGAAATATGTTTAAAGAAGAAAAGCCTGAATTGTTTTCTTTTTTTTCTTTTTTTTATTTTTTATTTTTTATTTATTTATTTTTTTGTTTTTTTTTTTAATTTTTTTCTGAATTGTTTTCAACTCATTTTTATCAATCCTGAAAAGTGATCAGAAAAATTCTGTTATCCTGTTCTCAATAAACCGACACACAAAAATGGAAAAGACATTGTGGGCCACATATTCAAGACACAAGTAATGACTAATGAAACCAGACTTTCAATATATATAAGCACACATAAAAATGTATACATGTGTATGCATACGCACACACAGACACGGAAAGGCTGTAGTTTTATTGAATTAGCACTCAATCTAGAAGCAACCACAAGAAAAAAAATCCTTTAAAATCCCTAAAATTTCTTCCTGCAGAAATTGCAGAGAACATTATGTGGTTGTAAAATTTCCTGCTAAACATCACGTAGCAGAGGATTTACTTTTTATTGGTTTTATTTCTTTATAAAGAGTTCCAGCCAAATGGATTCTACTATTAGAAATTCAATATTTCCTAAGGTATATTCGCAGATATAGATCCAATATTTTAAAAAAGTATGTAACATTAACACATATTTTTTCAGATAATTTTAAGTAATTATTCAAATTAATATCCCTATCTTCAGTGACCCATTTAATAGAAAAAATATTCACATGCTTTTCTTATATTCAATTATCTTGACATCTCTACAGAAAAATAAGAAAATACATTGTATTACTTCCCTATTAACAAGTCCTAAATATCATTTTTTTTAAGATTTTATTTATTTTATTCATGAGAGACACAGAGAGAGAGAGGCAGGCAGAGGCACAGGCAGAGGGAGAAGCAGGCTCCATACAGGGAGCCTGACATGGGACTCGATCCCAGGTCTCCAGGATCACGCCCTGGGCTGAACGCGGCGCTAAACCGCTGAGCCACCTGGGCTGCCCAATATCATTTTTTCTTAATGGTGACATTTACTAATTAATATATTACAAGTATGTCATAGACTATAAAAGTAGATTAAAAATATCAGGAGAGATCTTAAAAAATAGAAGAGTTGGTAAAGATGTTTTATTTTTTTTTAAAGGATTTTATTTATTTATTCATGAGAGAGACACACATACACAGAGGCAGAGACACAGGCAGAAGGAGAGGCTGGCACCATGAGGGGAGCCCGATGTGGGACTTGATTCCGGGACCCCAGGATCACGCCCCGGGCTGAAGGCAGATGCTCAACCGCTGAGCCACCCAGGGAGCCCGGTAAAGGTGTTTTATTGGACAAATATTTATTGAGCCCCAAAGAAGCACTGGATATGCAGCTTTCATTTCATATTCAATAGGACCTGGAATTTCCTTTATAGAACTAATTTTCCTAAATTTTGGGTAAATCTGACCTTTAGTCAATTCCCTAGAAGCAGTTAGTACAGCTTGATAGTATCAAGTCACTAAAGCTATTCTGGAAACTCAAGTACTCCAACAAAATTAAGTTAGTGACTTGAAATAATGCCTGTAGGTTAATGCCTATGGCACCTGAAGAAAAGAAAGAAAGAAAAAAAAAAAAACAGAAAGAGAAGCAAATAGTAAAATAGAAGATGAACAAAGGGCATAGATAGAAAAAAGAGAGAGATTGCATAAATTTCTACTCCTGAGGAGGCCAAGAGAGACCATTAATGAGAAATAACTCCAAAAAAAAAAAAAAACAAAAAAAAAACAAAAAAAAGAAATAACTCCAGAAACCAGAGAAAATAAAATTAAAAGATATATTCTTTGTTTATTTAATATGTACTCTATGCAATTATACTTGCTCTCTTAGAGGTAGATTCTTTCAAATTTCCAATCTGTACTTTATTTTTTTTAAGACTTTATTTATTTATTTATTTATTTATTATTTGACAGAGACAGAGAGCGCGCACAGTGAGAGGAGCAGCAGAGACAGAGGGAGAAGAAGACTGCCTGATGAGCAGGGAGCCTGATGCGGGGCTCGATCCCCAGACCCTGGGGACATGACCTGAGCTCAAGGCAGACGCTTGACGGACTGAGCCACCCGGATGCTCCTCAATCTGTAATGTAAATACTTTGTCTTTAGCTAGGTTTTTAAGATGCTTTTATTTTTTAAATAGACTAGGCTTATTTATCTGCACTAGTTTTTTTTTTTTATTCAAATAGTAATATCTGACATTTGGTGCATATTTATTTTGTGTCAGACACAGTGAAGATTGCTTTGCATATATTTTAAATTGGGCTTATTAAGTCTGTTTTACAAATCAAGGAACTAAGTCTCACGGAAGTGGAGTTAAATATTTTCCACACCCTCCTCACCATATCATAAATATTAGTGATCAGACTTAAACTTTCCAGCATGGTGCAAAGGCATTTTAAATGATCTTATGTACGTAAAATTCTTCCTGGTCTCTTCTACCTTTCTTAAGTGGAGGCAAGTCCTAAAGACTTGTTGGAAGCTTAAGCATCCTTATCACTTACTCTCTTCACTTAGTGGGCCTAAGTATGATAAATGCAACACAGATGATGTACATCAACTGAATGTCTTTATCCTCCTCAAGTAACTGAAATTTCACTGGGATTCTCAAATAATCTAGAAACAAAATTCAGTATGCTTCATTAGCATAGTCAGTGCATTTGCAGTCAGCTGGTAATCAGTAGAAAGAATACCAGGAGTCAGAAAAAGATAATACTTGTAAGTCAGAAAATCTGTAATTTGTGTTCAGGTTTTACCACTTCCTAGCTCATGACTTTGGTAAACTCAACGACCTATCTGGAGAGGTAAGAAATTAACCTTTACTCAGAGCCTGCTATGTACCAGAAAGTATTACTTATATCACAGGGGTTTTGCCGAATTAAATAAGATATACAAATATAAAAACTTCCTTGCAGTATTATGCAATGTAAATTGTACACTGTTACACTAACAATAACAAGAAAATAATAATTAGCATTATTACTATATTACTGATCTGTCCAGAGCTGTTGCAGATTCTTTCATATGAAGTCATGCCCAACCAATACAATGGTTAAACAAAATAAAAAATACTGTGTATTCTTAGAAAAATATCTAGATATAAAGGTGGATTGGATTAAACAGAACTAAAGTGTTTTCATCAAACAGAAGAAACAACATGTATCTAATAAATATCTCTTGTGTATGACGAACTAGACTCTGCCTATGACACAGGACACACAATTTTAATGTGAAAGTGCTTATGTGTAACCAGCAGATAAGGCTTGCTCTTCCTGCAGGCACATACACCTTCTATGCAAGTCATTCCCTTACTATAGTCAATCAATTAATTCAGTCTGATAAGGATTCTTAATATCTCTTTAGAGTAAACAGGCATCTGTTAAATAGATCTTTCCAGATATTTGGCATATGCAGAGGTGCTGAAGAAGGCAGTGATGCTTAAGGCAGTATTTTGAATGACTGTAACAAAATGCAATATGTTTCAAACCATGTAAATATCTCCTTACAGTATAATGTCTAGATCCTAATACGAAAGTGGTTCCAAGAGATTAAAAATATGTGAGACTATATTAATATCACAGACACTATAAATAGGACACACAAGACAAAGAAACTATGAAGCAAGAAAAATAGTGAGGGTAGAGAAAATGAAAATTCTATTTTAAATCAATGCTCATCCTGTCTGCATGCTCTATTACTGAAGATCTAGGCTCACTTTTACTGCTTAGAAATTTTTTAGAAGGCAAAAATACTTAGATTTTGCCCATTTACTTGATTTATGCTAAGACTGGATTGTCAAAGTGGCAACTAATATTTAGAAAGAGAGAATGTGATTTAGTTTTCTTGCTAAGCTCCATTTCAAGACTCCAGCAGGTTCACCTGAGGGCAGAGATCCTACAATAAACAGTGATTTGCAAGTCAGAAAGGGTAACTAGTTGATTCCCTTCAGTCTCCAAGCCTTTTATGTTATCTCAATTACAGTTATATAAAGAAATATTTGCTTTGATGTTTTTTCTACACTACCAATTTATGGTGAAACATATGACTTAGCTTACATAACTATCCCTTGAGACAGTTAATATAGTTGGAAGAATCTGGGAAATTGTAAACTGTTTTACTACTTATCCCTCATTAAAATTAAAATTAGATTTAACCCATGTCATTTGCTACACATCAAAATTCAGATAAACCATCACATTAAAATATGAATGTTTGCTGAGGCTAAAGATGTGACAGTTTAGGGGCACCTGGGTGGCTCAGCGGTTGAGCGTCTGTCTTTGGCCCAGGGCGAGTCCCTGGATTGAGTCCCACATCAGGCTCCCTGCAGGGAGCCTGCTTCTCCCTCTGCCTCTGCCTCTGTCTCTCTCTAACCTTCTAATTTCTTGGCTTTTAAATCAATTGTTATTGGCCAGAGCAGTTTTGGGGTGAGAGGGTAGATGGATGACCAAAATATTAAGTATGTTTTTACTGAAATAGTGAAATTTTGACTGTGGAACATATATATCTAAACTTTATTTATAGGAACTGCTTCTTTTATTATGATTTTTTTATATTCTTACCAACTTTAAGATCAATTATATCTTTAAAATGGAAATAAATTATTAAAAACTCTAAAATCCCTTATACACAAAATTTTCATTTTTAACTCTTTGAAGGTAAATCATGACATCTCATATTTATCTCTTAATACAAAATCCTACCTTCTCATAATATTTGCTCCCTGGACAGAAGAAATCACTGTATTAGTAGTTAAAAGCGATAATTTCTAGTTGTCTACTTTAATCAACTAATCTGTTTGTAGTTGACAACATAAATTTTATCTTTTAAGATAAATCTTATCTTTCATAAAAATGAAATTTCTATACTTCTTTTAATATATAATTTTTAAAATATCCTTTTATAAAGTGCTGAAGTGAGAAAAATAAACTAGCAATTTTCCATTAAGTTTTATGAAAACAATTTGACTATGATGGTGTAAAATATAAAATAATGCACAAATATTTTTTCATTATTGTTAATATTAAAGTTACTAATTATAATTTAAACAGTCTGAAACTAATAAAATTATGGCAAGCTAGTGATAAAATCTTTAATTTACACACACAAGAAAAACCTGCTATTTTAAATTCAAGAAAATGTCAAGAGATGGAATTGAAAGTCGGATTAAGCAAATTTGTAAAGGACACAGAGTTACCTGGAAAGGAAGGCACTCAAGGAGGAAACTTTAAGTAAGTAATGATAAGTTCAGAAATAAATGTTAACTGAGGTGAAAGCAATGGAAATAAGGACCTGATAAAATAAAGATGTGTTTGGAAATTGGGAGCTATGAAACTGGTTTACCAAGTAGAATATGGGTATTCAAATCAGTTGATGGTGAGTGAGAGAAACAAAGATATTCAGGAGTTTTAGTTTTAGGGGGTTAGTGCACATCAGCACCTTGCAAAAAGCAATAAATGTTGAGAGGACAGTTTGTATGGTTTTATTATTGTGTTGTTTTAATGTACACTGCTGAGGGAAACAAAAAAAATAATTCATTTGAACATATAGACTCTGAGATGCTCATACTACCTCCAAAGACATGTAGTAGTCGGGTAAACTAGTTAAACTACTCAAAAGTCAGATCTTGCCAGAAAATCTATGTCATGGAAATCATATGAATGGACAAACCCCTCACAGAAGAGGAAGCAGATCATGAAGACAAAATAAAAAGGCAGAATATATACACTTGATATATATCATTTAATATTCAAAGAAAAAGATGATTCCACAAGGAGATTATAGAAACGTCTGATTATCATCAAAGAAGAAGTGGTGCTAAAGCCAAAGCAGTGTTTAGTGGACAAATGTGCCAAATGCGACTGGGATATTCAAATAGGAGATCATTGACCTTCTAAATTAGAAAGTAACTATGTCATCTGATGTTTTTTGTTTGTTTTGTTTTGTTTTGTTTTGTTTTGTTTTAATGCTGGTGGAGAATGGAAGCCAGACTGGGTGAGTTGAGATGTCAGTTGAAAGTGAATGTGTCAAAATAGATTAGAAATGGTTAAATTATTTATGGTTTTAAGGAACCATATAGTCTCAAAAAGACTGAACATTTTTCACCATATTTTATTTATTCTCATTTTTTTCTTTTTTCTTTTTTTTTGCTACAACTTCACAGCATAGAATTAATCCCATAAATACATCCAGTTTTCTGTTGTTGTTGTTTTTCATTTTGAGCTAGCCTACTTTCCTACTAATTTAGTTAGTTTAATAGTTTTATTTTTATTAATTTTTGAAAATACAAATCACCAAATTACAATGATAATCTATTTCTGGGATTCCCCCTCATATTATTTTTTCACTCTCAATATCCAAACCACATTAGTGATTGGGGGATCGGTATCTTCTAATGGCTTCTTTATGCTTTATTTTTACTTAACCTCAGTATTCAAGGGGAAACTAAGAAACTGAAGAAAATAAAATATTAAAAGTTCAGATATTTAGGTAGATGATTTAATATCAAGGCCCTTTTTAAGATATTACTATATATTAAAATTTGAAAACAGAAGGAAAAATGTGTTCCTTTGAGTTAAATAAATGTGTAAGGTCAAGTAGAAGATAAATGAAAACGTGTATGTTACTGGTTATAGGTGAACTTTGAATTATCATTATCATAAAATTAAGTTGACCAGTAAAAATGCACTATTTTCTATGATACAAATATTTCTGTCAAAATCTTTCCTGTTGTGTCTTTCCCCTGAGCTGGCAATTGCTATGTTACAAACTATTCAGCAGTAAATATCTCCCACTGAAATCAACCTAAATTATTCTGATGTCCATATGTCATTTTTTAGATGCAAACCTGAGACATCATTAGCACTAATGATGTGAGGCTGCTTTTTGTTGATACCTATTGCTATTTAATGACCCAACTACCTGAGGCAGTTTTGATAATTTGAAAAAAATGATGGAAAATCATCCAGTATTTGCTCCAGGAGAGATTTGATTACAAGTTCTTGACTAAGCAAGCCTACATCAAAGGTTTTCTGCTATCCTAGGAGAAATGCTTAAAGAAAAAAAAAAAAAAAAAAAAAAAAAAAAAACTAGGCCATCAAATTATTTTTGTTTCAAATGAAAATGTTTTGCATTATTTCAGTTATAGTTAATATAAAATTTATTTTTTTCATATTTAAAGGAAAAAAGTAACACCTTTTTATCAATATATTTTTTTAAGATTACGATTTTCTGGATAGGAGAGCAAATAGGATATGTCCCTCAAGTACATGAAATCCCTAATATACCACTGAGATAACCAGTGTTTGTCTCACATTACTAGCTCTTCTCAATTTACCTTAAGACATTATTTTCTTTAATGTATTAATGATGAGCCTTTATAAAATGTTTCCCTTAATGAGATGTACTGACCCAATCAATTGCTTGAATTTTAGCTTGTAATCTGGGTCTTCGATGTTGGAAGGGCATGTGAAAAACATTTTCAGTAGCAATTTCAAAACTGCAGCAAGAGCAGAAAAACATGTTTCTTCAATAACAAAAATTATTTAAAATCATTAACCTAATTAACATTTTCACCTGGTCTTCAACTAATGTGCAAATGGTCAGTTGACAACAGTAATTATTCAACTACAAACTAAGTGGTCAATTAGATACACAATTACCCAATTTGTATGCACAGAAGAGAATTTTAATACTAAAAAGTTATTCCTAACCAGTATAGATATAATATAGATGTAAAATTTAGTCTGTAATCAAACCATGTACCCTTTATCTACCTTTTCAAATGTGTACGTGGAAACATTACTATTGAGTGACTCATATTACAAATAATGAAGAAACGATGTAGGTATTTTGATAAAGATAATCATTTTTATGTATATCACTATTATGGTAGATGACAATCATTCCATTCAATTAAATTCATTCATACAATCATACAATCATTCTTTTATAATTAATACATTAAACACAAACTGAACCTTCTACTGCAAGATTCAATTCAGTATGTAATGCAAAAATTAAGTCTCACAGGGGCATTATGTTAATAATCAAGGGGGTAATATAATGTACATATGTGTCTATGAGAAGAGAGAAAGTGCTAAAAAACAGCAAAAATACAATATGTAAACAGTTTTTTACGTATAAAACAAAGTTAACTTTAGAAAGTATTAAAAAGGTTAAAGTGATGCGACAGTGAATATAATCTATTATGCTCAATCAACGAGTCATAAATTCATAAATGTCTTACATGCATTTTAGGAAGTAGAGTTTACATGCTATAGCAACATATATTTCACTTAGTTTTTTATATTAATAATTGAAAATAATATAACTAAGGCAAATTTTCCCATATTTATAGATACTCGTTACATTCCAAATGAATGGAAATTCATTCCCCATATCCCATTATTTCAAAGGTCAAGCCTGCAAACTCAGGGAAGAATCTCTGCCACCAAAATTTTTGAAAAATTCCACTGAACCAGGTCTTTCTATAGATTATTTCACTGGCCCTTGTTCTAATATATCCCTTTAACGTATCACACTTTTAAGGTGAGATATTTAATTTTCCCTATATTACAGACCTAAACTCATTAGATAATACAAAATACATATTACACCCTTATCTGGAAATTTGAGAGTCTGCATTTCTCTGGATCCAGCACTATAAAGTAAGCTGACATTCCTATCCCACTATTGACCAGTTTTATATCTGCAATTACTTTTTTAAGAAAGCCAGGATTATTTGAAACTTTGACTGACCCTTCCTCAGGCTTTGCCTCAACAGACAGGAACCAGCTATATATATATATCAATATGAGCCTCATATAGAATTCTGGCCACTGAAATTTTCAATTTATATCTTAATTGTTAGCTATGTCTGTGTCATATAGTATGTGTATATTTACCTTTTCTTTTTTAAGAAACTTGCAAAGATATTGATTGATCCTTCCTGGTTCTTCTCCACTGCTAAAGGAATTATTTATGTGTAAACGATTCTGTAGTACTATTAAATAATAATAATAATAATAATAATAATAATAATAATAAAAAATAATGGCTGGGATCATAGGACAGCTCCTTAGTGACAATATTCCCAGAAAAAAATCAGTGATTTCTAATATGTGCTATTATTTTGTATGGTTGTAAATATTTCAAATAAACTCAACAGGTTATCTGATTCATTTTCAATCATTTATCAATTTTTCTTGGAGGGTAGAACAGGTAGGCACACAATGAAAAATTAAGTACACTAAAGTTGCATTGAAAGATTATATTTAAACTAAGTGGAATTTTGGGTCATAATTCCTTTAAATATTTTCTAAACTAAAATTACTGAGATCATTCTTTATAGAATAGTACTTTGCTTCTCAAAATAATTACTCATATATGTATCTGTTCATTGGAAACCTCATTTTCCCCCCAGGATACTTATGTCCTTCTTGCTCCTCTAAACTAGGTTGGATGGTCTTTTACTCAGAAACATCTTAGGTAGCATCCTCAATTTTCACAAGAAATTATTCTTATCTTCTACATTGCTTGGTCCCAACTGATTTATATTAAAATACATATTTTGGGGATGCCTGGGTGTTTCAGAGATTGAGGGCCTGCCTTTGGCTCAGGGCGTGATCCTGGAGTCCTGGGATGGGATCCTGTGTCAGGATCTCTGCATAGAGCCTACTTCTCCCTCTGCCTGTGTCTCTGCCCCTCTCTGTATGTCTTTCATGAAAAAATAAGTAAAATCTTTAATATATATATATGTTATATATATATAGTGCCAAGAAATGTAGTACTTTTGGAAATTTTTGATAATTTTGAATAATTTAAAGATCTCGTTGTTATTTCCTCCAGATTAGTGCTTCTCAAACTTAATTGCTCAAAAGAGTCACCTGCAGTGCATGCTAAAAATATGGATTATTTAATACTGAATTAAGAGACCAGGGATGGATGTAAGAATTTTTTATATTAAATAAGTGCTGTAACTAGTAGTTGGGTAATTTTAAAATACATTCTATCTCCTGATAATATATGTATTGACTACTGCATCAAGAATTTGTTGAAATACTAAATGTGACTAAACCAATTTATTTCATTTTAAAACAGCCTTAATAAAATGTAATTTTTGTATTGCTAAGGCCAGAACAGAAACATACACGTTTTGAAGTCTCAAGTTTGTCATAAGGCTTTTATTTTGAATCTTGAGGTTTCAACTTTTCTTAAAAAGAAAAACATACTGGGATATATAATTTTTAAGCTTCCTTAAAGTTTTAGGTCAAAAATATTATATTTTAAAAAATAATTTTGAAATCGTATTAAATATACCCACACTTTGGGTCCAAACTGAAAATTTCCTTACTTACCTTTGAACTCCTTTCCTATAACCTATTAAAGCTGCTTTAGCATCCTATAAATAAATTATTCCTATGCATTCAATTTTTGTTTTTTTTTAAATTTCAACATAGCCATTCTCATCATTTTATCCAATCACACTGTCTAATGTAAACTGACTTTTGCTGGTGAAAAAATTTGAAATTAATTTGATATTATTTGTGGTAGGAAACAAAAACATTTCTTACCCTATAGCATTATAATTTTATGTGAATTTATAGTTATAAAATTTCAAAAGGTTTTTTAAAATGTATTTATAAAGGTATAGCCTCTCTGGGAAAACCCGGGTATATTTTATATTTTCCATTTCAATTAAGTCATGTGTTCATATTAGAAAAATGCATTGAGCAAGGTGGAAATGAATAAACAAAAAAAAATATGTGCACACCAGTGGTGCTAAAATAGTGCCATACAAATTTAATATGCATTGGCCCTCCACGGACTTTTAAAACCTGTAAAAGTAAAAACACAAAAGTTTAAACAAGGTTAAAAAAAAGTAATATACGGAAATATGAGAAATTATTGGAAGAGAGGATAAGTGCTATGAAAACTCAGAAAAGAAGAAGCAATTCATCCAGTTTAACACTTCTATTGTATAACAGAAAAAAATAGACTGAGAGGTTAGGTGAAGCAGCCAAGTTCACACTGCTGGTTAATGGCCCAAATATTTCTAGGTGATAAGGAGATCCTTGTGATTCCAGGCATCATAAAAATTTCCAGTAATTCTTTGAAAATGTAGGGTTTCTTTTATGTGAACCTGAAATAGAACTGCACTAGGAGTGACTTTATTTCTACCATATGTTAAAATAACTATATTATCCTTAAGATGAATTTAATCAGAACTGTGAGAATTGGGTTATCTCCTAAACAGCAGCCAAGGAAATTGATTTTTGTATTTTTCAAGATTAAGAAGAGCTGGTAAATATTACTGAGCAGGAAAACTAAAACTCTAATTCTCAAATATATCTTATCATATTTTGTTCAAAAAGACCAATCTGAGAGTGAAGGTTTTCATTCGTTGTCACAAAATGTATTTTAAGAAAAATATGAAATTCTAATGAAGAATGACTACTTGTAACCTATGCAAATATATAAAAATATTTAATATATTTGCATTAAACCTATTTGTTAGTCATAAAATATATACATATGATATATGTGTATACATATATGTATGCCTATATTTATATATACATAATTTGAAAATTTTAGAAAGATAAGTGCCACAAGAAAATACCACAAACTGGGTGATTTAAATAATAGAAGTTTATTATCACACAGTTCTGGAGGCTAGAAATCTGAGATCAAAGTGTTCACAGGGCTGGTTCCTTCTATGGACTGTGTCTCTCCCTTTAGTTTGTAGAGGACTACTTTCTCCCTATGTCTCTTTACATAGTCTTCCTTCTGTACGTGTATGTCTCTGGGTCCACATTTTCCTTTCTAAAATCACAAGTCATATTGGATTAGAGCCTACTCTGTTGATTGCATTTTAATTTAATTACTTCTGTAAAGGCTCTATCTCAAATATGGTCACAGTTGGAAGTAATGGGGTTTAGTAGTACAACCTATCTTTACTTGTGTGGAGGATATAATTCAACCCATAAAATCATGTTAGAGCTATATAAAATTATAGTGTAATATAACATGAATATTTTTGTACCACTACAGAAATAATGGCAAATCAGTTTATATTTATCTATACAAACCTCCTAAAGAGGCTTTGTGTAAACTTAATATTTTCAAAAGCAGTTTATGTACTAAACATTTTAATCATTTGATTCAGATGTTCAAGGATCAAATTCCATTTGCTGCTTTGAGCTTGCAATTTCCAAAATTTAATCCTTTCTATTTCAGAATTTGTGACACTTGAGGAAACCTCTCTGCTAAGATTGATTGATTTGGAGGAGAAAAGTCTATCATAATTTGGTCATCCTGTGGTATTCAGTGAAAATTGGAAATGTGGAAATTACCCAAAAGTTGTCATTGGCTGTTCTGTGGACTTCAGATCATTCCAATTAGTATCAGAAAAGCCCAGCAATGATGAGGCAGCTTGGTAGATCATGTTCAAGTTTTAATTTTAATTTCATTTAATAAAGATGTCCTTATTTACATTAAGTTAAAGCGATAGTAGCCTTTTTTCCTAAGCCATTTCCTATAAATGCATATGTATATAATATTATATATATACACACATATATCACAAAGGCCTTTTTAAAAAAATATTTTATTATTTACTTATTTAAGAGTGAGTAAGCAAGAGAGTGAGAGAGAGCAAGCACAAGCCTAGGTGAGAGAGCACAGAGGGAGAGGGAGAAGCAGGCTCCCCAGTGAGCAGGGAGCGTGATGTGGGGCTCCATCGCAGGACCCTGGGATCATGACCTGAGCTGAAGGCAGACACTAAACGGACTGAGCCACCTAGGCACCCCACAAAGGCCTTTTTATTGTTTAAAAGTCCTTAGGGTTTTTAAGTAGTTGGTTTGCTTTGTTCTATTTTGTTTACAGTTTTAACCTGGAAGATATACAGTCTTTTAGGTATGTATTCATGAAAAATGCTGAGGATTTCAGAGACAGAAGATGTTATAAGGACCCAGTTACTTGTTACCAGGGAACCACAGAAAGGCACTAAGTCATTTGCAGTAATTGGCTAGAATGACAACTAGAAGGCAAATCTCCCTCTTCAAGAATGTTGAAAGAAGTCTTCTGACTAAAACCAATAATTGGAGATTCATCTGGCAGCTTAAAAAACACTTCTAGGTAACTTAGCATCGTGTCTAAAGTTTATCTGTTAAAATAGAGTTTGAGAAGGAAGAAGGGTCTGTGAGAATGGCTGCATTAGCCAAGAGATCACTTGCAAATGGCTGCTCTTGGAATGTTTTTACCTACTTTAGAATACAATTTTAATTATAATTGTGAGATGATATATGAATTGCAGAAGAAGCTGAACAAAATTTATAAATAAAATTAGAATTTGTGATATACCATCAATAGAATAGTTATAATTATAAAAAATACCTATTTTCATTGGTTTTAAATTTAGATTACAAGATGACTTTTTAGTATACACACACATACTAAATATACATATACTAAATAAATAAATATATATATACATATATATATAGAGAGAGAGACATAAACACACATACATATTATAAAAGCTATAAATATTCAAAATATATTCACATTTACTGAATCGACTTTCAAAATAGGTTTAGTTTCTCATTGGCTTAATGCTAATAAACTTAGGATATTTACCAAGATTTTCCATCATATTTCTTAAAAGAAGTACTAGTATACTAAGGCCCATTTTCTATGAAAGACTGTTCAGGTTGGCCACTCAGCATTTCCTTGGATACCTGCTGTGTTCTGACCATTCTAAGTAAAAACAGAAATAGAATTTCCATTTCTTTTCTTTACATTTCTTTTCAATTTCTCAGATAATTACACTTCAGTGAAACAGTGGAGGCTTTACGATCACTTAAATATACACAAAACACTTGAGATTAAGATTGCTTGCTCAGATATTGAAACTGTCTCAATCTCTGAGAAATTTGCCTTGAAACAGTTTGAGGAGAAGGATGAGAGATTGGAGGTAGTCAGAGAAAGTTAAGAGAGGATATATTGTATTAGTCCTAGTTAAACTTTAGTTAATTCAATAATAAATATTTTATCATATTTCAATATGAAGTCTACATTTTCATAAATCACTTTCTCACATGTTTAAGTCTAGATTCAAATTCTAATTCATTTGCTTGCTTCTGAACGCAAGATGCAAGCCCTGTGTCTCTTCTCTGAGTCTCAATGCCTGGCACCATCACTGGGACATAGCAACACTCAATAAATATTTGCTAAATAGAAGAATTTGAAAGGAATGGCAGAAATTGATTTTTAAAGTCAGGCATCTAATATAAAATTAAGAGATAACCTATTCAAAGTAGATGTTCACTATTAACTTCTTCATGGCTTGGAAAAATAATTCATTGCTATTCAAAAACCACAAAAGGGAGGGTAGAAAGAAGACAACATTTTACTCAAGAGGTCACAGGAGAAAAGGAGGAAAGGAAGGGGGAAGGGAGGAAAAGAGGAGAAAGGAAGGAGAAAGAGGAGAAGGAAGAGGGAAGTATGAAAGACCTTCTATAATATGATATATACTCTTGGATATGTACCACTTGCTCAGAGCTATGTTTAACATTCTCAAGCTTATCAATTCATTTAATTCTGAAAATTGAAGGCGATTCTATGGAAGGGTCATTATTTGTCTCTATAGAAGAGAATCCTGAAGATCTGAGAGGTCTCAAGACTTCCTCCACGTGAAAGCTAGGAAGTGACCAAAATGCAAAACTACATCTGTCTGCTTTACATCTTGCACCGTCACCACCATTCCAAATTCCTATGTTGCTAGGCTCTTTTCCAGGTAAGAAAAAGCAAGCAAATTTAAAACCTTCTTGCTTTGATTTTTAATTTTATGTACACTCTGGTTCTGTGCAGAACCAGTAGCTGAGGGCAAGGTCTTGCAGAGCTGGCAGAAGAGAGCATGTTGAGATAAACTGAGCACGCAGTTAATTAATGGAAAATAAAACTATGACACTGTTGCTAACGTCAAAGGCTGGACTTGATGCTCCAATTTCTGTGGAAGCTGGGACAGTGGAAATAGGGGTGAAATTTTCACAAATTGTTTTTAACTACAAGAGATCTGAAAGTGTAAATCAGAAGGAAGCTAAAAAGGAATATAAAATAATTTTTAAAGATAATACAAAGTTCCTATTTCTGTTTCCACATAGAATCGTGCTCATTTAAGAGAAGATGCCCAGGTGATATATTTTGGGGATCATAGTTAAAATAACCTAAGGACAGATTATGTGAACAACTTGTCACATTTATAGGAAATATAGGAAATATAAATATAAATGAGAAAATGCAGTTTTGCTCATATTTGATTCACTAACATGTCTGAAAAAGTATGGATCAAATATCTATGACTTATTTTGGGTGCTTTCCTCAAACTGCACAGAGTCCAGATTTAAATTCAATATGACTGTATTTGATTGATATAGCCATTGAGAAATGTGGGAGCAGTGTAAGAGCTTTGGGCTTGAATACAACAGACTTGTTTTTGACACTCAGTTCTGTTACCTAAGGGTTCTGTGACTGCCCAAATGATTTCAATATATTGTCTCAAGCTCGTATACCGTTAGGAACAGTAATAAGTATATCTTTCTCTTCTTCTTCTTCTTCTTCTTCTTCTTCTTCTTCTTCTTCTTCTTCTTCTTCTTCTTCTTCTTCTTCTTCTTCTTCTTCTCCTTCTTTTAACGAGAGAGAGAGACAGAGACACAGGCAGAAGAGAAGCAGGCTCCCAGCAGAAGCAGGGCCCAATGTGGGACTCGATCCCGGGACTCTGGGATCATGCCCTGAGCCAAAGGCAGAGGCTCTACTCCTGAGCCACCCAGGCATCCCAAATATATCTTTCTCATAGAGACAGAATATTAAAACTTTTTGAAAGCAGTAAGGTCTTATATAAGTTTCTGTTGTTTTTGTTATCCATTTATTGAGCAAATACTTCTTGAGTATTAACTTTAGTGCAAGCACTGTGATAGGCACAGCAAGTGAACAATAGTCTAAAGTCCCTGCCCTCTCAGTACTGTAGGCTAATGGAAGATAGAAATATAGACATACTGTCTTTATTAGCAGCAACACAGCCTGTATTATCGATCGTGTTCTGCATGCCGGGTACTGTGTTAGGGATTTCACTTCTAGTAATTTCTATCATGCCTTCAGCAACATCATTCTTTCAACTATCATATCCTCATATTGTCAAATATAAGCTGTTATGGGTAGGATTGAAGCAAGGCTTAAGTAAGCATGTACTTCAGAAAGACCATGGTGACTTTTCAGTGAGGGAAATAGTGAAGCAAGGGAATCAAGTTTTGATACTGTTGTTTTAGTAATATGAGAGTGAAAGAGAGAGAGAGATGTTTTCTAGAAATACAGAGAAAGGATGATTCTAGAAATATATAGGAGGTAGAATTGATGTGATTCTGTAATTGGATAGTCCCATGGTGAACATGGGATCTAGAGAGAGGCCGTTCCCACAGAGATATGGGAGAAAGATAGAAGGATCTAGTTTAGTTCCTGACATGTCTTTAGAGTATCCCATGGTCTATGTCAGCAGAATTATCATAGGCTGTGTGGCACATGGGTAATAAATGAGAACAGAAGAAAGTGGAACCTGCTTATGAGACCATAGACAGTGTTCAAATAAGTAGGAGGAATACTGAGAAAACACCAAAAAAAAGTTAAAGTGACAGAGTATTTTAATAAAACAATTCATATATATATATGAATATATATATGAATATATATATTTATACATATAAAATTCATATGTATATATAATTAAAATTAAATGCTGTCAAATAAGTTTTGTCTAAGTAAAGTCTTAGAGATTTCTTTGAATTTAGTTAAAGTGAAGTTGTTAATCTTGATGAGATACTTTCAGAGGAATGGGTTTGGGATGGGTTTCAGAGTAAAGAGAAATACCAACTAAAAGGAAAACTATTTTTTCTCTACTCTCTACTCACATTTTTAATATCAAATGTGTGCATTTTTTCCCCATACCAACCAACTCTCCAACATTTCAAATACCAACTCGTGTCCTACAATTCAGTTCTGAAACTATCTACCCAGAGTTAGCACAGTTTCCACAGGTTAAGGGCCCAGTCCTACAAGACTATCCCTTGTTTTAGATGTCAATCACAGATCTGAGCCTCAGCCACTTCTAGAGGACCAACTATAAACGAGGGTTCACCATGGCCCCTTTTTCAGTGTTGGATAATTTGGTAGAAGGGCTCACATAATTCGCTAACTTGCTTTATTTACTATTACCAGTTTACTATAAAGGTTGCAACTCAATAACACTCAAAGGGAAAAGCACACAGATGGCAAGATTGTTGGTAGGAGTGTGGACCTTCCATGAAGTCTCCAGGGACACTGCTCTTTCAGGATCTTAATGTGTTCAGAACCTAGAAGTCTCCAAATCTCTTCATTTAGGTTTCCTTATAGAAGTTCCATTATGGAGATTATGATTGATTAAGTCATTAGTCATTGATAATTAACACAATGCTCAGTGCAACTGCCTGCCCTAGAGGTCATATATGAGGCTAAAGGCTCCAACCTTCTGAATACGTGGTTGATTCTTCTGGCAACCAATTCCCATCCACCAAGTCTCATCTCATATATGTCTGAAAAGGGCCAATTAGGAATAACAAAAGATAGTCCTTTTGCCCCACCACTCAGGAAATTCCAAGGGTATTGGAAGCTCTGTGTCAGGAAATGGGGATCAAGACTAAATTTATATTTCTTTTTATGTCAGAGGTAGAAAGGGAATCAGATTTTAGAGTGAGTGACAAGTGAGGAAGACAAGTATAGAATTTTCAAAATTGTGGGTGCTATGGGGAATCTGGATTAGAAAGGCTAAGAGGACTGAAAGGAAAAGGGAATATTGCCTTGTCCAAATTGTTGGAAGCATAGAGTGGGCAGGACCAATCCATGGACTTGGAGAAACTTATGCAGAGGAAAAATATCACAATGAGAGAATAATGACTAAATACTTATCCGTGGAGTCAGTTTTGACTTGTTGGGCTTCCCAAAGTGTCAGCATAAGTGAGTCAATTCATGTCTTCTTTTCAGAATTAATCTTAATAATCATGAAATTCTCATCCTATCCAAGAGCTTTTTGTCTCTGTATCTGTCTTTGTATTTTTACCTCTATCTTGAATCTGGACTCCCTCTGGATGTTCACATCATAAAAATGGGTCTCGGTGATTAGTTTTGAAGGCCCTTTTCAAGAGCTCAGTCTGAAGACAGAGATTTCTTTATAAAGGAAAGGAATAAAGAGAATACTTTTTTTTTAATCTGAGGATGTCACATACAGAAATCAATATACTATTTACTCCATCCGTTTTGCATACTTATCTATTTACACTTTCCGAATGGACATTTCTACTAACAATTTCCTGAGTCTGGTGACAATTCGTAGGCAAGGGATTGCAGCACTATGAGCAAATACTTTGTGTCATCAGGCTGCCAACAGGTAAAAATGAAACACTTTTCACTGAAGGTGTAGACTCCTTGTGAAGAGAGTTACATCCTGAGATTCAGATAACATTCCTCCACATGAGACATGTGTTCAAGTGTAGAGCATGAAATCCACGCCTTCAGTTTTGCATGGAAAGATGAAGACATGACTAAAAGATGATGACGACTGAAATGACATCTTGAGGAAAAATTCAAATGACACACTGTCTAAAATGAGGGAGGTAAACAAAGTAGAGAGTA
Organism: Canis lupus dingo; assembly: GCF_003254725.2. Classification (NCBI taxonomy): domain Eukaryota; kingdom Metazoa; phylum Chordata; class Mammalia; order Carnivora; family Canidae; genus Canis; species Canis lupus. Next base: position 2,939,720 of record NC_064273.1, read on the forward strand.
ATAATTTTTCACATAACATTAAATGTATTCTTGTATGATTATCAAGATAACAGAAACTTTATGGGAGACATTGATATTGTATTACACTTATTAGGTATTTTGAAATGTACTCTGACCCTTAGGTAAATAAGGTACTTCCATATAGCATTATTTAAAGCTTCATTGAGTACCCTAGAGATAAATGTATTATAAAATTTTGATATTTCTGTACACTGAACATATATGTAAATAGCACTTTTATGCATGAAATTTGCCATATTTATTCTAGTTTATCAAATAATACATATTGTTTAGGATGAATGCATTATGTAAAATGCTACTCTGTGCTTGAAAAATTTAACAGGGATACAAATTATCTGGTCTAAAAATACATAGAACCTATACAATGAGATCTAAAATTTAAGACTTTTATATTTTATTTAGTACTTATTATTCTGTAATGTATTTCCTTAGGCTTCATTTCCTCTTAATTCTGAAAAATAGCGCTCCTTATTCATGTACTGACTGATCAAAGACTCATATGTAGCACAGTTCAGATAAGAAAAACAGATCTTGAGATTCATAAGCCCAATCCATGAAAAATTAATAAGGTCAATTCATATTGTTTTCAATAATTTCTTATAGAAAACATGAAAAATGAAATTGAGGGTAACATAATATTTCATATAACTTTTAAAAACAAAGTAATATTTTAACCAATAGATACTTCCTGTATAATACTAGCTAAAATAAATTATGAATATATTTTAAATAACATAGTTTTTGTGTATGTTTGATTTAATTACAAATCCTTTCACTTAAATGCAAGTTTTATCATCTAAAAAACATACATAGGATATCCCTGAACTAAAATGGCATTATAACAGATGCTTGTGGAATTTAAAAGTAATCAAACTGGAATAAATCACCACTGTGGGAAATTTCATTTTTAGTTTCAATATACTTCCTTTTAGAGATATAGACCATGATAACTGGTATCTGAAATACAGTAATCAATGTGATAAAATCCTGGAAAGTATTATGAATTAAAAATAAATGAGCTAAACCCCAAAAGGAATTTATAGAAAACAAAATAACTGCTTGATCAGCACTGGAGCAAGCTACATTACTGGGGATTGCTGACATTGGAAACATAAGGCATTAATACTTAAAGGGAAGTGTGTCAATATATTTTATTACTTTTGTCTCAATATAATGCACGTTGAATTCTGAAACTAGCATGGGCAAAGTGGAAGTCTGTGGGCCTGTTGTGTGTCTGCTAGGTTGTCAAGACTGTCTCTTGAACCAAACTGATGTCAGGGGACAACTGCCGGCGGCTACAGAAATCATACTATGGAGACTGCCTGCAGAGAGACAATGCTCATGTTACTTGAAAACTACCAAGTATCTATGAAATGCCAGTCAGTTTCAAACCACAGAGAATACTGTAGAAAAAGGAAGTTCATAGTTTTGCTTTTATTTTATAGTAAACAGGGTATATTTTTTTACTCTTCAATTTCATCAGCACGTGATCTAAGTATTACTGAACAGGATTTCTTGACCATGGCACTATTAATATGATATAATAATGACTTTTTATGGGGAGCCTTCTTGTGCATTGCAGGATGCAATGATCCCAACCCATTAGATGAAGTGGGTATCCCGGCTCCCAAGTTATGAAAATCAAAAATGTCCCCAGATGTTACCAAATGTACCCTTGTGGACAAAATTGCCCCCATTAAGAAGCACTGTTCTAGAGTAATTTTTTTAGTTATATAAATATAATAGGATTTTATATTGACCTCTAGCTCATATCTATCAAAGGGAGATTTAATAGTAAAATAGTCCCTTAAAATTTAAGGGACTGATGAGGCATAAATGACAAAATGAATGAGTATGACATTTTATATATGACAATAGCTCTGATTTTTGATCCATTACCAGAACTCTTTTTGAAAAGATTTTATTTATTTATTTGAGAGAGAGAGAGAGCAAGCCCAGGCAGGGGGGTGGTTAAAGAGAGAAGCACACTCCACACGTGGAATGGAGCTCTATACAGGGCTAGATCCCAGGACCCCAGGATCATGACCTGAGCTGAAGGGAGACACAACCTACTGAGCCACCCAGGAGCCCTCCGGTTATCAAAACTTCTAATACAACATCTCTTTGCATAGCATGTCTATGACCTAATTTTTATTTTTTAAAGATTTTTTTATTTGCCTTTAACTTTAAAACTGATTTTGAAAAAAAGAACACCTGAGTTATTCCTTTAAATTTTATTGTCTTATAAAACACACTATTTGAAAGAAGTCACAGTTTAACCATGCAATCTAGTTAAAAGTCCTAAAGTTGCTATTTTAATAAGTGAATTCTATTATTCATTTAGTTGAATGAAATATAACTAAATTATTTCACATTATAAGAAGGGGAACCTAATGATGGACATTTTTATGAAAACTTACAGATGATGCTCGTACTTGCTAAAACAGCATCCTGAATCTTGGTCTGCCTAATTCAATACCATTTCATTATTCATAGCATTTTCTAAATGTTCTAAGTCACAGTTTTAAAATTTAAATAAAACAAGAATGTTCTTTTGAATTCAACTTTAACTTTAAAATATATTCATTTATAAAGTGAGTCTTTGGGGATTCTGGAGATATACTATATTTTGGCCTTAATTTTATTGATTAAGAAATCTACTGTTATTTTAAATCTTATTTTGTTTCAAGTAATTGACTTTTATTCTCTGTTTACTTAAAAAAAATTCCTGTAATTTTACTACAATGGATTTAGGTTTAAGATTATTTTTACCTATCCTGTTCAGGATTAAGTATGCATCATCAAACTTAGGATTCATATATCTTCTTTTTTTATAATTCTGGAACTGTATCTACCATTATCTGAAAATATTATCTCTCCCTCATTTTCTTTTTTCTCTTTGCACTACTTCATTTTTATCATTCATGTCTTTCTAATACCTACCCCTCTTTACTCTTCAAGGCTGTACCTTTGTAATTTCTACTCTATTCCAGTTTACTAATGTGCTCTTATTCTGCAAGGTACTGTTTAATCCATAGCTTAGAACTTAGCATCAACATCTACATCTTCAAGTCTAGAAGATTTTAAATAATATCTCTTGGGGCACTTGGGTGGCTCAGTGGGTTAAGTATCTGACTTGAACTCAGGTCATGATCCTTGGGTCTGGGATCCAGCCCACGTGGGGCTCCTGGCTCAGTGTGAAGTCTAATTCTCCCTTTCCTCTCTCCCAGCTCACGATCTTTCTGTCTCTCTCTCTCTCTCTCTCAAGTAAATAAATAAAATCTCTAAAAAAATTATCTCTCAGTACTTTTTAAATTTCATTTATCTGTTTGGTATTAAATATTCTTATTCTACAATTCACATTTTTCTGTTATCAAATGTCTATGCTATGCTAATTATTCTATATGTTTTGTTGGACTATTTTCTTTCATGTAGTTTATATGCTGTTATTATTAATTTATGTTTAATTTTTTGCAAGCATAAGAGTTTCTTTCAGATGGTCATAGCACTTCCTTACAAAGTATATACCTGCCAGGCCCCTAGGGAGTTCACTAGTTCCACCTGAGGTGTTGTGTTGTTTTCTTAGTTTGTGCTTTTTGTACCTAGAAGTTATAAAAGTTCAGAAAACCACAACACAGAAATCCAGTAAAGCAGTTAAAAATACAATAATATTTTTCTTATCATATCTTTATGGGTATGGTTGTTCTCACAAGATCCCAGATTTACTCAGAAATCTGTTTCATCTACCCATTTTACACTGGCTCAAAGCCCTGCCACTTCTATGTGTCTTAGCATCTCCACTCCAACCATAGTCTGTAGCCACTATAACTTAGTGTAATACATATCTAGACTCTTGGGGCCTTAGATTGTGTTCTTAACACTTGCTTTGTTTTGCTGCCTGGAGATTTCTCTTACTTTCTTTTGAGATTGGCTGTATTAGCCTACTATTGTTATTGGTTGCCTGTATTATTCTGTAGCACTTCTTTATAAATGAAATGGGAACTAGTTTATGTCAACTTAGTTCACTATTTTGCCTGAGGCATCTGCTCCTCCTTTATTTAAACACATAGATCTCAAACTTAACCTTTTTTGGCACATTTAAAATTAAATGAGTTAAATAACAAGGGACGGGGCATCTAGGTAGGTGAGTTGGTTAAGCGTCCAATTTTGATCTCAGCTCAGGTCATGATCTCAGGGTTGTGAGACGAAGCCCCATGTAAGGCTCCACACTAAACGTGGGGCTTGCTTAAGATTCTCTCTAATCTCTATTTCCCTCTGCCCCTCCCTACCTTCTAAAAATAAATAAACAAATAAATAAATACATAAGTAAATACACTTTATTATAATAAAGGCCAAGAGGCATTATAGACCATTATTATAGTATATTATGTGATCTATCTGACAACAGAAGGGAAAAGTAATGTTTCACAAAAGCACTCAAAATATAGATTCTAAAGTGCTCACTAAAGCAAGGGAAGCTGCAGTGGAAATAAAACAATGAAATCTTTGCTACTGACAGTGCGCAGCCAGTCCCTCATTTCAGTTGCATACTAAACGGAGGATTAGAATACCTCTGTAGCTAACTTGTGATTACACTTCCCAATTTAATCACAACTCAACATATATTCTAGCAATGACATGTTCCAATGAAATTGTTAAGGAAATATATTTTTTAAAAATATTGTATACTCCTAAGTAAGTAAAGGGAATTTAGTTGTATATTTTTCAAAGCATAGACATGGAATATTTGAAGGAAACTTTCAGACGAGCAAACTGATGTCCAGAGAGATTAGCAAAATTGAGACGGAGACACATAGGGCTTGTATCATGTTACTTTTTGTTTTGTCTGAAATTAACGCATTTAAATTGAAGTTTTATAAAAAGTGAAATGGATTACTGTTGGCATGATCTTTTTTGTAAAATCACTTGTTATTTATATGTGCTTACAGGTAGAAGGCAACTTGTAAGTACTTCTTTCCAATATCTACATTTCTGATGTGTCCTCAATATATATACATATATTTATCTTCATTAAATAATAAATTACTTAGTATGCCATGATTTAGTTATTTAAGCTGAATAATATCTTAAGTTGCTAATATATTTTTAAAATTTCCAAAAACCTATCTTTCCTAATGAAAGAAATTCTGATCTTAAATAAAACGGATGAATTGACTGCTGTGTCATGGCTCATAAGTATGTGCACAGAACTCACAGCGTTTCCTCACTTCATACTAAAAAAATGAAGTTATTGCTAATATTTGAAAATTAAGGGACTTAATATTACACTTTTATTCCACCATTTAAAAATTATTTAGACCTGAATAGGAGCTATGTTTACAACCAGCCAAAAAAGACACATACAGCCTCAACAACTTACTACCTCCTCACTATTCTCTATTTTTTTTTTTAACAATTCAGTCATGTTCCTTGGTATTTATTTTTGCTTGCTCAAATTTTTCAAATTTTGTTTTTCTCATAGTGGTTGTTATGAGTTGAATTGTGTCCCACAAAAAATGTATGTTAAAGTCTTAATACTTGCAGAATGCAATCTTATTTACAAGTAGGGTTGTGGTTGATGTATTTAATTAAGATAAAGCCATACTGGAGTAGGGCAGACTTTTAATCTATTATGACTGGTGTCCTTATAAGAGAAAAGAGTGCCAAGTGAAAACAGAGACATGCAAGAAGACAACCATTTATTAAATGAGGAGGAAAAGAATGGAGTGATGCTTTTGTGAGGTAAATAACACTAGGGCTGCCAGAAGCTGGAAGAGGCAGGGGGAGGCTCCTGTAGAAGCTTTGGAGGGACGGACCACAGTCCTGCCAACTCCTTGATTTCAGAGTTCTAGCACCCAGAACTCTGAGAGAATACATTTCTGGTGTTCTAAGCCATTCAGGTTAAGAGAAAAGTGAAATTTGTCTTGATTGTCTGTTTATATCTGCAGAGATACACACAACACTTATTGTCCTTTTTTTTCTTTTTATTAGCTTGGCTCCCCTGGATATTTACCTTTACAATTCCTTTTCTTAAACTCAATGGGCTTCACCTCAGAGTTCAAATTTATTTATTTATTTATTATTTTTCCAGAGTTTAAATTTATACTTTTATTTGAGATATTGTTTTCACTAGTAAGAAATAATAAAGATAAAAGCTTACCAAAAGATAATAATACATTTATTCTTTGAGAAGCATTGGTATAGGAACAGAATTTCTAAATATAAAAAATAGGAATAGAATTGCTTAAATAAGTATAAATATATCTTACACCTGAAAAAAATTAAGCATTCATTATCTTATTTGACCTTATTTGATTTTTCCAATAACCAGAGATATTTAGTGGGTCAGTCAGGTAGTACTTTTTCTGTGTTATAGATAAGAATATTAAATTTTTTGTTAACACAGCTAATGGCATTCTTTAGATAGAAATAAAATCAGTTGTTAATATCCAGGGAGTGAATTTTATTTTTTTAAAATATTCTATTTATTTATTCATAAGAGACACAGAGAGAGAGGCAGAGATACAGAGGGAGAAGCTGGCTCCACGCAGGGAGTCCGATGTGGGACTCGATCCCAGGACTCCAGAACCACCCTGGGCTGAAGGCAGACGCCCAACCGCTGAGCCACCCAGGGGTCCTGGGAGTGATTTTTATTATGGAAAACTATTTTGTCCAGTTTTATTAAAAATAAGTAGAAAATTGAAACATTGTAGCTCTCTGCAAGAAAAAACATTTGCATAAAGAAACATAGGCCACTAAAAGCATTGCCAAAAATACTTATAGAATAACTAGCAATGATTCAGGTTCCATTTTTGTTGTATTTGAACAATAAGGCAGTGAAAGAGGAAGGAAACAGTGAAAAGCAAGGTAATTGGTGAATTAAGAAGAGACACACAAAGCTAAATTCAAATTACAGCTATTTGATCCTATACATATTCCATTTCGTAAGCAATTATCTTAGAAAGTAATATAGCCAAAGAGAATAGCAAAGCAATCTATCACTCTATGATTCATAAAGAATTGTGTCTCACCAGTTGTGACTTTTTTTTTGGTATGTGTACAAAATATGAGGGCTTCATGTGTAAGGACATAAAAGCAGGATTTGATTCAACCAGTGTCTGAAGTTGTGTAATAGCCAGTTAAGTTACTGGCCACCACTGCATGCTTTCACAATAGATATCATTTCCTTTGGTCAAGACTGCAGAAAACTAATGTTTATTCTCAATAAAGTGGCATAGTTGGCCAAAGAAAGTGGACTAAAGATTTGGTACCTACAAAGAATGTTTTATCTTCCTCCTTTAAGAGGAGGAAAAAAAAAAAAACTATAAAGCTGAAAATATCCACTCATAGTAGAAGCATTTTAATATTTTTAGTATTTTTAATGTTCCTCTAAAAAGTCTTAATAAAGTGGCTTAGAAGTAAAGTAGTTTAAAAATGAATAAAGCTCAACTCTTGACCCAGTGAATCCCATTCCCTATGAGCTACATGCGTATCATTTGCTGATAGCAGAGAGTTGCCACTATATTCTCTCTTCCAATATGCATCATTTTTTAGAAGTATTAGAGGCTTCATGTAGAGCCACCTGCCTGGAGAGAAAGCAAGACTCTCCTCATTAGCACATGGTAGTGATACACAGGGTAGCTAGCATTTGATTATTAATATGAACTGTTTGGGTCAATAGCTGCCACCTGTTTCAAAAACTTGTGTGGTGATGTTCAGCTTTGGATTTTTCTTTCCTGCTGTCAAATTTAGTTAAAGTGTGCCTTTGGGATCAAATGTTGTAAGGGGAAATGCACAATGGAGCCATTTCATAAGTTTTCCTCCTGTAGGAATCATGGTTGAACATGAAATTAATACTTAATACATAATATTTTATACTAGCTTCATAGCTCCTTAAACCTTAGGATAGAGACAATATTTGTTAATAATGTCCTGAGGTTTAGAGTCAGTATGCACTCTTATAATTCATTTTATCTCTTTTGAAATAGCAGTTGCTATAAATTGATTTTATTCCACATTGACTTTTGAAGTTGCTGTCAGAGACTTTTTAAAAAATTTCATTGATTTTATTTTTTGTTATTACATTAATTCAAACTTTCTGTTAGATTTTTATAGTGAGTATTAATAAAGTAGACTTGAAAAACATATTAATGCATCTTTTGCTACTAATGTTCACTAATAATCAACGTAAGTATTCCAAATAAAGAGTCATACCTTTAGAAACACATTCTTATGGGTAATTCATAGCACATAAAATGATACCAAATTACGCCTCATCATGATAACACTCTCATTTTGTAGAAAGCAAGAATGAAAGATCTAGAATTGGAAAGACTAGATTTCTTCAGCTTCTAGCCTCTTTATGCCTTTCATAGTTCGGGATGTATTTAAACACTGTCAACCTATCTGCCACACAGAGCAACAAAAATTAGTTTAAATTCTATTTAATTAATATTAAATTGCTTTATCAATCTTTTTTATTTTTTATTTTTTGCTTTATCAATCTTTTAAATCTATCATCATAAGTAAGTCATAAGTCTGATATTTAGGAAAGAAATTTGGTCCTTTTATGAGGTACATCAATAAGCCATTGGCATTTAACCAATAAAGAGATGATTCTAAAGTCACAAGATTGGATTGGCAATTTTGAAAGTGGAAGGTCATGCAGAATGTTCTCTCTGATAAGCATATGAATGAGTAAAAGATTAGATGAGTGGGTGAATGGAAAGAAAATTGTCTAGAATAAGAATTCACACTCTAGAACAAAGTTCTCTGTGTCTCGGTGTCCTCTGCTGAATGAAATATCATGGTACCTACTCTGATGGAGTATAAACTCTTGCCTAAAATGCTGAACCACAACTACATAGTCATGTTTGTGAGAACTTTATTGCTTTATACATCTACAATTCTTCCTGCTGGAGTTTGTTGTGATTTCGGATCTGTGAAAAACATTTAGGTCTAAAAGACTTTGGGATTTTGCCTGAAGAAAAAAAAATCCATTGAGTATTATCTTCCATTTTTGTTTTGTTGGGAGATTTGTGATGAACCAAAACTTACCAAAAAGGTTTTTGTTTTAGGAGGTAGAGGGCCAAATCTGTTTATAAGTCCCACTTTTAAAACAAAAATAATTACAAGGTCAATATATCCAAAGAAAAATATGCATGCCAGTTATTCCCACTTTTAAGTGAATAGAGTTAAGAGCAAAAGAGCACGCTTAAAATCTCTTTTAGATTAACCAATGAGTGAGTCCTATTATTAATGGTATTTAACAAAAAATATCTATCAGTAAACATGACTTCAGTGGATATCTGTTATAAATAATTCATGCATATGCCTGTTTATTAGAAATTGTTGGGAGAAGAAAAGTCATGGCCAACTGATACTGACAAAGTTATTTTCTTTAGGATGTGCCCGTTTGCTGACAGTTCTGGCTGATGCCTGGTAGTATTTTCCAATCTGCAGAATAATCATTTGCTCATGTTATTAGCCTCCAGCATAGCTTAGAAGCACTCACTTTTTCCATAGACTTTCTGCAATCCCTTTATTATGAGAATAATATTTCAAACTCTACCATGGAAAACATTTTTTTTTATAAACTAATATAGAAAACCTGGTTATCCTGGTTCCTCCATTTCCATGGTGAAGAGAATAGGTTCTGAGAAAGAAGTAGTGATATTAATACTTCTGAGCATCCCTCCATGCTTTGAGAGGGCCATCATAGGTCCCCTAGTGCCATTAAAGGGACCAGAATCATTCAATATATTTTGGAAAGTAATTGTAAAGGACTGACAGAAGGTTATGTTAACCTGTTTTCTCATATTCTCTTCAGCTCTTTGGAAATTATTTGCTCCAAGTTTTACAAGCTTTTATATTAATGTTCAAGGGACTCCTTTGCCAATAGTAATGCAGTAGCAACTATTAATGTCAGGTTCTACCATGTATGAAAATGACCTTGATTATACAGATGAATTTAACAGGGAAAAGGTCTTGAGTATGACAGTAGATGCCCGGATGCTAGTATTATGGCTAAGTGTAATACATGCCCTTCACAATATATTTTAAAACAGATAAAAGATATTACAGGCTGAACAACAAAGGTCTGCCAATTTGCAACTTCCGGTTTACATGATGTCACTTGAAAGAAAACTATAAAGCTCTCTGCTCTCAAAGAGTTCCTGCCCTGAAATTTTATCATCCTCAATGCATCCCTTTCCCCCTCTTAGAAGTAGTCTTTCCACATGCAAATATTTCCTACTAGGGTAACATATTAAGTTTGAAACAGGAAAGGGAGAATGGATTTATTGGTTTGCATTCTTTCCTGATGATGGCACTATTTAAAAAATGTTACCAACTGTACATGTTGGAAGGAATATTCTATTTATTATAAAAGCCCTTTCTGCTTCCCCAAATGGTGAGGTACTTTAAGCAAAACAACAGACATACTAAAATCATTAAACTTAGTTCTAAGAAGAATCTATAACAAGAGTCTTTGTCTAAGGGACATTAAACCCTAAAATGGGGAGTATCTTCAATAGCAGTTTTACAAAAAGAGCAGAGGCATCCTTCATAAGGCCGTTTCTTGCACTGACCTTTGACAAGAAGCCATGGGCATGATGCCAAATCATAGTTATATGAAAGCATTTCTGAAGGGGGCAAAAGTAATATAGTCCTGGTATGTACCATTCTGATGATCTGACTTGATACAAGGATAAAGCCTGGAGAATCTAACGAGATGAATGGTTGAAATGTCCATAGGCTGCAAACTCCTCTAGAATTTCAATTCAGACAGTTATCAGATCATTGCAAATTGAGACTTCTATCAGGCACATAGTTTTCTTGGTGTTGTACATTCCTAGAAACCCATACAATGATACCAATGGCACAACAATAAAAATAATATTCGCTACCACTTAATGAGAGTTTGTTATATCCCAGGAACTGTGCTAATTAATTTACATGATCTATTTAAGGCTCACAACAATTGTCATGAAGTAGGTACTTTCAAGTTATGTCCACTTCACAAAAGAAGAAATTGTAGCTTACAGAGAGGCTAAGTGAATTACACATTCTTATCCAGCTAGTAAGTGCAAAAGTTGGAATTTGAATCCAAGCAAACTCCCTCCAGATCCCAGTGGCATCACTCTATAAACTTGTTATATTTTAGACTGTGAAATTATAGGTGGAAAAGTCCCTTTGTTACCAACTAAAATCATTTAGCTTGTATTCTTGTGCAACTAAAGATTTATCTGATCTCTTCATTAGGAGTATCCTTCAGGATTACCTTCAAACACAGTCATGATTTTCAAAATTCAGCTCGGATCTGACCTAATTAAAACTTAAGTTTGACTCCTTGGACCAGTTTCTTTTTTTTCTTTTTTTTTTTTTTTTTAGAACTAAACTGAGGTCTTTGAGGGAAGGGACTTCAATATCTGTTGAAGCTTGTCAATAAATGTTTGTTAAATGATGATAAAAATAATTTAGTCTGACCCACTTGAGCTAGCTGAGAATACCCTTGTATTACTGTAGTAAGAAAGGAAGACTTGGAGATATAGTTCCCAGTCTTATTTGGTATGGTAAACAGACATATGTACAAGTAATCTAAGAACTGAATCAAGTTGCTGAGTAAATACATTATAAAAGATGTGCATGTTGATGGGGGCTGGCTAGGACACAGTTCTGTTTTATATTCTGGAAAGCCATTTCCTGACCTTACTAATTCTATAGGTGTTACTGGAAGAAGGGCTCTGAAAGATAATTAAAATCTTGATATCTGTATTGATTAATGGCTCTATGGAATTTAATAATTGAGCAGTAGATCCTATAGAAAATCTTCTCCTTGAAAGCATACTTTGGGTAGTGAAACTCAATAATAGAATAGTTGTACTTTCAAAAGACTTCCTGAAGTCCTTCAAAAATTTAAATTGATACATGGTGTTTGGTACTCAATTGAGGTGAAGAGTATCAGTGTACTACTGGGCATAATAGGTGTTGTCAGTTTGCAACTCATGGGAAGACATATATAAAAAAAACCTGAATCTGTGAAAAAAATACTTGGAAAATTATGACATTATGATAGGATTGCTCTAAAGCCTGGTTTCCTGGGCAGCCCTGGTGGTGCAGTGGTTTAGCGCCGCCTGCAGCCCAGGGTGTGATCCTGGAGACCTGGGATCGGGTCCCGAGTCGAGTCGGGTCCCATGTCGGGTTCCCTGCATGGAGCCTGCTTCTCCCTCTGCCTGTGTCTCTACCTCTCTCTCTCTGCGTCTCTCATGAATAAATAAATAAAATTAAAAAAAAAAAAAAAAGCCTGGTTTCCTTTTCAAAAAAATGAAACAAGCAGGAAATATGAGACAAATTGACAAGAGAATTTTCCCCAAATGCTTATGTAATGTAAAACAATTAATTAGATAAAAAAATAAAAGTAATTACCGAGTCTTGGTTGAACAGTGTACTATTTTCAAAGTATATGATAGTAAGAAATATATAAATGTTATGTATTTGTACAAGGTAAGGTTTGGCAAATTACATATTTAAACATTTTTGTAAGTATAGGGAGTATTTTTGCTTTTTTTCTGGGAGTACACGTTTAGAAAAAAATGTGCAATTATTGTTAATATCAGAATTTTAAAAATAAATTAATTAAATTTAATTAAAATTCAATGCTAAAAGAAAATTCTCGATATACCTGATTTTTAAAATAAATCACTCCTTTTAACTAAGAAAACCTAAATAGTGTTTTTCATTGAACATTTGATTTTCCTGAGTTGTAAATAACTTGTAAATGATTAATATTAAAATCGGCCTATTTTTTCTTCTGAGATAACAGAAGGGTGAAGAAATCATGTGACCTGGTAAGCTAGGGATCATTTCTCTCACATCACAAAGCTTTATCTTAACAAAGAACAAAGAAGCATGTTGGTGACTCTGACATTCCAATAATGAAATAAATTTGCAGCACTAAAAAAAAAATAATAATTATAATGAACATTGTTTTTTTTTTTTTTTTTTCCTTTTAGTTTGTCATTCCAATAATATACTTCTGTGGATTAGGATAAAATGGGCTTAAGTGGGATCCCTGGGTGGCGCAGCGGTTTGGCGCCTGCCTTTGGCCCAGGGCGCGATCCTGGAGACCCGGGATCGAATCCCACATCAGGCTCCCGGTGCATGGAGCCTGCTTCTCCCTCTGCCTGTGTCTCTGCCTCTCTCTCTCTCTCCCTCTCTGTGACTATCATAAATAAGTAAAAAAAAAATTTTAAAAATGGGCTTAAGTAATTAAGTCACTTAAGCTTGAATAAATGAAAAATTCAATGTATGAATTGTGACGTCCCTGAAAAGATATAGGAACATAAAAAAATTAGACATTAACACTTATTTTACATGATGCTAATAAAATTGTTGAAATGCACTGAGATACATATTCTGACTGGAATTACTTCATTTTGCAACTTAGATTTAATAAAGTATAGAATTAATAAACATGATTATTGGTAGATGGTGTTTTTAATCACTGAATTGACTATCAATTTTTTATTTCTATTATATTTAGTTGTATAATCCTTCAGGATTAGTTACTTTTGTAAGCTGTATTTACTAACTCTAAAATTTGGTAGGAAATTGCTTTTATTAATTCTCTATTAATGGCTGACTAGAAATACAAAAATGTATTACAGAATCTCTCATTAGGTAATTCACACATATTATGGATAATTATTTTTTATAAACAGAAAGAGAAATAATGTGGAAATTTTTTCTCTTTCAAATAAAAATAAGTCATTTTAAATTTTAAATTCCAAATATACCTAAGCTATTGATGTAAGAAAACTAAATAAGCTCATGATCAGCTATTTAATAAGAAATTTTATAAAATACCTCACTTTCAGGACTAAGAAAACCATTTGCAATTACAAAAGTCATTTTTAAAAATTAACTTTGCATCATTAATTTATTTACTACCACAAAACTGGAAAACAAAAAATGTTTAAAACCTAAATTAAAAGTAGAGAACATGGTTATTTGAAGATAAGTAAATAATCGATGTGAAAAAGGTTTTGTAGATTGTCAGTTCCTATAGTAACATATCTTTCAATAGCTACAATAATTTTTATTACTTCAAAACCATTATTATTTTAATTGGCAAATAATTATTTATCACCTACCTTTGACAAAGGGGAATGGAGAGTGATAAGTAAAAGCCTATCTCTTTCAAGGACTTACAGTATAACTAGGAAGAAAGAGCATATAAAAAGAAGGTACATGATAATAAAGACTTATATGTGAACTGCCAAAATAGTGGAAGAGGCAATAAATTCTGTAGGAAATCAGAGTAGGGGGTCATGGTGAAATTAAATTATTAGTGTCCTTATGCAAATTAATTCTAAATTGTTATATCTTGAAAAACAAAGTTAAAAGTATGGTCAGTCTAAAGAAAGGTCAGTTATTACAACCATTTATTTCCCCTTCATATGCTGTTACTTTCCTGTAGAAAACTCATGCCCTCTTGTGGACAGGACTATTAGTTTTATGAATATCAATGGTGACCTCATTTTTTTTCTCTAATATCAAAAAGCTTATGTTAGAAGTGGCGTCAAGACTGTCAGTATCAGATGACTTTTAGTATCTTGAAGGTCAATGAATTAACATTTTAAAAAGACTTTAATTTTGTACACAGTTATAAAGCATAATTGCAGCTTCTAGAATTTTCTAAGATAATGTAAAGTATTTTCTGTAGAATTGATTTCCTGATTGAAATTTATAAAAACTATTACATAAGTTTATACAATTCTGTGATTATATGAAAGTGTAAAGTAAGAACAAACTACCCTTTCCACCTGCTCATTTCACTGCAATCACACACCTCAAGACTTCAGACATCTATTTTCCACATTTCTTAGAACAGCAAATCTAAAACAAACCTAAGTATCTGTCGCCTTCCTAAACCAAGAGTGGTCAACAACTATATTGTATGGAGTTGCAAGTAAAAATATTTCTTAAGATATGTGTCTTAAAAATGGAATGAAATAGATTCAATTTTAGAAGTCCATCTTTAAGAATTATATGTGGAGGGCACTAGGATTGATTCTTCATGTCTCAATACATAAGAAACCTAGATAAAAGTTTTTAGTAATTTGTTTGGGAGCTCAATGCCATTGCTGTTTTTATGTTGTGGTTATATTTACTAAATAGTTACAATATCCAAATTATTTAATTCTATGCATTGCTTTGTATGTCAGTCACATTGCAATGAAAGCCGGATTTAATGTTTTTAAGCAAACAACATGCAAGATTAGCATCCCTTATTAAACTCCCTAGTCCTAAGTACTTCTCTTTATAAGAAGGAAAAAAAAAATAAACATTCATTGGGCTTGACATTATATAGACTGTCTGATAAGAGAAAGTCAAATGTTCTCTTTCCTTAAAGGCCATGCTAGATAATATATATCATATGACCTGAAGTTTACAGGCAGAAGGCATTTTACATTGGTCTCTTATTCAAATTTTAGAGATTTTTCACAAGCAATTTATGTAGGTACAAGCTTCTTAAAATGTCCTTTGGGCACATCTGTCTTCCCAATTTCATCAATTCAGCTGAATATAATACCCGTGTCCCCAGGTAAAAGTCATGATGCAATTCTATCAGACAGTTGCTGTACTTTGCGCAGTGTGGGTGTGAGAGCTAATTTTGTCCTTAGATTCAGAAGCTTCATTAACAGTCTTAACACATTCACTGCAGCTTTCTAAACCTCTCAGGCTTTAACACTTACACTACTGCAGAACTGGGGAGAAAGAAAATAAAATGTTATCCTTATTTTGAAAACACATTCCTCTGATTGGCAACAAATACAGCTCTTTTGTGCACTTCCAAATTTGAGTTCCAACAATGTCATGCTGTGGAAGCCTTTCAGCAATTCATGATTGATACCATGGTAAAGTACTTTTATACACACACAAACATGCAGTAAAATTTTGTTTAAACATAAATGAAGATGAGGTGCCTAGATTTGACTGTAGGGATGTATATAGCTACAAAAAAGCATTATTTTAAGTGAATCTTTGCTACTGTGTTTTTAAAATCTAAGTTCCATATTATCATAAATACTCGATATTAATATTAATCTCTTGGATTTCAGTAATTAACACTTCTTCCAAGGTGTTTTCTGTCTTTTAAGTGAAAACATTTAACAAAACCTAAACTTTGATTCTCAATATCTACATTCAATGACCATACCAGCAAGTACATATAGTTTTTATGTCATACAGATATGAAAAAGTACAAATTATTTCCTTAGGAATTGCAATAAGCTCTGTCAGACTCAAACAGATATACTAGAGTAATATTAAAGGAAACATTGCCAATTTTATGTGCTATTCTATCCATCTATCTACAATAAAGGACCATAATTATAGTTCATACAGTATACAAATTTACCTATCCTAAAATTTAGGTTAGACAGATGAAGAACACTAGAGATGATTAATGAGAAAGTATATAAACTAAAATTTACATATATTAACATTTCAACAATTGAAAGTATTCAAGATGGAGAGAATATGTATGGCCACGTTAACAATTGCTTATTTAATTCTTAATGCTTACCCTGTTCATTTCCTTAGACAATATAATAAATGTCTAGCTACTCAAAATCATTATTTTTTTAATGAAAATACTCAGGATCTCTACATTGTGTCAAAGCTGAAATAGAAAAAGTTGTTGGGTTTTGGGCAGTAATCTAAAATCTGGGGAATATCCAAGTAGTACACTCAAGTATTAATAAAAAATTAGCAAAGGAATTTCAGATACATTTACAATGAAAATTATAAAAAAGCAAGCATGCCATTCATGTTTAAACATTAAGTAATGACATATGAATGATCAAAGACACAGACTGGCTTACATAGGCAAAGAGTTCCATTCATTTTTGTGGTGAACACTTCATCACAAAGTAATCTACTTGTTTGCATAACAATGACACATATCAGAGTACACTATTCAGTCTGATATCATTACACCTGGTTTTCTAGCATGACACTCTAAGGAAACATCACTTAAATTGAAAGGAAGAAAACATCCTTAAAAAATAGTCATTTCAGAAAAGTTAATCATATAAAAATTCAGTTATTAAAGAACCACATATATCTCCCCCCACCCCCAAGTCTGAGCTCCAGGAATATTATTCAAATCGTACCATTTGGAGAGCCCTTTTAAACAAGAATATTAGAAGACTTAATCCCACTCATACAGGAAGATAAAACACATCATAATAGGACTGCCATTATAGCCCTATCTGCCATTTTGCAGAGCATCTGTGAAGTACAGTATTCTATAGTATTCTGTAATAACCATGTTCTCTGTAGGACACCTTAAACTCTTACACAGCAGAATGATTTTATTATGGGAAGCCAACTACATGTATATAATATTAAATCACATGCAAATATAGTTCCCTTGACCTTAAACTGATGATTTAGGAATCATCTACAGCTTATTTTATCCTATGGATTATTTATTTCTCAAGCATTTTTGGCGTCTGCTAGCACATATGCTAGTAGAAAAATGGCAGCAGGCATTAAAATATTGAAGGGAAATTTATAGGAGAAAATGTTAAACGTGAGAAAATTCTATTTATAGTCTCATTCTCTTCCTCCCTTCATTCTCCTCCCTCTCTATACCACCAAACAGTGGGAAAGGCAAATGCTATCCATTTTAGTAGCTATATGTCTTGGTCCAGTCTATGTGCTTTGTAATGATAGATTGAGAAGTCTGGGGAGAACTACTTGGAGGCGTCCACTTTCAACTGGGAAAAATGGCAAGGGCTGTGTCTACCTTGACAGTTTGAAGAAGATGGAGTTATGCTATACCTCTTGGAATGAAGATTTCTTGTGGTGTAGTCTGGACTGTGTCTTAATTGTCCTTATCCACTGAGCCTACAACATATTTTTTGTCTCATTACAAATGCCCATCATAGTCGTACTAATAAAAGAGAAGAACCTAGAATTTCTTCCTTTGATTATCACTTCCCACCTATGGGATCTTGATTTTCTTGTTTCTTATCCTAGCAACTTGTCTCTCATATCTGCTTTCTCTTCACAGATGTCTGTGGTATCTCGACCTTTGGTTTCTAAATCTTGGATCTTTCCCAGACACTGATTGGATAGATCATAGCTGCTCAGAAAAAAGGTAAAGAGATGCCTGGTGGCTCAGCAGTTGAGCGTCTGCCTTTGGCTCAGAGCATGATCCTGCGGCTCCCGGATTAAATCCCACATTGGGCTCCGTACATGGAAACTGCTTCTCCCTCTGCCTATGTCTCTCCTTCTCTCTCTGTGTGTCTCATGAATAAAAAATAAAACAAAAAGAGTAAAAATCCTCCCTCAACAATATGCCTGATATGTAAAAGATGTCTGGTGGGGTAGGGGGTGGGAGGGCACTTGGGTGGCTCAGTTAGTTAAGTGTCTGCCTTCAGCTCAGGCCATGATGCCAGTGTCCTGAGATTGAGCCTCAGGTCTCCTTGCCCAGCAGAGAGCCTGCTTCTCCCTCTCCCTTGGCTTGTCACTCCCCCAGGTTGTGCTCTCTCTGTGTCAAGTAAATAAATAAAATCTTTAAAAAATAATAACTAACTAACTAAATGGGTCTGGGAAGAACAGGTTGCCAATTTCACTACCAACACATTTCTCTGTTAGAATGTATCTTGTATTTTGTGTTTTTATAACCAGTCAGTGAAAAACAAGTGGTAATTGAAAGGAAGTCTCCATATTTTTGAAAGTTGCCAAATAAAAACTCTTATATAAATGTCATCTATATTACATCATTTTATAAAATAGGGTATTCTAACAGTAAAAATTAGAAAAGACAATCTCAAAATAACGTATATAATCCTTGTGAAAAAATCATTGTGTGAAACCTACAATTATACTTATTTTCCTCATTATCTTGCACATCTACGGACCATTCCCTAGACAATTATCGTGGTCTAGACATTAATTGGGAACCACTGTCATACTACTCTTGGGCTACAGCTTTTGACATAGTAGAAAGTGATTGAGCAAGAAATCAGAATGCTAGGGAGCAATGAGTCTCAGTGTCTTCATTTGAAAATAAGGTTAAAACATTTATTATTCATGCTTTCTATGATAAATGAGAAAAATGCACGTAAAATATTCCTGTGAATAATAGAACTCTTTGTTAAAGTAACATACTTAGCTATCAGTATTGAAGATATTGGTCATATTCTTGGAAATCTCTATTATATTTTCTATCTTTTTGATAGATCATCTATAAAGGAAAAAAAATTACTTGAGGGTCAACCTTAGTTTTAATGCAGATAGGAAAAGGAACTATACTGTAATGATATGCTGCTGAGTCTTTTAAAATTATTTATATTCCATGTACTATATAGCTCTCAGATGCTATACTAGAACAATCTCAAATCAGTAACATAAATCAAAAGAGAAGCAGTAAATTCATTGTTTTAGATTTGAAGGCCATCCGCTACCTACATGTCGATCCCAACCACTGAAGTGATAGAGGCCACAAGGAGGTGTGGTACTCCAGGTCTATGGTGGCTCTGCTGCCTCGTGGGCTTACTTGAACTGGCTCTTTCTTTCTTTTCTTTCTTTTCTTTTCTTTCTTTCTTTCTTTCTTTCTTTCTTTCTTTCTTTCTTTCTTCTTCTTTCTTTCCTTTCTTTCTTCTTTCTTTCTTTTTCTTTCTTTCTTTCTTCCTTTTTCTTTTTTCTTTCTTTCTTTCTTTCTTTCTTTCTTTCTTTCTTTCTTTCTTTCTTTCTTCTTTCTTTCTTCCTTCTTTCTTCTTATCTTTCTTTTTCTTTCTTCTTTCTTTCCTGAACTAGTACATTTTAGATGGAATATTAACATCTCCTGATGCATGCCACATTTTGTAAAACTCCCTGACATCTACATTCTTATGACTAGCCCCAAATTTATGTGAATATTTGGATATATTAGCCCCACAGAAAAGGAAGCAGTTTAAGTATTCCCTTCTATTTTAGAACTGGATTCATGCAAGGAACTGGCATGTCTGCATGATGCTATCTGATACTACAGAATTGAAAAAAAAAAAAAAGAATGTAAATGCTTGGAGGAGTAAGTAGAATATATCTATATCCATTCCTTTATTCATAGATGTTTTTAAATCTTCTCCAAGAAGCAGGATCTCTAAGGTGACAGTCATATTTAACAAGTAGCACTTACTTGCTCTAAAAATTAATATAGAAGTTCTTCTGCATTAATAAAAATGCTCAAGTTTTTTGTTTAATGATGTTTTGTGCCTTTAGATACAAGCAGGAGGTATAAAGGCAGAATTGAAAGGAAAAGATAATGTTTTAAAATTATAAAAAGGATGCAAAGAAATACTGCTACAATACACTAAGTCTTCTGTTGGATAAAATTGCAATGATCTACTCAGTTTTGGGGAGGATACAAGGTTGTTACTACACTGGGGGAAATTTTAAAAAACATAGTTGACGTGCTCACATTGAACTCATTGTTCCGGTTCTGGATTTGAAATAGTTTGCTTAAACTTGTCATTTTCCTGGTTCTTTAGTTAATGACTGCATGTTGTCCTTAAATGGTTTTTACTTCAAAAGAGCTGATTCAACAAATTAATTTCAGCAATGAATATGTCCTCATTTTATCAATTAAATAAATTTATTGTGTGGATGTGCCTCCTCATTTATGTGATTCTGGATTCTAAAGTCAGCTATTCAACAGCTATTTTCTTTGGTGTACATATTCAGCTGAGCCTTAAGGCTGAAAAATGAGAACTGATTCTTCCCCTCAGGAGTGCCCTTGCTCTGGATTTTCCTTTCAAATGCCCCTTCCATCTCGTCCTATTTGGAATCCCTTGGCTGTTCAGAAACCATTCTCATGAAAAATGACAATGAGATCAACCAATCTGCTTTTACTAAGCATACATATTTTTTCAATGAAGGGATAGTACATACTCATGGAAAAATAATACTAACTCCATCAGTACCACACAAAGGGTACAGACAGTTAAGTCTCAATTTCAAAGGAAGAAAAGCTCCCTGAGGGCTGGGGCGGTCAGGTGAAGTCTCACTTTCTTTCATTCTTTGCTCCATTTTTTTCCATTCTTTGCTTCTCTGACAAGAACTGAGAGCCTTCTCTGTGGATTCAAAGCAATATCTGCCAAGCTACCGGACTGTAAGCATCAACAAATCACATTGTTTGGGACACTCAGTGTAGTCAACCTGCAGCTTTGAGTCTCTTAATTAATTTAACCTAACCCTGACAAGAGAGTAGATGTAAGCAAAGCACACAGAAATGTGGGAATCCATTTTGGTTTTGGCCAGAAGCCTAAATAATATGGCAATAGAGTGAATCACAATGTTTGAGTAACACTTGCTCATCAGGATAAAGCCCACTTTTATCTTGTATGAGTCAGTTAATGATATTTTCATTCTGTGATCATTCTCTTTCAAGTCAGCCAACAAACACTTATGAGAGTCCTCTATGGCTAGATAGTTTTTAGGCTTTTGGTTAAACAGGAATGTCCAGGATGGAGTCCTGACCTTAAGAGATTTATATTTCATTTGGAAAAAAATAGTTTATACAAATAAATCAATAGGTTGTTTCAGGGATGAATGGTATGAAGATGTCACAGGTAATTATGGAGATTTCTATGCATAGTTAAAACCTGAGTGGAATCCTGGTTGGTGAGAGGGAGGTAACCATGAAAGGATCTGTGGCTTTGGCTTGGGGAAGTGGGAGAGTGGCCCTAGCAAAATAGAGTCCGTTCAAAGACCAGAAAAGAAACAAGCCTGGCATGTTATTAAGGGTATTTCCT
This sequence comes from Canis lupus dingo, assembly GCF_003254725.2. Classification (NCBI taxonomy): domain Eukaryota; kingdom Metazoa; phylum Chordata; class Mammalia; order Carnivora; family Canidae; genus Canis; species Canis lupus. The sequence continues at coordinate 2,961,553 of NC_064273.1, forward strand.
AATATTCAGTTATTGGCTGGGACCTCATGAAGCTGTTTATGCCTTCCCAGTCACTTCCTATTTTGTTACAGGAATCTTGCTCACAACTGGACATGCTATCAAATATCAAGAGGCAATCCAAGGAAGCCTAAGTGTCACTACCACCCTAAAATTCCTGTGGTATTCTTCTGTTTGCCCATTGCTAGACACATATCCTTAGAGATAAATGCTAGCTCAGATGGAGCTAAAGTTCACTCCACTTCTTTTTTTTTTTTTTTAAGATTTATTTGTTTATTTTAGAGAGTGAAATTGGGCATGCAAGTGGAGGGAGAGGCAGAAGGAGAGAATCTTCAAGCACACTCCCTGCTGATGGCAGAGCCTGACGTGAGGCTCTATCCCATGACCCTTGAGATCACAGCCTGAGTGGAAACCAAGAGTCATATGCATACGTATATTTACATCCAGAAAGATGAGTTTTTTTTTTTTTTTGAATCAGAAATCTGGGTGCAAATCCTGACTTAGATGATCTTAAGAAATCACTTAACTTCTCTAACTTTCAGCTGTATCAGTACAAGCTTGCATGCCAGTCTTGTGTTTGTCTATTTGAGTTTATAAAATACATCTTATAAAAACTGGGAGCAAGGTAGTTTGGAGTATAGAAAAATTGTAAGCAAGGTAGTACGGAGTATATAAAGATTGATAGGATATTGCCTCTGCCCTAAATCTTTGCAGCATTTTGTAAGGATGATAAAACACATATAAAAGTTACAAGAGATCCATTGGAAAGTAACAGCATCATGAAAAAGAAATCAATAAAATGTAGAGTATAAACATATATTATTTTTTAGCTGAGAGAGTAGAAAGGGGAGAGATTGTCTCCAAGGGTTGGATTTTGAATGATGGTATTTTCAACTTACCTTCAACTGATAAGGTTGTACACCTACATCTGTTTGGAAGAAATTATGTGGAACTAAAGGCATGGAAGTGGAAAATTATGAGGTTTGTTCAAAGAATATTTCCCCTATCTAATTTGATGAGATCTTAGAAATGAAAAGGAATAGTGAGAATGAAGCTGGAAATGCAGTTTGGGAGATTGAATTTTATTAGATATGAATGTGGAACCACTGCTTCTTTTAGAGTAAGGAATGACACATTGCGGTGTTTTTATGAAACCATTTGCATTTCTGTGCATAGGAGAATTAGAAGTGGGGGAAGACTGAAGGCTGGGAGTGTTGGTAGGATCACCTGCCTGTAAAACATTAATGAACAAATACAAAATATGTAGGACACGAAGGGTAACATTCCTCCAAATAGATAAATAAGAAGTGTTTGCTATGATTTTTATATTAGCACAGTTGGACTCAGGGTCTCTATTTAGAACTTTAAAAATATTAAATTTAAGATATTCATTATTGTCTAAAAACGATATGTAGTATCTACAAATTCTAGTACTACTTCTTTTCAGAATCTTACTACTGAGTTTTTAGCTGTATTTTATACAGTATTTCATAAACTCAAGTCATAGATTTACTTTTTTTTTTAAGATTTTATGTATTTATTCATGAGAGACACAGAGAAAGAGGCAGAGACACAGGCAGAGGGAGAAGCAGGCTCCATGCACCGGGAGCCCGACGTGGGATTTGATCCCGGGTCTCCAGGATCACGCCCTGGGCCAAAGACAGGCGCTAAACCGCTGCGCCACCCAGGGATCCCAGATTTACTTTTTTAGATTGTCATTTATCTTTCTGGACCAATGCTCTATTTACTTATAATCATACATAGTGTAGGCTAATTTGATGCAACATTGCATATATTTCATGATTTCCCAAAATATTAACCAACTTTAGTCTATTGTAGATATTAATCATAGTAAATAAAACTCTAGGTAGTCTCATTTATTTATTGCACAAAATTTCACACCGAGCTTTAGTAATGCACTTTGAACAGAGACACCGATATGCTTTATAAGAGAATTTACTTTTGAGCTTACTAATTACTACATATATATCCTTGGTTAATTTATTTAACCTCTCTAATTTCCTGATCTTTATAATGGGACAATGTTAGTACCTAGTAGGCTTAAATGGGTTTGTGGAGGCTGAGAAAATTAAGGCCATTCCACCTTAAGTTCAGCATCAGCACAAGTCCAGCCATCCCAGGCCCCTGTGAATAAGAGCTGAAATTTACATTACTTCAGTTACAGGAAAAAAACAGCTTACAGCTTAATGCCCTAGAAAGCCCCATATTAGAATGAGAACAGAGCTCAATGCCCTTGAAAGCCCCATATCGTAATGTAAACAGAACTTGAGAAATTCCTCCACCCCTTCTGGAGGACCCCTAGACCAGCCCATAAAACTAAGCTGGAACCCACCTCGGGGTCCAAGTCCCTGCTCCGCTGTGTCGGGTGTACTTGGACCCAAGCTCGAGCTTGTAAATAAACCCTCGTGTGTTTGGATCCGTGTTGGCTCCTTGGTGGTTTCTCGGATACGTAATCTTGGGCACAACAGGTTAATAAAACTGAAGTTCTTTAAACAGTTTAAGCACTCAGTGATAGTTTCAAAACAGTACTTGTTATTATATATCAGTCACTTTCTCCTTTCAAAGGGCAATTTTATTCTGTAAATAATTCTTAAAATTTCCAAGATTGATTTTGACAAAGAGGATGACAAGCATTATTGCTTTTTTTCAACTAAAGTCTGTAGGAACCAAAGAGAAGAAAAAGTTAGCAATTAACAAATCAATTTAGACTATGTCTACAGTTAACTCAGATCATATACACTAAAGGAGGTTCATGTTGGGGCTTGACTGGCTGTCTACATTGACAAATTAACCAGATAACTGACATTTCTTATCTCAACAGTGTACTGTAAGCATATAGGCAAGTCTCAGACTAAATGCCACGCAGTATTTTCAAGCCTTAAGTGAATTTGTAACAAAATGTGCAGTTGTTTCCATTTTCATTAACCCATTGACATTCTTGTCACCAGCCTCATTTAAAAAAGAAATTCCATAGAGATTTGGTAGAATTAAAAGAAAATGCCACCTATGTACTTCACCCTTCTATAATTAGTAATATGGAGACAGCATGTTATAATTTGAATGGAAGTCAGGATACACTCAATGTCTCTCTTGCTCTGTAACTAACTAGCTGTGTAGACTTAAGTCACTTAAGTGCATCACATTTCATCACATTTTCTTTTCATTTGTAAAATGGAAGTTAGATTGATGATGAGAAAGATGTACTGGGAAAAATTCAGAGGCAAGCACTCTTAATATCCTCGGTGCTTGGCAACGTATGTGACACATAGTAGGAACCAATAAAATTTACAAAACCAAGCCTAATGCTTCCAGCCACATAAATGCATGGATTGTATTCATTTCCTGAAAAGTTGGTACATCCAGGATGCTACTTACATAGTAAACACACAATCTTGGAAGAAACCAAGAAATCATCAAGGACAGAATAGCAGTCAAGGCTGTCAATGTAATCTATCTCTGGCAAATTAGCCATGACAGATAAAGAATATATGGGTAAAGCAGAATATGGGAGAAAACAAACTGACTGCAACTGAGGTATCTTCAAAGGAATTGATACCTGTACTGCAACAGTCAAATTTGCATCTGAAGATGACCTTCAAGTTTTGCACGTGTTCATGCAGAGCAAGTTTAGCCCAGCTGATCTGCCATTTCACCTTCAACTACTTGAACTATGCACGTAATTGAATATATTACAAATTCCAAATGTGCAATATGTATATCAGCATGAAAACTGAATTTCGCCTAATTTTATAATTTAAAAGTGCTTACATTCTTTTTACATTAATTTCTTTGCAGACACATATGTATATCTATATAAACAGTACCAATAGTACAAACGAAACCATCTAATTCAAATCATCCAATGAAAATATATAGGAAAAATCTACAGTTCTAAAAGCTGAAGAACAGTAATGGACGCAGATTGTTTTACACAGAAGCGGCTTTACTTTACTTGTATTTCAGGATATGCCCGTCATTAGGGCAACTGCTCGCCTAACACTGCTTCAAATTCTCACAGCAGCTTTTTAAGTTGAAATGGTGTACCATTCTGTAGGTGAAGAAACAGGAGTTCAGAAGGTTCATGTGATTTTTCAAGCCCCCAGAGGTAGCAGGAATCTGGTCTGAGATTTGAAATCTAGGACTGATTAAATCTATGCCAGTGATAGTTTCTTCATATTCTATGAATCTAATTTTCTTTAGGAAATGTACAGAAAATAATATTGTAAACACTTAATACAGACATATTTTAGAATTATTAAGGTGAAATACCTAGTTTTCAAATTCTTAGTAATTAATGACAAATATCCAGAAGGATATAGTCCATGTATATTTGTAAAAACAATCAGAAGAATGACTTTGCTATTGTTTTGATTCCACAGGGCTGATAAATACAAATGAATAATCTATTTTTTCTTTTTTTAGAAAATTAATTCTGATAAGGGAACAGGAAGAAATCTCATGAGTTTTCAATTATTGTTACTTAATTAACAAGCCAAACAAACTTATTTCTCCATTAAGATCCAAGTTGAGCAAGACAGAATATGAAACTACCTGGTCACTATTCAGAAAAATGAATGTAAAATTTCTTTCATGGTTAAACAATCAGTCTGCATATCCTATTCAAAGAAAAAGTTATTACTTGTGGAGCAGTCACTATTGACTAAGCTGAAGGGTCTGGATGTAGAGAACAATGCCCTAGTTGTTTATATTTTGAAATTTGTCAAAGGATTAGATGGGAAACAAGGTAATGATGATATTAACAGCAGATCTGGGACGCCTAGGTGGGTCAGGGGTTGAGCATTTGCCTTCAGCTCAGGATGTGATCCTGGTTCACGGGATTGAGTCCCGTATCTGGCTCACTAGGAGGGAGTCTCTCTCTGTGTGTCTCTCATGAAGGAAGGAAGAAAGGAAGGGAGGAATGAATGAATGAATGAATGAATAAATAAATAAATAAATAAATAAATAAATAAATAAATAAATAAATAAATAAAATCTTTAAAAAATTTATTAACAGCAGATTTAATTATCTCCTTGCTAGTTTGATTATATTTTCTCTTAATTTCTTATTCAAGATGTTGCGGCCAACTGAACTGAGAGCAGATTACAGTGAATCTGAAGTTATTTGTCCAGTTAAATGCTATAATTGCTACTCCAAAAAAAATAATAAAGAGCAAATTTTATTACGGCCTCTAAGGATTTGTCTGCATTTTTCTGGTTCAGTTACTTAATGTGAATTTCCAGGATTTCAAATTATTGATATTAAACAATAACTAAAATACACATTTTGAAAGTATAAAACTTTTTAAAAATATTTTATTATGCATTAGTTTAGACAATATCTCATGCTTCAAGCCTAGAATACAGCCCAACAGGGGAAAAAATGTACTTTGTACTCAGAAAAATAAGATTCAAGATCAGGTAAATTAATAGCAATCAATTATTTGGGTTTTAGTCACTACATGCTAGGTTGGAAAATACAGCCAAAGTGCTTTCTAGCTTCAAAACTACAAGTTAAAAACAACAATCTTTGGAATAATAATAACTGAAATTTTATTGAAGGAGGTTTCTGAATGACTTTAGTTAAGTAAGACATTACTTCAGTGGAATAGGTAACTTCGTGCAGGTTTTTCCCAATTATCTTATTTATGGTATTTGAAATTAATTTACTCAAATTCCAAATGTCACTTGCCAAATTTGAATCAAGCCATTTTCTTCCCTATTTTATTCTTGTCACTCCTATCTGCTGTACTTTCCTAATTATATGCTAGCACATCAGTGTGGTGATTTCTCTGACTTGGACAAAAACAAAATACAGCTTTGTTAGGGACATTCTCCACTTATAAATGCTGCACATTAATGTGCTCCCTGGGTATGAAATAAAGTATGAATTAAAGTTTGGATAGGACCCAAGACAAATTAGAAATGTTCATACAAGTTAATAATCTCTCTAGCTAGACAGGCTGCAGTACTAGGTCAACCTGTGAGCCTATGGATCCTAGAGATCTAAAATTTTTTAAGATTTGGCTGTATATGGATTTGATTATTCAAGATTAATAATGCTCAAGTTTGCCAGTTTATTTGGGGCTAAGATAATTCAGTTTATCTCAAAATCTTTCTTCAAAAAAGAAAAGACCCCAAATTCATTTGTACCTTTCCATTGACAATACCTAAATTTGGGGAAAGGTAATTCCATTTTCAGGTTTGATTTCTATTCCATGACAAATCAATATAAATCAGAAACTCAAATTCAATCTTTCTTTTTTATTCATACAAGTCACTTCATATACTTCTCTGAAGTTCTCCCATCTCAGTATCTTTAATATTTTAGGATTGATATTAAATTAAATTATAAATATATTTATTATTCCACTACCCTTCACTCTGGATGTCAACAATTACAAGCCTTAAGTTATTATTGAGATGAAGATTAGTCAAATATTAGTCCAGTGGTCTCTGTGTTATTTGCTACCAAGATTGTGTGCTATTTGCCTTATAATGAGCAGACCTTATTCATATTGATTTTGCAACCATTTTATTTTTGCACTTAATCTAAATAGCTGTCCACATATCAGTAACTGGGACACACCTCCCTCAGCAATCCATCCACATAACTTGCTCCATCAATCAGTGGGAGAACACAACTAGACCAAATTTTCAAGAAATAAAATTTGGGGTCTGTTTTTTTTTTTTTTTTTAGTTTCCATTCCATTCTATATAGTTTAATAATCTTATTTTAAGCTGTATTCATTGGGTATAAGCTTTCTTAGGCTCTAGAGCTCAATATTATTAACCCTGTGGTTATCTTTTATATCATTCATTTTTTCATATTCAAGACTCAACACTAGTAGTAAATTATTGCCACAGCTATAAAAGTTTGTGTGAACGTAAATTGGTGCAGCTGCTGTGGAAAACATTATTGAGATTTCTCAAAAAATTAAAAATTGAAATACCAAATGATCCAGGCATTTCATTACTGGGAGCTTGGGTGCATCAGTTGGTTAAGTGGGCAACTCTTAATTTTGGCTCATGTCATGATCGTAGGATCCTGAGATCAAGCCCCTGTCAGGCTCTGTGCTTAGCAGGGAGTCTGCTTGAGATTCCCTTCCTCTCCCATTGCCCCTCTCCCTGCTTGTGTGCTCACTGTCTCTCTCTAAAATAAATAAATAAATATTTATAAAATAAAAGAAAAAGAAAACTGGAAATACGGAGAGTGAAGTAGAAACAAATATTCTTATTTTGATATATAGTCTTAGCAAAAAATATCTTTATAACAGTAATATATAAACAGACTAAATAACATAGCACTTCACTTTTAATTCTGCTGAAATTTATATAGGTTTCATTTTAAGGTAAATTTATCTTTATATTTGAAGTGGACAGTTCGACAAGCATGGGCTTTGGTTTATACAATACTGTTTAGATTTTTTTTTCTAATTAACAGACTTTATTGTTAGAATTGGTCAATATTTTATAGTGAAAAGTTTCATTCTATTTATGTTAAAATATAAATTTTAAAGTATATATATATATATATACAATATGTATATTGTATATGTAACATTTCAAGCATAGGTTAGCTGTATTTTTGAAGAATTGTTCAGGTAAACACAATTGACTTATTGTTGAGTAGGATTTAAGACTTTTCTTCAGTCACAGAACTCTCAGTGTAATGAGATTTTTATAAACAGAATGACAAACCATTTAAAGTGAGGAATGAGCAAACAGGTGTACAGCTTGTGCCTAATAGGCCTTCCCTTAGTTTCACAGTCTGATAATTTTCTTTGCATACTGCCTTGACCTGATTATTCATGACTTTTTGCATAATGAGAGAAAGCTTTTAGACATGTTAGGTATGACATACAAAATCTGCAGCTATTCAACCATTCTGAAAAGTCCTGTTGAATTTTTTTAGGTATATTTAGCAGTCAAATAATAATTTGATGCAACATGATTAAAATGTTGAGCCTATTTAGTGAGTTCTTTGAAAACACAAAACATTTTAGAACATTTCACTACTTGATTGTATGCATAAAACTATTCTCATACTCACTTATATGTGTTTAAATTAACAATTAACAGTTTGCTGCTCTTTATATATTTCTCTAAAACAAAGTATTTTACCCTATTAGATTTGTTACTTTTATCCATTATGTAAAATAATTGAAATAATTTTCTCATTACAAATATCATTTATAAATGGGACCTTGAAATATATAACTTCCACAGAAAAATTTGATTAATAGATCTTGGAATACTCAATAATAACTTGCCCACAATTTTAAGTAACATTTAAATTGGAATAGCATTTATATATTTGTATCTTCTTATTTTCAGAATTAGCATTAGCAAGAATCTTATTAGCAAGATTTTCTACATTCTCAATTTTCTGGTTAATCCTGACTTGGTAATTCAGCCATGTATATGTGTGTGTGTCTGTGTGTGTATGTGCACATGCACATGCTATAGACATGATATTCAGATAACCAGTTCCCTATTTTTGATATTAATTTATGATTTATTTTTAGCATTTGAAATACGGCTACAATGTTTGTGTACATCTTTGATTTTTCAATTATCTTAAGTTACTGTCAAAAGATTTAAATACTTTATATATTCTTTACATACATTGGCAAACATATTTCTAAATGGTTTTACCAACATCCTGGATCCCAAATTATTCAATCCATGGAATGTTGGATTGAAGATTCCCTTTAGCTTATTTTTTTCTTTGAACTTGCTGCACGGTTGGGTTTGTTTTGTTTTGTTTGGGTATCTCCTACCATTTTCTTTCTTGTAATTTGTTTTACTTTTATTATATTTAACCCTTATCTAATGAATTTCATGTGGAGTGCATGGGAGACAAATTTTTGAAATTCTTCCATTCAAAAATACAACTCTAATTTTGTCTATACTTGTTTTTATTTTCACTGTTTTGTTTCCTATATCATTCTAAACAAAAATACTGATTTTGTTTGGAACAGAAAAAAATATTTTTGTATTCCCTGTATAGCATGTGCTATTGTTGATAAAATTTCTAATAGTAGTAAGAATATTGCTTGATTTTACTAGTCTCTTCTTAAACTATCAGGCAATTTGGAAATTTTCTTTTTTATCTTTTATTTATTTATTTTGTTTTCTTTCCTGTTTTTTCATTCACTTTGCTGAGCACTGATGGACTTTTTAATCTGACAATGTATTCTCTCTTTTAGTTCAAGAAACTTGTCCTGCAACAGAGCTATTATATGTTTTTTTCATTTCTATTTTCCCTCTTCTATTCCTTCAGAAGCTGTATTATTCTAATGTTGGAATTTTCATATATATCCTTTTTTTTTTCTTATTTTCCACTCCTACGGCCTTTTTGTTCTACTTTCTGAGAAATCTAGTGAACCCATCTAAAAAATGACTAGCTTGGTCTTAAATACTGTTCATTCTATTAGTGAATTTAACTATATTTTATTTGACAGTTGTATTTCTAAGTCAGGAAGTACTTATTCTTTCTTTTTTTTAATTTTTTTTTTATTTTTATTTTTATTTTTTTTGTACTTATTCTTTCATGCTTCTTTTTCCTATACACCTATTATTATTTTGTTTTTTCTTTTTTCTTTTTTTTTTCAAACTCTAAGGATGCCAAGTAGGAATTCTAAAATTTCTATTTTCTAAATCATTTCTATTTTCTCTGTGGAAAGAGGAATTCTTAGCTTACCTTGGTCACCATCTTTATGATTCTACTTTTATTCATAGATATACTATATTTGATATCCTATATTCCATACCTTGAATCCTCACAGTCAAATCCCCTGTTCAGGAAACTGTTCTTAGAAAATGCTTGGGGTTGTTTCAGAGATGTGTATATATATATATACACATATATATATATATATGTGTATATGTGGCTCAGGTGGAGCTTTGAGTTTCTGGTTCTTGTGTTTGGTATTTCTTTAGGATTCCCTTGAAACATACTATTTTATGGACTCTCCACGTTTAATAATTTTCTCAAGCATAAAAGAAAATCGGTATAAGGTTAAGATTTTTATCTTTTTTAGAAATGATCTTTCCTTACCTATTTGTAACAAAAATGTGTTAGGTAGAAGTAGTTTGAGCCACCAAGTATTTAAAATAGAATTGTATTTTTTAAATTTTAATGATGCAGAATTTTTAGTTTCTCTTTTATTGTCAATTTGTATTTTTCCTTTAGTGTACTACCAGTTTACATATGTTAAATATTTTTCTGTTAGCTTACCCCAATACTTTTCATTTATTTACTAGGAGACCCTTAAAAATATTCAGACTTTTTTGTCAGCATTCCTTAAATTTGCCATCTTAAAATGAAAATCCAAATAAAAACTTTATATAAGTAATAAAAAATGGTAGTCACTAATATTAAAGTAAGAGAGAGTATCACTGACTTAAAAAGCATATTACAAAATCTTCTGGGTAAAAAAATAAATAAATTAATAATTCATAACCATGGAGAAATAAAAAAAATATTTCTTCAGGAAAACATATGAATTTGAATTCTATAAAATTTACATTTTTTTTTTCTCAAAAAGAAATGCTTAATTAAGCATTCCCATTAATGTAAAGATCAACATAAATGCACTGAAACTCCTTTAAAGAGAAGATGACTGGTTCTTTATCATAATATTTTGATGACTAATACAAATAAGTCATGACATTTCCCATTGCTAATGACTCAAAGTAAGAACACATGTCCTCTCTTGTTTGCATGGAGAGTCACTAATTCACTATTATAATCTACTGGAGAATAGTTTATCTAGTGCTGCAGAAAGGTTGCCTATAGCTCAAGATTACCTGACTTCTAGAATCTCATAATATGTTCAGTGACATGATCAGCAATTGGAATTCCACTTTTTTTTAAGAAAGAAAGCACAAGTGGGGTGGGGGGAAGGAGAAGGAGACAGAGGGAATAACAAGCAGGCTTCATGCTCAGAGCAGAGCCCAACATGGGACTCAGTCTCAGGACTCCAAGATCTTGACCTGAACCAAAATCAAGAGTCACTGCTTAACCAACTGAGCCACTCATGTACCCCAGCAATTGGAATTTCTATGGCTAACATATGCTAACATGTACTACTGAAAAATACGTGTCACATTTTGTCACACTGATAAATCACCATTGCTTATTAACTTAAATGAAAATATATTTCTTACTCCTGATACCCCAAAATAAACAATATATGCATACCTCATTTATCAAATGATTGTCCTATAATTATTTATTTATAAGCTATAAGAATTTCCGAAGTTTGATCTCCTCCACAAATCTGGAGAATTACTTTTTTAATCATAGAAAAGTCAAAATTAAAGATTGATACTGCTGTATAATATTCCATAACTGGGCTATAATCCTCATGAAGACTGAATCATTTCTAATATATAAAAGATGTATGTAAAACATTATGCAATGGTGCTTAATGCATTGCTTTTTTTCGTAAAATTACCAACACACACCCAACAACAACATCAACAACATTCTATCCTTAGGCCCCTGGAAATACATTTGTTTTCCAAAGAGCCTGAGGCATTGTAAAAACAATAATGTTTTAATATGTTCTACAATGTTAGGCTGAGAAAGATAAAGAAGAAAGAAACAATGTAAATGGCCTCAAAGGATTCAATATACATTTTGGAGGAAAGGAGCCAGGATAAAATTAAAAACATAAGTACAACTAATGAAATACTACATGATAAACAAGTAAGGTAACTGCAAAAAGCTTAACAATTTTAAAGCAGACACTTCCAAGGACTTGGAAATGATCTAAATAATGCCCAGATTATGTTTATTGGGGAAGAGAACTTGTGGATGACAAATTGAAAAAATCCATTTAAAAAATGGGATTAATCTTTAGACATTAGATATCTATCAATTTTAACCTAATCTTAATATTTAATACATTAAGCTTTATGATACTTAATACATTTATTAAGTAAAAATTTTGAGACAAATGCATAACATCAGTGGTAAAAAAAAAAAAAAAAAAAAAAAAAAGACTACCATTAGTGAAATAAAAAGGAATTTGTGCAGCCTAGGGGAAAATAAGTGGCATTCATGGAAGTAGGAAGAAAGGAAGAGACGGAAGAGACTCAGGATATAAAGGAAGAATCACCAGGCCTGTCATCTGTATATGGGCAGAAGGCAGAATCATGCATGGTTATCAATATGTTAACCTATGAGAGTAAAAAAGAAATAATAGGGTTCCAGACAAAGAGAGTTAGATATAAAGAGTTATTTGTGAAGGAGCAGAGAAATGGTTCTGGGAAGCATTTACAAACTCATCCAATCCCTGAAACTCTTTTTTTAAAAAAATAATCATTTAACATAAAATAAACAAAGCAAAAATACCATAAATTTAATACCTAAAATAGTCAACTCTAGCCACAGAAAGGAGAAGGCTCAAGAGAAGCCAACACAATCTACTGATTACATGCATAATACATTAGCTGCTATGTATCTACTGCAGCAGAGAAATACAAGCAATGCAATGCTTCTCATCTGACAAAGCACAGCACACCAATGTTCAGTGAGATTTTTTTTTACTAAATATTTCAAGATGGTGTAATATTCACAAAGAAATTTATAGGAGAAAGTTGACTCGTGCAAGATTTGCACTTGAGTGAGAAGTGATGGTTGGTAATGTGGACTTGGCAGGATATTATAGAAGTGGTGGGTGAAGCCATTTAATAAATTAACTTTCTAAAGAACTTAAAAATAGAAAATTAGAGAACTAAAGAACGAGTCTTCATTTAGAGAGGGGAAGGATAAAGGCCCTACTTCACTATCTTTTGACTATCACCTGCATAATCTTGAGCTTGTTAGTTTAGCTTTCAAACATTCCTTTTTTTCATATATAATGGGGATATTTAGAATTTCTCTATCATGAGAGAATTTGAGGTGTGCAGTTAAGGGGTTAATCCAATGCCTGGCACTTAGTGTTTATTTATTTAAAAAAATTCCATTTATTTGAGAGAGAGAGAGAGAGAGCACAAGAGCCAGGAGAAGGGGCAGAGGGCAAGGGAGAAACAGATTCTTCCCTGCTGAGCAGGGAGCCTGATTCAGGACTTGATCCTAGGACCCTGAGATCATGACCCCAGCCAAAGGCAGACACTTAACCTACTGAGCCACCCAGGTGACCTAGTGTTTATTTCATAAGTATAATCATTTCCTGTTTACTCCTCTTGTCACCATCCCAGTGCAAACATTATTATTTTATCACAGACTGTAAGGTTTTGTTAGTTTTTTATCTTTTCACACTCATTTCTCCTTTCTACTGGCTCAGCATTAATTCATAAAGATTAATTTGAAGGTACACATAACATTAAAATTTTTCAAAGAATTTATATCTTTCACTAAATGAAATTCTAAAATTTTAGTCAGATTCATAATCTTCCAGAATATTCCTTAATTTGTCTTTTCAATCTAATTCCCCAACCCTCCCTATTCTCAGCATTTGAGTCAGATTGGACTATTCACTGTATCAGTCAGTAACACCAGCTTTTCCACCTACATTTCTCTATGCATGCTCTTCTTAGAATATTCTCCATCTACTCACGCTAATATTTGTTCAAGAATGTTTTTTTTTAAAGATCTTATTTATTTATTCATGAGAGACACAGAGAGAGAGAGAGAGGCAGAGACACAGACAGAGGGAGAAGCAGTCTCCATGCTGTGAGCCTGATGCCGGATTGATCCCAGGACCCTGGGATCACACCCTGGGCCAAAGGCAGCCCCTCAACCACTGAGCAACCCAGGTGCCCCAAGATTGTTTTTCCATAAAACATCTCGAATTAGAATATTGTACAACCTCTTAGCATTTATTTGTATAGCATTTAACACAATTAGCTTTACAATAGTATTATTCTTAAAAGTAGCTCAAAGTGGATCAGAACTATAAACAAACAATTATGTTGACCAAGTGGGAAAACTAGAACTAATAAAGAGAAGGAGCTGGGAAACGAGTTTCTGCTAAGCATAAATGAGAAGTTACTAGGAGAAGTTACTAGGATCCAAAGATAGGATGTACTGCTTTGAGAGATTAAGAATTCTGAAACAGTGGTTGGATACCAATTGGTAGAGATATAATAAAAGCTATTAAACCCATGATGTGTGGTTGCTTTAAAGCATTTTTTTATCCTAATTTTGATTTCAATTACATTGAAGTGCATAGTTTCAGTAGCAAATACTGCTGAAGCCAGATACTAGGATTAAGGACTATGTAAAGTCATATGGAAATGATGCTTTGAATGCAGTAAAGAGAAAGAATTTGAGCTTAATTGATCATCAAGATCAAAGAAATTGTGTGGGGATCCCTGGATGGCTCAGTGGTTTAGTGCCTGCCTTCGGTCCAGGGCCTGATCCTGGAGACAGGAGATTGAGTCCCACATCGGGCTCCCTGCATGGAGCCTGCTTCTCCCTCTGCCTGTATCTCTGCCTCTCTCTGTGTGTCTGTCTCTCATGAGTAAATAGAAAATCTTAGAAAAAAAAAGAAAGAAAGAAAGAAAGAAAGAAAGAAAGAAAGAAAGAAAAAGAAAGAAAGAAAGAAAGAAAGAAAGAAAGAAAGAAAGAAAGAAAGAAAGAAAGAAAGAAAGAAAGAAAGAAAGAAAGAAAGAAATTGTGGGGGGTGGAGGGGAGGGCGGGTACATTCATATGCTCCTGTATGCTTTGTATGCTTACTTGCTTGATTTCCGTTTTGCCTTTGTAGGAAACTCTGGACCAAGTAATTATATAGCTTAACAGTTCATTGTATAATATTAACAGTTTTGTGAGATATCATTGCATAATAAGCATCCTGGGTTTTTTTTGTTGTTGCTGTTGAAAATAGTGATCTGCTTTGACTAACTGACAGAAATCTTAGTACATGGGTCACTGCTTGACAAAGAAATTTTAAATTATTCAGAAATACCAATAATAGTCCTCATTTTTTATAATACTATAGCTTGCACATAATGACCCTAAGGTTCTTTATAAGTGTTATTTGTCAAAAAGAAATGAGTCTGCTGTATATCTAAAATTCAACAAAGAAAAATAGCTTTGAAACTATGAGATCAGGGTCAATTTTACATCAATATATTATTTTTTAATGTATCTTTGGTTCCAATTAAAGGAAACCAAAAGATACTATGATCATTAGTTCAGCATGGGAAAAATTATTTAGGACATACATGTATTAAAAAAAAACATTTGACAGAATATGCAATCGTAACAATTTAAGAGCAGAAGCTAGATCAATGAGAAAATGCATGTAACTGAATGCTTAATCAAGATGTCAAATCCATGCATGGTTTATCTGCATATACAGATTTTATATTTTCATTAAAAAGGAAATGGTGGGCAGCCCAGATGCCTCAGCGGTTAAGTGGGATCCAGGGTGTGATCCTGGATACCCAGGATCCAGTCTCATGTCGGGCTCCCTGCGTGGAGCCTGCTTCTGTCTCTGCCTGTGTCTCTGCCTCTCTCTCTGTGTCTCTCATGAATAAATAAATAAAATCTTTAAAAAAATGGAAAAAGCACAATCCAAAATAATGTACAGATCTTATACATACAAGTCATTTTTGTGGAAAAAAGAACACTTATTTCAAACCTAAACGAAACTAAAATTAATCATAAAACAAAGCTCAATGTATACACTACTAAATTAGTCTTCAATTTATGTATTATGTAAAAGTATTTTAGAAATTATCTTAGTAAATTATAAAGCACCCTTTGCAACCTTTAAGTGTGCAAAATGTAGAAGAAAACCAGCTAATATTATCACTGGACCACCAAGTTGGATATTTTTATAATTGTGAAGAAGGACCTCAACAAGGCAGTTGCTTAAATGCAAATTGCTGAATTACTCTTCTCTTTCAAACCCTTCACTAGAACTTTTAGATAAAGAATAGAATATTTGATAAGGCCTTAATATGTCCCCATACTTCCCCTCCTGCCCCTCCCCTTTGCTAATCAGATTTTACGGTGAAGCTTCTTTCTCTTTCTCCCTGATTCCGTGATTCTCTCTCAAATTCTTCCCACATTACCTGCTTAGAGTCTCCCTAGACTCATAGCCCACTTTCCACATAAGTTCAGTGTCCCTTCTTAATTGCCACTTCTTTAGGGAAGATTCTGCATTTCCAGTCTACCAGCAGTCTCAAATTTTTATAGCTGTAGGCTTTTCAGTAATTTATTTGTGTAATTACATAATATCCTTTTTAAGATACTCCATGAAACTCCATAAGGGCAAGAAATGTGTCTGTTATGTTCACTGCAGTTTTCCTTAGTGGCTACCGCAGTAATTACTCACTGAATGAAAATGTGAGCAAGAGGTAGAAATGTGCCCTACCCTACAATACTGGCATTAAGTAGAAGAGCTCTGGATTACATTGCCAGCGCCTCATTTAAGAAGATGGATTAAGTCACATGGGGAAAAATATTAAGAATGTCTCTGTGTACATGAGTTGAGTCTAATCCCACTTCTACTATTTACAAGCTGCGTGATCTGGGTAAATAAATGCAATCTCATTCTGATTGTTTACTTATCTAAGAAATTGAGAGAATTATGAACAGCTGAGATTAAATGAATGAAGTTAATAAAATACAATGTAGAGATATATATATACCTAATACATCTTCAAGTGAAATAAGAATTGGTATGAAAACAATCTTGACTTCCTTGTTTGAGCATCTATCTAGAAATATGTTTATAGTTCCTTTCTTTTCTTTCTTTACTGAGTCCTGGCTTTCCCCAGGAGACAGTGTGTCCCCTAGAGTTGTCTAATGTCAGCTTCCTTTTCCAAAATCCTACCACTAGGCCCGGATGTGAGCAAATGCTCCACTTCACCACTTCATTCTCTTCCCTCTTCCTTAAAAACCCCAAGCTTTAAATCTCATTTCCAAAGACCATACCACACACAATGCCCATTTATCTCATTATCTTATTTCATCTTATGATGATTTTATCAACTGGCTTACTGTTTCTTCCTTCAGCTCCACTCCTCCTGGCCCCTTAGATGTTTAAATTTTCATAAAGGCGATTGATCCTTTGACCACTTCTTTTCTGATCTTCCCTTTCCTATCTTGGACACTCATTTCCATTGTCATGTCATAGACCTTGCCTTTCCTGTAACAGCCAGCTCTTCACCACCTCAATGTCAAGCACTTTAATCTACACTCATATCACTACAGCTCAATTTTCCAATTTCTCCAACTTGACATCAAGAAGTTAATTTTACTGCATGTGTACCAACAAACAAAACCTACCACCACCTTTTTACTGTCACTTATCCCCACATATCCTCATAATTCACATCAATTTCATGGCCACGACTTTAATCACTGTTTTGCATATACCTTCAACTTCCTTACCTCTTTATTTGACTGAGTCATACCTACTCAGTCAAATCCCAATGACAATTCTTCATCCATTCTATACCTCAGCCACACAGCTAAATGTGGCTACAGAAAAGCACATATAGAAATATGCTTTTCTTTTTTTTTTAATTTTTATTTATTTATGATAGTCACAGAGAGACAGAGGCAGAGACACAGGCAGAGGGAGAAGCAGGCTCCATGCACCGGGAGCCTGATGTGGGATTCGATCCCGGGTCTCCAGGATCGCGCCCTGGGCCAAAGGCAGGCGCCAAACAGCTGCGCCACCCAGGGATCCCGAAATATGCTTTTCTTAATAAGTTCATAATCATATACCTCAAGCATACTTTCACACTTCGAGTAAAAATATTGTGCATTTCCAGAGTCTACCTTTTTTCCCAGTCTGTTTTTAACTTTCCATATCACTTCAAAACTCCTATACTTTCTCTAAATCTTCACTTTTACATTATAAACTTGATTCCAAAGCCCTGAGACTCTAAGATGAATCAAAAGTAACTTCTACTAGCCATCACCCATCCTGAATCTATCTCTCTATACTTTTATATCTTTCCTCTTAGTGAACAAATGGCCTGTTTGCTTTAACCTCCAGGTTTGTGCTCCTTGCCACTTGTACCCTAGAATTCACCCTTTCTCATGTGTTCTGAAACTTCAGTCTAGCAATCCTCTCCTCCCAAGGACTGCAAGGCATCATCACTCCATCAATCTTTCCTACATCTACAATTTTGTTCTTTATTGTATTATTCCAGCAGCTTTACACATGCTGTCCTCTCTTCTATCTACCTCTATTAAACTCACTTCATTTTTCAAATATTGTTTGATGTCTCATCTTCTTAACAAAACTCTTAAAAAGAGCTCTACTCACTATCTTTAATTCCTTCCCTCTCATGTTTTTAAACTCACAATATCACTGAAATTGCTCTTTTACACTTACTATGGTCTTCACACTGCTAAATACTATTTTTAATTCTCAAAGTTCATCCTATTTGACCTATCAATAGTATTTGACAATGTTAATCTCTTGTTCCACCTTGAAATTCTTTCTCTATTTGGCTTCCATGACATCTTACTCTCCTGATTCTTTTTCTGCCTCACCAATGGCTCCTTCTCATTTTCCTTTGATGCCTCTTCCTCATCTTTCTCTCCTATAATTATTAGAATATCCCAGAGCACAAACTTTGTACATAACCTCTTCTGATGTACATTCCTCCCTTGGTGATATCATCCGATACCAAGGCTTTAATTACCATTTATATGTCAATGACTCGTGAATTTTATCTTCCATATGGGCCTCTGCTCTGAGCTCACACATCCAAGGGTTTATTCAACATTTCCACCTAGATGTCTACTAGCCATTTCAAACTTAATATGCCTAAAACCAAAATTATGATCTTTTCCCCTAAACAACCCCATTCACAGTTTCCTCTATACTAACATATTCTCAGATCAATGAAATCATCATTAGCTTTCCTATTTTTCTCATATTCTTTATTCAATCAATCAGCAAATCTCTTTGGCAACAGTTTCAAAATATGCCCAGAATCCAACCACTTTTCACCACTTCTGATGCAACCATGCTGAGGTAAGCTACAACCATCTTTCTGTGAGATGACTGCAGCAGCCTTTTAATTGTGGTAACACTTCTTTTTAGTTTATTCTCCATGCAGCTGCCAGAGTGATTTTGTAAAAGTGAAGTCAGACCATGTTCCTCTTCTACTGAAAATCCTCTAATGCTTCCCCATCTCATTCAAAATAACTGGTTAATGGCCTAAGGAAATTTATCAGATTAGACCATCATTAACTTTTACATTATTCTATCTTGCTAATCTCTCCCCTGTTCATTCAGGTCCAGCCGCACCGGGCTTCTTATTTCCTTATGCATGCCATACACAAATGTGCCATGGGGGCTTTTCCACATCTGTTCCCTCTGACTGTATCCTTGGCTTCCAGGTATCTACATGTGATTCACTCCCTCATTTCCTCCAATGATTTCATTAAAAATCAACAACTCATTGGAGACTTTTCTGAACTCCAACCTTTCCCACCTCTCCATCTCTTTGGCATTTCTTTTGACCTCTAATTGTTTGTCATTGTTACTATACTTCATACCAATTATTATGCTCTATGAAACCTATCTCACTTGTTTGTTTTATTGTATTTAAACCCTTCATTAGGGCAGGTATTTTTGTCTGGATTGTTCTTGGCTCTATCTCCAGTGCTTGGAAGTTATAGGATTGATATGTACTTCTTGACTGAATGGATATGTAAGCACAAGAAAACTTTTAATTATAATGAAACTCTTCACAACTATTAAAGTGATATAACTAAGAATTGCAAATATAGATGTGGAAAGTAAACCATATAGCAATTGGTATTATTTTTCGGTTGTTTCATTCTAGTGCTAAGACACTGAAGAGATAAAACACTGCTTGTGTAACTAATTATGAATATTAAGTAAATTTAAGATTCTGTATTTAATATTATTTTATTTTTCCTCTCATTTGAGAAAAGTAGCAATTTTATAATATTTCAAATATAGCTATATAAAAACTGCCTTTTTTCTTAACAGTAACTTGATTTAAATTTTTTCTTCTTTCTTACCATGAGAGAAGTAAATGTGATGGTATATAATAGCATACTCCATTTTTCATCAAGAAAATGTAAAATGTAGCATAAGTTGTATGTGCTCTTTACTAGCAAGATTATTTTATGTATACTTGCTTTTTTATGTTATAGTTTTACTGTATGGAAAAAAATACACTCTTCAAGTAAGTAAGCTATTTCTTCTTTTCTGAGGCTGGCTGTAGAGTGAAAAGAACATTATATTTTGGCTTGGAATCTGTTATTGCTATGCCTGTCTCTGACATTTTCTAGTCCTGTGACATTGGATCACTCACAAGAAACGTGTTTTTCATTTCCTCTGTAAAATGTAGACATCTGCCCAGCCTTCCTCAATGGGTGATTTTGAGGCCACATAATTTAGAATAGCAGTCCTCAATCAAATGCTGGATTAGTGTTGGTCAGTGTTAGAACATTCTTTGGTCTAGAGATATGACAAAAAATAAGAATGAATAGTAAAGTGTATGATTTTTTAAATAAAATTAGTCACATATAAAGGGGTTTCCTTTAATTTGCAATTAGTATTTCATACATATATTAATAATAGAGCCTCTTCTATTAGAAGATGGTCAACAGCAGGGGTTTTTCTTTCTATTTTTATGATTTTTTTTATTTTATTTTGTTTTGGTGAAGCAGAACTGTGAAAATCCTATGTCAAAATCCAGATTTTATTTATTTATTTTTAATTTAAAAGATATGAAGTTCCAAAGCCCAGGAATGACTAAGTTAATACAATCCTATTCAAATTTTGACACAGGGCCGGATAATTTTGAGGTAAAGATGGGGGAAAAAGGCTATTACTCTGCTTGTTAGATAACATTACCAAGCATTATGACCTGGGGCAACTAACACAAGCCTTCTGTTCCTCTTACTCGGTTTCTTGAAATTAAGAAAATACATTGGAGAATTTGGAAGATTTTTTTTTCTAATTCAAAACTTACAATTAAATCATATTATGTCACTTAATGTTTTAGTGTTTCCTAATCCAACTGATTTTTGAGTCACACTCACTTCTGTGCCCTAAAGATGGTCAGGCATTTTGATAAATCCTTTCATAAAATTTTATTATGGCATTTACTAGAACAATAAAATTTATACTGATTTCTGGAAATAAAGGCTTTAAATAAATAAAAGCTATCACAAGACTAACAAAACAAAAACAAACATAAACATTGCTTTACCATATAACAATATTCAAATCAGAGAATAAAGTCACTCAATTATTTTTAATTCAGTAAGCTATTTTTTTTTTCAGTAAGCTATTTTTTCAAAACCAACTGATAATCATTCATCTCTTCAGATGACATTGACTTTTAACCAGACACTGCAAGGTTCTAAAGCTTCATACGGTGTTCCAATCAGAGTGATTGTGTAACAAAAAACATGAAAGAGTAACAGCAATTAACCTTCCCCACTTTAAAATGGGAAATTGAAAACAAACTAGAAAGTTGGAAGCCATAGGTCAGACATGGCAATGATCATTTTCATTAATTTTTTTCATGTTCACACTCATTGATGAAACTTAAACATTTAAATGTTTTCATAAAATTTATGTAAGTGGCAGGAGCATTTAAAAAGGGTTTGTGCTTAGACGGGAGATTTTATTTTTCTTTTGCTTTAGCCATGCTTATAAGTATGTGTGGAATGACTTACAACAGAAGATTAATTTGTTTTGATTAACAGTGAGTTTTATGTCCCTAGACAAACTGTGGAGAACTGCCATTTGAGTTCTATTTGCTAGGTTGACATGAGCATTGGTGGAAGACCAGAAATCATTTAGCCTTTTCTTATTACACAATGGCCAGCTTCATAGATTTGAAATGCTGATGCCAAAGATGAAATGGCACATAGGGCAAGACAGCATGGTCATACGCATATTAGCCATGAAGCTTCAAAGGACACAAATGAAATAAAACCAGTTTTCTAAGCAGGACATTTTGGACAAAGTGGTTGTGACTTTGTACAGAATTAATTATTTATCTTTATTCCACATACAAAATATCTAGAATGTTTCAGGTACACGCCCCTCACCCACACACACACACACACACACACACACACACAAACACACAGGGTTTACTTTCCTTCTCAGATTGAAATGGTAATAAAGCAGACCTTAAATTTTAGAAAATTTTTTTTTTAATTTTAGAAAATTTAAATAAGCTAAGATTGTCCTTAATCCTTAATATAATTCTAACTGTTCTGGAAATTACTAGAAAATAGCCATGATGTAAAATTATCATGAATTATAAAGAAGTGATAAATTCCATTACTGAAGGTGTCAATAGGATTGAATACCTTTTAAAAATTCATCTCAGGCCAATAAATCTAATGAGTGATTTAGGAGCAAAACTGAAGTAAATATAAAAGGCAAATAAAACTCTGCAATACATTAGGCACAATAGAATAACTCAAGCCCTGTGGTACTTAAAAAAGTTAATATTAATGCATGAGGATTATGCTGTTCTTTTCCCAGAAACCTAAGTGTCTGCCATGAAAAACCATTCTTTTACCTGCAAATATTATTGGTCACATAATGACAAGACAGACAATGGGACAATACAAAATTTTAGTGTAACTGAGAAAGTAAAAATAAAGATAAAACTCAAAAGACAGAAATATAAATAGAAGTGTCAGAAAGAAAGAAATTAAAAATATTCATTCTCTGCTTGAAACAGGCCATTTCCATTGATCTGGCCCTCAAAAGAGAAAGAAAGTGAAGTTGAAGGTTGTTAGGGCCTTATGTCTTTTATGGTCTTTTTGTGGCATGAAACATAGTGATCTTGAAAGGAAAGTCCCTAAGTACCTGTGAAATGCTATCTGACGCACTGCCCCAGAGACAGGAAAATGCTAATTATGCTGTTCAATATACTCTGCATTCATCAAATTAACTAAGAGGTCCTAATGGTGGACAGCTGGAGTTGACACAGCAGTTTTTAAACACATTTTTCCTTAGATTCCAGATTTATGTTAACACTTTTATTGTCATATTAATTCTTCAACATTTGAGACCAAGATGATTGACTTACCTTGCATTTTGGTATAATTCATTTCTGAAAACTAAAATACCTAGTCTTTAATTTTGTGTATTTAAAGTGAAAAATGTAAATAGCTATACCTAAAAACATGGTTCATTTTACATGCAGCTTATAATGTAAATGACTAATTGTAGATAATTTTTTAGTAGTCAGTATTCTTTCAGAATAGAATTAATAGGTTTTAGAGATATGTATTCAAAATTTTATTATTATTCTATTTCTAGTTTCAGTGTTATTTGGAGTATTTAAAAAATTTTCCTGAGCATTTGTTTTTGTTCTACCCAATAGCATGATGATATTCCTAAATATTCTTTAGTTGCTATTTTTTATTCAAAGTAACTCTTTTATCATTTTATTTATTAAGGCTGAGTCCCTCCACTAGGTTTGGTTGCTGTTGTTTTTTGTTTTTTAAGTGTCAAATTGGATAGCATAAAATAAAATTTGACTTAGTGCTATGGAATATTATTTCTTACAAACTAATTATTAACAATATCATTACAGAGTAATTAAAAAATTAATGAAATTCAGAGCATTATACAATAATTAAATCTATTTTACTTCACCTCTATATTCTCTTTGATTACTTAAAAGAAGTTTCTCCCAAATAAGCATAAGTTGATTTTCCTTAATTCAAATTTTCTTTTTAATGGCAAGAACTTCTGGCAGCATGGCAGAGATGTCACCAGGCTTGGAGTCATAAACTCTGGATTCTAGGAGGCTTCTGGGTTATAATTAGTAATATGGGATTCAGTCAGTTCTATTTTTTGTGAATAACAAATGAGAATATATTACGTTCATGTGCATTATAATTTTTAAATGGTTTACAAATTCTTAATGTTCTTTGGTCGGAATGATTACATTGCATCTATTTAAGAAAATGTCTATTAAAGTAGACATGAATCTACAAAATTGAAGAAGTTAACTATCAAAAACATCAATTTGCAGAGCAAGTATTTCTCTCTTGATCAATAGAAATTATTAATTTACTAAAACTTCTAGTGTTTTGTCTTTGAAGGGTTTCACACTGTGCTCAATTTGGTTTAATAAATATTAATGAATATTACACATGTGCCACCCAAGGTAAATCCTATTGAAAATCATCTGAATCCAAATGGAGTTTCAAGTTAAATAAATTATTTGTATTCATGAGGTGAATGCAATACATTTATTTGCTCCAATTTCCCACTAGTTTTTGCACTTTTTTTCCCCCTCTGACACACCATGGCAGTCCTCTCTCCCTACCTAAGAACTAATAATAACCAGTTCATTCTTAGATGTCAGTTTAAACCACAATTCCTTAGGGAACCCTTCCCTGATACTCCAGATGAAGTAAGAAAGTCAGATCATATTATTGTAGATTTTAATGAAATTTACTGACAACATTTGTAAGTTCTTTTTTTTCCCCCCTTTGGGTAGAATTATCTGAAACCTATCTCCCTTACTGATTATAAGCTTCAGTGTATCTGTGGCATTTACACAGTGCCTAATACACCTCAGGATTTTTATCACCATCTTTTGAATAAATGAATTTCCAAATGCAGGAATAAAGTATACTACTAAATAAAAATTAGGGCATTTAAATAGTGAAATACATTTATCCTATTTCCCCAAAAAAGGATTTTAAACCACTGATACTATATATCTAAAATTTTCAAATTGGTTATTCCTATGGCTAATACATTATGTTGGGGATTAGTATTTGCCTATGCCCAATAATGAGCTCCACAAGTTATACCATGCATATTATTATTTTATTCAATTAACTTTTTAAAAGGTATTATAAACCAGACATGGCTCTCATCACTAGGGAGACAGCAAAATTCCCTGCCATCACAGAACTTCTTTTCTACTTGGGGGACATTTAATAAATGAAATAAAAAATTAAAATGTGTTGCATAATGGATGATAGATGAACAAAAACGAGTGAATACAGCTGGCAATTTTAAATATGGAAGACAAGGAGCCTTCTTGGGGTGGTGGGTATATTTGAGTAATCTGAAGGATATGAAGAAGTAAAAGATGGGGAGCTCAGAGGGGAAGTTTTAACACAAAGAGGAGAGCAGTATTAAAAATAGGCAAGAGTGTGTCTTACAGATTTGCAAAATAGCAAAGAGAATGTCAGTGCAGAGAGATCCTTAATTCCAACTGTAACCAAATCTGGTCATATTTCATATGCTACCCAAAAATATTTCCATATTTTATCCAACATTTCTCATGTGAGTTGTACTGAAAGATAAGACAATTAAGAATCCTACTATGTAGAGAAATTTGCCTTTGTTTATAATTACTTTATTAATAGCTAATTTTTCAAATTTACCCCAAATTGAGATTAATATGAAGAAATACATTTGTAATGTATTCAAAACACTTGGAAAAGATAACTGTTTACACATTTTTTTAAATTAATTATCCTCATTTGGTCTTTGTCTCAGTTATAATGTAAAATCCCCATGCACATTATTTGAAGAGAAATTCTCTAATATGTTGGAAGATTTCTCTATATAATTAGAGTACTGTTGTTGATTACAGATGAAGAGCTGCTAGTTAGATTTTTAAATGGATGTTTTCATGCTTTAAGTTGACTAGTAATGTCAAGTCATTGATCCAATGTTGGTTTTCTCCTCTATTTCCCCGTCAAAAATAATCTAGCACTTCTATAATATTAAAGCAACAAAATTGCTGATTACCCAAAGGAATGTCATGAAAATAGATCATTAAACACTGTTCAATATGAAATATCCAGTATCTATTTCCATATTTCTACCTTAATAAAATCATATCTGGTATTTTTAAGACCTATGCAGGAGCAATTAAAACTTTACAGAATTGACTTTGTATATCTAGATCATTTATAGAAAGGATTAATTTTGCCTCATCTGTAGCTTTCATGGATGAATCATTGAGAAACTGTATCACTCTTATCTACTATTGCCCTCCCTAGTATTCTCAATTAATAGTAATATCTATGATTAATAATATAAGGCCTACTTATTAAAAAAAAACCTCTTTACCTGTCAGACTTCTGTCACAGTCTCAATCTATTTATTATCTATACTATAAATCATATATTTAGTTGAAATGACTCAAAATATTTTAAATTGATTAATCATAACATCATTTTATCTTCCTTAAATCATGTTTAGATTCATTTCCTTTCATTCACAATTAAAAACAATTCCAGTTTAGAGTAGTGTCTTCAGGTTGATAGAGTTCAATTTTGAGACTGCAAAAACCCAGTGGGAAAGAGCAAGTATTGTTATTTATGGCATATTTATCTACAAACTCCATTCCCTATTGTTAGAGCCCATTCCACCATCTCCAGACAGGTAGCACAGCATAGTATAAAAAATTGAGCCATTTATGCATTCAGAAAGTCAGCTTACTATTTTCCATTATGAGACTATTTTCTTTCAAACCTTAGGGCATAGAAAACAAGTTACTGTTTGAAAAGTTGACAATTTTGGCTCTATTAAGGTAGAAACAGCTACTTTTGAACATGTGAATGAATAATAAAGTCTCTTCAGACTTAATACTGGAGGGTAGAGAAAGGAGGTTTGCAAAACATATATTTATTATATGATACAAAGAAAGTAGTTTGGCAAAACTGAAAGCTATGAATAAGAATTATTCTTCCCATTTAAAGTTTCAAAGTGCTCTACATAATACTCTGTAATTTGGAATCTTCTTCTCAGGCATTATAATTTGAAATGTGTCTTTAGGAAAAAAATCCATAAATGTTATTAATAAAGAAAATTATTCCTTGATAGTACCTTTGTAACTAAAGAGGTATAAATAACTCAGATAAGTTAAAATGTATTAAAAAACTTTTATGTAATATATTGAAATAATGCAAACACATTTTAAATTTTGTCATCATAATCATAATATGTCATATTTAAGTTAATGTGTATTCTGTACTTCCTTGCTATAATCTAGATAGATATGGTTCTTAAAATAATCTAATTCTTACTGATAAAGAAACTTCTCGCTCAGAAATATTAAATAACATGCCAGGAAAATATTTAGTACAGTCAGATTTCATCCCACTCCAGTGGGGCATTGGAAACAGCATGTATTGGCTTGTAAGAGCTAATTATTAAAATTTCAGGAATTTGGCTAGCTTACTGTCAAACACAAGTATTATTAAAAATTAAATTACATTAAAAATAACATTTAAATTGTATATTTAAAGGCAATATATATTCAAAGCTTATCACTTAATAATTATGTTATTACATTTTACTATCATATACACTCCTGAGGTTTTTTTATGACAAATATGTATATGGAAAAAATACTATATGCTGGTGTGTTACTACATATCGTTTTTGCAACTCAGGACTCAGTGGCAGCACCTTAAGATCTTGAAAGCTACCATCTTGGTATGAATTGTCATCACAGAAATTTGCAAACACTACAGATCAGGGCTATATTTATATTTTGTTGATTGTCTGTAGATTTAAGAAAGTAATGGAAAGATTTAGTAGTGCAAATCAAATATTAAAAGTCTCTGTAGCTGTTCCATAGTGAATAGTACAAAAACACTGATATTCTTACTTATTCAAAAATCATTATCCAATTCAGCAATATCACTCATGTTAGTGACCAACAACTGGAGTTCCAATGTATGTCTTCTTTGCTTCAGTAATGTCTTATCTATTAATGTAAAATAAAATGTCAGCCAATATTCCTATCAGATACATGTTTGTGAGATGCCACCAAAGTATGGTTATGGGCATAAGAATTGGGCAAAAATCAACAAAAACATTCTGTGAGAACAAATCGGCTATATGCATTTGCAATGAATTATATTTTATTATTTAAAAATTGTGTGCTATACATCTTCTCAACAAAATGTATAATAATTTATGTATGTATATATGCAGATATATTTTTTCCACGGAGCTAATTGTTAAAATTATGACTTGTTTTCCCACAAAGATGGTGTTTCACAGAGAGCTATAGTGTCCTGCTTCAAAATAAATATTGTAGAGTTAGGGCCACTCAAAATGAATAGCATTGAGAACATAGATGAGAATTTTAAGTTGGCCTGGTAAACAAAAACCAAATGTTCATTAAATCATACCTGACACCAGCATATCAAAAGTTGGTTGTGAAGCTATGAGATTGGATACAGAGAAATCTAATATTTGTCATATTCTGGACTAACTACAGCCTGTCCCATTAGTCTATCCAGAAGCTATAGAGATTGTGATATGTTGACATTTTTGTGTTGTTGTTGTTGTTGTTGTTGTTGAGATTGTGATATGTTTAGATTACCACATGCACTTACAGTCAGCTACACAGATATGCTAGCACAGATTAAGTTTTTAAAACTTATGTAGAGAAAAAGTAGTTCCTAAAATGGGCTGGCAAAACAAAGAAATAAAAAATGTAGTCTGGGAAGGAAGCCCAAAAAATTAGAGGAGAGTGAGGTCAAACAAAACTACTGCCAAAAACTAGGTTCATTAAATGAGCCCCAAAGAAGAAAAAGAAGAAAGGACTTTACCACTGATGTTGTAGCAAGCATAGGATTTGACTCAGATAGTTGAATTGGATTCTGTTAAGAAGGAATGTTTATCCAGCATGTGGCATATAATATTTAAAGGCAATAGCGTATGGAAGAAATGGGCTTTAGATGAAGACAATGTCCTTCAAAAGTCATTTTCCCATAACCAGCATGTTTGCATTGAAAATAAAATAATGAGTGTAGCTTAAATGTCAGTTTTAGGGTTGGTATTGAAGACTCAGCAAGGTTTGGAGCTTAAAAGATAAGACTAGAGAATGAATATGAAAGTCTGTGTTGAGTTATTAAAACAAAACAAGACAAAACACAAAAACTACTTACTATAATGTTCTCTCAACAGCATGGTTAGAAGAAGAGAGCAAAGAAAGGTCAGGCTAACAGACAGATACCTTGATAACGACAGATCACAGAGAACCTGTAAAATGCCTTAATTCCCATTTTCCTTCCATATTTCCCCCAGAATAAACTTAACTTTGCAAGTGAGAGAAAAAATTTAAAAGTTGGAGGCATTATGGGAGAGATAGGAGATACTAATAAAACAAATCCAGAAAGTTATATTACAGATTATTTTTTAAAATAATGATTGTTGCATATATGAAGAAAAAGCACTATTTTAAATTTTTTTGCAAACCTCAGAAAAATTAAACTTTTCAAAAAACTGCAGAACTAAAGACTTCAATTATCGGAATGGACAAATATTAACTGTTACAAATTAGAAAAGGGAGATCTTGTTGTCATTATTGCAAAAAGTTCTGATTGGATTCTTTAAATAAAAGTGTTTTGGGAATCCCTGGATGGCGCAGCGGTTTGGCGCCTGCCTTTGGCCCAGGGCACGATCCTGGAGATCCGGGATGGAATCCCACGTCGGGCTCCCGGTGCATGGAGCCTGCTTCTCCCTCTGCCTGTGTCTCTCTGCCTCTCTCTCTCTCTCTCTCTGTGTGACTATCATAAATTAAAAAAAAAAAAAAAAAAATTAAAATAAAAAAAAATAAAAAAATAAAAGTGTTTTTAAGCAAGAATCCACTTCAATAATGTATTAATATGTAAGAACATTGATCTTTATTAAATCCTATAATGTTATTTATTAGCTATATGATTTCAAAATAGAATTACCTCTATAAATCTTGCTTTCCTCAGTTCTAATATAAAAAATTATTTTCATGAGAAAATTAATACTAAATGAGTAAGAAGATTAAATAAAATATCATATGTGAAACATTTGGTATTATATAACATACTAAACACTTAAAAGATTAGGTTTCATTATTGATTCAGGATATATAAGCCTATATGAATGTGTGTGTGTGTGTATATATATATATATATATATATATATATACACACACACATATTCAGGATATATATATGCCTATGTGTATATATACATATATATATTTCTTCATATGAATAGATCATGGTATCGACTAAAGATAAATAGCAATAATCTTCTGAAATAATATATTTTAAAAATTATTCACATATATGTGTTTTTTATTTTACCTTCACTCTGAAAATATCAGTGTAGAGTTAAACTTTTCTATTTAAATAGATGTGGCAACTCTTTGAGGAGCAAAGTCAGAGCCAAAATTGGACACTGCAAAATTCCCTAGATATCAAGGTGTTTCATTCCCAATTCTGCATTTGTAAACTACAGTTTTTGACAAATTGCTTAACTCTTTGAGTTTTAACTTCCACAATGAAGGGGGATAATATTGCCTAATTCACAGGGCTTGTGTGAAGATAAGTTTAGAGCCTTTATGCAAAACCTCTTTGTATCCTGTGGAACTAGTTAAATAAAATATATATCATTAATCTTGGTTTTATTACAGATTTTTTTCCAAGAAAATGTCAGATATTCAGCTTCATTGAATAAACAAACTTTAATATCATTAAATAAACAGTCTATATAAATATGGCTTTGTCAGTCCTTGATTCTACTCACTGTGGCAAATTTAATCAAAGATTTCACTAAGTCAGAAAAGACACAATCATTAAGAGTCTATCTAGACTGCTGGATGCCAGAATTAAGAATTAAACCTATCACAAGTATTGATAGGATATTATAATATATATTGTGAATAAATTTAGAATTGTGAAATTGCATTAAAAATGTCTAAAGCATCATTTTAGTCAAGAAAATTTTGGTCCAGTTTGAATCTATGAGGTTTGATTTTACCCAAATCCCAAATGGTTTAATATTGTAGCTCTAAAAGCAAATGCATGCTGTATTGATATAATTATGGACATTTTATTTTATTTTTTTATTTTATTTTTTTAAAAGGTCTCACATATATCACTGAACCAACAAACTGGTATAGAGGCATAGTAACAGAGAAAATCATTTCCTTGATAAGACATGTCTATTGGCCAGGTAGGAAAGATGTTTCCATATTGATAGGATAGGAACATGTGATCTCCCTGAGGCTTAAATATGTGTGCCAATTATGTTTGCTATTTCAGGATGTGCGATGCTTCCTCATACACCGGGCTTGGTCTTCTCGAGAGCCTCCTCTTGGAGCTGTACCTGATTTATTTATTTTTTTTACTATGTATAAATTTATTCTTTATTGGTGCTCAATTTGCCAACATATAGAATAACACCCAGTGCTCATCCCGTCAAGTGTCCCCCTCAGGGCCCATCACCCACTCACCCCCACCCCCCGCCCTCCTCCCCTTCCACCACCCCTAGTTCGTTTCCCAGAGTTAGGAGTCTTTATGTTCTGTCTCCCTTTCTGATATTTCCCGCTTATTTTTTCTCCATTCCACTTTATTCCCTTTCACTATTTTTTATATTCCTCAAATGAATGAGACCATATAATGTTTGTCCTTCTCCAATTTACTTACTTCACTCAGCATAATACCCTCCAGTTCCATCCACGTTGACGCAAATGGTGGGTATTTTTCGTTTCTAATGGCTGAGGAATATTCCATTGTATACATAAACCACATCTTCTTCATCCACTCATCTTTCGATGGACACCGAGGCTTCTTCCACAGTTTGGCTATTGTGGACATTGCTGCTAGAAACATCGGGGTGCAGGTGTCCCGGCGTTTCATTGCATCTGTATCTTTGGGGCAAATCCCCAGCGGTACAATTGCTGGGTCGTAGGGCAGATCTATTTTTAACTCTTTGAGGAACCTCCACACAGTTTTCCAGAGTGGCTGCACCAGTTCACATTCCCACCAACAGTACAAGAGGGTTCCACTTTCTCCACATCCTCTCCAACATTTGTGGTTTCCTTCCTTGTTAATTTTCCCCATTCTCACTGGTGTGAGGTGGGATCTCATAAATCCTACTTGGTCATGATGAATAATTTTCTTAATGTATTGTTGGATCCAATTGGCTAGTATCTTGTTGAGAATTTTTGCATCCATGTTCATCAGGGATATTGCTCTGTATTTCTCCTTTTTGGTGGGGTCTTTGTCTGGTTTTGGAATTAAGGTGATGCTGGCCTCATAGAACGAATTTGGAAGTACTCCATCTCTTTCTATCCTTCCAAACAGCTTTAGTAGAATAGGTATTATTTCTTCTTTAAACATTTGATAGAATTCCCCTGGGAAGCCATCTGACCCTGGACTCTTGTGTCTTGGGAGGTTTTTGATGACTGCT
Organism: Canis lupus dingo; assembly: GCF_003254725.2. Taxonomy (NCBI): domain Eukaryota; kingdom Metazoa; phylum Chordata; class Mammalia; order Carnivora; family Canidae; genus Canis; species Canis lupus. The sequence goes on from NC_064273.1 coordinate 2,993,745, forward strand.
TCAATTTCCTCCCTGGTTATTGGCCTGTTCAGGTTTTCTATTTCTTCCTGTTCCAGTTTTGGTAGTTTGTGGTTTTCCAGAAATGCGTCCATTTCTTCTAAATTGCCTAATTTACTGGTGTATAGCTGCTCATAATATGTTTTTAAAATCGTTTGTATTTCCTTGGTGTTGGTAGTGATCTCTCCTTTCTCATTCATTATTTTATTAATTTGAGTTTTCTCTCTCTTCTTTTTAATAAGGCTGGCTAATGGTTTATCTATCTTATTAATTCTTTCAAAGAACCAACTCCTGGTTCTGTTGATCTGTTCCACAGTTCTTCTAGAAGGTCTCGATTTTGTTGAGTTCTGCTCGAATCTTTATTAACTCTCTTCTTCTCCTGGGTGTAGGATCTATTTGTTGTTTTTTCTCTAGCTCCTTTATGTGTAAGGTTAGCTTTTGTATTTGAGTTCTTTCCAGTTTTTGGATGGATGCTTGTATTACGATGTATTTCCCCCTCAAGACTGCTTTTGCTGTATCCCAAAGATTTTGAATGGCTGTATCTTCATTCTCATTAGTTTCCATGAATCTTTTTAATTCTTCCTTAATTTCCTGGTTGATCTTTTCATCTTTTAGCAGGATGGGCCTTAACCTCCAAGTGTTTGAAATCCTTCCAAACTTCTTCTTGTGATTTAGTTCTAATTTCAAGGCATTATGGTCTGAGAATATGCAGGGGACGCTCCCAATCTTTTGGTATCGGTTCAGACCCGATTTGTGACCCAGTATGTGGTCTATTCTGGAGAAAGTTCCATGTGCACTTGAGAAGAATGTGTATTCAGTTGAGTTTGGATGTAAAGTTCTGTAGATATCTGTGAAATCCATCTGGTCCAGTGTATCATTTAAAGCTCTCCTTTCTTTGGAGATGTTGTGCTTAGAAGACCTATCGAGTGTAGAAACTGCTAGATTGAAGTCACCAAATATAAGTGTATTATTATCTAACTATGTCTTAACTTTGGTTATTAATTGATAGATATATTTGGCAGCTCCCACATTCGGGGCATATATATTGATGATTGTTAAGTCCTCTTGTTGGATAGATCCTTTAAATATGATATAGTGTCCCTCTTCATCTCTCACTACAGTCTTCGGGATAAATTTTAGTTTATCTGATATAAAGATGGCTACCCCTGCTTTCTTTTAAGGACCATTTGAATGGTAAATGGTTCTCCAACCTTTTATTTTCAGGCTGTAGGTGTTCTTCTGTCTAAAATGAGTCTCTTGTAGACAGCAAATAGATGGGTCCTGCTTTTTTATCCAATCTGAAACCCTGAGCCTTTTGATGGAGTCATTAAGCCCGTTCACGTTCAGAGTTACTATTGAGAGATATGAGTTTAGTGTCATCATGATACCTATTCAGTCCCTGTTTTTGTGGATTGTTCCATTGGATTTCTTCTTAAAGAGGAATTTTAAGAGTCCCCCTTAAAATTCCTTGCAGAGCTGGTTTGGTGGTCACATATTCTTTCAGTTCCTGCCTGTCTTGGAAGCTCTTTATCTCTCCTTTTATTCTGAATGAGAGCCTTGCTGGATAAAGTATTCTTGGTTGCATGTTCTTCTCATTTAGGACCCAGAATATATCCTGCCAGCCCTTTCTGGCCTGCCAGGTCTCTGTGGAGAGGTCTGTTGTTAATCTGATATTTCTCCCCATATAAGTTAGGGATCTCTTGTCTGTTGCTGCTTTAAGGATCTTCTCTTTATCTTTGGAATTTACAAGCTTCTCTATTAAATGTCAAGGTGTTGAATGGTTGGTTTTTATTGATTTTAGTGGTTGGGGGGATCTCTCTATTTCCTGGACCTGAATGCCTGTTTCCCTTCCCAGATTAGGAAAGTTTTCAGCTATGATTTGTTCAAATACATATTCTGGAGTTCTGTCCCTTTCAGCGCCCTCGGGAACCCCAATTAAATGTAGATTTTTCTTCCTCAGGTTGTCACTTATTTCCCTTAATCTATCCTCATGATCTCTTAATTGCCTTTTTCCTCAGTTTCCCTCTTTGCCATCAACTTGTCTTCTATGTCATTCACTCGTTCTTCCACCTCCTTAACCCTCGTTGTTAGGACCTCTAGTTTGGATTGCATCTCATTTAATTGATTTTTAATTTCTGCCTGATTAGATCTAAATTCTGCAGTCATGAAGTCTCTTGAGTCCTTTATGCTTTTTTCTAGAGCCACCAGTAGCTGTATGATAGTGCTTCTGAATTGGCTTTCTGACATTGAATTGTAATCCAGATCTTGTTACTCTGTGGGAGAGAGGACTGTTTCTGATTCTTTCTTTTGAGGTGAGGTTTTCCTTTTAGTCATTTTGCTCAGTGCAGAGTGGCCAAAAACAAGTTGTATTGGGAAAAGGAGAAAAAGAGAGAAGAGAAAGAAGAAAAAGAAAAAAAGAAAAAAAAAAAAAAGAGAAGAAAAGAAAAAAAGAAAAAGGGGCGGGGGCGGGGAAGCAAACAAATCAAAAAAACAAAAAACAAAGGGGAGTGTCCTCTGATTATGCTGTAAATCCCTAGACTTCTGCTTACTGTAAATCCTTTGACTTCCCAGTGTTGCTTGGTCAATAATTTGTTTTTCCCCTGTCCGTCTAGCTGGTCTTCTGGGGGAGGGGCCTGCTGTGCTGATTCTCAGGTGTGAGCACTTGGGGTAGCTGCTCTGCCCCGGCCTGGTGCAGGGCTCAGTGGGGGTTGTTCACCCCGTGAGGCCGCAGGAGGAACAACCGCAGTGGCGGCGGCAGCTCTGCAGCCCTGGAGTCAGCCCCCGCAGTAGCTCCTCAGCTCTCCGTCTGCAGGGCCTGGAGGCTCCGGGCGGGGCCGCTGATCTGCTCAGCTGGGACAGGAGCGTCCTCGCTGTCCTGGGCCCTCCCGGCCTCTGCCTGTCCCTGTGTCCCTGTCACAGGCCGGATCCCGGGCTGTGTCCCGGCGCCCTGTGCTCCAGAGCCTGCGCTGTTGGATTCGCGCTCCCGCCCCGCAGCCCCCTTCGCGGAGCCGCCCCCGAGCCCCCCGAGCTACTCCCCCCCCGCAGCCCCCTCCGCGGAGTCGCCCCCGAGCCCCCCGAGCTGCTCCCGCCCCGCAGCCCCCTCCGCGGAGCCGCCCCCGAGCCCCCCGAGCTGCTCCGGGTCCCCCGTGCGCGCTGCAGCCCTTAGGGAGCTCGGCGCACTCTCCCGGGGCGCAGGTGTCTGTTACTGTCCCCGGGAGCCCGAGGGCATCCCCGCCCTCCCGGGTCCTGCTCCACCTCCCCGCAAGCCCCTTTCCCCCGGGAAGGTCGGTGCAGCTCCTGCTCCTCCGGGACGGGGCTCTCCTGTCCTGGGGACACTCGCCCCGGCCTCAGCCCGGCTCCTCGCGGGCCCCTCCCCCTTGGAGGCCTTTTGTGTCTTTATTTCTTTTTCCCCGTCTTCCTACCTTGATAGAAGCGCGAACTCTTCTCACTGTAGCACTCCAGCTGTTCTCTCTTTAAATCTCAGGCCGAATTCCTAGATTTTCAGGATGATTTGAAGGTTATCTGGGTAATTTGGTGGGGACAGGTGATTGGGGACCCTACTCTTCTCCCATCTTGCCCCGCCTCTGTACCTGATTTTATTACCAGTTTTCATCTGAATCCACTGGGGAATGAGATGATTCTGCTTTTGTTTCTTGGCCAGGAATCACTGGATTCTGAAAGTCTTGTGAGGAGACGTGTCTATTACAGTCAACCACACACCAATTATGGGCATTTTAGACATAACACTTTCAGAAAGTCATTGAGTTACATATGAAGATGACAATAAAGACAAGGTGAAATAAAGGAAATCTATGTCATATCGTTTTTTAAAGGATTTGGAGGTGCTGGACAAGAAGAAAAGAGTTCCCAGAAGTAACTTGTTACTGTCTTTAAAATCTCAAATGGGGCAGCCCCTGTGTCCCAGAGGTTTAGCGCCGCCTTCAGCACAGGGCCTGATCCTGGAGACCTGTGATGGAGTCCCACGTCAGGCACCCTGCATGGAGCCTGCTTCTCCCTCTGTCTGTGTCTCTCCCTCTCTCTCGGTCTCTCATGAAAAAAAAATAAATAAAAAATAAAAATTAAAAATTAAAAATTAAAATAAATAAAAAATAAAAACTCAGATGATGTCTTGAAGAGTCAAACATCATGGTTGGGACCAAATACAGATTTAACAGCCATGTTTTGAAAGAGAGGGAGGTGGGTTGACAAAGGGAGAGGGAGAGAATCTTAAGCAGGCTTGTGCCCAGCATGGAACCCAACCTAGGTCTCAATCTTATGACCCTGAGGTCATGACCTGAGCCTAAATCAGGAGTTGGACACTTAACCAACTGAGCTACCCAGGCTCCTCCAAATTTAACAACTTTTTAATAGAAGGGTTATAGTATTAGTGAAAGCTTATTCATATTATTATTGGTTTTCATTTTTAATTTAAAATTGCTTGAATTGCCAAAATATTGACATACCCCTCTAGGTATTAAATAATGTAATATGAACCTTTAAAAGTCCCATCTAAAGATTGGGACTAAATGGGGATGTAAATACCATCTCAGGATTATTCTTTTTTTAAGGATTTTTACAATTTATTTATTCATGAGAGACAGAGAGAAGCAGAGATACAGGAAGATGGAACAGTAGGCTCCATACAGTCCCCAGTGTGGGACTCAATCCCAGGACTCCAGGATCACACCCTGAGCCAAAGGCAGATGTTCAATCGCTAAGCCACCCAGGTGTCCCCATCTCAGGATTATTGAAAGGATTTGTGGACACAAAGCAAGTGCAACACTATATTTAATATGTAAACATTCAATCAACATTAACTTATTATCTCATACAAAATAAAATTAGGATATTCACTGAGGGCCACAGATAAGTATTTATTAGTTGTATTTGTGAAATGGTAAAAGGATAGAAAACTATTAGAATAGTGATTCACAAAAGAGATGTTATATTTCAGTTGAGTAGGATATGTAGGTGCAATTATGATTAACACTGATCAAAAATGTCTATTACAGAGAAAAGCAGAGAACTTCAGGAATAATAGGAAAGAACAATAGAAAAGGAAAACTAAGAAGTAAGACATTTCTTTATCAGACATTTAAAAAAGAAAAAGTCAAAACTATTGCTTCCGATGTTATTCAGGCTGTATCCCATGGGCTATCCATCCTTAAATTGTCAGATTTCTGTGAACCTGCTGCAAACTCCATCAGTTAAAGATATCCTTTTGAATTCAACTTAAAATCAGTGATCCACAGTCCTGGTTTCACCAAGTTTAGCAAAGAAAAACTGTGATTTGTGAATGGTTATGTTCTGAATTAGACTATATTTAAGATTATACTTAACACTGAATTCACTGGGTTATTTTACCGGGAGAAGAAAAGGTACCATGAAAATAGTACCTGGGAAATTGCACATAACCTATGACCTCTTTAACTAGTGCAGTCCACAGTAGTATGGTGCAAATATGAATGAAGTCCATCAAGGGTGGGAAACGGAGAAATTCTGCAAACAGTACCCATTATTGTGAACTCTTATGTGATCAATGCACTTTAAAAATGACACTACAACTATTTGTAAATGTAAAGACAGCCATTAGCACTTCAAAAATTTGCTTAGCTAAATTTAGATTTGTCCATTTGTCTATTTTCCTAGGAAAAAACAAATGTTCTAAACACAGGGAAAGCCATCAACACTTCAATTTTTTCTTGCTGTTCAAGACTCTTACTGAAAACTTCCAAATGACAAAGATGGTATAAAAAAAGCAATAAAGTAGGATTTGTTTTGGAAAGTGTTTCTTCCATTTGTGTCAATAATCAACATAATAGCAGCACCTGGGTGGCTCTGACTTCAGCTCAGGTTTTGATCTCGGGTTCCTGGGATCAAGCATCAGAGGGGTGTCTAATTGAGTCTAATTGTCCCTCTGCCCCTCCTCCTGCTCATGCTTGCTCTCTCCCTCTCTCTCTGCCTCTCTCTCTCAAATGAATAAATAAAATACGTTAAAAAATAATCAATAAAAAAATAATCAATATAATAAAAATCACTACCTGAATACTTTGGCTTTTATTATTACTTACAAATTAAATAACTAAATTAAAATGACTGATCTAGTATAATCACATACATTTATGCCAAACTAGGGATCCCTGGGTGGCACAGCGGTTTAGCACTTGCCTTTGGCCCAGGGCACGATCCTGGAGACCCGGGATCGAATCCCACATCGGGCTCCCGGTGCATGGAGCCTGCTTCTCCCTCTCCCTCTGCCTATGTCTCTGCCTCTCTCTCTCTCTCTGTAACTATCATAAATAAATTTAAAAAAAAAAATTAAAAAAAAAAAAAACATTTATGCCAAACTAATTTAAATCATTTTTTTCCACATTCATTGTTCATGTGATTCACAATCATATGCTATGATTATAGGGGTTGTTGTGCTCCATTGACTTAAGGAACATTATTCATGCCAGAAAAAAAATATTTAAAATTTGTTGAAGCAAAACAGGTTTTTGAAGAGGCATCTAACTGAGGAAGGAGTTTCTACTTCTCTGCTCTAAATCGTATTCAAGTGGCTTTAAGAGTTCACTCATCTTCAGAAGATGACTAACCTTTTAGATTGTGTCTGCACTAGGAAACCCACACACAATGATTTTGGAATGAGCCAAGTTCTCAAAACACAATTATATGTTATTATTTTTTCCATCTTCTGTTAGACCCATAATCAGATTGGAAATCTATAGTCAGTGATAATGGAGCATTGAAACAATTGTCCATATGATTCTAGCTAAAGAAACACTTTGATTTGAAATTCTGTATCTAAATGATGAAGGCCAGAGTGCTCCTTTGGTTTGAATGATTTGGATAATTGTTTCAGTTCTCTACTTCATCTTGCTAGTATAAATTGCCCAAAAGCAAATGTATGAGCTACCATATTCATTCAGTGCAGTGAAAATATGTACACATTTTGTGGAATATAAAATTTGCAAATGTTTAAAAGGAAATAAAACAGAAGACTATGGAAGGTATCATTTACATATTTTCAATAGCTCCTTTACAGAAAATAAATTACAGTTTGCAGGCTCACACATGTTCGCTAAACTGCATTTTAGTATAGCTATTTATCACTAAACTATTTCTGAAAATTAAACAAGTCTTAAAATTTGATTATCACAAATGATGAAGAAAGAAACCAGTAAAAATCTTCTAAGTTAAACATGAGATTAAAAATATATATGAATTCACTTAGTATCTGCACTTACCGGAATAAAACAATAAAAATTGTAGAACCAGAATACATGAAGAATTATGCACCTACATTGTTGCCATGCTCCGTGTTCCTGGCTTAGCTGTGTTTTTGTTGACATGTATTATGATTGCTGTGTACTAAACGCTAAGGGGAAGCCAACTATGCTTCCCAAAGTGGATCACTGTACTTGTTTTAGTTTCCCTTTGTAAACCTAAATTCTGATCTGTGCCGCAAGCAGTAAAGCAATCAATGCTGATAAATGACTAGAAATGGTTCTTTATCCCAGTCCTCACTGAATAGAAAGTTTCCATTATCTCGTTCAACATCTTCACTCTATCAATTTGACAGGGGCAGGCAGTGCCACACTTCACTGCTTTCACTTTGGAACAGTATTCTACTTATCTGTTTCTAATATGAAAGAAAAATGAAAAATAATAAAGTCTGGAGAAAACTTCTTGTTTGCACACATATAAATGCTGTCTTTCATCTTTCTTTTAATTTTTGTTCAGATTTGCCTGGAACATAATAATTTACAATAAAGAGACATATTTTAAAAAGTCATAGATGATAGAGCCTAATTTCCAACGTGTTAGGTAAAATAAATGAAGTTTTCCTTGTTGGAAAGAAAAAAAAAAGCATTATCTTCTGTACCTTTTTTGATTCTACTGGATATGGTACTTTTGCTCACTTTTCAAGGGTTGGATAGCATCTTGGCTTCCTCCTGCGGCTTTGTTCTGGCAACCTGGCAGCTGAGAAAGTTACCTAATATGCACATATTGGGACTGTGTGAGTTCTTTTTTTTCCCTCCTTTTGTGAGCATTGTCTATCTCTATGGAGCAGAAGAGCATGCTGTAAAAAGAGCTAAGGTGTGAACCGGCCTGTCTTTGGCAGCCAGTCAGTAGGCTTTTGAGAAGAAAAGCGTCCAAGGTAACAGGGCAAGATGTCAGAAAGAAACTTTTTAGAACAAAAAATAGGGAAAAGCATGGAAATTGCTTGGGCATTAATTACCAGAAACAGCCATTTACATTTTATTCTCTGCCAAATTTTTTCTAAATGCTGCAAAAACTGTCTTCTGTGTTCAGAGCACATTCTTTACAGGAGCAAGGTCCAACCTCTAAATATCCTAGATAATCAGCCCTGAGCATGAGCTTGGCCACTTGGCTCAGTCATGTTGCCTCAAACATGAGCAGTGACCTTTGGGGAATCTGAGTTCATGCTGCAAGAGAAGAGAATCTTCCTTTCCCTACACTTTACCTTGTATGTTTCTATGTATATTTCTGAAGATTGCACCTGTGAAATAAATGTCTTTTTGAAATGAAAGGAGCCCCTCATGGCTTAGGGGAAAACATTATATTTACATGTCTACTAACTCTGAATTACGATCTGAAATATTTCATCCATCTCATGTTTCTATAGTATCAGTTGTCCATCATTTCATTTTATTTTGGACTGTGTCGCTACAAATTCTAGTAGAATTTTTAAGCACCTCTTGAGCTTTATAACTCGAGAAGAGTTATAAAAATGATCGAATGTAACAGAAATCAATTAAACTTGCATCCTCTATATAACATTGGTAGAAGGAGAAATAGCTAAGGGTACCTTATCACCAGGCAGTGATCAGGATCTTCTGGACCCTAATCCTGGGATGGGACACTAATCAGTCAATGGGACATTCTAAATGTTAGTTCTCTACTCTAGCAATGAAGAAAAATAATGCGAAATTATATTTTTTTAGACACCAAGGACAAAACTCCTAATCAGCTTTAAAACTTACTAAATAGGCAAAAGAAAGATAGATCCTACTAGAGGAAGTAAATTATTGTTTGATTTTTTGCCATTTTTATCCCTTCTTAGGTATATTATGTATACTTTTTTTGTCTTCAGCAATAACCTTAATGCAGGTGGTTTTTAAGAAAGAAAGGAATGCACTGTATAGGTGTGGTTACTAATGTAAAATAATAGATTTGTCTTATGGATAAGAACTTCAGACGATGGTGGGTTTTTTCACCTCATATCAGTAAAAGCATTCTGCTACATTAATGCTTTGTACATATTTTGGGGTCAGATATAAAAATATGGTCTAATACTACAAAATACCAGGGTTGTTAGCAACAAGGATCTGGATGATTTCTGGGTTCAAAACCTTCCTCTGTCACCTACTGGGTGCATGGCTTTTGGCAAGTTATTTGACATGTCTTTTCCTCAATTTTCTTACCTGTAAGTTGAGACTAAGTAGTTGTGCCTACTACTTAGAGATGTTAGGAAAATAAAAAGTTAATAACTAAATGGTCAGAGCAGTGCGTGGCATATGGTGAACCCTCCATAAATGTTGGTAAGATAAAATATATTTTGGGGAGACTGTTTTTTAATAAATCCTGACACAAAAGGATCCGTTTTTTCCCAAGAACTGGCAAGAGACACTTAAAGTCAAGCCACAGACAGTAAATACAGCTATTTTTACAATGTAGTAAATGCTGTTTGTATTAGTTCAATGTCAGGAAAGCAGTAGAGTAACCAGTTGCAAAACTGTAGGCAAGTGTTAAATGTGCAGTTAAGCTTTTAATATATTTGTACTATGCCTTTATAATCTTCAAACCTTGGTGTTAATCAAAATTAGACTTTGTGAGCCTTAAAAAGACTTGTAAATAATGAGATTTCTGAAAGAGTGATAATAACAATAATTGAGTAATCTCTGGAGTTCAACAATTTACTTTTTGGGGTAGAAAAGAATCATTTTCTATTGGCTTAGCTTAGGCCTTTGGTCTCCAAGTTACAGCTTTTTGAATAGGAGCACTTACTTAGTTTCCACAGGTGCATTTCCTAGGGCAGATTTATATACCTCATAAAAGCTTTATATAGCTCATAAATGCAGACTTTCAATCCTACAGGTACTGCTGGTCTTGAAGTTTTATTTTATTTTTCAGGCTGATGAAAATGACACCTCCTTGTTTTGAGATGCTACTATGAATGACAGAGCAATGGTATAAAAACGGAAGAAAATGATCGTAGTGAAAAAAGGTCTGGAAGAAGAGCTGTGAAGTGAAGTCCACAGGGAGAGTGAGAACTGCTAACTGGGAGCTGCAGGGGAGGAGAGCTTCACAGTGAGAGCCCAGAGAAGGAATGAGTGCTGCTGCATGAGAAAACAGGAGTAAGAAAATGAAACAGTAGCAAGTGGAAGGGGAATGAGCTGGAGACACCGTACTGCATATTTACATTTCCTTACAGTATGCATATTTATTCTCAGGTCACTCTAGGTACTTTCACATCTCAGGTGAATGCAATTCAGAATTGTTTTTGTAAAAAGATGGTGAGCATTTTAAAAAAATACCTATTACATTAAGAGTAGAGTTTCCCCGAAATAGTTATCATAGTAAACTTTAGCAAACGTCTATTACATAGAGAGTGAAATAGAAACAGGATATATAATATTTCTCTATGCAGGGAATTAAGATTAGAAAGAGGGAAAGATTCAAAGAAGGAATTAGCTAAGGATTAGCTTTTTCCATTTCAGCAAGATATAAAGCCTATATGGGGCCAGCAGTGGAGATGGAGCAAAAGATTGAGATATATTTTATTTTATAATTTTTTAGAGATTTATTTATTTTAGAGAGAAAGCACGGGGCATGAGCCAGGGAGGGGCAGGAAGAAAGGGATTTAGGACAATCCTGCAACCCTGAGACAGGGATCTGATTGGAAACCAAGTGTCAAAGGCTCAATCAACTGAGCCACCCATGTGCCCCGCGATATATTTTAAATATGAAATGATGTATCTAGTGCTTAATGTATGCCAGAGCTTATTTTTAATATAACATATATATTTCTTCATTTATTTCTCATAAGGATCCAAGAAGGTAGGTTCTATTATCATCCCCAATTTTCATAAAAAGAAATATAGAAATGTGTCAGTAGAGGGGTTAAATTAAGTCATCCAGCTATTAAGTGGTAAAGCCATGATTCCTGGGCCTCTGTGTGGTTGTAGACATTATACACTCCACAAAGAGAGCTGGCAATGCTGTCACTTGGGCTGATATCCAGCTCATGCTCCATTAATCAAGTCACAATGTATCTGCTACTTAAGCAAACTAAGCTTCATCTGATTACTCGGGCCAATGGCAACCTTGCAGAATTAGAACCCAGGCAGTCTGGCGCGAGATCGTTTTTAAATGTCACACTAAATATATTTGGGGAATGAAGGAAAGTGAAGAATCAAAGAAGATTCCCAAGTTTCTCTTTTAAGCAACTGGATTTGCTGTTTACCGTTCATACTGAATAATTTAAAATGTGGTAATTACATAAATTATGTTACACAGATTAAAATATCCTTGGAATATGACCTTTAATATGATTTCATTAATGTTTACAAAAACCCAGCAAGGTAGGAAAAATACCTTCGCCCCTTTACAAACCTTACAAACTTAAGTCCCAGAGGTTGATCTGCACCAATCACGTCAAGCATTGGCTCTGGCTTCTGGGTGAGACCAGCCATTGGGAAGCAGTGGCCAGAGATAGGAAGGAGGGAAGAGAAACCAGGGCATGTAGTTTCCTCAGTGGGACCACATCCCTCAACCAAATCAGATCTCCTGCCAAACAGCCCCTTCCATACAACCCACTCCCCCCACTTTGTTTGTTTGTTTGTTTGTTTGTTTTTAGATTTATGTATTTTGGGGAGAGAGAGTGTGTGTGTGCATGCGCTTGAGTGGGGAAACGGTGGGGGGCAGGGGGAGAGAGAGAGAGAGAGAGAGAGAGAGAATCCTCAAGCAGACTCCCTACTGAGTATGGAGCCCAAGGCAGGGCTAGATCCCAGGACCCTGATATCATGACCTGAGCTGAAATCAAATGTCTAATGCTTCAATTAACTAAGCCACCCAGGCGCCCCACACCCCTCTCTTTGTGTTCCATTATATAGATTGCTCCTCCCCCAGCTCTTCCCGGTGGAGGGATAATCAGAACTTTCTATTGTCACTAACGTACTTAAGTATTCTGGTCTCACTTCCTCCTTCCCTCATTCAAGAACTTACCCTTTATTAGATTCTTCTCAAACACAAAGTAATTACTTAAATTATCCAATCTGTTTCTTGACAGAACCCTGACCTAGACAGTATCCTTATTCACATTTTACATCTAAGGAAACTGGAAGTCACAGCTAATAAGTTCGGTTCAGTTAGAGAAGTGCGTGATGATAAGGGACAAAGATAAGGCAACAGTGAACAAAGAGGGCATGAAAAAAAGTTTTTAAGAAGGTTTTGAAAGTTCTAGAATTTTATCAGTTCAACAAACAGAAAAAGACATTAGAGGCAAAGAGCATCCTGTGCAAAAGGAGGAAAGAGTAAAAGATAAAGGAAGATTGAGGGAACTACAAATAGAGCTTTGCTGCTGCCTTGAAGGGAACCAGGAATGGTGAAAAGTGAACTTATAAAGGAATAAGAAGGAATAAAAGGGGTGGTCATAAGTGAACAAAACTATAGGATTTTGCTAGGAACGTAAGCCTGAGTGAGTAGGAATTTTAACTTGATTTCCCAAAGCCTGTTCATAATCACACAATAGCTCTGATTTTAAAGACAGTAATATGTATGTGCACATTTGCATACATTTCCTCTGCAATCATGCAGAGGAAATATATATATATAATATATATATAATATATATATTATATATATATATATATATATTGATCGTCCATAGAGTAGTTACGTATATATCTCTGGACTAAGTGAAAACTAAATATTCTGCTAACTAAAGCCTAAAGCCCAAATAGTTTGAATGCTAGTGAGCAAAATTTTAGATGTGGAGTGACAAATCTACATACAGAGAGAATTACTTTAATCTTTAATAGAGGTTAAAGTTTGTCTCTGTATTAGGAAGAGAAGTAAAACATTATCCTAACATATGGGTTTTCATGAAATCTCATAACTTGCACAATTTTGTTTTCCTAAGCTTGATAGCATTTTAACATAATGACAAGATCATTAAATTAAGTGACATGTTTTGTCTGTGTTAGCAATCTGATTTTGAGAACTACTCCATAGTCAGCAAAAGGAATAGATAGAAGAGCGGATAATGCTGAGAGTAGATGAATTGTCAACTTCTCTACAAAAGAGATAAAATTAGCTTCAATGATTGACACGGAGAGTATGGGTTCTAGAGTCAGATCCTTAAGATAGATTAGTGTTTAACCCTCTGTCTCTGTTTCCCTATTTAAAAAAAAAGACAATAATAATAGCACCTTCTTCAGTGTATATCAGAACTGACGAAAGTAATACATATAAAGCACTAAGATTTGGTGGTGAGTAGTACCATGCAAGTGTTACATGGTACCATCCAAGACAATATATTAGCTGTCATGTTTTTAATGATATTTGTTGTTACTTTTAAAATCTCCACTTAGAAACAAAAGATGAAGACAAAGTCCAGATCATGTGATATCTAATATTTGAATAAAATCCCACAGCCAACTCATTATCACTTATCCATTCCTTATTCATATTACAAAATTACTTGGTGGTGTCATGTCATCATTATGAGAGCCATGAGGATTTTAGAGATAATTTACAAAATTCCAAATTTCCTGAATATATCCCAAATAATTGTTGATATAAACATATATTGACATCAGCAATTCAAATTGGCTTGCTGCATTCGTGATAAATAATATGAACTATGCTTGCTTGTCTTTACTTAGTGGATCAAGAGAAAAATGCAAATTTGAAATACTAAGAACCATGATTGGGAGCAACACTTGTCAACTTTTCTTATTATGAGCTAATTTTGATTACACTATTCTCCAATCCATAGAGTTGATGGGAAATGCTGGCCTTGTGATAAGGGGCATGAGAGTGATAACATGGCAAATTCGTGATATGAGAGTGGAAAATTTGACCTTTATGAGAAGAATCTATACATTACAGGGAAAAAGGAATGTCCATCACATTGACCAGATAATCCTCCCAAGTCTATAGATAGAGAATACTTTTTAAAGGGCTTCCTAATGTCTCTCATAATTCCTCCTAGACTTTGAGTGTTTTCTATGTACAATTACAGAATTATTTAAAGTGCCAGATAAGTAAAACTTTCATGGTGGTAACAAAATGTGGTTTCTGTCCTTATTTGGGCAAATAAGTATACTAATTATTAAGATACCCCACACGCAAACCCCGTAACTGATACTATTCTCCAACATGGTTTTGTTTTCATATTTCTTCAGTGAGCATTAACCTAAGGAAGAATACTGAAAGTTGAGATGATAGAACATTTATGATAACATGGAGTTTTGCCTACGGGATTAAATATTGCTTTAATGTCATTAAGGTTTTATTTCCACAGTTTGGGAGTTTAAGAATAATCTTATCAGAAAGAACAAACACATTCACAATATTGGTAAAATAATTGACTGAAGTCTCTTCTCAGTCTGTATGGTCTTTTGCTTATGTGACTCATTTTAAATCAATATTTTATCTCTCTGCAATTATATTATTATTATTATTATGTTACAATACACTTGGAAGTCTATCAGTGAAAAGATGATGTTTTGAGAGAAAAAGAGATTTAGAGAACATAAACTTTTGAGAATACTTAATAAATGAAATTGGTTAAAGTACCATTTTTCCTGAGAAGCAGGCAAAGACAAAGTAGCTGACACAAATAATTGTTAAATAGAATATTATTCAATAATAGCTCTTTTCCTAAATAGAAAAGGAGAAGGAAGCTCAATTCAGGAACTAATTGCATATTACATAGATCAAAATAAATTCCTAAGAGAATAAGTAGTTAAATGTCAAAAATCCAATCATAAAATATTAGAAAATGCTAAAACAAAGAGCTTATATGAAATAAAAGGGGCAACATAAGTAAACATCATTTCACATAAACACTCACCTCTCTAGCACATTAGGGGATTCACTCTTTAGTACTCTATTTTTATTCATTTTTATTCATTATATTCATGAACTGAATATAATAAACATCTTCCCACACTGTACCAAAACTAGGAATATCCATAAGCAAGAATTGTCAGAAACCCCATTTGTATTTAGTACTGTACAATTAAAATAATTGTCCATCTATAAAAATAGAAATATAACACTTTCATCAATAACATAATTCCAGTTCTAACATTTGTGTTTAAATTAGTATTTTTATCCAATTCATAAATACCCAGAATATATACCTGATACAATATTCAACATGACACATATCAATTAGTTTATTTAGGCCAGTCTTTCATTCACTGAGTATATTATACTGAACCACTGGAAAATATTATTTCTATAGTTCAAAAATGGCTGCGTATTGGTAATGTCATATGACACTAGCTAACCTGTATCTAGCATGTATTTTCTCAACTTATGTATTTATGTATGATTGTCTAGATAACAACATGGTCATTCATAAATCTTACATTTATTTGAAGTATCAGAAAAATATAAAAATATCAGAAATATCAAAATTTTCTGGCTGCTTATCAAGTCTTCTTTTAAATCAATGAAATACTATAAGCATATGATGGTTAATATAATTTAATACTTATATGTTGAATAAGAGGTTCTGCTAATCCCAATAAATTCAAATTTTTATTGCTTTCTAGGGACAAGGGGTAGTTTGACTACTATTAACAGTTTAGATCAAGGTAGTGGGACAATTTTACTAAGTATACTGTTTTAGAATGGCTTCAATATCCCTTAGTATTACTGAATAAAAGAAGAAGCAAAGATGGTGAAATAAACATATTATAACATGTAATATTATTTAGGATTTATAAACTGAAAATAAAGACTTATACCATTAATAAAATACTGGTATATTTAAAATGTTCACATGTAAAAATTTATTTCATTGATGCTATTTTATGTGATTTTCAATATGATCATTACAGAATTCATATGAAATGTAATGTGTATTCTTTATGAAGGCTTTCTTTTTCCTTACAAGTGACTCTCCTGTTCCATTGGTAAGTAACCTAAATGGGAATTAAAGCTAATAACTCTGAATATGTTAATCATGAATGTCTATTTAATCCATTGAAAATTTTCAATTATCTCTTTGTACACTTCTAGAGAGACTGAACAAATGAGATTAGAAAAAATTACACTGAATAATAAATTAAAATTGTATAGATTATAAAAAAATCATGATGTGGTCTTTCTGCATTTTATTCAATGTGAAAATAAACCTATAGTATATTGTATTGGTTTCGAATGAGTCATGTACTTTTTTTCTTTCAATGGATAAAAGAAGATATTCTGTCAATGTGAAAGAATACCGATTTAAGACAATGCTGGGTTAAATTAATCTGGGGCAAGATAAATATTGATTTAGCCATGACTTAACTAGGTACTAAAGCCATCAAATGCCCTCTGTATTTTAAATTCTATTGTCTGTTTTTTTTCCAGTTGTTTGAAATTGGTGAGAAGTGCTTTACAAAACCATTATTTCCACTCGATAGCTATTTTGGAAAAGAACAAAGAAAAAAATAAGAATATTCTGTATGGGGTTAAGTAGTAACTCTTTATATTATTAATAACCAACTGTCTCTTATATATCTCAGATCATAGCTAGAATTAGCTAAGTTTGAAAAGCTGCTAAAAATTCAGAACCTGGTCTAAATATATATATATATATATATATATATTTTTTTTTTTTTTATGATAGGCACACAGTGAGAGAGAGAGAGGCAGAGACACAGGCAGAGGGAGAAGCAGGCTCCATGCACCGGGAGCCCGATGTGGGATTCGATCCCGGGTCTCCAGGATCGCGCCCTGGGCCAAAGGCAGGCGCCAAACCGCTGCGCCACCCAGGGATCCCCCTGGTCTAAATATAAACCACAGCAATAGGTGTGTTTTGTGACAGAAGATATTAGCATACAAACATTTGATCTATAAAGTCAACTGCAAATAAAAATATCAAATTACAATAATATAGAGATATGATTTGGTAACAGTTTATTTTGTCTCACAATATAATATAGCAAGGAGCACTCAGTGTAGTAGCAAAGCTCATGTAGGCATGATAAATATTTTTTTCTCCTGAAGCTAAATAATTATCCTACAAATTAGACTTTTTAATATATTTTATTATTAATTCTAGAATAATTTATCCTCAAAAATCATGGTGCCTAAGTGTTACTATTTTTTCACCCAAATTAAATTGAGTCCTCTCTATGAACACTCATATGATGAGAATGTTGATTTACTGAGCACAACAAAAAATAATATCAGATATTTTCATTTAGGCCAGTGGATCTTGTTTCCATGCAACATTTTACTTACAACCAAATGATAGACTATCCATAAGTAATTGTAGTCTGGGTATTACTTTTTTTAAATATTTTTATTTATTGAGAGAGAGCATGCGCCCTCCACATGATTAGGGGGAGGGGCAGAGGAAGACGTAGAGAAATCTCAAACAGACTTCACCCTGAGCATAGAGCCCAATGGAGGCTGGATTTCAGAACCCTGAGATCATGACCTGAGTTGAAACCAAGAGTTGGTCACTTAACCCACTGAGCTACCCAGGAACCACTCTTTGACCCACTTCTGATTTAAATTATTTGTTTGCCTATATCTCACCTTATTTGAGACAGTGTCTATACAAATCTGGCATACCCATAAGGCAGTTGATAAAAATTTGAGTAAAGAATAAATATTTGTTAAAAATTAATAAATATGAATGCAAATAGTGTGGGAATTGAAATGGAATTATGAGAGAAAATTTATAAAGCACCTCTGCTGTATGTAATGCCAGAAGATTATTTTCATTTGGTTTAAACACAAAGTCTTAATTAATGTTTAAATATTAAAAACATTATTTTATGATAGTTAAGGTTTTTTTCAGGAAAAATAGAATAATACATAAGCAAGTAGGAGTTATAAAATACAATAAAATGAGTGAGGATTTTTCAAATGTGGTAATAAGAGGATAGGTTTATATAATGTTACACAGATATGCATTTTTGCTTAAATTTAATAACTCTAATGAATAAAGCCAATGTTAAAGTATTCATGTATATCAAGAATCCTATCTGTTTTACATAAAACACTGCACTAGCATCTCCATTGTATCCACTATAGTTTTATATTATAATACATGCTTGGCAAGTATTTGTTGAATTGAAATTAATTAAGAATACATTTCCAGGGCAGCCCGTGGCTCAGTGGTTTAATGCCGCCTTCAGCCCAGGGCATGATCCTAGAGACCTGGGATCGAGTCCCACATCGGGTCCCACGTCGGGCTCCCTGCATGGAGCCTGCTTCTCCCTCTGCCTGTGTCTCTGCCTCTCTCTCTCTCTGTGTCTCATGAATAAATAAATAAAATCTTTAAAAAAAATGCATTTCCATTCATTTTCAATTATCCATCATGATAAAGGAAGAAAATAAAGTGGCTAAATCAGCATCAGCAAACATTCCAGAAACCTGACTTCGTCAAAAGGAGAACAAAATACAAAACAAACATAATTCACACTATTCAAAATGCATAGCCAATTTCTAAATATTCAGGAAATTGTATTATAAAGTTCTAGTTACTGACCTAATTTATATTAATTTATAGAAAGATATTATTATATCAAGTACAAAATATAATTTTGTATATGTGTTTTTAAAGAAAAAAATTATTTGGTATTATTTCATAATTCTAAGTATTTGTTCAATATCAAGACATACACTAATACTCTTGAAATCCTCTGTAAATTATAGACCAATTCTACTTATTATATTTAAAACTGCTTCAACTACACTTACAGTAAATTCAATGTAAATAGAAAAAATATCATTCATATATCTTGTTTCATACTTTGAAGAATTAAATTCCTCATTCATTAATTTTAGAAAAATTATTTTTAGTGCTTTAAAAGCACGTAAGAACGGGCAGCCAGGGTGGCTCAGCGGTTTAGCACCGCCTTCAGCCCAGGGCGAATCGAGTCCCACCTCCGGCTCCCTGCATGGAGCCTGCTTTTCCCTCTGCCTGTGCCTCTGCCTTTCTCTCTCTCTTTTTCTCTCTCTGTGTGTGTCTCTCATGAATAAATAAATAGAATCTTTAAAAATTAAAAAAAAAATAAGAAATCTAACATAACAGCATAATTTTTTTTTGGTGTGTGAATGACATTGAATTTAATAAAATTGAATGCTCTTATATCCCTTCACTATGGCCTTTTCAGAATATGATTTAAGTTAATCATGGTTTTAGACATGCCATTTATTTTATCACATTTGGTATTATGTGCAACATCAATTGCAATAATAGGTTCCTTACTATTAATTAGTACATCTTAAGCATTTAAACTCAATTTCTTTATGTCAGGTAATA